>NC_138345.1:34382386-34982386 GCF_046562875.1 Panthera onca
GACTTTTCTTTAGCGCATTTCAATTGTGTTTAGTTATTTCTGTGAAACTTGTCATCAATACTTTAGTACTGTTTTCTATGAGGAATGTATATAGATGAGAGGAAGGAGCACGAGACTGAAAGGAAAACCAAGAATGACAAATACAAGTGCTGTAGAAGGAAAGCAAATGTAAGAAGACTGGATTCAAGACACAGCACAGTTAACAAGATATTTAATAGAAATTGCCAGAGGAGGGTTATTCCCATACCCCATGTACTGTGCAGAACCTACGTACCTTCCACTGCCTTGACCTTTTCCTCCAACTCTCGTTTCCTCTCTTCCTTTAACATCTGCTCCTGCTCCTTCTTCTGCACTGCTAGGAGAATCTGACGTTCTTCCTCCTCCTCTTTGCGCTTCTGTTTTTCTATTCTGGTAAGCACAGGGGTCTCCTGGAAAGAGCCAATAAAGTGTATAGATAGAGTCAATACACAATCATGTAAGATCAGTTCTCTGCTCTAAGATTCAAGTTTTACTGAATTCAATTTATTTAATAAATAATATTAGGTAGGGAGCTTATACCCACAAGTTGATCTTATCTATAGAATAAATATATGGATGAACATTAAAACACAATGGCAATTTAAACCAAGGTAAACGCGTTGGTGTCGACAATCTACATTTTAGGAGATAATGCTATGAATATGCTGGACCGGAGAAAAGAAACTGAGGCAGTTTGGAGACACCACTCTTACAGATTTACTATTTGAGAAAAGTGACATCTTAAAAAGTACTCTCATCTAAATAAACTTCAAAAAAGAAGAACATAGGGTCACGATTTCAGGGTGCATGACTTTAAAACCCTTAACTTTAATACTTTACAAACAAAACAATGAATAAAATTAAGAGTTTGGTAGAAGGAGCTACCATTTTGCCTTAAGATACCTAGAGGCAACTGTACAGAAATTCATAAAATCACTCAGATTGGCTATCATCTTCCCTTGTTTTTCATACAAACAATATAAACATTTCAGATGGTAACTGGGAAAGTGATTATCTACGAAATCTAACAAAAGATAAGGGAAAATAGGACCATTACCATCATAATGCATGAAAGTTTTACTCTGCATATTTTCCAATATAACTAGTTCCAAGCCATTCTGTAAACCAGAATAGTGAGGCTAGGGCTGAAATTGTTTATTTTCAATTCTTCCTTTGCCTTTTGTGATGTGAAAGCTAGAACTTTTAAGAAAAATTTTTATTTAAGAGTAACTGTTCCCTGTATATAGAATTGCAGAGACAGAAAAATGAATCCAGTATCAACAAAGGGAGAATTCACAATACCCTCATAGAAAAGATAACATTAACTATTCCATTTTAAGGAAACCTTAATCAGGAATGTGAAGCTTTTCATCACACATCTTTTTGGTAGTAAGAAGACCTAAGGAATCTGCTGTACTGGATGCATTTTCAAAAAGTTTTATACCATAGACCTTACACCAGTGCCCTTTTTAAAGAAGGGAGAAAAGAGACAAATGCATATTGACCTTTACAAGTCACTTATAAGTCTCCACTGAACACTGAAAGTGCTCTGATTAAAATTTTCTATTATTTTCTTTATGGTCTTTGAAACCAAGTTCAGATTCTCATTTGACTCAGAATTCAGAAGTGCTCTTGCCTAGATAGTAGACCTTCCCTAAGTCACTTGACCTTTCAAATTCTATGAGCCTAAGTTTGTTACCTACAAGGTAAAAATCTAAAATGAATGAGAAAGGAGAGATGGATATGGAAAAAAAAAAAAAAAGCCCAAAAAACAAACCCAAAACACCCAAACAAACCGAAAAACAAAATAACCATTATCACACCTAACATTGTAAAACTAAAGGAAGTTTCCTAAAATCTTTATCCTATGACCAGAGCAAGTAGTTGAGATACACTAGATATTTTTTCTGAAATGGCGATGCTACTGACATTAAGGGACATTCTTCTGAAGAATGCTAATCTAGCCATTGTCTGCTAAATGCTAGTTAAGCACCTTCTCTCCATTACACAAGTAGCTGCCCCCCCTCCCCCAAGTCCTTAATTATTGCAACCCAGCTGAGAAGTTATAACGGAACAGATACCCCTAACAACTGATAGGATGGAAGAAGTGGAGGAGAGGAAAACTAAGCCTGGTCAAAGGAATTATTTCACTTGAATAAAACTGTAGTGGTTTCTATATAACGTATGTGTGTATTCTGCTTCTCCTTGCCAAAGGATAGCAGGTGAGAACATGTGAAATATTCTTCCTTCAACCAGCACAAGGGGATATTAATTAGGGTCAGCATTTTATTAGGGACTAAAGCAATTCAAGCTAATGACTTATGAATGGAAGCATTAAGTCACATAAGAATCATCTGTAAATAAACATGGGAGGTGTTTCATGTTTGAAGACGATGGAAGGGGTGAAAAATAGTTAATTATTTAATTAACCAAAAGAATATCTATAAAATTCTTTTTGCAACAAATATGATTATTCTTAAAAAAATTTTTTTTTAATGTTTATTTATTTTTGAGAGAGAGAGAGACAGAGCACAAGCGAGGGAGGGGTAGAGAAAGACACAGAATCTGAAGCAGGCACCAGGCTCTGAGCTGTCAGCACAGAGCCTGACAAAGGGTTCTGAACTCACGAACTGTGAGATCATGACCTGAGCCGAAGTTGGACGCCTAACTGACTAAGCCACCCAGGTGATCATATTATTGTTTTTAAAAAAATATTTATTTATTTAAATATTTTTCCTTAATGTTTATTTATTTTTGAGAGAGAGAGAGAGAGAGAGAGAGGGAGAGAGACAGAGAGAGTGCACAGTGGGAGGGAGGCAGACACAGAATCTGAAGCAGGCTCCAGGCTCTGAACTGTCAGCACAGAGCCTGATGCAAGGCTTGAACTCACCAACTGCGAGATGGTGACCTTAACTGAAGTCAGACACCCAACCGATTGAGCCACCCAGACTCCTGTAATGTTTATTTATTTTTAAGAGAGGGGACGCACAGAGAGGGAAGCAGAGGATCCGAAGCAGACTAAGAGCTAAGAGCCTGATAGCTAAGAGCCTATGTGGGGCTAAGAGCCTGATGTGGGGCTTGAACACCTGAACAGGCAGATCATCACCTGAAGTCAGACAGACACTTAACCAACTGAGCTACCGAAGCACCCCAACAAAGTATTATTCTTACTATGTAAAGATACCTTACAAATCAATTAACAATAGCCCCCCACAAAACAAATGGAACATGAATATCAAATTCAGAAGAGATATATAAACCACATCCATGATCAAAAAGAAAAGTAAAACAGCCTTTTCTTTTTTTTTCATATTTTAATTAATTTCTTTCTCTAAATTTACATCCAAGTTAGTTAGCATATAGTACAACAATGATTTCAGGAGTAGATTCCTTAATGCTCCTTACCCATTTAGCCCACCCCCCCCCCCCCTCACACAACCCCTCCAGCAACCTGTTTGGTCTCCATAAATAAGAGTCTCTTACGTTTTGTCCCCCTCCCTGTTTTTATATTATTTTTGCTTCCCTTCACTTATGTTCATCTGTTTTGTCTCTTAAAGTCCTATGATATTTGTCCTTCTCTGACTAATTTCACTTAGCATAATACCCTCTTAGTTCCATCCACGTAGTTGTAAATGGCAAGATCTCATTATTTTTGATTGCCGAGTAATACTCCATTGTATATATATACCACATCTTCTTTATCCATTCATCCATCGATGGACATTTGGGCTCTTTCCATACTTTGGCTATTGTTGATAGTGCTGCTATAAACATCGGGGTGCATGTGCCCCTTCAAAACAGCATATCTGTATCCCTTGGATAAATATCGAGTAGTGCAATTGCTGGGCCATAGGGTAGTTCTATTTGTAATTATCTGAGGAACCTCCATACTGTCTTTCAGAGTGGCTGCACCAGTTTGCATTACCATCAGCAGGGCAGAATAGATACTTTTTCTCTGCATCCTTGCCAACATCTGTTGTTGCCTGAGTTGTTAATGTTAGCCATTCTGACAGGTGTGAGGTGGTATCTCACTCTGGTTTTGATTTGTATTTCCCTGATGATGAGTGATGTTGAGAATCTTTTCATGTGTTAGTTGGCCTTCTGGAAGTCTTCTTTGGAGAAGTGTCTATTCATGTCTTTTGCCCATTTCTTCACTGGGTTATTTATTTTCTGGGTGTTGAGTCTGATAAGTTCTTTATAGATTTTGGATGCTAAAATCCTTTATTTGATGTGTTGTTTGCAAATATCTTCTCCTAAAATAGCATTTTCACTTACAAAATAGTGAAGGATGATAAAAGGTGATACATTTGTAAAAATGTGGTAAAGTGAATGCTATCAACTTATTGGAGCACAGGTGGTTTGGAGGATAGTTTGGATATAAAAATCAAGAACGCTAGGGGTCCCTGGGTGGCTCAGTCGGTTAAGGGTCCAACTTCAGCTCAGGTCACGATGTTGCGGTTCATGAGTTTAAGTCCCTTGTTGGGCTTTGTCCTGACAGCTCAGAGCCTGGAGCCTGCTTCAGACTCTGTCTTCCTCTCTGTCTGCCCCTTCCCCACTTGAGTTCGGTTTCTCTCTCTCTCTCTCTCTCAAAATTAAACAAACATTAAAAAAAAATATGCCAGTTTTGTAATAAATGCCTAGAGAAAGGGCCTGAAGCAAATAGGTAAAAGTGTAGTACTGACGATTTGTGAATTGTTAGAGTACTATAGTCTTTTAATGTAGTCCCCCAAGTTTTCTAGAAGAGCAGGTAAATTCTTCTGGATTTAAAATAACTCCTTCCCAAGTAAACTGGGGGAATGAACTAGTATTACATATTCTGAAATGATCTAATTTTTATTGACTTTTTACTCCCTCTATATGATCCCTGTTAAAAGTCAAAAATTAAAATATGTTAAAGTACCCAAAGGTTAGAACATGTAGATTTTTTACTTAAGAAAAATTTTTTTTTAAATGTTTATTTTGTAAATGAGAGCTGGTGCACAGGAGCAGGAGAGTGGTGGTGGTGGTGGGGGCGGGGGGAGATCTGAAGTGGGCTCTGCACTGACAGCAGCAAGCCAGATGTGGGGCTTGAACTCACAAAAGGCCAGATGATGACCTGAGCTGAAGTGAGATGCTTAATTGACAGAACCACACAGGTACCCCAGAACTTGTAGATTTTTTAAGATGAGGTACTAAAAATTGATTATAAATAGTTTAAGTTATTTTGGTAACAATGAAGCAGGAATCCCAAAGTTTGGGATAATTACAGATGTAAAAAATTTTCTGCTAAATCAGAGGCCCTACATCATTTAAAAACTATGTAAAACTTACTCTCAATAAGTTTTTGTTAAAAATCAAAGTGAAATTCACATAAAATTAACAATTGTGAAGTGTATAACTCAGTGGTATTTAGTACATTCACTATGTTATGTAACCACTACCTACATTAGGTTGCAAAATATTTTTAGTACCCCAAAAGAAAACACTGAACCCATCAGCCAGCCAGTCCTTACTCCCCAATCCTGCAGCACCTGGCAACCACTGATCTGCTCTGTCTCTGTGGATTTACTTGCTCTGAATATGTCATATGATTGGAATTACACAGTATGTATCTCTTCAGTTGTGTTTTCAATGAATTAATATTTATGCTAAGCATGTAAGATACAACAGTTGAGTAACTTAAATTTGTAGCATATTAAAAAAGCTTATTAGACAATTCAATAGCAAAAAAAAACCCCAATCTTTTTCTTCTTAAAAAAAATGAGCAGAGGGGCGCCTGAGTGGCTCAGTCAGTTGAGCGCCTGACTTTGGCTCAGGTCATGATCTCATAGCTCTGTGGGTTCGAGCCCCACATCGGGCTCTGTGCTGACAGCTCAGAGCCTGGAGCCTGCTTCAGATTCTGTGTCTCCCTCTCTCTGCCCCTAACCCACTTGCATTCTGTCTCTGTCTCTCTCAAAAATAAATAAACATTAAAAAATTAAAAAAAAAAAATGAGCAGAGAACCTGAACATTTTTCCAAAGAAAAGACACAGAAAGTCAACAGGTACATGAAACATTCCTAATCATCAGGGAAATGAAAATCAAAACCACAATGAGATGTTATTACTTCACGAAACCTGTTAGAATGGCTATCATTAAAAAGACAAGAAATAACAAGTGTTGGCAAGGATGCAGAGAAAAAGGAAACCCTCATGCACTGTTGGTGGGAATGTAAATTGGTGTGTGGCTTTGTTTCATCATGTGCTATAATTTCAGCAGTTCTTATCTGATATGAATTCTCAACAATTATTATTTTATACAAATTGCATCATACAAATCTGAAAAAAAAATCCATGCTATGTACCAAGAATCTGTTTTAAAACTTCTGTTCTTGGGGTGCCTGGCTGGCTCAGTTGGTTAAGTGTCTTGACTTCCGCTCAGGTCATGATCTTGCCGTTCCTGAATTTCGAGCCGGCATCAGGCACTGTGCTGACAGGTCAGAGCCTGGAGCCTGTTTTGGATTCTGTGTCTCCCTCTCTCTCTGCCCCTCCCCTGCTCACACTCCATGTCTCTCTCTCAAAAATAAATAAACATTAAAAAAATTAAAAATTTTTGTTCTCATTTCCAGCAGTACACCACCCCAAGCTAAAGCAAATATTAATGAAAATACCACTGAAGGATCGGACTCACTGCCTGGAGACACTTTTAGTAATGTTTTAATTTTTAATAGTTTAAACACTAAGAGTTTAAAGAGCAAGTACAACCAAAGGAACAAAAACAAAACAAAAAAAACCTGAACAGTTAAAAAAATTCTTATGCTGTTTGACACTGCATTAGTTTTTCCTTTGTAAGTGGTCAGTTGTATAAATGGGGGGTTATCTAAATTCTTTATTACTTTATTTTTTAAATGTTTTATAGATAAGAGACCTGCTAGAATCAAGGGGGGATTTTAATGAGAAGCTAATTAGAGACACCACTTTGAAATCCTCTAAAGTGGTATTATAAATAGAATCCGGTTGAAGCAGTGCCTAAACTCCCCTTCCGTGCTCCCCCCTCACCCAGGGCAGGTTATCAGATACCCTGGCACCCTTGCCACCTTTAGTAGCACACTTGAGACCATACCACCACAAAGAGGTCTCTAGTAAGAGTAATGTCCAGAGTGTCCTGACAAAAATAACCAATGCAGCCCTAATCTCAGAGTTTAGAAAGACTATCTCCCTTCGCTAATATTTTCCCCAGGAGTCACAATTAAAAGACTTTTTGAGGCAAAAAGATTGGACTCCTAGGTAACCAATATAGATCAGACATGCTGCCTAAAAGGTTTTAATGGCCTGATGATTCTCTGCTGCTTAAACAAAAGCACAAAACTCATAACACATCTAACGTTTTCTCTAGGACATTGGGTACCGGAACAGATATTCAGGAGCTCTACAATTCCATGGTTAGTTACATCTAAAACTAAAGAAAACAGAAAAAAAAGAACACTACAAAAAATAACTAAAAGAAGAAATTTTAGTATCTGAAGCTAAGCTTTGCTTACAGCCATGAAAAACTTTTAGGTCTGTATTCAGATTACTATGTAATGTGAAATGTACATTAAGGCATTTAGGACTCAGTACAGGGACAATGAACAGAAAATAGGAAAGAGAACTTTCAAAGAGGTGTTAACTCTTAAGGTATTGAAGAAAGTGGAGAGGACACAACAAAACAAAAGGAGCTAGAAAACCATTTGAGAACTATGGCTGGATACCAATTACTAAAGGCCATTCCGAAACTAATGATGCTATAGGAAAGAAGAGACTGGGGAGACTGAAGTCAGTCATGACAGAATTGCCAATCATTAAAAGTTGGGCAGTTTATCAACTGGCAAGAACATGTCTATGAACTCAAAAACAGAAATAAAGGTTAAATGCAAATATATTTAAGTAAAAATTTATAAATTAATTTTTTCCTTTTTTTAGGCTCAAGGTAGAATGTATTTAGTTAATGATAAGATCTCTGTAAAACAAATTATGCTGTCACCTGAATTTAAGTCATGAAAACATTACTTTGAGGTAGTAAGAAGCTCCATACTTTCTAAGACCACTAAACTATGTGATATTCAACAAAACATAATGCTAAAAGGCATTAAAAAGTTAAAAAGTACAGAGACTGTAAGAACTGCCCAGCACAGAGTCTGGATTTGAGATTGAAATTAGCAACAAAGAAAAACCTCTGGTAAAAGAAGAGTGAGGAAATGGAGGTTTCAGAGGATCGAGGGCCGTGAGTACAAGGCACCTTCTATATAACCTTCACAGACTGGGAAGGGGGATCTAGGGAAATCACTTGCTGGGTGCTTTCATTATGACTGTCTCTCCCTGAATTCCACTCTCCTATTGGACTTCCAGCATCAAATATATCATCACCTGCAATCAAGTTCCTTTGGCCTCACATTCCTTTACCACCTTGACAATTTTTAAATCTCAGTAAATGTGAGTATCAATTTTGTCCCTTCCTATACGTGTGCTGCTGAAGTCATTTAACTACCCTAAACTATGGTACAAAATGAAAATGCCCAAACATAGTCGGCTTCTGGATGTGGGGAAACCCTTTTTTTAATACATTAGTTGTTGACCTAAATATTGTGTCTTCATTAGATCTCCACTCTCACCTTCAGAGGATAGATGAACATCCAATGTGAACTCCTAACGTTTTCCTGCCCCATCAAAGTTTGTGTTTTTAACTTAGGAGAAACGGGAGAAACTCCATGGCAAGGCCCTGCTTCGCAGGCACTTCACCTTACCAGAGTCAGCTACATGCAGTCTCTTTCTCATTCATGGACATCTTTCATGTCCATGCTACATCTCAATTTAAAAAAATGAAAACTCCACAAGCTCTCCTCAACCCTGCTTCCTCTTTACTTTTTCACAATTTGTTTTCTTTCACTGTCATATTTTTCAAAACAACAAATACCATGATACTAATGACCCTCATGCACTAATGACCCTCTCCTGCCACTCCCCGACCTCCACCATTTCCTCCATTTTATTTATTATTTTAAATGTTTATCTATTTTTGAGAGAAGAGAGAAGAGAGAGAAGGAGGGACAGAGAGACAGGGAGACACAAAATCTGAAGCAGGCTCCAGGCTCTGAGCTGTCAGCACAAGCCCAACACAGGGCTCGAACTCACAAACTGTGAGATCACAACCTGAGCCGAAGTCAGACACTTAACCGACTGAGCCACCCAAGTACCCCTCATTTCCTCCATTTTAGACCTACATTTTCAATAGCAGAGATTCCACTATTCTTTCCTGCTGGAAGTATACTGCTAACGGATTTCTTACTTTCCAGTGTTTCCTTAAAAAATCATTTATCATGGTGTGACCAGAAAGGTAGCTTCCTAAAACAAAGCTCTAATGACATAACCTCACTAACTACTGCCTGTCTATTGAAAATATAAGCTTGAGAGTCCGGAGACTCAAAAATTTCATCGTTCTGGCATTTTCTTCCACTATATACAACAACACATCTTATATGCCAGACACATCCAAATATGTACTGTTCTTTTACCACATTTATATATCATCATGCCTCTGTGCTTTGTTTATATTACTCTTGTGTATTACTCTTCTGCCCCCACTATCCACCATCAAAATCTTAGTCATTCTCCAAGGTTCAGGTGAAGTATAGTTCTGCTTGCCTCAACTCCCCTTTCTTTGCCCACCACTAATTTTTTCCATTTTTGCAGTCATGAACTTCTACTACATAGATATCTATTATAGTGCTTATCATTCTCACCTATATTAGATATGGATATGTTTATCATCACTGGAAATTAACTGTTAAGATCCAAAAGAGTGCAATGTCATATCTTACTTTTTAATGTCTTCTTTTTCTAAAAGTGCATCTCATGTATAAGAATGCTCCATAAAAGTCTGAGATTTAGAAATTGAGGTAAAGGTAAATTAAAAAGTAGGAATAAAAGGAGTACCTGAAATAAAAATGGAACAATCTTTTTGAACACTTAAAAACTCCTCTCTACTCTCATACACACTCACCTCTTGCTTGATGGATTTGACGGACAGGTGGTCAGACATCCACCTAGGTTGCAATTCTGCCTTTGTGCGCTGTGGACGCTTTCCCTATAGTTAGAAGTGAGGAAAAGAAAGGAAAAGACAGATTAGGGTGTTCTCAGCTACTGCTACTGCTGCTGCCAGGATTAGAGTGGCCTTTAAGGCACATGGGTTATGGCTTTACCTAAGTAAGAGCCAAAGGTATCCTTTGGACAGTCAATAAAATGACTATTCAATTCCATAAGGTACCAAGCCAGTTTATTTTCTTAAAAGAAAAAAAAAAGCAAAAAACTTACAGACACCAAGTGTCTCCTCTATCAATATTTATCACTGGCAAGAAACTCTTTTAACTATTTAAACACTAAAAAAATATTTTGTTGCAAATTATTAAGAGAAAGCCATGTTTTACCACTTTTCACTGAAGGGAATGGCTCTGAAAGGAGGCATTACGAGCAGATGGAGGCAGAACTCCCCTAAAAGGCAGCTCAGTGGCAGCAGTGAGAAGTGAGGGTGGCTGCCTCAGCTGAGAACCAAAGTAGCAAGACAGAAGTGGGGAAAAAGACTCAGGGACCAGAAATCAGAGAGCTTGCCTGAGAAGATTAGACTTGACAAAATTTAAAAGCTTGAAAGCAATCACTATAGGACATTTCAAGAAAGGAGTTTTGAAACTTAACTAACGCTAGGTATTTACCTAAGGTCAGCATAAGTTTTGGAATTTTTGTGGAATGAGCCCCATAGCTTCGCCAATGTAACCTATATTGAGGTGGTAAGCAAAGGCTTTGCAGTTAAGATGAGTAATTTTGTGGCTTCAGTATCAGTATCAGCATTACCCAGGTTTGGTTCCAGTACCACTTAATCCAAAGTCTTGAAACTTGAAGAATCAATGAGGTAAAGGCACAAAGGGTAGAAAAAAAGTCAGTGACAAAAAGGTGTGGTCTATACAATGCAAACATACTGCAAAGCAATTGTGGTAGATTTAAAAAGAAGCTTTAGAAAGCTTTCCTGTTAGGAGAATGACCAGTCCTCAGTACAAATGTAATCTAACCGTCAAAGTGTCACGACCTTCTTTTTCACAAAAGCTACCACAGCAGTTTCCTCAAATATGCCTATGAGCGACTCCTTTACAAGCTTAAAGACCCCAAGAGGAAGAGCTCTTCAATTTTAAGTAAATGTGAAAATTTACCATGGAATTCTCTTTCGAAGGGATTGTACAAGTTTACCATGCTAGTAGCAATAGCGGCTAATATCAACTTGACTCCAAACTTTGCCAAATCAGACAAAAGTTACTAATGTGGAAATGGTAGTCTTGATAAAGAAGATGAACTTGTTTTCCTACAACTTTACTCTTTTGTGTGAATTATCTATACTCTAAGTCTATTCATTTGTTAAAGACCTAATGTTTATAAGCTGTTTAAATATTACTGCCTGTAATATTAGTAACAAATACTTTTACTAGCTTAGATCTTTTATTTAAACCTTACCATAAAAGCTTAACTTTTATATGGTCAAAAAAAGCTTACTGATTCTTTTATTATTTCAACATTTAGAGAGCTATTTATTTAATCTGTTTTAACTTTCTTCACACTTGCATTTATTTTGGTAAGATTTAGTTTTCTAACAAGGTTTCTCACCAATTATCTACAACCATGAACAATGGATAGGACCAAGTACCTACTGGTAGCTGTGTACTATGCCAGGTACACTGATGTGGTTTCTTTTGCTTAATTCCCATAGAAACTTCTGTGAAGTTAGAGCTTTCATTTTACTAACAAAAAATAAAAATTTAGAGATATCAAGTAACTTATCCAAAGGGATAACTAGAAAAGGGAAGCACCATTATTCAATGAAGTTTGAAAGAAAAGCTCTTGACTCCTGCTATGCCATATTAACCCTCTGTCCACTGTCCTAGCTGTTTTGTGCTTTTACATACTGAGATGATGACCTGAGCTGAAATCAAGAGTTGGATGCTTAACCAACAGAGCTGTACCACCCAGGTGTTCCCAAACTGTATTTTATATATAATGGGTGTATCTGTGAGCACCACATTATGTTCTACTGATAATATGTTTCAAATGTCACATTTGAATCACTGGCATTTTTCATTATTACAAAAAAAAAAAAAAAAACTCTCTTGGCCAATATAATTAGGATGGGTAGTGGTAGGGTAACATAGTTAAAGCAAGGAATTTTAAAAATGTATATACTTCAAGCATGTATTTTACTTAATGTATAAATGTACTGCCATTCACCAATCATATGATGCAGTACCCCATTGAGAGGGTTTCCTATGAGTCAGTCATATAAATTAACCTCTTAAGCCATTATCTGCCCTACCAGTTCTGTTTAAGTGAAAGTGAGATGTTAAAGAGATTGGATTTGTAATCCAAATGCAGAAACCTTATCATTTTAATGATTTTTGTCCTATTCAATCTTTTACTGCTTTGCTCTAATTTGAGAATTAAGCTTTTTATTTTTTACTTTTAAAGTAAACTCTACACCCAACATGGGGCTTGAACTCACAGCCCCGAGATTAAGAGTCACATGCTCTCCTGATTGAGCCAGCTAGGTGCACTGCCTTGAGAGTCAACTTTTTAAAGAAATGTTTATTATTTGTTTTTTGAGAGAGAGAGAGTGAGCAGGGGAGGAGCAGAGAGAGAGAGATACAGAATCCAAAGCAGGCTTCAGGCTTTGAGCTGTCAGCACAGAGCCTGATGCGGGGCTCAAACCCACAAACTGGAGATCATGACCTGAGCTGAAGTCAGACCCTTAACTGACTGAGCCACCCAAGCGCCCCTAGAGAGTCAAGTTTTTAAAGCAACTCATATTCAATGATTTTTTTTTAATGGAAAATTTTCAAAGAAATTTTTATGCTCATATTTTATTGACTTCATAATATTTGTGTAATTACTGTAACAAGTACAATAAACACAAACACATTTGTAAAAATATTACAAATGTTGATGAACATATGTCTTTTTTTTTTTTTTTTTAACGTTTTTTATTTATTTTTGGGACAGAGAGAGACAGAGCATGAACGGGGGAGGGGCAGAGAGAGAGGGAGACACAGAATCGGAAACAGGCTCCAGGCTCGGAGCCATCAGCCCAGAGCCTGACGCGGGGCTCGAACTCACGGACCGCGAGATCGTGACCCGGCTGAAGCCGGACGCTTAACCGACTGCGCCACCCAGGCGCCCCTGAACATATGTCTTAAATGCTAAATGCCAAGGCACCTGAGTGGCTAGGTCTGTTGAGAATCCAACTTTGGCTCAGGTCATGATTTCACAGTTCATGAGTTCAAGTCCCACATAGGGCTTGCTGCTGTCAGCTCAGAGCCTGCCTCGGATCCTCTGTACCCCTCGCTCTGCCCCACCCCCATTCACTCTGTCTCTCACGCTCTCTTTCAAAACTAAATAAACGTTAAAAAAAAATTGCTAAATGCCAAGTTCAGCAAAGACCGTGAAGATTGGTACATTTGTACTGCTTTGAGTAAATCATTTATGATAAGCATGTCTGTTACATGAAGGCCCCTTCAGAATGCTTCCAATATGCTGATTTAAGTGATAATACATATCATTGTCATCTACCTCTTCTAACACTCCTATTTTACAATACTTTTTATCCACCTGTTATTTTGGAGAAAAAATTTTATTATCTTCGGATTTGGCTAAGGCTATAATAAATCTCAATTTATCTTGGTGAATATTGATATCTAAGCATCTTTCCATGGCGCCTGTGTGGCTGAGTTGGTTAAGTGTCCAACTCTCAGTTTTGGCTCAGGTCATGATCTCACGGTTTCGTGGATTCGAGCTCTATGTTGGGCTCCGTGCTGACAGTGCAGAGCCTGCTTGGGATTCTCTCTCTGTCTCTTCCCCACTCGTGCTGTCTCTCTCAAAATAAATAAATAAACTTAAAAAAAAATCTTTCCTTCTAGGAACAGAGATCTTAATATATTTACATGAGATTTAAAAAATATGTATCTACTAACAGTTCTGTAGCTTTTTCTTTCTTATCAACTATGTACAACTCAAGTTAGTTTCACAGCAAAATTTGTTTTGTTGCTACTGTAAATGGGATTTTTTCAGCAATCTTTAAATATCAGTATGCCTAATAATCACCTGAGAGCTTCTACAACTGCATATTAACAGATAACACCTCTAACAATTCTGATAGGAGTTGGGAGTGGTATACTGGCAAGAATCTGAGCTTTTAATAAGTGTGCAAGGTGATTCTGATGCAGAAAGTCTAGTTACCCAGCACTATTACTAACTTCTAATTAACAGACTTCTAAGCAGATTCATCATATTCCTCCAGGCAAAATGTTTTGCCTCTGACTCTTGTTTGTATCATTATACTAGATAAAACTTCCAAGACAATGTTACCAATTAATAGAACCTAGGGATTATTAGGAACAAAAGAATTATTATTCTTTTGGTGAAGGATGGCTTTTATTTGTTAGTATTAAGGACTTGACATTTATATTACTGAATGAAGAGGGTGTGTTTATATGAAGAATAGGAATCTAAGATATCTGTATCTGAATGAACAAGGGTAGCTACCCATTTCTTTCTTCATTTTTGAAATGTTTAGAAGTTATCTTTTTTTAAGGGTTTAGAAAAATTTACCTGTGAATACATTCAAGTGATTCTGGAGTTTTTTTTTGTTTTTTGTTTTTAATTTTTAAAAATGTTTATTTATTATTGAGAAACAGAGACAGAGCACGAGCAGGGGACGGGGGCAGACAGAAGGGGAGACACAGAATCCGAAGCAGGCTCCAGGCTCTGAGCTGTCAGCACAGAGCCTGAAGCAGGGCTCGAACTCACAAACCACGAGATCATGATCTGAGCTGAAGTCGGATGCTTAACCGACTGTGCCACCCAGGCGCCCCTGATTCTGGAGTTTTTGATGGGATCCCTTTGTGATAACTCTTTTCCCCTAATTACTGAACTGCTAAGATTTTTCTCTTCATTTTTAAAATTTTTAAATTTTTGAGAGAGATAAACACAGAGAGAGCAGGGAAGCAGGGAAGCGACAGAGAGAGAGGGAGACACAGAATCTGAAGCAGGCTCCAGGCTCTGAGCTATCAGCACAGAACCCGACATGCGGCTTGAACTCACGAACCGCAAGATCATGACCTGAGTTAAGTCGGACACTTAATAGACTGAGCCACCCAGGTGCCCCTTAGATTTTTCTACTGCACAATTTAGATTCTCTTGTTTTTGTAATTAATACCCTATTTTACTAAGGTTTGCTAATTTATAGCACTATACGCCTTTCAAAATACCAAATCTGTTGTTATTATTTGGCTTGTAATTTCATGTTTCTTGAGAATTATAATTCATGTTTATCTTATTTTAAAAATTTTTCTTCTCTTGCAAAGAATAACTTTTGAAATTTTTCCCATCAAAACCATCAGTTTTATGCTTGTAAGTTTTTTTTCTTAGTTCATCTATTCAAAAAAATCATAGGTTGAATACTGCAGTAAAAAAGCAGAAATTATAAGAGCACCTGGCTGGCTCAGTTGGTAGAACGTGTGACTGCTGATCTTGGGGTCAAGGGATTGAACACAATGGATGTAGAGATTACATTCACTTATTTTTGAAAGAGAGAGAGACAGAGCACAAGTGGGGGAAGGGCAGAGAGAGAATGAGACACAGAATCTGAAGCAGGCTCCAGACTCCAAGCTGTCAACACAGAGCCCGACGTGGGGCTCAAACTCACAAACCATGAGATCATGACCTGAGCCAAAGTCGGACGCTTAACCGACTCAGCCACCCAGGTGCCCCTAGAGATTACTTTAAAAAAAAAAAGGCAAAAATTACAAAAGAAGGATTAAGCAGAGTAGTCATATGCCTTATTGATGATTTAATGTGTCATCGTTATATATAAAGTCACGTAAAGTTATAAAGCCATCTCCACATAATAGTTACTTTAAGAAAATTAGATTAAGGGTGCTTGGGTAGCCCAGTTGGTTAAGCTTCCCATTCTTGATTTTGGCTCAGGTCACGATTTCAAGATCGTGAGATTGAGCTCCATGTTGGGCTCTGCGCCGAGTGCAAAGCTTGCTTGGGATTCAATCTCTCTCTCTCTGCTCCTCGATCACTTGCTCTCACAAGTGCTCTCTCTCTCAAAAAAAAAATAAACTTAAAAAAAAAAAAAATCAGATTATGTGTTTCAATTCCTGGAAAAATTGTCACAGTGGGTAGCAGGTCACAAACCTAAGTATAATTATAGTATATGGAATTAAGTATGGTGATGAGGAAATGGAGATTCTTCTTTTGCTCATCCATTAAAATGTAATTATTGAAGCACTCTATAAGATCTCTAATAAGAATGGTGACTTTCTACAATTTTCCTTTTAAAGCACCAACCTACTTAGAAAAGTTAGAAATACCACTGGATTCACAACAAATTAATATATTTCTCCTTCTGTTTTTCTCTGGAGGTGCTACAGCAATTAATTTATTCTTTCTCTTCAGATTTCAGTGGCAGGTGGTCAAAATTTTCTGACTTTTATGAACATGTGCAACAGTCAGAAGTATTAGAATTATTGCAATGAAATAAGCAAAGTCAATGACTCTTGAGCATCCACCATGGAAAAGGCTTTACATTAGGTGTTATGGGGTTTAAAACAGTAAGATATGGTGCCTAATCTAAACAAAGCTTAAACAACTCAAAACAGAATTAAGTCATGACAAAATGTGTTAGGTAGGGGCGGCTGGGTGGTTCAGTCAGTTGAGCATATGACTTCAGCTCAGGTCATGATCTCATGATTTGTGGGTTCGAGCCCTGTGTCAGGCTTTGCGATGACAGCACAGAGCCTGCTTCGGATCCTCTGTCTCCCTCTCTCTCTGCCCCTCCCCCACCCCTGCTCGCTGTCTCTCAAAAATACATAAACATTAAAAGAAAAAAAAAAAACATAAGGGAGAAAATCCTAAAATTGGGAGACACGGGAGATCTTACGGAGAGTAGTATTCAAATAGGCAGGGAAGGAGAAGGAGAAAGATGCTTGAGAAAAGACAGGGCACCTGGGTGGCTCAGTTGGTTGCGCGTCTTACTTTGGCTCAGGTCATGATCTCACAGTCCGTGGGTTCAAGCTCTGCATCAGGCTCTGTGCTGACAGCTCGGATCCTGGAGCCTGCTTCAGATTCTGTGTTTCCCCCTCTCTCTGCCCCTCCCCCACTCCAGTTCTGTCTCTCTTAAAAATAAACATTAAAAAAAAAGGCATACATGAGGGTGTATATGCATGAAAATATAGAAAGTGTGATTTATGGAACTATAACATAAAACCAGAAAAAGCATCACACATGTGGAGCTGGCAGAGTGGCCCTGGAGCTACAAAGACAAATACCCTTCAGAACTTGCTGCTTACTGGAAGAGAGAGAGTTTCTGCCCACCACCCCCCCCCCCCCAAAAAAGCAGCATATATATACAGAAGTATGCACAGGCTGATAGAAGATACACCTGGGGGCTTGGGGAACATTTTCTGAGGAATGTTACAGAAGGAAAGTTGGTTCTAAACTGTGAAAAGCCATCCTAAGTACTATGGAATGGGAGTCACTGAGGATTTTGTGGGGCTAAGGAGAATACTGGATGATCCACAGTGAAGGAGAGTGGGTGGCATGAGGTCCCTTTTTAACATTCCAGATCAAAGTGAAGGGCTTGTACCACTTCCAGGAGACACTAGAAATGTATTCAAAACTTAATGAATCATCCTTAAATAAATCAGTTTTATAGCTACTAAAGAAGAGGAGGAACCACCGGTTTGCATACCTTTTGGGCAATCATGTTGCAGATCTCAGGCAAGAAGTCCTCGCTGAGGAGCTTATAGAGCTGCCGTTCTCGAAGAGAGGTTCTCTCCCGAAAACTCTCAGTGACCTGTCTCCATTCTTCTTCTGTTTGGCACAGGAGCCACCAGGTGCCTTGACCTGGCCCTTGGGACCCTAAAAAAGAAAGGATAGGTTCATTAGATAGATACCACTAGGACCTTTTTTCTGTTTATTCTCAATTTCATTCTCCCCCGGGTATGAACAAAACCAGGAAATAAAAAACATTTAAAAAAAAAAGGGTATTAATTTTAAAAAGTTGATAACGTATAATTTTGATTTTCATGTTACTATTTACACCTAAAAGTATTGTGACCGTCGTAATTACAGATTTTAATAGAAATGCTTAAATATACTTACTTTTCTATTCAAAAGGTTCTGATTTGATCCTCTGCAGTCTTCCTGTTTCATTTATGTTGACATACTGTATATAAATTGATATTCCTCTCCCACTCCCAGTTTTAGGCAATTTGGATTACGGAACTGAAATCTGGTTAGGAATCCAATATAATCCCTTACATAGCATTTTACATTAAAAAGATAGGTCTTTGACAAGTTGCTCATTTATCCAAATGTAATGTGCCCATTACACTGTGCCCAGGTTAGAAAGCACAAGTGAAGATCTGAAGTTATCCATCAGATGGAGAGATAGGCACAGGTAAGTGTGAGGAAGAGAGAACTGAAGAAGGGCAAAGAAACCAGTTAGAAGGCTGCTGCAATAAGCTTAATTGCTTTGCATGGCTCTGGAAAAAGAGTTGTCATCATAATATAAATCAATCATATTTACTTAATCCTTTCTAGTTATTTTTATATCTTAGCAAGAGAGCATGAGTGCGGGAGACAGGCATGCATGGGGTGGGGAGGGAAAGGGGGGGTATAGAGACAGAGACAGAGGCAGAGAGACAGAGAGAGAGACAGAGAGAGAGAGAGAGAGAGAGACAGAGAGAGAGAGAGAGAGAGAGAGACACTCCTAAGCAGGCTCTATGTTCAGTGTGGAGCCTGACATGGGGCTGGATCCCACAACCCTGGGATGGTGATCTGAGCTGAAATCAAGAGTCAGATGCTTAACCGAATGAGCTACCACTCAGGTGCCCCAATCTTTTCTAAACTCCAACAAAAGTCATTACCATTTCTTGTCTGTGGCTCGGATGCCAAGGAGTTTTCTTCCTGTTTTTCACTGAAACACAGGGAAAGGAGGCACCAATTAAATTGCACAATGATATGCACAGCAAAATATTAGGTTTTAAAACATTTTTTTGGAAGTCAAACAGAGGAGTTAAGTGTTACCGGTTAAATGCCTACCCATCTGCCCTGCCCTAAACAATAGGGATTCTAGTGTCTTCCTCCCTGATCAGGGCTATACTGAAGAAAAGCAAGGTAGAGGTTAAGAACGCAGGTTCTAAAATCAGACTGTCCCCATTCAAGGCTTGCCTCTTACCATGTGACCTCAGGAAAGTTAATTAACTTTCCTTAAAATAGGCTATAAATAATGCCTACATCACAGGGATGTTGGAGATTAAATTATTAAATACAGAAGCGTTCAGTGAAATAGTGTTAAGTATCATCATCATTTGTACCCCTGAATCATGTAGGTCACTCTCTGTGGCCTTCTGTTTGTTTTCAATTATCTATAGCAGTGCTGCTCTATAGAACTTTCTGTGAGGATGAAAATGTTCTGTCTTGTCACTGTCCAGTATGGTAGCCATGAGCCATATGTGGCTACTGGGTACTTGAAATGTAGCTGGTATGACTGAGGAACTGAATTTTAAATTTTATTTAATTTAAAAATATACAAATACTATCCTGCATACAGAGCTCTAAAGAATAAAATCACCAGCAGAGGGTAGCACAAGTCCACATATGATGTTAAAATGATTCTAAAATCCTCATAGTAAGATACCTTAATTGTTGGTATTGAACAGGGAAATGGAGATAGGTATAACATAGCATCCTGAATCTATAAGAAAGTCTAGATTGCTAACAAAATTCTGAAATGGACGCCATGTGTATACAACATGATTATAAAACATCTCTCACAAAACCCATAGAGGAAAGCTATGCTTTGTAATCAAATTCTTGGAAAGTGGAACACTGATTCTTAAGTTAAAAAAAAAAAAAAAAATCGAATTCTGACTGATTTATATTCATAATGATTCCTAGAAATAAATACTTCTTAGTAGTTAATAAGCAACAAAGAGAAATCTGGCCTACTTCAAGCATTTAGGTTATTTAGTAGTTCTATAATTTAGAGGAAAGAAGTGGTTTGTCCTCTGTTATTAGAATTTTTAAGAATATGACTTAACTTCCATAGGTATAGAATGATAGAGCTGATCCTTAAAGAAAGTATATTTATATAGTATAGGCCAGATTTTCAAAATTCTTACATTAAAATTCACGTGGTAAAATTTCCTAAAAGATCACGATGTATAAAACAAAATTTCCCATATGTAACAGTCTGTTTCCTTGCTAAGATTAAGCTCTTACCTGTAGTTTACCATAGGAAATTGTATTCTAAACACAATAAAGCATATTTGCTACTAAAATCTCCTTATAGGGAAAGAATTAACTCTTAAACTTATATAGGATATATAAACCTATTAAATCCTGATTATTAGTCAACAGTTAACCAGAATTAACTTAGCTCTACACTCCTATGAAAAAAACGTGTGGCACAACCAATTTTCAAAGTTAATACATATTGAGCACTTTCTGTAGGTCATGCATGGTTTTCAGTCATTTATACTGTTACATTCATTATCCTGTTCAATTTAATCCTTATTATTAGTAGTATACCTACTATCCAATAAAAGAATAGGCTTAGAGAGGGTAGTTCATGCAGCTAGGGAAGCCCTAGTGTACACTTGGTAATTTTGTGAAGATTCTGACCCAAGCCTTCATAATCTAAGTCCTATATCCTTCCAGTGGCACGAAGGAAAATCAAGGATGAAAGAGCAAGTGAATTAAGGTCCCTTCTAGTGTGCGGGTTTATGACCCTCATAGACTAACACGAATGTCTTACCTCACTATAATCTCCTCCTGTACTTTCTTCCGTTTTGGGGGTCTTCCTCTTCTTTTTCCGGTTTTCCCAGGAACAGCTAAGACACTTTTTTGGCCTTCACTTTCCCTATGAAATAGCACATTAAATCAAAATGTTCTGTAATAGAATTGATACTCAGCTCAGTCATGATCTTGGGTTCCTGAGTTGAAGTCCTGCGTTGGGCTCTGTGCTGACAGCTTGGAGCCTGGAGCCCACTTCAGATTCTGTGTCTTCCTCTCTCTCTCTGCCCCTCCCCTGCTTTCACTCTCTCTCAAAAACAAACATTTAAAAAAATACAAAAGGGGCACCTGGGTGGCTCAATTGGTTGAGCGTCTGGCTTAGGCTCAGGTCATGATCTCACGGTTTGGGAGTTCGAGCCCCGCTCTGGGCTCTGTGCTGACAGCTCAGAGCCTGGAGCCTGTTTTGGATTCTGTGTCTCCCTCTCTCTCTCTGCCCCTCCCCTGCTCGTGTGCTCTCTCTCTCAAAAAATAAACATTAAAAAAAAAATTTTTTTTTTAATACAAAAAAAAAAGTAAGATGGTAGCATTATTTTGGGACACTATGGAAACAAGGTCCCTTCCTCATTTAGGAAGCATTTAGTAAGGTGTACATTTCAGGCATTCTTTAAGGTCTTTTCGGTCCTATGCTGATGAAGCAGATCGTTAATTCTAGTAGAAAAAAGGAGCTATCAAGAGTTGATTATGACAGGAAAACCACTGCAGTGATGTGGTGGTACTATGGGCAACCTGCTGTATAGAGCAGTCTATGTTAAGGCAGTGGGACTCCTTGGGAACCTCAAGTCCAAACAACAGTATCTTTCACCATTCTGATAGCAGAGGCTACATTATGAATTCGTTTTTATTTCTGCATGAAATAACTCTTTGCCAACTCTTTATACACATGCTGTTATATCTGACTCCTTCAGAAGAAAAAAATTTGTGCTGCAGAATTCCGATGTATTCAATTTTTATGACATTTCTGTATAGTAGCTATCCCAGCCCTGACCTCACAGATTATACCTGCTCAAAGAGAGTTCTCCATTGGATTTTCCTTGCACTGGGTCCTCCTTATACATTCGTGTTCCATAGAAATACCAATAGAGTGCCCCAGAATTGTCTTCACCCAATGGTTCCACACGGAGACTATCTGCATCCAGACCCTTGGTTGAAGAACAGGGAAAAGAGGTTTGGGGAAGTAGGAAACAAAACAAAACGGGAAAACTAAAATGAAGTTTCAAATTTATAGTCAGATAGACCTCATATTTTAAAATGCCTAAGCATCTTATGTAATGTTCAACCAGGACATCTGAAACACAGATAGAATGGGAAGATGGCACCTTCTTTGAAGAGCAGGATATGGAAATATTTCAAATGTTTCCCACCCCCATCACTGCCCCCATTTTACCAACAAAACAAAACAACAAAAAAGGAATTCTGATGAACATATATTTGGTTTGGCCTTACTGTTATTTATGTGTGTGTCCATAAAAGGAAAGACAATTATAACAGAGTAGAATCCAATGTTGTGAAAGCTTTGTCCCACGTGAGCTCTATTGCAGCTCCACCGTAACCTACAGTAACCTCTTATTCTAGCTGAGATCCAGTAATACAGCTCCCAATTTACCCCAGGCTCTGACCTATTTTGGCCTCCCCACTGCTATTGAAAATCTTGAGTCCTCAGCTAAGACTGTACTTAAATTGCACAATGATTTTATACTGAGTCCATGAGCAGAGCTGAAATGAGAAGTCATCAACACATTTAATCATTTCTGACTGAACAGGATTAGAAACTGACCTCCTATGAGTGAAAAGCAGTAGCTCACACTCTCCCTCTGAGATAGACTTCCAAAACAGGTAACAGGAGAATAAGGAGAAGGGAAGAGATATTATATCTTCCTTCTCCAATGCATTTTTTGTAACATGTATGAATGTATGTATATAGTAGGGATGAACCTCACTCACTTGAATATGTGGGTTATAGTCTTTGTAGCTTTCAATAAATATTTCTATTAAATAAAATCAAATTTTAAAACTTGGGAAACAAAATTCAGTAGCTAATTTAGTTGCAATTTTGGCTGATGACAGGGTGAATAAATAGGTGCCTGACTGTTCCTTTGTCAGCTGGAACTCAGCCACCTAAAGACAAAACCAAACTAGAAATTAAACCAAAATAACATACAGTCATCTAAATGTATGGCTTGGATTGCCTTGGCTACAGTGGTCATTGCATACATTGTTAGCATTAAGAGTCCCAAGACTAGGAACATAAGCCAAACTAGCTTTTCTTAACATCATCAGATTTTATATCCTGATTGCCTGCTTTTTTTGCTCTAGGAAAAGGGTTTGCCAGTTGAGCACCTTGAGAAGATCGAAGACATCATCTGCATCTAGCCGATAATCACAGAGGCGGTGTAGGATTTCCACACGAGTACGAAGGGGTAGGTCTTGGAAACTGGCTTCTCTCAGAGGGTTGGGCTTCCCTTCTTCAAGCTCCCAGCGGTAGTTGATGATGTCCTCTAGGTAGCTGTGGAATGTCTGAGGCCTAACCATATGGCCCCAAACACAAAAATACATTAGTATAAATTACAGAGGATGGGTAGGAAAGGGGGAGAGAACTGATGGTTTGATAGTTGACAAATGTTAAAAAGAAAGCAGGAAGTAAAAAGGGGTCTCAAAGCCCCTTACTGAAGTTTCATGTTATTATACCATCTACTTGGACCATATACTGTCAAATTCCAAAGAAGATAAATATGGTAAGAGGGTTTCTCACAGAATAAGTTGTTGTACTTCAAACCACAAATAGCATGTTCTGGTGAAAAGATAAAAGTTCTAATAATCAATGGTATAGATTGTGAAACAGGCAAGTCTTACCTTCACTCATGCAATTAAAAAGAGACTATACAGTTTGAATGGTAGCAGTCAAAATTAGATCTGTAACTGAGATGGCAAACAAAAAAAGAAATTCAGTGTTTGCCTAACCTAATTAATTCATATTTCAGGTTAAGAAATAAAGATGGAAAAAACTTCTCTAGAATACAAGCAGCTACTCCTATATGCAACTACAATTTTGTATTGTTACATAAACTTTAAAGCTTATCACAAAATACTATATTCTAAATTTTGAAGATTAATTTTTCTATAGGAAACATTTAAGACAGTTTGATGGCAACTTAAATTTTTCTTGATTAGAGTTTGGCAATTCTATAAACTGCATTTTGATTAGTACCTAAATGTGCCTTGTATTTAATATAAAATAAAGAGCTGTTTAGTTGTTGGATGGTTATTCTATCTCTCAACTATTAACAAATCTGGGCACAATTTCACCTATTGCTTGATTAAAATTTTTTTCTCACTAAGCAAGGAGCTCTAAAGAAGTTATATGTCAATGTAATTTTAAAAAGAGGCATGTGGGGCGCCTGGGTGGCGCAGTCGGTTAAGCGTCCGACTTCAGCCAGGTCACGATCTCACGGTCCGTGAGTTCGAGCCCCGCGTCAGGCTCTGAGCCCCGCGTCAGGCGCTGGGCTGATGGCTCGGAGCCTGGAGCCTGTTTCCGATTCTGTGTCTCCCTCTCTCTCTCTGCCCCTCCCCCGTTCATGCTCTGTCTCTCTCTGTCCCAAAAATAAATAAAAAACGTTGGAAAAAAAATTTAAAAAAAAAAAAAAAGAGGCATGTACCATGTTGACTGACAATCTGTGGTAATTATGTTTGTAGAAAAAGTCAGAGGAAATATTCATGGGAAAAAAAATCAAAGGGCCTTGTGCAAATAAGAAATTAAACATTTTGCTTTTTCAAAGAGAGAAGACACTACCTCCTTACTATTGATACATCAACTGGGGAAAATGTGAACAGAGTTAGCTTATTATGCAGCAAAATACTTCCACATATCAAGGCTCTCACAAATTTGATTTGACTGCAGCATTCACATTCAAAGCATAAGCACTGGCATATGAATACCTGGGCTTGAACCTTAGCGGTTATGGACTACTTCCTCTCTCTACTGCCTGTGAAGCTGGTACTGCCCCTTCAGGAGGGAGGAGCTAGACAAAGAATAGCTCAAACTGGCGGTAAAAAGCAGATACTGTGGCAATGGTGAATTAGAAAATAAAATGGGGTGTATTTTTAAAATTGTTTTTTGGTAGCAAAGTGTATGAAGATTACAATCTCTCTTTGGTACAATAGCCCTTTACTACATGGTTTCTAGAATAAAAAAAATTTTTGTCGTTTATTTTTGAGAGCACGTGAGAGAGACAGAGTGCAAGCAAGGGAAAGGCAGAGAGGGAGAGAGGTACAGAATACGAAGCAGGCTCCAGGCTCTGGTTCTGAAATAGTACAGAGCCTGACGTGGGGCTTGAACCCACGAGCCATGAGATTGTGACGTGAGCCGAAGTTGAATGCTTCACTGACTGAGCCACCCAGGCGCCCCTCTATAATTTCTAATGTACACATAGTACTCCAAGCAACAAGGCATGTTTTTCTTGCAGTAAAATAAAATATGGAATCTTTAATACTGAGATTATTTCACCAGAATGGCAGCTTCGCTGGAGGATGTGGCAGGAGTCAGGCTGGACCAGGCTAGGGAAACTTCTAATTCCAATGTGAGGCAAAGGAAGCACCAGCATACCAGTCCTGCAAACACTGAATGTGTATAAACAGTGTTGTTCTTTGTGCCTATAATCTGTCTGAAAGCCTCTACTTGTCTCAAAGAAGTGCATGTTTGAGATTCCTTTCCAATAGCCCTATTATCCTACTCAGTTTCAATTACATTGCTTTTGCTAAAGTTTTCTTAAGACATCTCCATACCTTACCAAGAGATACTTGAGGGCTTAGAATTCAAGCTAGATAAACCTCCTCATATAAATCTATATCCCTTTCTTAAACATCAGAAATTCAAAAGGGGGAAAAATGTTTCAAAGGCATTTAAAACAAAAAGCCTGCGGGAAGCCAAAAATCAGGCTAACACTTTCTATTTAGTGGTTCTTAATCTATAGGACATAAAACGCTTTAAGAATTTGATTAAGACCATATACTCTCTCCCCCTGAAAAAGAGCACGCCCACAATTTTGTGTGGATGATCAGATTTTGTTTCTTAAAGGAAGAAGACTATATGGGCACCATGCTGCTGAAAATTGCTGGAACATTCCTGACTTTTTCATCTATGTAGCTCAATGCAATTCTCTCTTAATGACTTAAACACCTCTCATCTTTCTGAAATATAATGAATTAAAATGAAATTCTGAATTATAATGAAATGTCTCAATAGAATATGGTTAACAGAAAAATCAAATTAACCAAAAGTTCTGAACACAACCAGTTTCACTTTTCTCTGGTCTGAAAAAGTTCCAAATGCTCTTAAACACCTCTCTTTTCTTTATTCCAAACTCGCAAAGTTAGCCATTTTTGAGAACCCCACCAATTAGCTTCAGACAGTATATGCTTCTGCGGGTGAGACCAATTTTGCAAGGATGGCATGACCAGAGTAAAGTATGTTAGCACAAATCTTGGCTGCTTGGAGCTGGCCTCTTGATGATGCAGGGCAACACATTTTAATATCTGCAATCTATATTAAATGATCACAGATGAAAAGAAGACTGTTGAGTTCTTTGAGGCATGTGTTAGTTCTCCGAGACACGAAAGGGTATCCCACAGTCTACTTGCAGAGGAACAATTAAGACATGTCATCATGGGTAGCATAATGGAGACCTAAATGAAAAAATTACATTCTTTTCATTGGCTACAAGTATTTCTGAAGCAAATGAAATACATGTGTGAATAGTTAAGCCACATTTAACACCAAGCACTGGATTAGGAGAAAGATTTTGGTTCCAAGTGAAGCAACAAGTAAAAGGCTAAGAACATCTGAGAAACTGTTTATTCTTTTTTTTTTTTAATAAACTGTTTATTAAAGATCATACAAAGACACAGAACAAAACAATTTAAATAACATATCTTTTCTAGGGCCATATAGTGGCTGCTGTACCCAAACATCCTAAAATCAACATGACAGCCAGGATAAGTTAAAAAATCATGGTAATTTTAAAGAATTTAATTAAATTAAAGAATTTAAATTTTAAATTAAAGAATTTAAATTTTAAATTAAAGAATTTAAATTAAAATATGAAATATATCTTTTAGCAGAGAAGCATACATATAATATAAATTTTACATGCCTTTATGATTATTTATGTTGGGTAACAAAAAAGTACTGAAAGTCAACTGGAAATCAATGTGTAATAATCTTTAAAAAGATAAAATACCTTTTTTGAATGGAAGCTGGATGGGACCTTAAATATTATTGGCATTGAGAAAACTGAAGCATCAGGTAATATGTGAAAAGGCACAATAAGAATTCTGAATATCTTCTTTTTTTAAATTGATCTATCTATCTATCTATTGAGAGAGAGAGAGGAAGGGTCAGAAAGACAGACTCCCAAGCAGGCTTCACATTTATAGCATGGAGCTCCAACCAGGGTTTGAACCCACTTAACTGACTGAGCCACCCGGGTACCCCTGAATAGCTTCTTATAATTTAAGGATGCATACTGCTAACTCTAGACCCACTAAAACACACAGATACTGGCACAGACACACACGCACACACACCCCCAACAGAGGAAATAAAGTAACATACTAACAAAAACAACCCAAAAAGAAAGCACTGAAGGGCCAACAGAGGAACAAAATATCAGAAAGAACAAGAAAAGATACTCAACATCATCAATCATTTGAAAATGCAAATCAAACCCACAATGAGACTAGCAGAGTGAAAATTAAAAGATGGATAATAACAAGTGCTGACTAGGATGTGGAGAAACTGGAACCCTCACATACTGTTGGTGGAATTGTAAAATGGTGCAGCCACTTTGGGAAAGTTTGGCATGGTGCTCTAAAAGTTAAACACAGGGGCACCTGGGTGGCTCAGTCAGTTGAGTGAATGACCAATTTTGTCTCAGGTCATGATCCTCACAGTTCGAGTCCCTTTGTCAGGCTCTGTGCTGACAGCTCAGAGCCTGGAGCCCGCTTTGAGTTCTGTGTCTCCCTCTCTTTCTGCTCCTCCCCCACTCATGCTCTGTCTCTCTCTCACAAAAATGAAAACACATTAAAAAAATTTTTTTTTAAGTTAAATAAAGAATTACCATATGACTCAGACCGTTCCACTCTTAGGTATACACACTCAATAGAAATGAAAACATACATCCATACAAAAACATGTACACACATGTGCATACATAGCAGCATAATTTACAATAGCCAAAAAGCTGAAGCAGTGCAAATGTCCATGAACTGAAGGATAGACAAAATGTGTATCAATACAACAGAATATGTTTCAGCCATAAAAAGGAATGAAGTACTTGATTCATGCTACAACACAGAGGAACCTTGAAAACATTGTGCTAAGTGAAAGAAGCCAAACACAAAAAGGCAAATATAATTATGCTAACCCTTATAACAAATACCTAAAACAGGAAAAAACACAGAGATAAGAAGCAGTTTAGTGGTTGCCTGGGAATACAGATTGGAGGAAATGTGTTGTGGCTGCCAACAGGTATGAAGTGTCTTTTGGGAATGATATTACACAATTCTGTGAATTGTACACAGAATTGTACACTTGAAAAAACCAGAGGAATAAGTGGAAAACCAACCTTAACAACAATTGCATTAAATGTAAATGGAGTAAACATCCCAACTAAAAGGCAGAAATTGTCAGACGGAATGAAAAAAACCAAGACCAACTGTAGGATATCATCTATAAAACACAATTTAAATACAAAAATACAAACAGTAGAAGGATAGAAAATCATGTATCAGGCAGAATAGTTTGGAGAAAACAAAAAGCTAATGCACCAGGAATACATAACAAAGCTTTATGTATGTATCTAACAATAGAATGTCAAAATTCATGATATAAAAACTGACTGAACTAAAGGGAGAAACAGACAAATCCACAAATATAGCCAGGTATTTTTAACATTTTCCTCATTAATTGATATACTGAGAAGACAAAAGAATCACTAAGGACACAGATCTCAAAAATACAACACGATCTAATTGACATTTACAGAATACTATACACAAAAACCACAGTATTTTCTTCTCAAGTGCATATGAAATGTTCACTATGATATACCATATGCTGGGACATAAAAGAAGTCTCAATAATCTTAAAAGATTGAAATCGCATAGAATATATTATCTGAACACATGGAAATTAGAAATCAACAAAACTAAGATATCCAGAAATTAAATAACACACTTGCAATTATTCACGGATCATAGAAGAAATAACAAAATAAAGTAGAACACATTTTTAATGACAGTGACTACAGTACACCAAAATTTGTGGAATGCAGCAAACTACTGGTTAGAAGGAAATTTATAGCTCTAAATACCTGTACTGAAAGGGCAAAAAATTTTAAAAACAGTACTGTGACTGAAGAAGAAAAAGAACAAGTTAAAGACAAAGTAAACAGAAGAAAATAATACAAATAAGAAATCAACAAAAACAGATGAAATCATTAAAATAGAAAAAGCAAACAGCAGGTAAAGTAAAAAGTTGGTTCCTTAATAAATATTTGAAAAGTTGATAAACCAGCAGAAAGACTAAAGAGGGAGAGGAACAACAAATTATATATCAAGGACAAAAAGTGAAGTTATCACTGTAAATCACACAGAAATTAAAAGGAGAAGAGAGTATTATTAACAGCAATATGGAAATAAATTTTAAAACTTAAAGGGGTGCTTGGGTGGCTCAGTTGGTTGAGCGTCTGACTTCAGCTCAGGACATGAACTTACATTTTGTGAGTTCAAGCCCCACGTGGGCTCGCTGCTGTCAGAGTAGAGCCCACTTTGGATGGATCCTCTGTACCCCCACCTCTCAGCCCCTCCCCTGCTCACACTCTCTCTTTCAAAAATAAATATTAAAAAAAAAAAACTTAGAGAAAATAGACAAATTCCTTGAAAAATGCCAAAACGACCTACCAAAAATGACTTAAGAAATAGAACATGTGGACAGCCTTAATCTATTAAAGAAAGGGAATCAATAATAATCAAATGCTTGCACAAAGAAAACTACAAACCCAAAGGTGGTCAATTCTTCCAAATACTCAAGGAAGTATAAAGAAATTATACTAACTCTTTCAGAAAAGAGAAGAGAATACTTTTTAATCCTTGTACCAAAATCGGACAAAGAGAAAATAAAATTAGAACAATATTCCTCATGAACATACAGGTAAAATCCTCAACAGATTATCAGCAAATCAAATTCAGCAATATACAAAGGGGGCCAACACTTTATACTTAATGGTGAAAGACAGAATACTTTTCCCCTAGAATTAAAAGAATATATATTGAGTCGTCTTAGCCAGTAGAATAAGACAAGAGAGGAAGTACAAGGGACACACAGAATGGCATGGAGGAAGCAAAACTGTTTTTAATTGCAGACTAGATAAAAATCATCAGGAATCTACAACAAAACCAGTAAAACTAAAAAGTCAATTCAGGAAGACTATAAAAACATGGTCAATATATAGAAATCTATTGTTTTTTGTATATACTGGAAACAAATAACTAAAAAATAAAAATTTAAGGGGCTCCTGGATGGTTCAGTTGGTTAAGTGTCTGACTTCAGCTCAGGTCATGATCTCACAGTTCATGAGTTCGAGCCCCACGTCAGGCTCTGTGCTGACAGCTCAGAGCCTGGAGCCTACTTCAGATTCTGTGTCTCCCTCTCTCTCTGCCCCTCCCCACTCATGCTCTGTTTCTCTGTCTTAAGAAAAAATAAAAGTTTAAGTAATTCCATTTACAGTATCATCAAAAATGTAAAATACTTAAAAGCAAACAAAAAGATGTCCAATATTTTCACACTGAACACTACAAAATATTTCTGAAACTAAAGAAGAAAAACAAATGGAGAAACAAATACAGCTTTCAAGGACAGGGAAATTCAATGCTCCTCAAAATGTCTACTGCCTCTAGCAGGTTGCTGCCTTTTTATTTATTTATTTTTTTGAGAAATTAACAAGCTACTTAAAAATTTATATGGGAATGCAACAAACTTGGAACAGTCGAAACAGTGAAAAAAAAAATCCCCTCCCAATAAAATTGGAGAACTTACGCTCTGGATATTCAAGACAATCTGGTATATGTGCAAATATAAGATATATTGATTTATGGAATGAGGCAAAGTCCAGAAATGGACTGAATATATATATATATTCGTAAGTGGGAAAAAATGAAAGGGTGTCTAGGTGGCTCAGTCAGTTAAGCATCTGACTTTGGCTCAGGTCACAATCCCAGGGATCTCATGGTTTGTAAATCTGAGCCCGGCATCAGGGTCTGCACGGATAGCATAGAGCCTGCTTCGTATTCTCTGTCTCTCTCTTTCTCTGCCCTTCCCTGGCTCGTTCTCTCCTCTCTCTCTCAAAAATAAACATTAAGGGGGCACTTGGGTGGCTCAGTCAGTTAAACATCTGACTCCCGGTTTTAGCTCAGGTCATGATCTCATGGTTCATGAGTTCAAGCCCTGCATTGGGTTCCACGCTCTCAGCACGGAGCCTGCTTGGGACTCTCTCCTTCTCTCTTCACCTCCCCTGTTCATCCTCTCTTGCTCTTTCTCAAAATAAATAAATAAAATTTATATAGACAGATATAGATATATAACATTAACCTTCTACTTCACACCCAATACAAATACGAACTCAAAGTTCATCATATTCCAACTGCAAAAAGCTAAAACTAAAACTAGAAGAAAATCCTGATGTTGAGATAGGTCCTGATTTCTTTGACAGGAAAAAAAAAATATGAAACATACTTAGAAAAAACTGATAAATTGGATTTCAACAAAATACTCTGCAAAACAAATGGAAAGGCAAGCTACATACCAGGAAAAAATATTCACAACCTATTATATATCTAGTCATCAGGGAAGTGCAAATTAAAACCACAATGAGTTATCATGTTATACCCTCTAGAATCAGTAAACTTAAAAACTGGGTAAAATTAAAAATGGCAAATGTTGGTAAAGATATGGAGCAGCTGGACTGTTTATTTGTTATTGGTAGGAATATTCATGTTTCAACTACTTAGGAAATTGGCAGTTTCTTAACCATATTCTTTAAACATGATTCAGCAATTCCCAAGAAGAATGAAAACATATGACCACAAAAACATTTGTATGCAAATGTTTATAGTTGCTTTACTCATCATAGACCAGAAGGAACATACAAGTCCATCAACTAGTGAACAGATAAACAAATTGTGATATTTCCTTTCACAATGGAATACAATTTAGACTCCCCCTCTTCAAAAAGGAGAAAATTACTGATAGAAACAGCAGTGTCAACAAATATCACACAGACATTATGCTGACTGAGAAATTAGACACGAGTATATACTGTATAGTCTCACTCATATAATATTCTAGAATAAGGTAAAACTTAATCTATAGTGATAAAAAAAATCAGATCACTGGTTGCCTGGGGTGCAACGTGGGGGAGGCGGACAGCGTAGATTTAGTGGCAAAGTGCACCTTCTGCAGAGATGGAAATGCCCTGTCATCTTGAGTAAGATGGTGAAAACATGGTGTATTCATTTGTCCACAAAAAACCTGTACACTTAAACTGTGTGAATTTTATTGTATCTAAATTATATATTAATAAAGAGGAGCTAAAATGACTCATTTCACAGAAGTATTGTAATTTCCAAAAAGATAAATAATATTTCTACAGAGGGCAGATAAGACCTCTAAATATTAAATGTTTAAGAGTCTTTAGAGAATCTATTACAGAACTTCCTTTTTCTGGCTGGAACCATGGAGGGTGCAGAAGAGAAGAAAAAGAAGGTTCCTACTGTGCCAGAAACTCTTAAGAAAAAGCGAAGGAATTTCGCAGAGTTGAAGATCAAGCATCTGAGAAAGAAGTTTGCCCAAAAGATGCTTCAAATGGCAAGGAGGAAGGTTATTTATAAAAAAGCTAAGCATTAACCACAAGGAATACAGGCAGATATACAGAACTGAGATTCGAATGGCTAGAATGGCAAGAAAAACTGGCAACTTCTACGTACCTACGGAACCCAAATTGGCATTTGTCATTAGGATCAGAGGTATCAATGGTGTGAGCCCAAAGGTTCAAAAGGTGTTGCAGCTTCTTCGCCTTCACCAGATCTTCAATGGCACCTTTGTTAAACTCAACAAGGCTTCAGTTAACATGCTAAGGATTGTGGAACCATATATATAGCATGGGGGTACCCAAACCTGAAGTCAGTGAATGAACTGATCTACAAGTGTGGTTATGGCAAAATCAACAAGAAGCAAATTGTCCTGACAGATAACACATCGATCACTCGATCTCTTGGTAAATATGGCATCATCTGCATGGAGGATCTGATTCATGAGATCTATACCGTTGGAAAACATTTCAAAGAAGCAAACAACTTTTTTGGCCCTTCAAGTTATCTTCTCCACGAGGGGGAATGAAAAAGAAGACCACCCATTTTGTAGAAGGTGGAGATGCTGGCAACAGGGAAGATCAGATCAATAGATTATTAGAAGAATGAACTAAGGTATCTACCGTGATTATTTTTGTAATCTGGTCAGTTAATAAACGACTATTTTCAAATTAAAAAAGAGAATCTATTACATAAAATTAGGTACAGAATTAACCCCGAGAAGCAAAATGTGTAATTGTTATGAGTTTCCACTTTGAGTGGAAACCACAAGAAAGCGAAACAAAGACCACACTGAAACACAAATTAGTCTAGATTATCTAAAAAGCACTCTACTAGGGGCGCCTGGGTGGCTCAGTCGGTTAAGTGTCCGACTTCAGCCAGGTCACGATCTCGAGGTCCGCGAGTTCGAGCCCCGCGTCGGGCTCTGGGCTGATGGCTCAGAGCCTGGAGCTTGCTTCTGATTCTGTGTCTCCCTCTCTCTCTGCCCCTCCCCCGTTCATGCTGTGTCTCTCTCTGTCTCAAAAATAAATAAACGTTAAAAAAATAAAAAAAATAAATAAAAAGCACTCTACTAAAGATGATAAAAGGAAAAAATCTTTTGGTGTCAAATATCATCACAATGAGCATTTGATGGGGAATATTTTTATAAAGCTTAAAGACATTGCTCAAGACACTGAAGCAATCTTATCTTCACTTTGACAGCTAGGAGCAAACCAGAAGTTCCTGATTTCCAATCCCTTGCTCAATTAGGGTAGGCTACTTCCCAATGAAGAAAAAGAACTGCCGCTTAGAGCAAGTAGTTGATGAATCACTTTAAATACCTACAGTTTTTATTGATACAGGCTCATAAAATCAACTGGCTAGAATTGCAATTCCAGGGAGACTAACAGGAGGAAAAGCACCTAGTGTTTCAAAAGCCATAACAAGTATGTTACCAACTCAAAGTATGTTACCCTGATTTTAAGTTTATATACTGAAGGGGATAAATCGGTAGAGAAAGTGCAAAAACAAAACAAAATAAATAAGAACCCATGTGTCCACCATCAAGCTTGAGAAAAAGAAAATTAGCAGTTCCTTAGATCTGTGGCACTGCAAGGATGGTCCCGGACCAGCACGTTAGCATCATCTGGAACTTGTAAAGAATGCAAATTCTCGGCCAGATTCCAACCTACTGAATTAGATAGCGGTGGGGCCAGCAATCTATCTTTTAACAAGCCCTCTAATTGATTCTGATGTTCCCTAAGGTTTAAGAATCACTACTTTAGATGTTATTAACCATTTATGCTTATCCCTAGCTACAGTATTCTCCCTTCCAACCAGGTAGAATCACTTTCCTGAATTGTGTTAATCATTCCCTTGATTTTCTTTATAAGTTTCCTACATATATTTATCCTCATTTAGTTTTTCTTGTTTGACATTTATAAAAACGTAATCACTGGTACATATGCTTCTGTGATTTATTTGCTCAACATTATTTTCTGGCCTGATTTATCCATGGTTATGTATAGAGCTGTGCTTTGGCTGCCCTTGGCTCCTAGAGGCCACTGCAGTTCTTAGTCATGTGAGCTTTCCCAACATGGTTGCTTACTTCATCAAAGCAATAAAGAGAGTCTCTAGAGCACCTGATAGCAAGATGGAGTCCTATATGGTATGAAATAATCAGGAAAGTGACATCCCATCAGTGTTGCCACATTTTATCGGTTAGGAGCAGATGCTACCCCACACTCAAAGGGAAGAAGGAATCACACAAAGACACAGAATTTCTGAGGACCTACTCAGAGTCAAACTGCCACATCCACTACCCATTCAGATGCAGCAGTCCTGTCTTTGTGGTTTCACATTCCAGTTTCAGTAACCTGAGGTCCAAGCTGATGAAACTCCTTCTGACTTATCAACAGTAGTCTTAAAGCTACATCAAAATGCCTACATCATTCACCTCATTTCATCTCATAGTTTAGGCATTTTATCACCTCACATCATCATGGTTAGTACAGAAGTATAATACACTGTAAGTACAGTACAGTGAGACACTTTGAGAGTGTGTGTGTGCATATTTATTTAACTTTTATCATAGTAGATTGTTAGAATTGTTCTATTTTATTTTTATTGTTGTCAATAAACTGTGCCTAATTTTTAATTTTTAAGTATTTATCTAAATTTCAGTTTTTACTGTGCCTAATTTAGAAATTAAAGTTTATCATAAGTATGTATCGGAAAAAATATAGAATATTCAGGATTCAATACTAGCCATTTTCAGGCATCCACTGGGGGTCCTGGAACGTACCCTCTGCAGATGAGGGACTACTACTTACTGTACCACTCTTCCTTGGCAACAAAGTGAACAAATTCCTTAAAAAAGTTTTGAACTGAGACTTTATTCTAAATGTCTCTCAGATACAACAAATTACTAAACACAGTTATAACTAACACAAAGCCAAACCAAAGATTTGCAAACGAATCCTGCTGTATGATGCAGAAAATATTGAGACATATATGAGAGCAAATATTACAATAGCGTACAATGGAACACATGTGAAAGTGACAGTCATGACTTGGGTACAGTTTTGCTGCTTACTTTAGTTTCCTCATGGATTAAAAAAAATTATGGGGCGCCTGAGTGTCTCAGTCGGTTAAGTGTCCGACTTCGGCTCAGGTCATGACCTCACGGTTTGTGAGTTCGAGCCCCACATCGGGCTCTGTGCAGTCTGCTTCGGATTCTGTGTCTCCCTCTCTCTGTTCCTCCTCCACTCGCACTCTGTCTCTCTCTCTCTCTCTCTCTCAAAAATAAAGATTAAAAAAAAAAATTAAAAAAAAAACAAATTATACCAGATGATACGAGATTTGAAAAACCTCTTAAAGCAGAGGTCCCCAGAGACAATTCACATGGTCCATGAAGCTAAGAAAATATTTTTATTTTACTAGCCTATAACAGAAATTTTACATTCTGCTCAATTATAAATGTAGGCAAAAAATAGTAGCATGAGTATTTTTTGTCAAAAGAAATCAGGTATTTTTGTATCACATTACAGATACTGTAAATATCCCAAAATAAACATTTGTAATCATGAATACTTGGAAGATAGTAATCTTGAGAAATAAAGCCTGCTGCTAGATTATGTTAATGAGTTAACAAAAAAATACATTACTGTATCAAAAATTTGTTTCATTAAATTTTACTATCCATATTTCAGTATATTTGGATCCTATTGTAATTCTATTTATTTTATGATTTCAAATCATATTCTTAGATATAGACTTCATTAGAATGCCAAAGAAGTACATAGTTCAAAATAGTTAAAAATCCTGTTTTAGATGAAAACCTGTAATGTTTTTCTTTTAATTCCTTTATAGAATGGGGCTGTGGGTTAGAGCTGGAGGTCTGGGATCACACTAAGGGACAAATCTATCCTATATCAATTACCAGCTGTGTAACCTTGGACAAGTTATTTAACCTCTCTGTGCCTCAAACTCATCATCCTTAATAGATGAGAAAGGAATTTATATTAGGCATCATAAGGATTCAATAAAGTTCCTGAAAAGCATTTGCAGCATTGGCTAGGACAGTAAGGATAAACAAACAAGCATTATTCTATCCTGTAAAGGCAAGAATCTCAGTTTGCAGAACGCAATGAAAAACAAATGTGGGTTCCGTATGCTAGTTTAAAGGTTAGAATGAGTTAGTAGAAACTAGAATAGTAATCATTTTTAGTTTTCTAAAAACAGGAGCTGGCAAACTATGGGTTGTGGGCCCAATCTGGCTTGCCTGTCTTTTTTGCTGCTGTTTTTTTTAAACAACCTGTAAGCTAAGAATGTAAAAAACCATCCTTTTGTAAATGCTTTGGGGGAAAAAAAAATCAAAACAGTACTATTTCATGGCATGTGAAAATGTTATAAAATTCAAATTTCAATGTGCATAAAGTTCTAAAAATGTCACAGCCCCAATCAGTCATTTAGGCACCGCTTCTGCACTACAGGGTGGAGTGGTTCCAACAGATCATGTGATATACACAAAGCCCCAAATATCTATTCTCTGGGCCTTTACAGAAAAAGTCTGCTGACCCCAGTTTCAAAACATGCAAACCATAATAGATAAGAGATGGAAAGCTGCTTGAACCAATGTCTGCTTTCTACTCAGCACGTGTAGAAACTCATGAAAATGTTTCTACATACACTGATACAATAAATTGATATTTATTAGTAGCTTGAGACTGTTTTAAGGCTTCTCATAAATTATTTCATTTAAGCCTCACAATAACTTTAGTACTGTTCTCATTCTGAGATGAGGCAAGTTATACATGAAGAGATTAAGTAGCTGTCTTACCTCCACATATCAGGTAAATCTCAGAACCAGAAAAGCCAAGACTTCATTTGTCAAACTTCCCTTCAGGATGAGATGAAAGTAAAACTTCAGAGAGCGTGCATTCACTCTAATTGCTAGTGGATACCACTCGTGGGACAAAATGACCATCACTTTGGGCAATTCCTCTCAATGGAAAAAGTAAAACCCATTGTAGCATTTTTTAAAAATGTTTATTTATTTTTGAGACAGAAGAGTGTGAGCAGGGAAGGGACAGAGAGAGAAGGATACAGAGGATCAGAAGCAGGCTCTGCACTGTCAGCAGAGAACGCAATCAAGGCTTGAACTCAGGAACCGCGAGATCAGCACCTGAGGTGAAGTTGGACGCTTAACCAACTAAGCCATCCAGGTGCCCCCTAGTGTACTTTCTAGTGTGGGTGCTCATTATACAGGTGTGTTCTCTAAGTATTCACTTAACTGTAGAACTACAGAATACACATTTTTCTGTGTGTATATTATATATCAATAATAACAAGTATTTAAAAGGCTGAGGTCAGAGCCTCATTCCAGAACAATTAATTCAGAAGTCTCTGGGCTGCCAGTCCCCAAATTTATCTGGCCATCCAGAAATATTTTTATTTCATCTGTACTTAAACAGATAAAATTAACTGATTGTTTTCCACAATACTCTGACATCTTATAGGTGTGTTTAGCAGAATGTGGTTTGAAAAATGCTGGAAAACTGCTTGCCTCCCTGCCCCAGCACAGAACAGCAGGTTCTGCTTTGTCAGGAAGAACTCTTCATCACTACTGGTAGGACCTGTGCTTCCCCACCTCCCCCCCACCCCCCATACCAAAGGACAATGAATATTAAGAGGACTGAGAGCCCTGGGCTCTTTTTCCCTTCTGTCCATCTGAGACTCTCTTTCATATTTTCCTTCAGTAGCAGAAAAGTCAAAGAAGTAGCTGCTGGCAAAATGGGAGGGGAAAAACTCCTTTCTCTCTTACCCGTTACAAGTATTTGAAATTTTATGAAATCTGACTGAGGCCTTTTCTTTTTTTTTTTAAAGAAATTAATCCCTCATTTCAAAAGAAATCATTTAGGAGTAACTGATACACTGTTGTGATAAGGAGGAAAGTACTTATAAAAGCTGCTATAATTCAGCACTGTGGAAGGGGAGCAGGCAATGCACTTTTCCCACTTCTGGCCTCTGTGCGGTCTTACAAAGGCATAAACTGTGGAGAGGACATAGAAGAAACGATGACAGAATGAAACTGGGCATTTGCATGTGACTGGTGAGCCAACACAGTTTTGATGAGAAAAATACATTCTGAAATCTATAAATGCTATTTTTACCTCTAGGTATATATACTTATGTGACAAATAAAACCTAGTCTGTACAGCTCATCCTGTACCTACCCCATCTTCAGGAAGGGGATGGGGATGCCTACTCTATACTATGGTGATTTTTTTTTAATATTATATTTTTGAAATTTTATTGTTTTTTTAAAATTTGAATTCCAGTATAGTTAACATAGGGTGTCGTATTAGTTTTAGGTGTACAATATGGTGATTCAGTAATTCTAAACATTACTCAGTGCTCATCATGGTAAGTGTGCTCTTAATACTCATCACATTTTCACCCATCCCTCACTCACCTCCCATCCAGTAACCATCAGTTTGTTCTCTATAGTTAAGAGTCAGTTTGTCTCTCCTCTTTTTTTTCTTCCTTTGTTTCTTAAATTTCACATATGAGTGAAATCATAGGATATTTGTTTTCTGACTGACTTATTCCACTTAGCATTATACTCTCTAGATCCACTGAATTGTTGCAAATGGCAAGATTTCATTCTTTTTATGGCTGAATAATATTCCTGTGTGTGTGTGCGCGCGCGCGTGTGCACACACACACATATGTATATATATATACACACACTCTTCTTTATTCATTAATCAATTGATGGATTCTTTGGCTGCTTCCAATGCTGCAATTAACATAGGGGAGTATATATCCTTTCAAATTAGTGTTTTTGTATTCTGGGTAAATACCCAGTAGAGTGATTACTAGATCACAGGGTAGTTTTAATTTTTTGAGGAACCTCCATACTGTTTTCCACAATGCCTGCCCCAATTTGCATTCCCACCAATAGTTCCATTTTCTCCACATCCTCAACAACACTTGTTTCATGAAAAAAAAACCATTTTTAATACTGCAAAAATGCATTAGTTTTATGTTAAGAAAAAATATGAAAGGGTCTGAGTTATAGGCCTAAAATTCAGATTCTAATATTCAAACTCTTGTTCTTTCAATTCTTTGTGGCAATTATTCACCTTCTAAAAAAAAATTTTTTTTTTTAACGTGTATTTATTTTTGAGTGAGAGATAGGCAGAACATGAGCAGGGGAGAGGCAGAGTGAGAGAGAAACACAGAATCTGAAGCAGGCTCCAGGGCTCTGAGCTGTCAGCACAGAGCCCGATGCGGGGTTCAAACTCACAGACTGTGAGATCATGGCCTGAGCCAAAGTCAGATGCTTAACTGACTGGGCCACCCAGGTGCCCCGGGAATTATTCACCTTCTAAATAGCACATGACCTGATAAATAAACTGTCTGGATTATGTCTCCTTCCCTGTAAAATGGACCTTATTAATCTAGATGACTTCATACCATCTCTTCTTTTTCTCACCAGAAGACTGAAAAAAATGAAATGAACCCAAGTGAAAATATAATGAATGATGAGAAAAGGTAGATTCTAAATTAAATACCATTATTTTATATATAACCATTATTTTCAAAGTAATTATGTTTATAGGAAAGTATTTACATACTTTTATCAAAGTAGTTACATACTTTTCTATAATTTTTGGTGGAGACTTATGGTAAATACAGGAGGAATAAAATTAAATGAAGAACAAGTTGGTTACAGCCATTTATTTTACAAAGGAGCAAGTCAAAATCTCTCATTGATAATTCACATATATATGATTCTTATATGTTTATATATGATATGATTCATATGTATAATTCAAATGCACACACATATATATAGATCCATTAATACTAAATATGATTATGCAAAAATCAATTAATTGGTTCTTGTCCACAAAAAATCCATCAAACTACCCACACAATTGATGAAATATTAATAACTAAGTAAATGTAATTAGATGCAAGCATACATACATCTTACCATTATTTTTAAAATTTTTTTTAATGTTTATTAATTTTTCAGAGAGAGAGAGAGAGAGCGAGCGAGCAATGGGCAGAGAGAGAGAGGGGGACACAGCATCTGAAGCAGGCTCCGGGCTCTGAGCTGGCAGCACAGAGCCTGATGCGGGGCTCGAACTCATGAACAGTGAGATCATGACCTGAGCTGAAGTCGTACACTTAACTGACTGAGCCACCCAGGTGCCCCCATCTTACCATTATTATTTAGTTTTGTTCTGGAAGATCTGGTCAATATGATAAAAACATGTATAGCAGGCAGCCTTTAAGAGGCCCAGAATGATTTCTGCCTCCTGGTATTCATCCCCTTGTACAATCCTCTCCCTTTAAGTGTGACAGACTGTCTATATCTTGCCTGTGATCGACAGAATATGGCAAAAGGATGTCACTTCCATGATTATATCAGATAAGACTCTCTCCTGACAGACAAGGGCTATTTTCCTGCTAGCCTTGAACACAAACAGCCATGAAGAGGCCACTTGGAAAAAAAACTGTGGGTGACCTGTGGGAGCTGACAGCAGCTCCCAGTCAACAGCCAGCAAGAAAATGAGGACCTCAGTCCTATAACTGCAAGGAGAGGACTCTGCTGTCAACCTGACTGAACTCGGACTGCTCCCTAGGTAAGCCTCCAAATTAGAACACGGCCCGGCTGACACCCTGACTGTAGCCCTGTGAGAAACTGAGCAGACAGTCCGGGTGAGCCCCATGCAGACTTCTGACCTATAAAACATTGAGATAATAAATGGATTTTTTAAGCTACTAAGTTTGGAGAAATTTGTTACGCAGCAACATAAAATAAATACATGGATCCTTGCTCCAGTCAAGCCTTGACAGGACTGTAGTCCTAGTCAAGGTCCTGGGTACCTGGATTGAAGTTTTGTAAGTGATCTTATGTTAGACACACCCAGCTAAGCTGCAGCCAGATTCTTAACCCACAGAAACTGTGATATAATAATATTTTGTGGTTTTTAAGTTGGTAAATTTCAGGGTAATTTGTTACATCATAGTGGATAACTAGTACAGCATAAAAGAGACAAGAAATAAAAACACCAAAAGGAAAGAGGGATGATAATCCTAGAATATCAGAAGAGAAGCAACTTAAAAAATAATCAGGATCAATAAACTGGGCAGATTCAAGATCTATTCAGAAGAATATATTTCCAAAGTACTTAACAGTGTGAATGGGATTCTCCTCTCAATGGCAACAAAAATTAAGATAGCCAGGTATGTTACCTGACATAGATGAATCAGGCTATACAATTTTACTGGATAATAGAGTCTGAATAAAAAAGCAATCTCAATATTGTGAAGAGGTCAATTCTGCTTGAATTTACTCATAGGTTTATTTGACTCCAATCAATATAAGGGGATTTCTTATAGAACATGATGAGATAAAGTAATCATTTTCCAGAAGAATGAAGAAGCAAGATTAATAAAGATAAAATTTATTCTATTTTTTGTAAATAGATTTTTTAAAGTTTATTTATTTTGAGAAAAAGAGAAGAGAGAGAGAGAGAGAGAGAGAGAGAGAGAGAGAGAGAGAAAACAAGTGGGGGAGGAGCAGAGAGAGAAGGAGAAAGAGAGGGAGAGAGAATCCCAAGCAGCCTCCACACTGTCAGCACAGAGCCCGATGTGAGGCCTGAACTCACAAACTGTGACATCATGACCTGAGTCAAAATCAAGAGTTGGACACTTAACCAACCAAGCCACCCACACGCCTCAAGACAATTTTTAAATAGAGGGATTAATTAGAGGGACTATCCTCATTGAACATTAAAATATAATATAAAGGAATAATCACTCATTGTTATTAGTTGTGTTCAGACGATATCCCTGTTTCATATACATAATGTTACTTCATCCTTAACAATAATCCAACAAGTAGATATTATCATTAAACACATTTTATTCATGAAAAAACTAAGGCAAAGCTCACAAAACTAGTGAAAATATTAGGGACACACAGTGTGGTATCAGAGCCAAAAGAGACTGACAGGTACAATTACAAAGAACCAAGAAAATTCTAACATGAGCAAAAACTTAGTAAAAGATCAAAGAGATATCACACCAACAGGGATGAGGAGATTTATTCCATAAATGATGAGATGACTTTAGCAATTTAAATGTTTAACCACAGACTGTCCCCTCTGCCTCCACTGTCACACATTGAAGACCATAGTCTCCACAAGAGATAGAACACTGTTTTATCCTACTAGCACCTAGGGGCTGGCATGTTATGGGCAATGTCCAGCACTAGCAAGGGTAAAGGAAGACTCTAGTGCAAGAGTGAAACAGAAGAGCCAAGAGGAGAAAAGCCTCACAATTTTTTTTTTAAATTTATTGTTTATTATTTTTGAGAGAGAGAGAGACAGAGAGACAGCAAGCAGGGAAGGGGAAGAGAGAGAGGGAGACGCAGAATCGGAAGCGGGCTCCAGGCTCTGAGCGCTCAGGACAGAGCCTGATGCAGGGCTCGAACTCACAGACTGCGAGATCATGACCTGAGCTATCATCGACCGCCCAACCGACTGAGCCACCCAGGCCCCCCCAAGCCTCACAAATTTTAAGTGAGCATTTCTTTTGCCTGATCTTCAATCAACACACCAGTAAAATGACCCAAGCATACAACAAGAAGTTCAAGTATACAAGGATTTCAAATGTGCCCAATAAACCTCAAGAAAAGATATTGAGCATGTGAAGACTGATCAATGAAATGCAAATTAAAACAACTTTATACCTATCGGACTGGTCAAGATTAGAGACATCAAGTCTAGTTAATTTTACCTTCATAACAGTCCCTCTGTCTACATCTCTCCTTTCTCCCCCGATTAATTGATTAGCCCCTAACTGGTCTTCCTGCTTACCCCCCTGCTTGCCCAGGATGCTTACCTGCTCTCCTTGCTTTTAGGATTATACCCCCAAATTCTTAACCCAGCCTACAAAGCCTAGTAGGCTCCAATTCCTGTTGTGCCATATTGGATTCCTTAAACCAAAATGTGTGCAGGGGACCGGGAGGTTTAAAAATCAATTAATCATTAAGATGAGGGGCACCTGAGTGGCTCAGTCGGTTAAATGTCTGACTTTGGCTCAGGTCATCTCACAGTCCATGAGTTCGAGCCCCATGTAGGGCTCTGTGCTGGCAGCTCAGAGCCTGGAGCCTGCTTCAGATTCTGTGTCTCCCTCTCTCTGTCCCTCCCCCACTCACAATCTTGTCTGTCTCAAAAATGAATAAATGTTAAAATAAATAAATAAAAGTAAATAAATATGGTGGGCCAAGTGAACATGACAGATGATGAGTGACAATCAGCCTCCTCAAGGGAGAGTAATCAGGAATGCTGAAGACTAAGGCAGACCAGACCCTGTTTGCCCTCTAGTTGATGGCTGTCTTCATGGTTAGCAGACCATTAGATGTTTTCTAAAAGCTATAAGCTGGAATTTGAAATGTGACATCTCATTTTAGATGTTGGCAACAAATTACAATTTAACACTGGGGGGCCAAGACTGTAAACAAATCACGCCTCTGAACCACATGAGACCTTCTAAGTCTATAATCTCTAGGCTCTGCTCTAAGGTTATCACTCCTTCTACTTGTAAATCTTTGGTCATTTCATTTGTTCATTCATTCATTTATTCATTTACTTATTTCTTGTGCTTTATAAGACATGGGCACTGGCCTAAGGAAGTCCAAATATAAAGGCTCAGTTCACGTATCATTTTCTCATATGAGGTTACATGCTCTGTTAACAGTCTGTATTTTTATACTTTAGAACACTTATCACAGTAATAATATAACCATTACTGTAATTATTAGTGAACCCCTACCACCCCTGCATAATACTATAAATTCCATGAAGGCCCTGAGAGTGTCTGTCTGTTATACCAGTACGTGCTGGCCAGCAAACAGTGGGCAATATCCAGATGGAGGTTTCAAGCGATCCGATGCCTTCATTCATTGAAGGTTCAAGGATAAAATGGAGCAATCCCTGTGGTGGGCAGCCTGGCAATTCATTTTAAAAATCTTAAAGGGACATTTCCTCTGAGTGGCCACAATTCCAGAAATTTATACTAAGAAGACAATTCACTAGATGAGCAAACTTTTATGTCCAAGGCTATGCATTATAGCCTGTTTACAACAGTTAAAAGCTAGACACAAATGTCCAGCTACCAAATTGAATCATTTGACAATCATGTTTAAAGGAAAGGTGGTTTAAGAAAATAAACTGTTACAATGAAAAAATTCAAGATATGAAAATGTAAAATTCTATCACGCTATGACCACAACTGTGCTTAAAAACCACATAAACTCCCAAATCTACATCCCAATAAAAGAATGGAAGAACTTAATTATCATGTTCAAGTAGTAAAACAATAGATGATTTCCCCCTTTCATCTATTCTTTGTCTAGCACAACCATCTGGGTATTCTCGGGGAAAAAAGTCATTATATTAACACAGTGAGTCCAGGAGCAATAACTCTCCCTTAAGGGATACAAACTTCTACCCTGAACAAAATGGCATTTCATCAATCTCTCACTCATCTTGTAATGACAAGTTTATTGCACCTTAATACTGGGCCTAGTTTCCCAGCCCAAGCAGACACCTAAGAGTAGATTTAATTGAACAGAAGTATTTGAGATACCATCTTTAACTGCATGAAAAATACAAACCATAACACTCCAAACCCCTGCCCTGCATGGCACCAGAGAGTAAAAACCGGGAAACCATTTTGTCTCAGCTTTTTAAGAGTTGGCTCTATACACTTCTGCTCTGTATAGAAATGTAGTAGTGAAGAAAACGTGTTATCAAGTTAGGGTCAAAACAAGGAATGAGGCCTTATCAAGAAGATCCTTTATTTATATACACAAATAAAATGTTGCTCCAAATTTCTACAAATCTCAAATGTATTGGAAAGCGGTTTACTTAGCAGTTATGGTGTGAGGGAGACTAGAAGCTCCATATTAAACATTATGTATGTTATGTAGTTATGGTTATAACTACTGGTTATATGAATAGAAGATACTCAAGTGGCAGAAATGTAAAATCTGGTTTTAATTTGTTAGGCTACCTTTTACCAGTACTGCAAGAGACTATAATTTCTATAAAACTCAGGAAGAAAGGCATATACTGACAGGAAGAAATTCTATACTTGATTATGTTAACTGGTGGATCCAAAAGTAAAGGATATAGATTTGTGAGAGTGAAATAAACTCAAGGATTATAATAAAATTAAAACTGAACTGCAAAATGAGCCGAACACAAGTCTGCGGAATCCATTTGTAAATGCCACAAACTAAGGATCAATTCTGGTTTGTTACAGGAGACCTGAAACATCATGGCACCTGGTTAATTAGTTCTTTATTCACAAAATACATAGTAAAATCAGGATTACTCACGTGATATCCCTTCGTTGATAGCAGCCCTGAAGCAGGCAGGCGATCAGGTCACTGATAAACTCTACATCATCTCTGTGAAGAGCTGCTTCTAACTCCTAAGAGGTAAGAGAGAGAAATTGAGAGATCAAACATAGAGATTCCTTAAAATCTACCTGTCCCTCCCCTCCTGCTACCCACACTATTGACATCACCCTCTAAGCCACTATACGGTCAGAGCAGCCAAACTGCTTGCCATGGATGAACTCTGCCTTTCTTCCCATAGTTACTGCTAGAAGAGCAATGAGTTCAACTTTTTGTTTTTCCATGGAATTTATTTCTCCCATTGCTCCACTACCAAGGTCCACTCCTTTTTTTCTGCATGTGAGAACACACATATCTCTTTTTATAAGTCCGTGCTAGCTAACATAATTTCAAAGACCTTAACTTCTACAAATATGCTGCAATGCCTTCTACTTTAATAAGAGGAGAATAAAGGGGCAAATACATAATTAAAAAGTATTAGTCATTCACTTAACAGTTTTAACAGGTACACCATCTGCAACTGCTTTAAAGAACCACTAATTTATTGAAAAGAAAAAGCACTGGTAATGAGCAATGTAGCGATTCTTATTTTGAGGACTGATGACAGGAGATTGCTAGAACTGAGATTAATCTTACATCATCTGGAGAGAAGTGAGGTAATGTCTATGTTAATGGTCTAATCCAAGGTGAGATATATTTTCCTTCCTTGGGATTCAAGCAGATAATGCCAAATAGTTAGCTGGTCTTAGTACACTATTCTGACCAAAGATTGGTTGAGAGGAGCTATTTGGACAAAAAGGGACAGTGGGAAATTTTAGGAGATCCTATTTCTCTTTTCAATCTCCCATAATAAACCAGTATTTTCTAAGATGGTGGAATTTCCTCTAAGTCATCAACTCCTGGGACACAAAGTTTGCTAGCACTGTTTCAACCAGGATGATGTCTTCTGCATGCAGGCCATCTCCCAAGGGTCTGCCAAGCTTATGGTTTGACTGCTTATTGTATTGACCAGATCTATAACCACAGAAAAACCAAACTTTGAAGGCTCATATTAATGGCTCTGAAAGCCTGAGTTGTGCATAAGAAGCAATTTCTGGCCTTAACACCAATTACAGGGCAGTGCATACTTAACAGGGTAGTCTGCTTCTACTGTAAAAACAGTAAAGTTTTTGTGACAATTATAATTGTAATAAAATAATTAAAAAAAATGATTTTGTAAGTTAACTGCTCCATTTATTATTTTTTAAAATTCTCAAGTTGGTAATCACTTGTAAAACTTTCATAAAACAAAAAACTGCTAAGCATATTAACCGACACAAATAAGCAAAACAGAAACTACCCTGAGGTGGTTCACTTGAAAAGGTTCATCTGCCCTATACTGCGTTGAAAGCCTAGGTGAATGAGACTCAAAATTCAAAGACAAGGCTGAGGCTTGCAAACATTTTGCTTGCTTTAATTACAAACTTGGGAATTATAACACATCTACAGTAATGGTTCTTATTCTTATATTAGTTTATTAATTCCTGTTTGCAGAGTTCTTTTCTACATTCTAGAGATTATCCAGAAAAACATGAAACTTTACCAATCAGAGATAACAAAGATCTGAAATATAATTAGCCAGAATTCATTCACTCCACTAATATTTACTGGGCACCCACCCTATGTAAGATAATATAGTACTTCCTAAGCACTGGGGAGTTTAGTTTAGAGAGATAAGAATACAAAAAAGGTAGACATACCAACTAATTAGCACATTAGGTACAGAAAAGGTGCTATATTAGGTACAGAAAAGGTGCTATAGGTGCTATGGGAATTGAGAAGAAAAGGATTACTTCTGGCTGCAGGAAGCCTGAGAGATTGCATCAAGACGGTGGCACCTGAGATGGGAAAACTGTGGCTGTGTGACAATGTGGGGGGAGTGCAGGGCATAACCAGGTGTAGGGAACAACGGGAGCAAGGACACCAAGAGGATACTGGCTTCAGTTTAACTGTTCTCTAGATCATATGAGGGGAGTAATGTGAGCTAAGATTGATAGCTGATACTGAATACTGAGCTAATGAGTTTGGCTTTTCTTTGGAAGACAAAGAAGACTCACTACAGTTATTTTTATTGAGAGGGCACAGCTGCTGTGTATTTAAGATGAATTCTAGCGGTGGAGGGTGGGAGGTGAGGTTAAACACAAACATAAGCCTGGGGAGAAAGATTCTGAAGGACTTCCCAAACAAGAGAAATAGCAGCAATGAGGAAACACGAACTCAAGATCTGACAGAAGTAAATGTGATGCAAAACAAGGGAAGATTTGAATGGTTCATATTTTATGCTTGGTCACTGGGCAACACTCCGAAGCAAACTGCAATTATAACAGAAGCTGAACCCTTGAAGCAAAAAATCCCAGGCCATCTCGTTTGATAGAGAAGTCAGAATTACTGAATGGTAGAGCTGGAGGGTCAATTATAGATGGTATTATTTCAACTCCCCCAATGTCAGGATAAATAAACTAGGTAGGCCCAGGAAGGTTAACTGACTCCTCCTGTTGTACTCAGCAAAAAGTGCCAGAACTCAGTGAAACCCAGACCACCCCACCCAGGCTCTTCCCACAGAGTAAACTGCTTCCTACTGGCCTATGCTCTCTATCCTAGAAAGGCTGATGGCTGTAACAGCAACAATAACCCACTTCCATCACTCCCAACCAAGCCCTCACATGTACCATTCCCCTAAGAAGAAAGAAATCCCTATCTGCTCCCCCTTCTGCCAAGGACTGTATGTCCTTCACATGAAAAACTTTTATCTATTAAAATCTTCCTAGTCAAGTTTCACTTTGCTGGTTCCTCCAGTAACTCCTTCAACACGATGTGTGTTCACATATTGTTATACACTCCTGTTGAGGTGCTGTCCTCCTCATCAGTGTACTAAATTAAATTAAATAGCACAATGTGATTCTTGACTAAAGGTGCTATAGTCAGTACAAACTGATGCTTCTTAGTGTTTTTAAAGAACAGAAGTACCAAATTAAATGGAGGTCTGGCAGGATTCCTAGAAGCCACAGGATATATGTGGATGAATTTTATTCAGTAGTAAATAATTCAAAACATTAATTTTATAGGAGTCCTACTACAGAGAAAAATGTAAAATCTGCATTAATTTTTAAGCTGAGACTACAAAAAAAAAATCATTCATACAGGAACAGTTAAAGCTATGAATTCCGTTTCTTTTTCATCTCCTGCTTCCCACCAACAGACATTCCCCTCTGGCTTAGGTGGAAACGCTGGACAAGAATGTTTCCCTTTCTTTCAGGGTAACTTTCATTAGACCCAAGTTCTAGTTGTCCAGTTTATACCTAATGATATTGTCCTCTGAAGAGGCAACAATAAAATATAGCAATTGAGTCACTGAATGACCTTTCTGTTCCTTAATATTAACATAACAGTGTTAGTTTTACTCATCTACATAAGGTGCTTATGGAAAAGGAACATTCTTGTTTTCTTCTGTGGCCCTACCTATAACATTAGCACAGAAATTAGCAAATAGTAGGTGGTCATCAAATTAACTTTAAAAAGTTTATATACATAGGGGCTCCTGGGTGGCTCAGTCAGTTAAACATCCAACTTTGGCTCAGGTCATGGTCTCATAGCTCATGGATTTGAGCCCTGAGTCGGGCCCTGTGGTGACAGCTCAGAGCCTAGAGCCTGCTTCAGACTGTGTCTCCCTCTCTCTATGCCCCTTTCCAGCTCATACTCTATCTCAAAAATAAATAAACATCAAAAAATTTTTCAAATAAATTTTTTTTAAGTTATAATTTTCATTCACCTACTATATGCCAGATAATAGAGACACAAAAATGAATGAAGTCCCGATATATTTATAGATGGATGGATGGATGGATGGATGGACAGATGGATGGATGGATGGATGGAAGGGAGGGAAGGCTAAAATGTAAGCCAGAATGGAAAATCTTATCTATCTATCTATCTATCTATCTACCTATCGTTGTGTTCAGTGCTGTCTCCCCCAGCAACCAGAAACAGTAGAAATTCAAATATTTTCTTGACTGAATTTCATTTACCTACTATATGCCAGGTAATAGAGATACAAGAGTGAATGAGGTCCTAATATGTTTATGGATGAATGGATGAATGGATGAATGGAAGGATGAATGGATGGATGGATGGAAGGGAGGGAATGAGGGAAGGCTAAAATGTAAGCCAGAATGGAAAATTTTATCTATCTATCTATCTATCTATCTGTCATTGTGTTCAGTACTGTCTCCCCCAGCAAACAGAAAACAGTAGAAATTCAAATGTTTTCTTGACTGAATGATAGCACAGAATTATGGGGACAATGTAACAAATGCTACATTAAATATACAAAGTGATAAGGGAAAATGGAGAAGACTAGAGAAACTGAGGAGTGTAGAGTAAGACTTTGTCGAAGAGGTAAGATTCGCACAGAGCCCTGAAGGGAAGACTCTTACCCGGCAAATGCACAGTAAGGAAGAGCATGCGAAAGCTGATGTCATGTGTAGAAAGTACCAAGGACCCTCCTCAAAGTGGAGAGGGCAATTAGAGAACCATAGATAGGACAGGCCTATTCCTTGAGGACCTTCTCTGAAAACCATGAAAACCACATTAAAGAATGTAGATTTTACTTCTATATGCAATCAAGTCTGAAGTAGAGTGAAATCATCAGATCTGTATCTCAGAAAAACAGTTCTGAGAGCAGGGTGCAGAATGACTGTGAGTGGTACCAGAGGTAAGGACCATGGAGGCAAGTGTCAGCATCACCTGGAAGGGTGCAGGAAGTAGGGCACCTAGGAGCCACTATGGACTTAGAGAATCCAGAATGTGCATTTTAACAAGAGCCCCATGATTCATATGCATATATAGTTTGGGAAGTGCTATTCTGGAAGATAAAAGGTCGGAGTCTGTGATAAATAAAACAGCAGCTGTGGGAATAAAGAAGGGGAGGATTTGAGAACACGTGGAAGATGAATAAATCTGATTTAAAAAACAAAAGGCATAATTACCAAAAGAAATGAAATAATGCCATAGACCCAAAATGCTCTAAAACATATAAGAAAGCTCAAAATTCAACTTCTGACATAAGGACTGAATTAAATCCTTATAATGTAACCCCAAACATAGTCAAATGATTAATCTCAAGCTAAAGCCCCTTGTTTATCTAAAAGCCCTAGCATGAATGTATGATTATAATCAAACCATGCAGATAAAATGTGGTTATCAATATCTGTGGAATTTACAGTTCTGCCTCTAACTCTGAAGCCTGTTGAAAGGACTGAAGAATGAAATGTAATTCAGATATCCAGGCAAACCACTCAATAATCTCCTCTAAATACAAGATTAGTGGTGACTGGTGGAAAGAGTGGGTTATTTGGTCCCTATAGAAGAATCTCATTTCTACCAATAGATCTATTTAGAATATGAACATAACATGAAATTTCTGGTTAAAGTGTTCTACAAACACTATCAACTGCCAATATCCTTTTATCACTATTTCCAGAGAGTCATCAAGTAGAATTACAGACAAATTAGAGTGAAACAAGATGTTCAATGACAAAATAAAAGCTAAGACCTACAAAGGTTACGGGAGATATGGCCAAAAGATAAGATGTCCTTAAACCTACATTCCACTTACATGTAGATTATGAATTTTCAAGTCTGAAATTACTAACATCTTGTTAATCTGTGTTAGTTAGCAAAAATCAAAATTAGTCAAGTTATAATTAGTAAGTGTAAGAACTGTTTATCTTAAAATACACACCCAATAGTTGGATTATTAATTTGTATAACAAATCTATATTTTCTTCAATAAATCTAAGGTAACTTTTTATTCCCCATCTGCATTATTAAAAATTCCCATAGGTGCTAGGAGGCAGAAGATTGGATGGGAGAGCAGCATCGATATTGATGATCTAATTCTGATAGAGGTGATTTTCAGATGATATCACTTATAAATGAATAAAATGAAACATTCCTAGATCAATGATGAGAGTGCCATGAATCAAGAACAATGATTAATAAAATCTGTGAATCTGAAATTTACAAAAGAAAAAGAAGGAAAGACAAAATGGTTTCACTGTATTTTCTGCCTGCTTCAATAACCAGGCTTCACTGGTGATTCAACCATAGTGTTCGTAACATCATCAGCAGAAACTGAGACCCAGCATCCTTATTTTAATTCAAAAATAAAAAAATGAAATGCTCTTGTTCAATACTCAACTATGATGGACAGGCTAAAGGGGACTGGTAAAAACTTCTCCCCAGCGAACCTAGGTTTGTTTTTTCCAGCACAACCATGACCTAATGAGGGAGCAACTAAGGAAAGTGGTTACATAGAAAGGTAGAATATCAGGGATTTGGATCCGCTCTTCCAAGGAGAAGTGAGCAGACTTGAACTGTCCCTCAAATGACACAAGTATTGAGAGGAATTCTGTTATTTACAAATAAAATTCAACCCCTCTCCCTTGTCCACCATTCTACCCATAGAATATAGTAAACTTGTAAATCAGTAAGAAAATGGGTCTCAAAATATAAAATTGCTTTTCACATGTATATCTATTTGCTTCATAAATCAGTAGCTATCTAGATAACCCACCAAAAAAGTATGCAGGGCCATGGTAACTTGTAAGGTGACAAAGTTATCAGTAAACTTTTCCCCTCTAGCTCAGCAGAACTTAAAATGCAGAATCAGTAAAGATTAGAATGAAGAATAGGTGATAAACCTTCTGGAGAGCAAAGATTCCCCCCCCCCCCCTTTCCCCTTAGTTACTGTTAACCCCAGTAGTTGGGATCAAATGGATAAACCAAGGACACTATATATAGGCCTCAGTTTTCACCCCGTGGTAGAAATAAAGATTAAGAATGTTATAGGAAGACAGCAAAGAAGAAAGGTAATTTCAATCCTCCTGAACATAAGAACTGGCTCATCAATTAAAAAATGTGCACGTTAATGGGTATGGTGTCACATTTGCAGGAAGAAATGGTTCTGGAACTCTGTTTCACAACATTGCGAATATACTTAACACTACTGAATTGTGCACTTAAAAATGGTTAAGAAACCAAATTGTGTATTATGCTTCTTACCACAATTTAGACAAAAAATTGCCCACCACCAAGGGTTTTGTAATGATTAAATGAGGCAATGCTTATAAAAGCCAGCGGAGCCTGGCACACACAGTAAATATTCTATAACATGTTAATATTACAATTATGTCATCTTCCTTACAATGAAAGTGTGTGGAAAAAGGCAAAGACTGAAGAGCTAGAAAGTGGCCTTTTCAAAATTCAGAGGTTTCTGGACAATAGAAATTAAAATCCTTTTAATACATGGCCTACCGTGTTCATAAGCCAATAAAAGCCAACAGTTCTCTAAGGAACTATTTGGAAACCCAGGTTATTCAAAGCTTTACTACTTAGGCCTTCAAACCCAGAGCTTAAGTCTTAGAGTAAGGCAATAAGGAATACACTTCTAAAATCCCCCCTATCTCCCCCCCCCCCACTTTCTCTCCTCCCCTTTTGTATTTCCTTTTCACTGTGGGCACTGAGCTGTGAGCACAGAAATCTGAACTTTGCCAAGATGCTCTGGGACAGAAGAGGCAGGGGTGGGTAGGTGGGGGTGGGGGAGCAGTAAACTCACCAATCAGCCTAGAGAAGGGAGACCCATCCCTACTGCTCCTCTGCAGCTTCAGAGAGTAGCTGGAGGGAGTAACAGGATTTGCCCTCTTTGCAGCTGGCGTCACAGCTCATTAGGGACAAGTCTGTTTAACGTCTTTCCACCTCCTCCACCCTCAAGAACAAGCAGGGGCTGCTGGGAAAAGAACTCAGGACTGAGCAAGGGGAAAGGCTTCGAATGCTGATTGGCAATGGGAGAGAAATAGGGCCTTTAACATATGTCGTGGAAAAATGTTTATTTACAATTCGTTACTTTAAAAAGTCCTGCCTGCCTGCCTGCCTGACTACAGACAGTCAAACGACACAGGAAGAATATCACCAATTCCTTTAATGGACAACAACCACCCACTCAACACCTTTTCTTAAATAATATTACAGGTAACTTTTTATTGTTTGACATACTTCTCATCTCTCGAAATTTTCTTTAATCTTTTGCTAAAGAAAAGAAGGTGGTAAAGAGAGATAAACTTTCTTTTCTTCAACTTCCAAGTAAAGGATCAAGATCATAGATCTGTACTACTGCCATTCAGGTACAATAATTTGAGTTTACTTAAGAAGGGAAAAAAGGTCTAAAGACAAAATAATCATACATACTGTATTTGATTTTAGAAGGTTTACAAATCTTCCTAATTTGCACAAGGACCAACTGAAATGCAGTGTCTCCGAAGAAGATGGGGGTTTCTGTATAGGACCCAGAACTGTGCTTACACAAAGGAGATGCAAAGCAGGGCTTCCTGAAGGACTATCCCAGCTGCTTTCCAAGAGAGAATGCCTGGAGTGTGAGCTTAGAATACATGAAGAAATAAGCACACTAGCCTCCAGAAGGCACCCCTGACTTTGGCAGCTGATGCTTTCTAACTTGGTATAAATTAATTTAATCCCAAAGGCCTGCCCCATGCCAATTTAGACTGTAAAGTATAAATCAGCTCGAGTGGGTATAATGGTGAGGGACCTGAAACTGGCTATTATAACACTTTCAGTTGGCCAAGTGGTTTATCCCAGGAGTCCCCAAAGGCCAGCAGGTCTGTATCGCTGCTTTGCTGCAACCATACCATTCCTCTCAACCATCCATGAAACAGCTGTGTCACTGGCTATGCTGCTGGGTAACAGAAAGGAAACCAAAATAGCTTCTCCCCTCAAATGACTGCTACCCTAAAATATGAGGGTAACTGGAAAATACTAATTATACCAATAAATATGGAAATTTAGAAGAATATGATTTTCTGAAAAGGCATAAATTATCAAAACTGGCTCTAGCAGTTAAAAAAAAAAAAAGGCTCAGAAGTTTCATAGATATTCTCCCATAAGGAAATGCCCATGATTATTATATAAACAATTTCTGAGCACTGAAAAACTTGGAAAGCTCCTCAATAAGTTCTATGAGGCTAGAGTACTGGACATAGTATACTGTATAGCCATGCAGACAAGAGATCTGGAAAAGCAAGTTCTTGAAAGACCATATACAACCTCAGACACAAGGTCAAGTAGTCTAGACTTCACCACTTGGAACAAGGCTTTCCAACTAGGGTACGTGTGTTCCTGGGGCTCCAGTGTGTGGTCAGAATATGGGAAACCATCTGTTTAAAATGGCACAGCTTCTAGAGAGTCAGTCTTATTTTTATTTTTTTGTTTGTTTTCACTGTTTTACTTGTTGTTGAGAAGATATTTTTAACTTAAACATCTGCATGAATTGAAGACAGGAGACTTCATCAGAGAATTTGTTTGGAGCCACTTGCGGCTATAGATCTAGGCCTATAAAGTTACGCAGTCTTCATTCCCTGTCATTAGAAGCTCACTACTGGATTAGTTGGAAGTTATTTTAGGTATTTAGGGGAGCCACTAAAGAACAGGGAAAAAAAAGAATAATCAAAAGAGAAAGGCTAAAATCTGGATGTGGTTTGCAGGACGCATTGTTAGAGAGATTACAGGGTAAGAAGATTTCTGTCCTAGTCCAGGGAAGAAGTGATAGGGCCAATATGAGAAAGAGGATAGTGGAAATACACAGGATGAGATGAAAGGAGAGGATTTCAGAGGCACAATTAGTAAGACTTTGCAACTAACTGTATGTGGATAAGAAAAGGGCAAAGAAATTTTAGGTAACAATTTCTAATCCTCCCCCACCCCTGAAAAAATATTATGGTATTTTAAATTGGTAAACAGAAATTAAGGATGATTAAAGTTGAAAGGTGAATGGGAAGAAGGGGGCAGCGGGAAGAAACAACAAAGACTTGATATTCAAAATAAGGTCCTAGAAGTTTTAAAGTGGGAAACAATGTAATGTCCTAAATGCTGTTTTTCATATTTGACAGTGTCCTTGTGTCCTATGTGAGAGTGGCAAAAATGTACATACACATTTAAAATTTAAAACTTTAGGGGCGCCTGGATGGTTTGGTCGGTTAAGCGTCCGACTTCGGCTCAGGTCATGATCTCACGGTCCGTGAGTTCGAGCTCCGCGTCGGGCTCTGTGCTGACAGCTCAGAGCCTGGAGCCTGTTTCGGATTCTGTGTCTCCCTCTCTCTCTGCTCCTCACCTGTTCATGCTCTGTCTCTCTCTGTCCCAAAAATGAATAAACGTTAAAAAAATAAAAAATAAAAAATAAAATAAAATAAAATAAAATAAAATAAAATAAAATAAAATAAAATTTAAAACTTTAGTGTGTGAAGGGAGGTAGGGCTCCCTTTGAATCAATTTGATCAGTTCAATTTGATACAGTTCAACGTATTTTGGGCATGTGCCAGTGGGATACCATAAAGTGAAAAGGCATCCTTAGCATCTGAAGACACAGTATGTGCCAGGCTCTGTGTTAAGCGCTGGGGATGCAAAGAGAAAAATAGTAACCCTACCTTCGGGGCACCTGGGTGGCTCAGTTGGTTAAGCTTCCAATTCTTGATATGGGCTCAGGTCATGATCCCCATATTGGGCTTGGTGATGGCAGACGGAACCTGCATGGGATTCTCTCTCTCTCTGCCCCTTCCCTGCTGGTGGCGTGTGCGCTTCCTCTCTCTCTCTCAAAATAAATAAATATGTATTTAAAAAAAAAAGAACCCTACCTTCATGTAGCATAAGATCTAGAACTGGGGAGCTGAGGGGCAGGAAAAAAATAAGTAATTTCCATTCAATGTGATGACTGCTACAGCAGAGTGCTGTGGAGATAAGCAAGCAAAATGCTGCTATGGAGATTAATTAGCATAGGCTGAAAGATGAGCAAGATGCAACCAGTTCACACAAGGGTAGTAGGAACAGTAAGGGTCTCGATAAAATTTAGGTTACCACTAAAAATGAAAACTAAATATGACCGGTGTCAAAACCCCTGGTACTGCCCAGTGCCTCCACAGAGTAAGTGTCACAGAATGTTCAGAGAAAACTGAAAGAAATTAGCCACTGAGAACAACTAATCTAAAAGATGAATGTGTGTGGTGCCTGGATGGTTCAGTTGGTTGAGCGCCCGACTCTTGGTTTCGGCCCAGGTCATGATCTCATGGTTTGCGGGATTAAGCCCCACACTGGGCTCTGTGCTGACAGCATGGAGCTTGCTTGGAATTCTCTCTCTTCCCCTTCCCCACTTGCACTTGATTTTTCTCTCACCTTCTCTCAAAATAAATAAATAAACTTAAAAAAATAAAAATAAAAAGATGAATGTGCAAGTGCAGAAATGCCTGAAATACAATCAAGAAATCTGGAAAGGCAGGACAAACTAGAAATGACCAGGGTGTGATTATAACTAAGAAAACAGTACTGAAATCTTGTTGGGGGTGGAGAGGTTACAACCAAAAGGGGATATGCTATTTATAATGGGAAAGATGTCCCAAGGTAAAGAATTTGGCAGTGTTTAACAAGCTCGATGCTGAGGGAGAGGTACTGATGATACTTGGTTATGGGGCAGGAATATTTCATCAGGCCCGTAAGAAATTATCCCCTCAAGACTAATCCATTCTCTTTTGATTCTGAGATGCTTTTTTTTTTTTTTAATGTTTATTTATTTCTGAGAGAGAGGGAGGAAGGGAGGGAGAGAGAGCGAGCAGGGGAGGGGCAGAGAGAGGGAGACAAAGAATCTGAAGGAGGCTCCAGGCTCTGAGCTGTCAGCACAGAGCCTGACGTGGGGCTTGAACTCACGAACCTCAAGATCATGACCTGAGCTAAAGTTGGATGCTCAACCAAATGAGCCACCCAGGTGCCCCTCTGAGATCCTTGATTAGCATTTCCAAGTGGATCTTGGTATTAGGAAGGTGGTGTGTGTTGAATGGCAGGTGTGAATACGACAATGGAAAAGATACCTATCCAATTTTAAAGAAACAAAATGTCATTCTGCAACTGAGTCTACTGAAATTGTTTTTACCTAGAAGTAAAGCTGGCAAACAGACAGGATTCTGCTGGGCTGAGGCAAAGGTTTCTCAGCAAAATTCTCTCTTATAAAAGAGATTTACCTTGATTGTATACATTTGCCAAGTTTCTTCTATTAAAAGATACTCACTCATTTTACTTTTGGGTAACAGAAATTAGGAAAGAGACACTGGCCTGAAACAACCTCAATCAATGCTACTTTTGGATCTTACAGAGGTCATTTGATTGAATTTATTTTATAAGGAGGTAAAAAACCCTTACAATGACTCAGTAACTGCTCTGGGGGTGGGAGCTAAACTTCAGGTGTTAAATGTCATTATAAAAATCACTTTAAATAGAAATATATGTGTTTATGTTATAATGATAATGAATATACACCTACAGAGCAAGTGAAAAACCAAACTATCCTACTATTGAATGAATAAATACATGTGGCTAGGGATAAAATTTTCAGAAAACATATCAAGAACTGATTCAGAAACTTAAGATAGAAGCAAGGCTGGAGTACTTTTGAGTTCTTCAAAAGTGGTCCAACAATGATGAAGAAGTTATTTCTAGAAATAAAAATGGAAAAAGCATTTATTTCTAAATTTAAAAACTCAAATGTTCATGTAAAATTCCCAAAATAAAGATTCCAAATAGAACTTTGACTATTTCGTATGTGTTATTACAAGTTTTATATACTATGATAAGTCAATACTCCCAAAGTTTTATTGAATCATCTCATTGGGAAATGGGGCATTGCCTAAATTGAAACTTCTATGGCAACTTACACATGTTAATACTACTACGAAAATGACTGAACAAGAATCATAACTCATACTCTTTCCACTGTATCAAAGAGAATAACATCTCTCATAAAGGAAGAGACCATAAAAATCTGGAAAGGGGAACAGGCACGGAAAACAATATTTTACAATGACCCTATTTCTAATAAAACATAGCCTAACTGATTCATTATATTATATTACGTATTCAACTTCCAAACAGATAAGAATCACTACCTATACCCCATATTACCCATCCTCCAAAAAGTATCCCATTACAACCAATTATTTTTTATTTACTTTTTATTTTTTTTAATGTTTTATTACTTATTTCTGAGAGAGAGAGAGGCAGAGCATGAACAGGGAGGGGCCGAGAGAGAGAAAGACACACACACAGAATCCGAAGCAGCTCCAGGCTCTGAACTGTCAGCACAGAGCCCGATGCGGGGCTTGAATTCACGAAGTGCGAGATCATGACCTGAGCTGAAGTCAGATGCTCAACTCACTGAGCCACCCAGGTGCCCCTACACCAATTATTAATACATATCCTTCTGGTTCTCTGGGCTCCAATCTAGAAGGAATCTTTATAATTTCCAGATCGATCCTCCCTATTTATGTTTTTCCTTCCATCTGCCCTCATTCTCCACATAACTGCTGTTTTGTATTTGATCAAGTTGAATAATAAAGCAAACAATCCAATGTTTTCCAATTGGGTTTTATCAACATCTGTAGTGGGGAATGTCAACTTTATGGCAGGAAGGAGTCGAAAGGTAACAAGAAAAAACTGGTAAAGGTCCTTGAATATTAGGTAGAAGACTCTGGATTTGATTAAAGAATTTGATACAAACAGCTTGAAGGACAGAGGAAGAATATAAGTAGATTATGGATACAAGAAAAAAAAAAAAGGACAAAACCAAGAAATAGGGTTACCAAGTGGTTCTAACAAAAATATTAGATACTTTGCAGAATATTACAAATTCTGATGGCATTTAAATGGAGATGAAACTGGCATCTCTAGGACAGGCCAGAACATCAAAAAAGAAAATAAAAAAGTGTTGGAAAGCACTGGAAAGACATTTATTCCTCAAAAGTGTAATGAGCCTAAAGTACATGTGGTCACTACCAAAATTAACCAAAATTAGGCATTGTAAGTAAAAAGGAATCACAGAGCAAAGATACTCTGTCAAATCTCTCCTTTTCAAGTATGTGCAGCAGTTAACCAACTGCAATACACTCACTTGTCTGACAACTTAAGAATTGGGAAAATTTTTTAAAATCATGTAGATACCTTTTAAAACTTATTACTAGCCAAGAAATTTCATCAGCTGGCCATAAGCAATGAAGCTCCTGATTATTTGCCTCAAACCAATTAAACAGTAGTTCATTTTGGATGAAACTGTTCACTAAAATGATTGAATCTCAAGGGATGGTAAAAAGAATCTTTGTGTAAAATATTATCACCAATATTAGTGGTGCAAATCAATCTTCATTCCCAACATTCTACTGTAACCAAGTCAAAGTAATCAACAGCGTCATCACACCGGATATAAAAGTATGTTGGGGTGCCTGGGTGGCTCAGTCGGTTAATTATCCGACTTCAGCTCAGGTCATGATCTTGCAGTTCATGGGTTTGAGCCCCATGTCAGGCTCCGTGTTGACAGCTCAGAGCCTGGAGCCTGCTTCAGATTCTGTGTCTCCCTCTCTCTCTGCTCCTCCCCTGCTCATGCTCACTCTTGCTCTCTCTCAAAAATAAATAAACATTTTTTTAATAAAAAAATAAAAAAGAAGTATGTAAACTACTTGATTATTTCTTCCCATCTTTTTTAAAGTTTATTTTGAGAGAGAGAGAGAGGGAGGGAGAGAGAGAGAGGGAGGGAGAGAGAGAGAGAGAGAGAGACAGAGTGCGCGCGTGTGCACACAACCAGGGGAGGGGCAGTGGCAAGGACAGAAAGAATCCCAAGTAGGCTCCACCACACCACTAGCCCAGAGCCCGATGAGGGCTCAAACCCACAAACCATGAGATCATGACTTGACCTGAGATCAAGAGTTCAGATGCTTAACCCAAAGAGCCAGCCGGGTGCCCCTGATTATTTTCTCCGTCTTAAAACTTTCATCTCTTGGCTTCACAACACTCACCTCACTAGTATTCCTTTTCGATCTTCTTTGCTGGTTTCCGCCCTTTCTTCTCATACTCTAAAGATTGGTGAATACCTCTCGGGCTGTGTTTGAACCTCCTCTCTTTGTTATCCTTTTGGCCTACACCCATTTTGATGAGTTCATCCAACCATGACTTTAAATATCATCCATTATGCTAGTCAATCACTCTCTCTCATTTATACCTTCATACCCCATCCTCAGATTTCAAAGTTGGCTTATCCAACTGGGTACCTGTAACGAACTGTACCACTGGGAGTCAAACAGGCATAACAAACTAAACATAACCAAAACTGAATTTTTTATTTGACCTCCTTAAACCTGCTTCCACTCGGACATTTTCAACCTCAGTAAATGGAATCTTCCTACAGTTGTTCCAGCAGTAAACTTTGAGTCATCCCTGATTCTTCTCTTTTTCCTCTCATTTCACATTCAACAAATCAGGTTTAGAAACTGATCTCTCATCTCACTAGCATCTTCTCCACTACCCACTGTCTAAGCATCAACTATTTAATAACCTATAAGCGCAACTCCTGGCTTCTTTCCGTATGTGTTCCTATAATAGCCAGTGAACCTACAAAACTTAAGTCAGAACATGTCACTTCTGTGCAAATATCTTCTTCAGAATAAAATGCTAAGTTTATATTATGGCCTTCATGACCTTACCTAGTAATACCTTCCTGCTGACCCTCTATCATTTCAGTGCTACTCTCATTCTTGTTCACTCCCCTCAGCATAGCAGCCTCTTACCTTCCTCTTAGATCCTCAGAATGCTCCTGCCCCAGACCTTTGCGCTTGCTCTTCCTGTGGCTGTTAAGACCACAACCCCTAGTATCTGTATGGTTTGCCCTCTTAGTTCCTGAACATCATTCTCTAGTTCATTTACTATGCTTTATTTTTGTAATTCACTTTTCACCTATTATATGCATTTATATTCTTTCTTCCACTGCAATTATGTAAATCTCTTGCAGAACTACTCTGTGCCCATTTCCCCAAAATTGTCCCTGCCCACAGTACTTAGAAATATTTTTGAAAGAAGTTAGGCAGTATCCATCAGCCAAGATTCTAACCTTAAGATTATAACCCAATAAAAGAAGCCCTAAATCCCAGCTATTACAAGGGATAATAATTAAAGGTATGAATATTGAGAAGCATGTTATGAAAATAAAGCATCTGAAATGTTTTATGACTCTCTGAAGTTTGATCTGAAGTCACTAAACAATTACCTAGTCTGTGAAAACTACTCCAAAAATTAAATCTGTAGGTATTCACTAACACAGCAAATACATGTGTTGGTTTCAGGAAAAATTAACCTCACTTATGGGTTTAAGACACAAGGTATACAGAAGCACTTCTTGGGGTCTTAGTAGTGTTGGGGAGCGCTGGATACTGAATGAGAGCTCTATTTTAAGTTAACTATTAACTCCATGGATTCTTCCCCATCTCCACTGCCACTGCGTTAATACAGACAGGCTGTGCACTGTCAGTTCTCACCTGAACTTCCAGTCTCCCACTTCCAACATAGACTGATCTACTCTGCTGCCATATTAAATTGGCTCCAACTGTTGTCACATCACTTGTTTAGAAGCCTCCAAGGATTCCTCACAACTCACCAAATTGAGCATATGCACTCAAACTATTAAGCTTATCATTCAAAGCCATTTAGAAAAGACCTCAATGTACCTTTTCAATATTCTCCCATTAAGCTAGAGATCTTGTGGAGAACTAAATGGTAAGTGTTCCAGAACACTTCTCACTTACCAGATAGATCTAGAAGCTACTTGAAAGCTGTATTACATAAAGAAATATTTCAGGCAGTTAAGCACAAAGCCATCCATTCCCTGCTGCTAAATAAATACGTTATTTTTCAGAAATGACAGGCACTTCCCAATCTTTACTCTTGTCGTCTCTTGCATGTTAGAATAATTGTCCTTCATTCACTACCACCCTATCCAATCACAGGGGACAAACATGGCAAACATCTGGAAGAAAAGTTGCTTTTCTGCACACTCTGGCGCATAGAGGATCACCTGTGAGAAAGTCTGGTCTCAGTTATAAGTCGGCCTGGGTCCCTAACAGATTTCTGCTAATTGTAGACTGCTAATTGCCTTCACCTGGACAAACTGGTCTACTGATAATGAATGCGACCATAGTCTTGTACCTAGGACTTTCAAGAGAGAGAGGCTGAGTCTCTTAAATGACAGTAACTTAAAACAAGAGCCTTAACCTAAGAAAGAAAGTATGGAAGTATGGGAGGAGGTGAGGCATATAGGATGTATGCTATACTTATTTTTCTGCCTCAGACACCCATCAGCTATGATTGCTTGAAAAAGGAAAGGGGACTGAAAAATACTGTCTCAAGAGAGAATATTTAAAAGATGAGCAAGTAAATAATGTTTTTTTCAAAAACTCAACATTATTTTAAGAGATTGGTGAGAATCAAAACTAATGTCAGCAACTTATCTGGCAAGAGAAGTTGCTTTGAAGAAAAGAATAAACTCTGCACCAACACAGAAAACAAGAACTTAACTCACTCATGCAAGATTAACTAAGACCTGCATAAAAACAATTTTCTGCTTCTGCAGAGGAGTAACAAGGGGTACCAGCACAGCAGCTGTTACTGGAACCACGGGGGAACACCCATCCTGGTACTCAGTGTTTCTTTGATGTTTGGAATTAGGGAAGCAACAAACAGGTCTCCAGAATGTGGCAAAAGGCCAGCTAAGACTAAACCAAACCTGTCAACCACATCCTACTAGCTTTTATGGAGACGGAAGACCAATAACACCAGAAGAGACCTAGAAATGAAATACTAGGCAGGAATATTTGGTGCAAATGTGAGAGGCTTTCTCCCCAAAATGAAGTTAGAGTTTACGGAGAAAAACATGGGATATGAAATACAGGTGTAGCAATGCATACAGTGTTTAAGATGGTTGATTTAACTACCAGGCCATAGATTAACATACTAAGAGTGACGGCATATGACTAGAGACAAGAGACGCTCCATAAAATAAATGTAAAGACTGTCTCCGTCCAGACTTGTTAACCTAAAGCTTGCAAGTTAAATGAAAGAGGGCAAAAGAACTCACTGTGCAAGAAGGTGAACCTCCAAAATCAAAACACCTGATTGGGGAATACACGAATCATGCATGAACAACCTTTAACTCCATCTCAAGGGTCCAAAACGAGGGAAGAAACATCAGAGGAGATTCCAAGTTACAAGTGTAAACAGGTCAGTGTCATAAATGAGGGGGTACTGAGGACACTAGACTGCCTTCTGTGCTGGAGGAAGAAGGAGTGTCTAAAAAATAATGAATCTATAAAATACATGCATGCTGACATAAGTGACTTTAGAAATGAGTGGGATCTGTAAGATTTAAAAGGCAAAAGACACTTTACAGAAGCACTGTATTCTAGTTGATAAAACTATTTCTCATGAGGATATGGGTTAACAATTCTTACATTGCTATACAATAATATACTAGAACTGAATAATTAAACAAATGAATGGCAAATGGTGGTTGCCAAGATTCTCATTGTTGGAGTGGGAATTTACAAATAAGCAAGGGGAAGAGACAAGGATGATCCCTGGAGTAATAGCTTAGACTTAGAGACCTTAGTGTGAACTAATGTTTAATGTTACTACAGAGATGGTCACATACAGATATATTTATACATACTTGTATTTACACAGGTGAGTATATACACATGTATCTTCTACTCTGTCAGCTGAGAGGGCCAAGGGCAAAAATAATCCAGTAGCAAAGAGCATATCCAGCATTCAAATCTTGGTGTTTTTTTAAATTTTAGTGTTTATCTCATTTTTGATAGGGAGAAACAGAGCATGAGTGGGGGAGGGGCAGAGAGAGAGAGGGAAACACAGAATCTGAAGCAGGCTCCATTCAGCCTCTGAGCTGTCAGCACAGAGCCTGACGTGGGCTCTTTTTTTTTTTTTTTTTTTGAAATGTAATTCAACGCTACCTAGACGGATAAAACGTGCGCACAAGAAGAGTTCTTATTTCTTTGAAACCCAAGCTGATTGCTTTGCAAAGTCTTAGTGGTGGGTCAGTTGGAAATGTGACATACGAGCATTCTGCACACAGATTGGGTCCCTATGCCTTGAAGTGCTCACTCGACTCGAGAAGAATCTGAAACTGGAAATCAAAAGCCGATGCATCTGCGCTATGATGGACATGCCAAGCAAGACTTCAGTGGCATCCCCACCAGGGCTCCCATTGAAAGCAGGGGTCTTGAGTCTTATGACAAAATATTGGAGAACTCGTGTTTAAAGCAAAACGGAATGCTCAAGCCACATATGTGGCACTCTTGAGGATTCCCCACTTCGGCAGTTTCAATAAACCATCTGACTGCTTGACCCTGGAGGCAGCGGTGAAGGATCATCTCCTGGAAACCCCGGCAGGGGTCAAGTGATTTGGGCAAGAGTTTCCGCCAGAAGCCCCGTGAAATGGGGTTCACACGGACTGTGAGATCATGAACTGAGCCGAAGTCAGATGCTTCACCGACTGAGCCACCCAGGCACCCCCAAATCTTGGTTTCTAATATTCATTATCCAACAAAAGAAATCAGAGCTCCTTGGAGAAAACAGCAGATTTTAAGACAGGGGTAGGAAATATACACAACGAGCCTGGTGCATCTTTTGGTATCTGAAAGTAATAAAGTACTCTAAACCAAACCAAATCAACCAATGGAGAGAGCTCCCACTGGTCACAGCCGAACAATTTGAATAGCGAATTACTGGATCACAATAAGTAGAAAAATACATAAAATATATAAAAGTATAAAACAAAATATGCATTCAAACTAATAATAAATGTTAAAAATAATAAATGAGTCAAATAAAAACCTATACTGCTAGGACATAATTTGTGGTTTAACGGAGTATAACATGGAGGAGGAAAAGTAATTCCCTTCTGTTCTCCCTCCTCTATCCCCACTTTAGTATTCTAGAGGGTTGAATTAAAAAAGACAAATGAGCAATCCCTAGAAAAATAACACCAGCATTCTTCAGAGCTAGAACAAACAATTCTAAATTTTGTATAGAACTAGAAAAAACTCCAAGTAGCCAAAGTAATGTTGAAATAGAAAACCAAAGCTGGAGGCATCATAATTCTGGACTTCGAGCTGTATTACAAAGCTGTAATCACCAAGACAGTATGGTACTAGCACAAAAACAGACAATAGAACAGAATAGAGAACCCAGAAATGGACTCAAAACATATGGCCAACAATTCTTTGACAAAGCGTGAAAGAATATCCAATGGAAAAAAGACAGTCTCTTCAGCAAAGGTGTTGGGAAAACTGGACAGCAACATGCAGAAGAATGAACCTGGACCAAAGACTTTCTTATGCCATACATAAAAATAAACTCAAAATGGATGAAAAACCTGTATGTAAGACACAAAGCCATCAAAATCCTAGAGGAGAAAGCAGGCAACAACCTCTTTGACCTTGGCCGCAGCAACTTCTTACTTGACATGTCTCCAGAGACAAGGGAAACAAAAAGCAAAAATGAACTATTGGGACCTCATCAAGATAAAGCTTCTGCACAGTGAAGGCAACAATCAGCAAAACTAAAAGGCAACCGATGAAGTGGGAGAAGATATTTGCAAATTACATACTGGATAAAGGGTTAGCATCCAAAATCTATAAAGAACTTATCAAACTCAACCCCCCAAAAACAGATAATCCAGTGAAGAAATGGGCAAAAATCATAATAGACACTTTTCCAAAGAAGACATCCAGATGGCTAACAGACACATGAAAAGATGCTCAACATCACTCTTCATCAGGGAAATACAAGTCAAAATCACAGTGACATACCACCTCACATCTGTCAGACTGGCCAAAACTAACAACTCAGGCAACAAAGATGTTGGCAAAGATGTGGAGAAAGGAACCCTTTAGCACAGTTGGTGGGAATGCAAACTGGTACAGCCACTCTGGAAAACACTATGGAGCTTCCTCAAAAAGTTAAAAATAGAACTATCCAACGACCCAGCAATTGCACTACTAGGTATTTATCCAAGGGATACAGGTGTGCTGTTTTGAAGAGTCACACGCACCCCAATGTTTACAGCAGCACTATTGACAATAGCCAAAGTATGGAAAGAGCCCAAATGTCCATCGATGGAAAAATGGATAAAGAAGATGTGGTATATATAAACAATGGAGTATTACTCGGCAATCAAGAAGAATGAAATCTTGCCATTTACAACAACGTGGATGGAACTAGAGGGTATTATGCTACGTGAAATAAGTCAGTCATAGAAAGACAAATATATGACTTCACTCATGTATAAAATTTAAGGTACAAAACAGACAAACACAAGGGAAGGGAAGCAAAACTAATATAAAAACAGGGGGCTGTTAAAACATAAGAGACTCTTAAATATAGAGAACAAACTAAGGGTTGCTGGAGGGATTGCAGGTGGGGGGATGGGCTAAATGGGTAAGGGCCATTAAGGAAGACACTTATTGGGAGGAGCACTGGGTGTTATACATAGGGGATGAATCACTGGAATCTACTCCTGAAAACTTTATTGCACTATATGCTAACTAAATTGGATATAAATTAAAAATAAAATAACATATTAAAAAAAAAAAAGATTAGATGGGACAAAGAAAAGCAAGGAGATCAATTAGAACAGAACTATGATAATCCAGTTATGGTATGATGGTGGTTTAGAATAAAGTCAAAGCAGGACAAGTAATGAACAGAAGTGGACAAATTCGAGATTTATGCTGACAGCAAAACCAACATAATTGCTGGTCGGTAGAAAGGTGTGAGGCAAAGGGAAAGAAGGAAGCTAAAGAGACTCAGTATTTTGGTGTGGGCAAAAATTCAGTGAATAATGATGCAATTCATTATAATCAATAAACCTGGATTAGAGATTGGGGAAATCAAGTTGACATCAAGTAATTAACTAGGAAAAAGGAAATGTATACATGCAGGTGGTAGTTATATATGCACAAAGTATTTTTGGAAAGATACATATGACCAGTGGTTAATGAGGAGTTCTTTTCATTACACAGGATTTTGTACCATTTCAATGTTTTAAGAAATTCATTAATGTATCATTTTTTATTACAAACTATTTTTTCAGGGGTCCCTGGGGGGTTCGGTCAGTTAAGTGTCCGACTTCAGCTCAGGTCATAATCTCACGGTTCCTGAATTCAAGCCCCACACCGGGCTCTGTGCTGACAGCTCAGATCCTCAGATCCTGGAGCCTGCTTTGGATTCTGTGTCTCCCTCTCTCTCTCTCTGTTCCTCCCCCACTCGCATGCTCTCTCAAAAATAAACATTAAAAAAATTTTTTAATGATTTTTTCAGCTTTATTGAGATACAACTGACAAAACTAAGGTATTTAAAGTATACAATGTGATGATTTGATACACATACACTGTGAAAGGATTCTCCCCACTAACTCCATTAACACACCCATCACCGCATTTGGGGGTATGTGAGAACATTTAAAAGTTCTACTCTTAGCAAATTTCAATAAAGTGTTATCAACTATAGACATTGTGTAATATACAATATATCCTCAGAATTTATCTTACTATTAAAAGTTGATTACCCTTTTAACAAACTCTCCCTATTCTCCCCATCTCTCAGCAACTGCTTTTCTACTGTTTCTGTGAGTTCGTGTGTGTTTTAAGACTCCACAGTATAAGTGATACCATACAGTATTTCTCTTTGCTTAATTTCACTTTGCATAATGCCTTCCAGTTCCATCCAGACTGTTGCAAATGACAGGATTTTCTTCTTTTTAAAGGCTGAATAATATTCCTGTGTGAGTGTGTGTGTGTGCGTGTGTGTGCATGTGTGTGCATGAGAGAGAGACAGATTCATTTGCTTGATCCATCCATCCGCTGACAGACACTTAGGTTGTTTTCATAGCTTGGCTATTGTGATAATGCTGCAAGAAACATGGGCATGCACGCAGGTATCCCTTCCAGATAATGCTTTTGCTTCCTCCAGATATACACCCAGAAGTTGGACTGCTGGGTCACATGGTAGCTCTATTTTTAATTTCTTGAGGAACTTCTATACTGTTTTCCATAGAGGTTGTATCAGTTTACATTCCCACCAACAGTGCACCAAGGTTCCCTATTCTTTACATCCTTGCCAGCACTTGTTTGTTATTCATTGACTCTTTGAGAACAGCCATCCTAACAGGGGTGAGGAAATACCTCAATGTGCTTTTGATTTGCACATTTGCATGATGATGAGTGATGCTGAGCATCTTTTCATGTACCATGAAAATGGCCATTTTTATGTCTTTGGAAAAATATGTATTCAGGTCTTTCGCCCATTTTTTATTATTTAGATTTTTTTTCCCTATGGAGTTGTACCAGTTCCTTAGATATTTTGAATATTAACCCCATATCAGATATGATGTTTGCAAATATTTTCTCCCATTCAATAGGCTGCCTTTTCATTTTGTTGATGATTTCTTTGCTGAGCACAGCATTTTAGTTTGATATAGTCCCACATGTATATTTTTGTTTTTGTTGTCTTTTCCATTGGTGTCAAATCCAAAAGAGTATTGCCAAGGCTAATGTCAAGGAGCTTACCTCTTACATTTTCTTCTAGGAATTTTACGGTTTCAGGTTTTATGTTCAAGTGTTAAATCCATTTTTAGTTGATTTTTGTGTATGGTGTTTAAAATAGGCATCCAGTTTCATTCTTTTGCTTATGCCAATACTGTTTTCCCCAAATCATTTATTGATGAGACTATCCTTTGCCCAGTGTATATTCTAAGCTCCTTTGTTGAAAATAAATTAACCATATATGCGTGAGCTTATTTCTGGGTTCTCTATTCTGTTCCATTGACTTATACGTCTGCTTTTATGCCAATAGCAGACCGTTTTGATTACTATAGCTTTGTAATATAATTTGAAATCAAGGAGTGTGATGTCTCCAGCTTTGTTCTTTTTCAAAACTGCTTTGGATATTCAGGGTATTTTGTGGTTCCCTACAACTTTTAGGATTGTTTGTTCAACTCCTGTGAAAAATGCCATTGGAATTTTGACAGGGATTGTATTGAATCTATAGTTCTCTTTGGTTAGTATGGACATTTTATCAATATTAATTTTTCCAATACATGGGCATGGAATTATCTTCCCATTTACTTGTGTCTTCAGTTTCTTTCATCACTGTCTTATAGTTTCAGTGTATACATCTTTCACATCCTTCGTTAAATTTATTCTTAAGGATCTTATTCTTTTTGATGCTATTATAAATGGAATTGTTTTCCAAACTTCTCTTCCTGATAGTTCACTGTTAATGTACAGAAATGCAGTTCACTGTTAACGTACAGAAATGCAGTTCACTGTTAACATACAGAAATGCAGCTGATTTTTGTATATTGATTTTGCATCCTGGAACTTCACTGAATTCACTTATTAGTTCAAACAGTTTTCCGGTTGAGTTTTTAGGGGTTTCTGTTATTTGGTATCACGCCGTTTACAAACAGAGACAATTTTACTTCTTCCTTTCCAATCTGGATGTCTTTTATTTCTTTTTCTTGCCTAAATGCTCTGGGTAGGACTTATAGTACTGTGTTGAAATTTTTTTTAATTGTATTTAAATACTTTATACTTTTTTTTCAAGTTTATTTATTTGGAGGGAGCGTGAGAGTGGGGAGGGGCAGAGAGAGGAAGAGAGAGTGAGAATCCCAAACTGGCTCTGCACTGCCAGCACAGAGCTGGAGACGGGGCTGGAACTTATGAACTGCAAGATCATGAGCTGAGCTAAAGTCAGAGACACTTAACTGAACCACCCAGATGCGCCTAAATATATTTTAAATAAAAAAGATTATACCATTCTTTTCCTAAAGGACTCTAAACTGTTTGCACATACATTTAAAACTTAAGACTATTCAAATTTCATGTAAGAAAACAACAGAAAATTCAGGCCACTAAGAGAGCGAGTTCAAAGAATCCTGCTTCGTATTATTCTCAATCCTTACAAATAGAATGAGGTTTCTCACACAAGTCCCTGCATTTGAGGGACCATCAGTTTATTCACGTTCATTTGCTGTACATGGTGTTGAAGACGCAGTGCTGAGACATCTTTGTCTTCAAGGAACCTGGTCTAATAGCAATGTGGCTATGTGCACATGAATAACTTAAATGAAGTATGTTTGAGAGAAGTGTCTCTCTAGATTGTTGTGACGGACATGCTGCAGGCAGGGAAAACTTACCAGACCACCACAACTGTTTAGACAAAAGATGCTGAAGTACTGAAGAAGGAAAGATCGAATAATGTTAGGAAGAACTGGTTACCGACTAAATGTGTGCAACTATGAAAAACGGGAGAACTGAGAAAACTTCTAAAATTCTGTCTTAACTAGATAGATGGTGGTACCAGTTCAATCCAGGGGAGACAGGCAGAATAATTGGTTTGAGAGTTTCAGGGGAAATGAATTCACTGCTTAAGCTTGTTGGGTCCGAAGTATCTGAAGAACAAACAGGTGAGGGTATCAGTAAGGAGTGTAGAGCACAGGAGATGAGTTTGTTTTCAAACAATGGTCTCTTCCTATAGTTTCAGGGATTTTACCACCCAAGGCAGAAAAGAGAATATTAACATTTAAATGGTGGGTAAAAGAAAAGGAATTTGAAAAGAAGAAAAGGCAGGGTGAAAGAGTGTTAGTAGAGTGGCATCTGGAAAGCCATGATGGAGGGAATGAAAGTTTTACAGAGTTCAAAATAAGAAGCAATTGATTTGGCATTAGGAGTCAATAGCCCTAGAAAAGACCCTGGACTCCTGCTGGAGGAAGACAACAATAGATAGATGCAGAAGATCAACACTAGAACTATTTAGCACCAGAGTATAAATAGATATACTATTAATAATGTTAGCTGTCCCTTATTGAAAACCTAGTATATAGAAGGCAGTGTTTGGAGCTTTACATTGACTATTTCATTTAATCCTCAGCAATACTATTAGTAGGTAACTTTATTAATCATATTTTATATATATGCAAAAAAAAGACATTCATCAGGGAAAACCAAAGGTCACACAGCTAGTAAATGGAGAAACTGCTGTTTGACAACAAGGTTACCTTCCTTTGTACCACTTTCTTAAATGCATTATACACAATAAATTGTATTAATTACATTTAAAAATTTTAACTTAAAAATTATAACAAAACAGGGGCGCTTGTGTGGCTCCGTTGGTTAAGCATCTGACTTCAGCTCAGATTATGACCTCATGGTTCGTGGGTTCAAGACACAGCATCAGGCTCTGGGCTGACAGTGCAGAGCCTGGAGCTTGTTTCAGATTCTCTGTCTCCCTCTCTCTTTCCCCCTCCCCCCGACTCGTTCTCAGTCTCTTTCTCTCTCTCAAAAAGTGAATAAACATTTAAAAAATTTAAAAAATTGTAATAAAACAAAGCTGGATATTACATTAACTAGTTACACAAATAATCTAACTTCATTTTTCATATTAGTACATCAAGTGTTTATTTGCCAAAAGTAGTCAGGTCTAACCAGTTTTTTAACTCATGAACATGCACTATCAATCTCTCATTTGTCTTTTGAACTAATTACATATAGCAAAAGCATAACTGGTTATTGTGAACTGATGTGAAAAGAAAGTTTCAACCAAAATATAGATGTTTTTTCACAGCCTACTCATTTCCTAGTCTTTGAATGCCTTTGAATGCCTATTTTTGCATTCTTCCCCAGGAAACAATTTATAAGAATAGTATAAATCAACTCCCTAAAATTAAAACTCTCTGAAAATAAGTTATCTAGAATGCTGTCAAAATGTTAAGATATAACTTTTTCTGATGATGGATCTCTATGTGTTCTCAATATGCACTATTCAATATAGCAGCCATTAGCCACATGGCTAATTAAACACTTGAAATGTGGTTATTGTGACTGAGGCATGAATTTAAAAATTGTATTTGATTTTAAGTAATGTAAATTTACACAGCCACATGTGGACAGTGGTTACTACACTGCAGTGTAGCTCTGGAACAATGGTTGTCAACCTTGCCTATGTGATAAAACCACATAGGAGAAGTTTCTAAATCCTAATACCTAGTCAAAAGCCTTTTTTTTTTTTTAAGTCTCCAGAAATGAGATTTAGGCAAAATATTTTTTTAAACTAGGCTGATTTTTAAATGCAGTCAAAGTACAAAACCACTGCTCTAGGAAAGTGCTTCTCAAACTTGAGTGCACACAGAAATCACGGGAAAACTTAAAATGCAGATTTTGATTCATCTAGGTCTGGAGTAAGGCATTAATAACGAGCTCCGAGGTCATGCTAATGCTGTTGATGCAAGGCTTTAGAACTAATTTAACTGCTATGAATCAATTCTGCTGCTGAAAGGGAAATCTATAGATCTTAGGGCATAAAATATGTTTCCCTTATATAGGACATTAAAGACTTGTAACTGAATTGTCCAACAGATCCAAGTTACTAATATGTAGAGTTCAAAAGGATTTAAGAACATTAAAGTAACAAGAGAAAAATTAAATCTTACCTATTTGGGAAATTAACAAATCACTTTTTCAACAGGAAATCATGATATATATATTTTTTCATCTAAAGTAAGAATACTTGGGTATATTTGTTGAATATTCTTTTTAGTGTAGCTATCAGGTTACTGTCTGTATCACCTTCCTAGGAAGTTTTGCTACTATTCTGACATTATTAACACAGTACATTCAAGTTCCTTCTTAGTAAGTTTTCACTAACTCTTTAATTCTGTGTAGAAGGATAACTTCTCTTTCTAGTTAAACTATTTCAGAGAGTAATTCTAGGCAGGGTTTAGAGGACTTTATTACCATTTCTCATTTTATATAACTTCTCCTATAGGAAATCTTATGGTAGTGATGGTGGTAATTCAAAGCTATTTGTAGGTAACTCCTTACCAGCCTGACAACCTAAAAGACTTGGTTGTTCATGTATCATTTGGTGCTTTAGGTGCCACCTAAGAAATTAACATTATCTATATTAGCCAGCAACAATTTTACACCTGCAATCAACTATGGAAGAAACAACCACCCGGGCCGAGGAGAGTGATAAGAAACAGGGGGCGCCTGGGTGGCTGAGTTGGTTGAGTGTCTGACCCTTGATTTCAGCTCAGGTAACGATCTCAGGGTTCATGAGTTCGAGCCCTGCACTGGGCTCTATGCCGACAGTTATGGAGCCTGTTTGGAAGTCTCACTCTCCCTCTCTCTCTGCCCTTCCCCCACTAATGCTGTCTCTTTTTCTCTCCCTCTCTCTGCCTCTCCCCTACTCATGCTGTCTCCCTCTCTCTCTCTCTCACACACAAAATAAATAAACAAACTTGAAAGAAAGTGAAGAGGGGAGGGTAAGGGAGGGGAGGGGAGGGGAGGGGAGGGGAAGGGAGGAAAGACAGACACTGGACTCAGTTCCATGGGAGAGGATCTCTCCAGAGATGGGGTGCACTGTTAGGCCTTATGAGAATACCAGCAGAGTGTGTGTATGTGTAGGCAGGTACCTAGATGATTTTGAAGCATAAAAGGGTTTAACCAATCTTCTAGTAGACAAGAGAAGCAGGTGAACAATCTAAAAATCACCTTGCTTTTAATCATCAAATTTGACTTCTTTACATTATGGCTTTTTGTTCTCTTTGTTCTACATTTCAAAATGTTTTTCTAGTTTAAATCTTTGTGTTTCAACACATCTGCTCCTGTAGTCAGCTGGTTAGCCAAGAGCCTCTTATTTTAGGGGTATATACTTAAATGACACCAAGAGTGGGGCAGGAACCCTAAAAACGTGAAGCAGGCTAAAGCAGAAAGGACACTGGGAGAACGGGAAGTGAAGCACAGTCTCCACAGAGAAGAGCTGAGCTGCTGGGAGAAGACCTCCCTCACTGCTAAGCCAGGGAATGGAGCTGCTGAAGTCACCTCAGCTAGGACCTTTTTCCTCTCTCTTCTGTTGGGTCAAAATTAGAAATGAGTAAACATTCAGGATTGAATATGATCTTCTCTCCTCCCCACTGGTGCCTTTCTACCACATGCACTAAGGCTCTCAGGGAATCTTTAGAAGATTCCTGTTGGTTAAAGGAACTTGTTCCTTTCTTCTTTTTTGAATCTTCCAAGATTAATTTCAAATGGTTAAAGGAACTTGTTCCTTTCTTCTTTTTTGAATCTTCCAAGATTAATTTCAAAGATAATAAACTGTTTAAAATAGGATTACGGGGGCTCCTGGCTGGCTCAGCTGGTAGAGAGTGCGACTCTTGATCTTGGGGTTGTGAGTTCGAGCCCCATATTGTGTGTAGAGATTACTTAAAAATAAAATCTTTAAAAATAAATAAAATAGATTACAATTGCTAACAACTTATAGCTGAGCAGAATGATAATAATAGGGCTATTACCCTGTGAAATATTACCAAATGGTAAGATTAAGCATGTAAGACTAACCCTAAAAGCATGCCCTTAGTTCTAAGGTAATGTTCAACTTTCTACCTGCTTCATTTTTTCATACATTATAGATACCAGGATTTGTAGAATGGCTGGTGGGACGTTTTGTTTATTTTTTAAGAAAACAAGCTAGAGAAGAGCTCAGAGGCAGACAGTATGAAGAAATACACAGCACTGAGCAAGACTGGACAGCAATTAAAAAGAGACCAATTAAATGCAAAATAAGTTCTTTAAGTGAGAAAAAAAGGGATTTTTCAAGTTAGAAACACACACACACACACACACACACACACACACACACACACACCCCTCAACAAATACAGTAAACCTTGGATTGCGAGTAACTTGTTCTGAGAGAGTTCTGCAAGATGAGCAAACATTTCTAATGAATTTAAACTTGATAAACTAGTGATGTTTTATAATACATGATGCCAAATGTCACATGATTACAACTGAGCCAATGGTTCTTGAAATTTGGTTTGATAAGCTCTCTAGATTACATGCATGTTTCCAGAATGAATTATGCTTGCAAACCAAGGTCTTACTATACCAGCAAAAATCCCATATACAACTATGATTCATTAACTCATTAAACAAAAATTGCTAATGATTCTATGGAATGATGTGAATCACTATTATTATCCAGTGATATTTTAAACACACTGTTTCTAACTTGTATAAGCAAAGTCACACATAAAAATGTTAAGTATCCTATGCAAAGAATAAAATAAGGGAAATACCACATGATATTAAAATCTCTTATCTAAAGTTACAAAATCAGGGGCGCCTGGGCGGCTCAGTTGGTTAAGCGTCTGACTTTGGCTCAGGTCACGATCTCAGAGTCCATGAGTTCGAGCCCCATGTCCAGCTGAGTGCTGACAGCTTGGAGCCTAAAACCTGCTTCAGATTCTGTGTTTCCCTTTCTCTCTGCCCCTCCCCCACTCATAATGCTCTGTCTCTCTCCAAAATAAACAAATGTTAAAAAAAATTTTTTTTAAGACCTGATAACCTTCAAAATAACTGGAAATAGAAACAAATTTATCAACATAGATATAAAGTATTTATCTTTTGGACATTAAGTTACTGAATAAATATGCCAGAAAACATTAAGCCTACAATGACTGTACAATTATCATGTTGGATAGTGTTGTTTTTTCAAGGTTTATCCAAAATAAAAACATAGCAGACAGTGACCAAAGAAGACAAGAAGTGCGTAAAACCTACCTGCTAAATCACCTAGCCCTGGAAATTAATATTTGAGGAATAAGAGTGTCTACAGCCACCCCTAGCTTCTCAATCGCAGACTGAGTGGGAGTGGAGGGGGTGGTGAAGAAATGGTATTACTCCATTCTTATTAAATCTGTTAAGAGATAACGGAAATAAAATTTTTCTTATAAATCCGCTATACAACGTTACTTTTCACTGATCCCAAGGAAAGCAACATTCTGTACAGGATCAGGTACCAGGTGAATCATCAACAAAGAAGCTCGAAGGAAATCATGAGACAAAGATTATCAGCATGGTATATACTACAAAGTATAAGGATAGGTCTGGATTCAATTCAAACATCAGTTACTAGCTGTATGACCTAGAGTCTTCATTTCTCTAAGGCACTTTTCAATCTTTTAACGTTTTTGTGCCATAAAAACAGGGAAAAAGACTTCAATTTTGTAGCCACAGGGCAAATTGGACAAGTAATCAAAGATGCACAATAAAGGCAAGTGTATCTTATGACATCAAGTTTGGGAGCTAGCAAGCCCACTGACAAATTGCTAGAATTGTAAAGACTGAGTAACAGTGTCTGTTTTTCCTTAAAAAAAAAAAAAAAAAAAAAAGTTGTAAATAAATATATACACATATAGATACACAGACACAGTCTACATAAATTCAGAAAGCCATCATGCTATTAATTCTGGGAACTTTCCCCTCTTTTCTCTACCTTTAACATCAATAACTGATGTATCCATGTTAACAATTAAGTATATATCCCTTTTCACTTTTGTCAATTCACATAAAATCACACATGTAAGATTCACACACACATACATGGAGATATACACATAAATATGATAAGCTTTATTTTAATAGATTAATATTAACCATACCTATCTGCATATTGCTTTTCTCATTATCTTGCGCAAATCCCTCCAAGTCAAGGGATATAGCTCCAACTTACTCTTTTAAAGGCTACCTAATAGTCCATGGTGTGAAGATACCATATTCTATTCATCTACTCCCGGACAGGCAGCCTCTCATTTTGTTTTCCATTTTTTGCCACTTAGAACCATATCAAAATGAGCTTCCATGTGCATATGCCCTTGGTGTTGTTTTGCATTTATGGGCTAAAATTCCAGGAGTGGTAAAAGACAAAGTTTTCCTCTAAGATCAAGAACAAGGCAAGTATGCCTACGTTTACCACTTTTATTCAACACAGTACTGGAAGTTCTAGTCACAGCAATTAGACAAAAATAGATAAATAAATAAACAAAAGGCATTCAAATTGTAAAGGAAGAAACAAAATTACCTCTGTTTATGGACATTATCTTCTATGGAGAAAACTCTAAAGATAGCATTTAAAACAAATAAATGCAACAAAGTAGCATGACACAAAGTCAACACAAAATTCAGTTACATTTCTATACATAATGAACAATTAAAAAGGAAATTGTGAAAATAATTCCATTTACAATAGCATCAAAAAGAATAAAATACTTAGGAATTAACTCAATCTAGAAAATAAAAGACTTTTATAAATAAACTACAAATAAAACTACAAAACTTTGCTGAAATAAATTAAAGACATAAATAAAATATATTCCATGTTCATGAACTGGAAGACTTAATATTAAGATGTTAATACCACCCAAAGCAATCCACAAAGTAAATGCAATCCCTATCAAAATCCCCATGTTTTTCTGCAGAAACAGAAAAGCCCTAAATTAATCCTAAAAATCCTAAAGTTCATATGGAATCTGAAGGGATCTGAAATAACAAGACAATCTTGAAAAAAGAACAAACCTGGAGGACTAACACTTCCTTATCTCAAAATTTACAAAGCTATAGTAATCAAAATAGCGTGGTACTGGGGCACCTGAGTGGCTCAGTGGGTTAAGCGTCCAACATCAGCTCAGGTCACGATCTCACAGTTTGTGGGTTCAAGCCCTGTGTCAGGCTGTGTGCTGACAGTTCATAGCCTGGAGCCTGCTTTGCACTCTGTATCATCCTCTCTCTCTCTCTCTGTCCTGCCCTCACTCACGTTCTGTCTCTCAAAAATGAATAAACGTTAAAAAATTTTTTTTAAAAACAATGTGGTACTACCATAAAGAAAGACATCATATGATCATCTGAATAGAGGCAGAAAAAGCATGACAAAATACAACATCCATTCATGATTTTAAAACTCTCAACAAAGTAGATTTAAAGGAACTATACCTCAACATAACAAAGGATATATACATATATAAAACCCACAGCTAACAGCTAACATATTCACTGGTAAAAAAAAAAAAAAATGAGAACATTTCCTCTAAGAACAGGAACAAAAGAAGGATGTCCACCATTCTAACCACTTTTACTCAACACAATACTAGAGGTCTTAGCCAAAGCAGTGAGACAAGAAAGAAAATAAAAAGAATCCAAATTGTGAGGAAGAAGTAAAATTTTTACTGATGATATGTCATATATAGAAAACACTAGGGGCGCATTGTGGCTCAGTTGGTTAAGCATCTAACTCTTGATTTAGGCTCAGGTCATGATCTCACAGTTGGTGGGTTCGAGCCCACATCACAGAGCCCGCTTGGGATTCCCTCTCCCTCTCTCTCTGCCCCTACCCCGCACTCTCAAAATAAATTAAAAACATTAAAAAAAAAAAAAAAAAAAAAAAACAAAAAAAAAACCACTGAGGACTCCACCCAAAAACTACTAGAACTGATAAATAACTCTAGTAATGTCTCAAGATACAAAAATACAGAAATCTGTTGCATTTCTCTACACTCACTAATAATGAAGCAGCATAAAGAAAAATTAAGAAAATAAATCCCATTTACAATTGCACCAAGAATAATAAAGTTCCTAGGAATAAACTTAATCATGTTTGTGAAAGACCTGTACCCTGAAAACTATAAAACATGTGATGAAAGGAAATGAGGATGACACAAACAAATGGAAAAATGGAGCCATGCTTACTGACTGGAGTACCAATATTGTTAAAATGTCCATACTACCCACAGCAATCTACAGATTTAATATAATCCCTATCAAAACACCAACAACATTTTTCACAGAACTAGAATAAATAATACTAACATTTGTATGGAACCACAAAAGATCCTGAATAGTCAGGGGCACCTGGGTGGATGAGTTGGTTGAGCATCTGACTCTTGATTTCAGATCAGATCATGATCTCACAGTTTGTCAGTTCAAGACCCACGGGTGGCTCTGCACTGGCAGCACAGAGACTGCTCGGGATTCTCTTCCCCCCAACCCCTTCCCTCCCCCAAATAACTAAATAACTTGATAAATAAATTTTAAAGAAGATCCTGAATAATCAAAGGAATCTTGAGAAAGAAGAAAACTGGAGGCATCACAATCCCAGATTGCAAGATAGCCTACAAAGCTGTAGTAACTGAAATAGTATAATACTGGCCCAAGAACAGACATATAAATCAATGAAACAGAATAGAGAGCCCAGAAATAAAACCCACGTTGAAATGGTCAACTTATCTATGACAAAAGGGCAAGAACACACAATGGGAAAAAGGCAGTCTCTGCTGGGAAAACTAGACAGTTACCTGCAGAAAAGAATGAACCCAGATCACTTCTTACACCTTACACAAAAATAAACTGAAAATAGAATCAAGACCTAAATGTGAGATCTGCAACCATAATAATCCTAGGTGAAAAAAATAGGCAGTAATATCTTTAACATTTGCTGTACAAATATTTTTCTAAATAGGTCTCCTCAAGCAAGGGAAACAAAAGTACAATTATTGGGACTACACCAAAATAAAAAGCTTTTGCAGAGCAAAGGAAACCATCAACAAAAAAGGGCAACATACTGAATGGGAGAAGATATTTGTAAATGACCTATCAGATAAGGGGTTAATATCCAAAATATATAAAAGAACTTACACAAATCAACACCAAAAAACCACAAATAGTCCATTTTAAAAATGGGCAGAGGATCTGAATAGGCATTTTTGAAAAGAAGACACAAATAGACAACAGACAGATGACATGACACAATGCTCAACATCACTTATCAAGAGGGAAATGCAAATCAAAACCACAATGAGGTATCACCTCACACCCACCAAAAACACAAGAAATAACAAATGGTGGTGAGGATGGGGAGAAAAGGGAAACTTTGTGTGCTTTTGGTGAGGATGCAAACTGGTGCAGCCACTGTGGCCAACAGTATGGAGGTTCCTCAAAAACTTAAAAATAGTATTACTCATATGATCCAGCAATTCCACTACCGGGTATCTACCCAAATAAAATGAAAACAGTACTTTGAGAAGATATATGCACCCTTATGTTTACTGCAGCATTACTTATAATAGCCAAGATATGGAAGTAATCTAAGAGCCTGTCCACAGATGAATGTTTAAAGAAGATGTAGTATATATACACATCAAATGTTACTCAACCATAAAAAAGAATGGAACCCAGAGGTTATAATGCTAAGTCAGGCAAATATACAATTTCACTCATATGTTGAATTTAAGAAACAAATGAGTAAAAGGGACAAACAAAAAAAAAAACCCCAAACTCTTAAATACAAAGAACTGGTGGTTGCCAAAGGAGTGATGTGTGGGAGGATGGTAGAATAAAGGGGATTGACACTACACTTATTGTGATGAGCCCTGAGTGATGAACAGAATCACTGAATTATTATATTGTATACCTGAATCTAGTAACACGGTATGTGTGCATTATACTTAAAAAAAAACAAACAAAAAACAAAAAACTATAGACCGATGGATTGGAATAGAAAATCCAGAAATAAATCTTTGCACATACAGTCAAATAATTTTTGACAAGGGTGCCAAAACCACTCACTAGGAAAAGGAGTCTTCTCAATCAATGGTGCTGGGAAAACTGAACATCCACATGCAAAACAATGAATTTGAACCCTTACTTCACACCATACACAAAAATTAACTGAAAATGGATCAAAGATCTAAATGTAAAACCTGAAAGTATAAAACTCCTAAAAGTTAAATAGGGCAAAAATCTTCATGATGCTTTCTTGCATGTGACACCAAAGGTACAGGCAACAAAAGAAAAAACTGACAACATAAACTTAATGAAAATTAAAATTTTTTATGCATCAGGGGTGCCTGGATGGCTCAGTCGGTTAAGTGTCCAGCTTCAGGTTAGGTCATGATCATACAGTTCATGGATTCAAGCCCCGTGTCAGGCTCTGTGAGAACAGCTTGGAGCCGGGAGTCTGCTTTGGATTCTGTGTCTCCCTCTCTGCATCTCCCCTGCTCACGCTCTTTCAAAAATAAACATTTAAAAAAATTTAAAAAAAAATTTATGCATCAAAACACACTAATCAACAGGGTAAAAAGCAACTCACAAATGTGAGAAAACATCTGTAAATCATGTATCTGATAAGGGATTAAAATTCAAAATATATAGAGAACTCCTACAACTCAACCAACCAAAAACCCAAGAACCTGTTTTAAAACTGGGCAAAAGAGGGGCACCTGGGTGGCTCAACTGGTTGAGTGTCTGACTTTGGCTCAGGTCATGATCTTGCAGTTTGTGGGTTCTATGCTCTGTCGGCCTCTGTGCTGTCAGCAGGGAGCCTGGAGCCTGCTTCAGATTCTGTATCTCTCTCTCTCTCTCTCTGCCCCCTCCCCCACTTGTGCTGTGTCTCTGTGTCTCAAAAATAAATAATCATTAAAAAAAATTTTTTAAGGGGGGTGAAAGAAGGGTGCCTGGGTAGCTCAGTTGGTAGAGTATGCAACTCTGGATCCTGGAGTTCTGAGTTGGAGCCCCACACTGGATGGAGAGATTAAAAATAAAATCTTTAAAAATAAATAAATGGGCAAAAGGCTTCAAAAGACTTTTGTCCAAAAAAAGACAAATGACCAATAAACACATGAAAAACTGCCTAGTATCACTAATCATTAGAGAAATGCAAATCCAAACTACGATGGGATATAACTTCACACCCATTAGAATGACCACTGTAAAAAAAAGAAAAAAATAAAAGAACATGTTGGTAAAGATGCGAAGAAACTGGAACCCAGTACACTGCTGATGGGAATATACTATCAAAGAGATACTGAGAAAGAAATACAGTGTGGTGGGTCATCAAAAAATGAAAAATAGAATCACCCTATGATCCTGCAATTCCACTTCTGGGTATAAACCCCAAAGAACTGAAAGCAGGGTCTCAAAGAGATATTTGTACACTCCTGTTCACAGCAGCATTATTCACAAAAGCTGATATGTGGAAGCAACCCAAGTGGCCATCAATGGATGAATGGATAAGCAAAATGTGATATATACATACAACAGAATATTATTTAGCCTTAAAAGTGAAATAAATTCTGACATATGCTACAATATGGATGAAATAGGAGATTACACTAAATGAAATAAGCCAGTCACAAAAGGCCAAAGACTGTATGATTCCACTTATATGAAGTATTTAGAGTCGTCAAAATCTTAGAAGGTAGAATGGTGGGGCTCCTGGGTGGCTCAGTCGGTTGAGCCTCCAACTCAGGTCATGATCTCACAATTCCTGAATTCGAGCCCCGCATGGGGCTCTATGTTGACAGCTCTAGCCTGAAGCCTGCTTCAGATTCTATGTCTCCTTCTCTCTCTGCCCCTCCCCTGCTCACACGGTCTCTCTCTCTCTCCAAAATAATAAAGAAACATTAAAAAAAAAAAAAAGGTAGAATGGTAGTTGCCAGGGGCAGGGGGGTTTGAGGGGGAATGGACAGTTACTGTTTAATAGGTATGAGGTTTTAATTTAGTAAGATAAAAAGTTCTGGAGATGGATATGGTAGTGATGACTGTAAAATATTACAAATGTATTTAATACCAATGAGCTATATACTTGTTATATATATTCTACCACAATCTAAAAAAAGTAGAAAAAATAAAATAAAAACACAATGAAATACCACCATACACACAACCCATCCCAGGAGCTGCATTTCTGAGACAAAGAAAGTAGTTTTACTATTAACAGAGGTCAGATTATTTTTCACAATGGCAGCATCAATTTCATTTTACATTAGCAATGTATAAAAGTACCCTTTAATCTTCCAATACAGTACTTCCCACTTATCTGAGGGGTATACATTACGACCCCCAGGGGATGCCCGAAACTGCAGACAGTACCGAACTCTGTATATACTATATTTTTTCCTACATGCCTATAATAATGTTTAATTTAGAAATTAAGCACAGTAGGGGCACCTGGGTGGCTCAGTCAGTTGAGTGTCCGACTTTGGCTCAGGTCATGATTTCACAGTTTGTGCGTTCGAGCCCCACGTTGCGTTCTGTGCTTACAGCTTGGAGCCTGGGGCCTGCTTTGGATTCTGTGTCCCTGTTTCACTCTGTTCCTCCCCCGCTCATTCTCTATCTCTCTCTCAATAAATAAAACATTTTTAAAAATTTAGAAATTAAGCATAATAAACAATTAATAATAAAAAATCAAGTGGAGGGGCACCTGGGTGGCTCAATCGGTTGAGCATCTGACTTTGGCCAGGTCATGGTCTCATGTTCAAGCTCTGAGTCCTGCTCTGTGCTGACAGCTCAGAGCCTGGAGCCTGCTTTGGATTCTCCCTCTCTCTCTGCCCTTCCCCCACCCACGCTCTGTCTTTCTCTCAAAAAATGAATAAACATTAAAAAAAATAGTAATAAAATAAATTGGAAAAATTATAATAAAAATTATAACAAAAGTTATAACATTATAACAAAGCTACGTGAATGTGGTCTCTCAATGTCTCTCAAAATATCCTACCATGCTGTACATACTCTTCTTGCGATGATGTGAGATGATAAAATGCCTAACATGATGACATGAAGGAAGGTGAACTACGTAGGCACTGTATCACAGCATTAGTCTACTACCAACCTTTTTTTAAAAAAATTGAATGTATCTAAATAATCTCTACAACCAACATAGGGCTCAAACTCAAGATCAAGACTCCAAGATCAAGAGTTGCAGACTCTTTGGACTGGGCTAGCCACACCCCAACCTTCTGAAGTTAGGAGGAGGATCATTTGCTTCCAGACATCTGATTTGACTGTGGGCAACTGAAACCACTGAAGATGAACATGAGGATAAGGGGAGCCTACTTTGATACATATTACCTACCATCCTTGTATGTTTTGCCAATCAGATGAGCATCTTTTAAGATATTTGTTGGCCATTTAGATTTGTTCTTCTAAGACCTGTTTCTTCATATCCTTTGCCCATGTTCCCTTGGGATGTATGTGTATTAACAGTATTTGACACCTTGCCATCTGCTTTGCCAATTTTTTTCTTAAACCTCATCTATGTCCACTGACTTAACGGTATCTATTGTTATACAAATACACTTTTTAAAAATTTTATGATCTACTAGTTGTCCTTCTACAGTTTAGAACTGAGGTTGGCAAACTATGGTCTGCTCCTTGTTTTTATAAATAAAGTTTTACTGAAACACAGTCTTACCCAATCATTTCTATAGCAAAGTCAAGTAACTATAAAAAAAAAAAATGGTCTGGCCCTTTACAGAAAAAAAACTCACCAACCTTGCCACTGAATGTGAAGAAGATGAAGTACCTGATATGTCTCCCTCCATAGAATATAAGCTCCAAGAGGATTTTTGTGTATTTTATTTATTGCTATACTCTGTTTAAAACAGTATCTGATAAACAACACATATTAATTTTCAGAATATAAGGTCGCCATGCTTTCATATTCTTAACTTGAAATATAGCTGAATATTATTGATATTTGGATAGTACTATTACATATGAAAAAATCCTTTTTATTAGCAATTGCAATTTTATAGTTTTATTGTGAAAATCAATGAGAAATAATGCACTACAGTTTCACAGCTGAAAAATATTCCAATAATAAGAATATACCCTAAGGGAAATCATCGGGCTCACTTTGATGTTAAAGTCACAGCACTCAAGACAATTTAGTTTTCATTATAAACTATTTTTCAGCTGACAAATCTAATCACGGTGGCTATATTTACAACATAAAATACCTGAAGAGGAGGGAAAACACAAGTTTTCCCCACTAAACTTGATGATTAGTGATACTCTACAACTTTAGGTTCTAGGCTCAGCTTGTCTACAGTAAATAGGCTCATTGCAGAATTCAGGCTTTTTAACACATATCATCTGGGGTATTTTCTTTCTCATTACTTTGCTTCCAAGAGTAACTTTACAATACATTATGAGATTACTGCATGTTTTATTCAGCTTGGCAAATAAAAACACAAATTTAAGCCCAAAGTATAACATACAATCCTTTCAACCTTTCTGTTCATTTGGCAGTTTTATAATAAAGTACTAGGAGGAAATGTTCCAGAATCACCAAAAAATTCTCGTAAGCCTTATTACAGTCTGACTTCCAGTACCCCACAAAGAAACACTGTTCTTTTAAACTATTAAGTTACAGTAAGCAATATCCATCTTTCAAATTCATGGTAACTGGTTAACATTCATACATGTCTAATTATATTTTTCCTTTTAGTTTTTTAGACACTTTAGATAACCTGCATAACCCCTAGTAACAAACAGTAACATTCACCTTGCACTAAAATTTCACTAACTTTAAAATCTTTTTATTCCTATACTGTTTAGATATTTCTATTGATAATGAAATGTCATCAGGAAAAAAGGACACCTTGATAAATTACAGCATATCCAAAAGAAGGTGTCTTATAAAAAAACAAACTCCCACTTAATAAATCTATCTATAATAATCTATCACTTGGAAAAAGGCAGTGTAGTAATGAAGGAAGAACAGAAAATGTACAAGAAACAACAAAGAAAAGAAGACAGACTAAAAATCTATTTCCATATCTTCAATGACTGGAATAAGGGGGGGGGAAACCCTCTCAGGATTACATACATGTCTAGAAACTGTATGTGTGATTACAGTTGCAATAAGCTGGAATTTAAAATAAAAGATTGAAGTAGCAGCAAGTAGATGAAAGGGGGCCCCTTTAACATTTGCTCCTGGAGTCCAGCAACTCTCAGCAGTTGGCTGGAGACTAAGCTGGACGATCCTGTGGAGCTCCAACAAAGGGACGAAACAAACTCGAGTCCCCAGGGCCCCCCTCCCGACAACGCGTGAAACAACTTGATAAATGATTGCTGTGTCAGGGGACGAAGAGATGGAGACGTCTGGGAGCAGAAGGGGGAATGTATCTAATTTAGAAGGCCAAGGGAGGCAGAATGGCAGACAGGAACAAGACCACCTTATAACACAAATATTCAGAGAACCCAGAAGCAAACACCACAAAACCCAACATGATCTTTAAGAATCGGAGTCACAATAGCGTAACAAGAGACTGCTTACAGTCTAATCCCTCCCAAGTCCCTATGATTCTAGGGTGACAGTTTTCACCTTCATATAGCCAATTTTCTAGCCTCAAGTCCAAGCTTAAAAAAGCATGGCTCTCATGTTACTTCATTCATTTTGGGATGACATGAAATACAAACTCCATTTCCCCCACCCCCAACCTATGCCTAAAGGATGCTGATTCAGAACTGAAAGTCAGAAACCCAAGAGCCCAAAGTTTAGCTCAATCTAAGGAAACATTAATTATCCTAAAACAAAAACAGGAGGAGTTCACATCTGAGGACAGACACTTAAATTCTCCTCCTTCCCCTCCTCTAGAGTGTGTGCACAGCTATTTATACAACCTCTTCCTGACCGAGGACTGATATTGGTCCCATAGGCCTTCCCTGTTTGGGAAAAACTCAGTGGTGACAAACTCAGTCAACAATGAGTAGGCATAGAAGGCATCTCAATTTGAGAAAAGGGTTGTCGGAATCAGTAGCAATACACATATAGGTTTTTCAAAATCAGTTACCCAAAGAGTAATTAATTAATTCAAAAGGGACATTAATTATTCAAAAGGGACATAGCTTACACATTTGATGAAAGACCACTAAGCAAGTTTACTAAAACACATGTCAAAGGTAGGAACAAATAAGCAGCATGTAAAGAATTCTTAATTGACTCAAGTCTTAAGCCACTCCAACTTTTTATGTGATAAACTAAACATAGGTGATGTTACTATAACCAAAATACTGTACATTTTTGTACATAAAATGTTACCTAAAGACCAAATTCAGCTGACTGTAATTAAGCATAATTAAAATTAACAGCAAATTGTGATCCAACGAAGTGAGGAAGTTGGGGAATTCAACTTTCCTGATGACCAATACCTGTAGAGAATTCATATTCTATGGCCCCAAACAGAATTACAGTGTATTTCAGAACATCTTGACATACTAATTAATGGCCAGAGAGACGCTGGATAGTCTAAGGGGATAGGACAACCATGAGAAAATAATCATTTACGTGAGTTAAGTCCCACTCCTATTAATTTTTCTTAGGGAGTACAAGGAGATTCAGTGGGCCTATTCTATGCTAAATGTACATATGGCCTGTCCAGAATTTTCATTGGATTAAACAAAAAGGGATGTTCTGTGACCAATCTCACTTGCTAATTCCCCAAAAACCTGCCTCCATCAGGATACATAACTCTAATTGGGGTCCTCTAAATTTAGAGAAGAGAGATGAAGAGACAGTGCGCCATAAATCTCACTTTGAGATGACCTAATTTCAATCAACAATTCATAGAAGTATGCTCTTGATGTTACACAACCCTCTCCAAACTCTACTTTGCTTTACAATCTTGCTGCCAGGGTCTGGGTCTTACAAATACGCAAATCCCTATTTTGGGCTATCTACCTTAATCACAGAATTTGAAAAGACTCATGGGTCAAAATTCATCTGATATATAAGAATGCAAACTATAGAATGGAGAAATGTTTTGGTCTGTAGTTTTGTTTTTATTTATTTGGTCGTGTAATGTTAAAAAAATCTGGGAGAGTTTACATAAAAGTCTGGATATCTCACTTCTCCTGAAAAAGGGGATCTGATTCCGACTCATGGTCCTTCGTGACAAGATTCAGCTGAAGCTAATGAGTGGGGCTGCCCCTTTTGAGGATGGACATGCACCCTCCAGTTTATCGACTGTACATCAGGCCCACCCCCCTTGTCTAGCCCTGCAGGTATCTGAATTTGATGTCCAGGTCTACAACTTCAGTGAGCAGGTTTAGGCCCTGTATGTGTACTTTCCCAGGTTAAATATTCATGGTTCCTTTTTTCCATCAGTTCCAGATAATGCTCATCTCCTCTCCTCTTCAAGTCACCCTCGATCGGACACTATCCTTTCACCTGCAGCATCTAGAATTTAACACATATTCTTCAACTAGTTAAGAAAAGAGGGCTAACACTGTCTTTATTCTGAACAGGAGTAAGTGAAGGATTCCATCAGCCTAAATGGCTACAAAAGATACTGCTAAAGAAAATATATACAAACAAAACATAATCAAGAAACAGTGACAGCTTAGCCAGGAATAAAAAGTCCTAATACAGGGTTGGGGGGCATTTATTTCTAGGCTGCTGGAAAAGCGATGAAAGGTGACAGCCTAATAGGTGAAGTTCCCATAAAACAAAATTAGACCAGTGTTTGTCCCTGAAAAATTTCTACTGCCACCATTTAAGACAGGTCCCAACCCCTAGGGAAAAAAATAATAATAATAATAAAATTTTTAAAAATAATAAAAAAAAAAGGTCCTTAGGCTACCCATATCACAATCTCTAGGACCCAATCCCAAATCATATTACATAAGGTGGGACTTCGAAAGCTGCATTTTAATTTTTTTTTTACTGTTTATTTTTGAGAGAGATAAACAGAGCATGAGCAGGGGAGGGGGAGACACAGAATCCGAGGCAGGCTACAGGCTCTGAGCCTGGCGTGTGGCTTGAACTCACAAATTACAACATCATGACCTGAGTTGAAGTCGGACGCTTAACAGATTGAGCCACCCAGGTGCTCCCCAGAAGCTGCATTTTAAACAATAATCCAGTGGTTCTAAAAGTTTGAAAAATAAATTCTACTACAGAGGCCTAGAAGTCAAGACTCAGAGCTTACACACCATACTCATTCTGGACCCTTCTTCCCTGTCTCTCTCAATCTAACTTATATGGCCTTCTCACCTTGAGTATACCTCCTTAAACTAAAGCAATAATCATCCCATGTTAACTAATATATAAGACTTCCCCCAAAAGAAGCAAAGGGTCTTTTCATTTTTTACCCTCCTGGATAATAGAGTGCTTAGCACATATGAGGCGCTCATTTTATTCTAGGAAGTAATCTGGTTAAATGATCTCTAATGATTGCATATTCTAGCATCTCTGTTTTATGCAGCAGAGAAGTGTTTCTCAACCTGTTTTTCATTACCACCCCCTTAAGAAACTTTTTTAGATATTATTTTCCTAATCATCCCCAAACCATAAAATTTTAGTCTTATAGATACACTATGTATCAGTTTACGTACTGTGGTCCTTTTAAGGGTCACAAATCACTGTAATAACTAAGGGTTTTTTTCACTCCATACCCCACCAAAACAGTTTTTAACCCCTCTGGGGAATACCACCCCCTTGAGAATGCATTTAATAGTGTTTGGATATTAACAATGTGGGGCGCCTGGCTGGCTCAATCGGAAGAGTTTACAACTCTTGATCTCAGGGCCCTGAGTTTGAGTCCCATGTTGGGTGTAGAGATTACTTAAGTAAACAAACAAGCTTAAAACAACAACAACAACAAAAAACAAAACACCAATGGAGTCACAAGGGGGAAATAGCAATCTAATTAATGCTTAACAATAGTTAATTTTAACTTCTTTGACCAGATCACCACATGATTTGAGTTGATATGTTACCAACAAAGTTTAAAATACTCTAATCAGTTCCACATAAACTTTGCTCAAACTGAAGAACAGCATTCCCATTAAAATCTATTATTGAAATAAACTACTTATAAAAAATATCTCTGAAGATTTTTAAGATACAGCAATACTAGGCCTTCTCACACATCTTAACCAGTAAGTGGTATCATTCATATTAAGTCAAAGAATTTACTCCTCCAGTTTGCCAATGTCAGAAGTGTTCCACCCCAAAGTCAGTGCAGCACTTTGACGATCAGAAGCACCAGGAAAACACGATGCAGAGTATGTTACATGTACAGGTATCATTAAAGCATCTGTCATCAAGGTCAATATGTGAAAGTCTATGAAAGTTATAATAAAAAATACAGATAAAAACGTGTTGGTAAGGATATGGACTGGAACCCTCATACACTACTGGTGGGAATATTAAATGTGCAGTCACTATGGAACAGTCTGGCAGTTCTTCAAGAGAAATGAAAACCTTTGTTCACGCAAAAACTTATATATGAATGTTCATAGCAGCATATTCGTAACAGCCAAAAGTGGAAACACAAATGTTCATCAGTTGATGAATGGATAAACAAAATGTGGCAAATCCATACAAGAGAATACTACTTCGCAATCAAGGAATGAAGTACTAATTCCTGTACAACATGGATAAACCTTAAAAACATGTTAAGTGAAAGAAGTCAGAAGACTGTATTTTGAATGATTCCACTTACAGGAAATGCCCAGAACAAGCAAAAATCCAGAGACAGAAGATAGATTGGTGGTTTCCAGATAGCGGGGTGGGGAGGAGAGGAGAGTGACTACCAAGAGTCTGTTTTTTTTTTTTAAGGGGTGATGAAAAATGTTCTAAAATTGATTGTGGTGATTAAAGGTTGGCTCTGTCAATATACAAAAACCACTAAATTGTATGGGGTATGAATATCTCAATGAACTGTTACGAGCAAGGTGGAGGGCAGTCTGAAAAAATACCAGGAAATGGGTTGTGGTTGTGGCTGTGGTTGTTTTTCATTTTAAAGTAATGCTCCACTGATACCATTCAAATGGATATGTGGTTTTTTAATGCTTATATTTTAATTATACTGAATTCAAATTGAACAGTAGTATATAAAAGCAAAGTACTGATGGTAGTTATTCAAGACCTTTATACAAATAATTTTATGCAGTGGTTCAAGATGAAACGAACTACCTTTGAAGATGAATAAATTCTACCAAGTGCTAGTATGTTTTAGAAAATGTTCTAGACCATAAATTTACCCGAGAACAGGAAACATGTCTGTGTAAGTTTCAGTGTCAGGCACTATGCTTGATGCTTTACATATATAATATTTGTAATCTTCCCAACAACCTTGCAAGGAAGGTATTACAGTCTTCATTTAAAACAGTTCAAAAAACTGGGGCGCCTGGTGGCTTACTCAGTAAAGCATCCAAGTTCAACTCGGGTCATGATCTCGCGATTTGTGAGTTCAAGCCCCGTGTCATGCTCTGTGCTGACACCTCAGAGCGCAGAGCATGCTTCAGTTTCTGTGTCTCCCTCTCTCAAAAATACTTAAAAAAATAATAAAATAAAATAACATAGTTCAAAAACCCAACATCCTCAAGACGAGAGGAGAACAGTTCAATAACAATGCTATTTGGGGCGCCTGGGTGGCTCAGTCGGTTAAGCGTCCGACTTCAGCTCAGGACACGATCTCGCGGTCCATGAGTTCGAGCCCCGCGTCGGGCTCTGGGCTGATGGCTCAGAGCCTGGAGCCTGCTTCCGATTCTGTGTCTCCCTCTCTCTCTGCCCCTCCCCCGTTCATGCTCTGTCTCTCTCTGTCTCAAAAATAAACATTAAAAAAAATTTTTTTTTAAATAAAAACAAACAATGCTATCTACATCAGAGTTATTATAAAAGCTAAATGAAAGAAGGTATATTAAGAGCCTGACATTAAAGTCACTCAAATTTCTGTTTCTTTTACCCTAACTTCAGCAAAAACAGGTACGGCATTCAGAAAGCTAGCAACACGTGTATAAATGATCAGGGTTATGATCAATATTCAAAGATCAATATTGTCATGTCCACCAGGGTTCTCTTTAAGTTAGTTGTAAGCACTTAACCATGCAACATAAGGAACAAACGATGAAAACAAAGCATTTACAGACAAAGATCACTGTATTAGTCAAATAAACTAACAGAGGCAATCTGGCATATATTTAATGTGTGTTATCATAATTCTGCTAAGTAATAATTAAATAATGGGTAGTAATGGTGTATTAACTACTGCAACTTATACAGACAAAGTAATTGTTTATAGGATCATCTGAGAGCCAAGCAGGTAGCTGTTTTTAAAACCAGCCAAAGATACTGCAGCCACAACCCACAGGAATGATGCAAGCTTGTTCTTCTCCCCCCCAACTGGATGTTTTCAAAGAAGCCTTGGCTGGATGTTGAGAAACAAGTCAGACTGCACAAAGTACAATTTAGTCTTAGGGTGGAACACTTCTTTCCCCAGTATTAAAATCTGACAGGGCAGCCTAGACTAGAGAGAAAGCTGGCAGGAGAGGAAATCAATCACAGCGTGAGAGACAGGAGCACTGGGGTGTGTGTTTGGGGGTAGAAGGGGAGAGGGTTAGAGATAATTGAGTGTGATGAATTACAAAAGCTGATGGAAGATAAATTGGCTGATATAACAACTTAGAGAATTAGGAGACAAAATAAGAGTGACACATGGAATGATGGCCAAAGGACATGTGGAAAGAAAGGCAGGGATAAGGGTGCAGAAAGGTAAGTCACTCCTGCAGACTCACATTTGCAATGCTTATCAGGAACCCATGTTCACCATTTCGCTAATCAAATATAAGTATAGATTATGTGCATTTATCATGTATCACCATAGTGGAAAGTTTGAAAGTTTAATAGACCTGGCCTATGAAAGATAAAAATGCAGAAAAAATGGCAAGAAACATAGTGGTATCTAGTAGTCAGTTGTCTGATGAAGTGAAGAGCCAGAAACAATCTTCTAAAAAGCTAGCACAGAACCCTAACACCCAAACCTAAGTGTGGAGCTACCGAAGTGGGCGAGGACATACACAGGTCAACAGAAATAAAGTAAATCAATGCAGTGCAGGCATTAGAACGCAGTTACTGGGACTAGATAAAAGTATATCCCATACACTGTATTAGGATGGGAAGGACATAAAAGAACACATACTGTATGATTCTATTTATTTTCTAAGAAACAAATCTAATCTGTAGTGACAGAAATCAGATCAGTGACTGCATAGGGCAGGGTGTGCATTGTATGTATGGGGGGTCAATATGACTCAAAGAGGCACGAATGACTCTAAGGGAATGAAAATGATCTGTATTTTGTTTGGGGTGGTGGTTATATAGGTGTGTAGTTTTTGAAACTCAACTGTATACTTGAAATTTGTGTAATGTAAGTATATTATACTTCAATAAATTTGATTTTTGTTTTTAAAGAGTGGGAGCTACAATACTTTCTATCAAGATTTCTTTTCAAAATTCATAAATTAAAAATTTAGGCCAGAAAGTGATAAACAGTAGTAAATTCCACAATATATAGATACCTCAGCTACCCCCAAGAAAGCTCTGCTTCCTTGGAAATTCCAGAGAGACACAATTTTACCATTCACCCTAAGCAGAGACTGTAGCAATAACATTCTGCATCCTAACATTTTTTTCCCCTTACTTTTTGCAAAACTTGGTCAGCAAATTCACCAATAATATTACTTTCACTAACTACAACTTGTTAACCCACTATAAAACTTTTCCTTCTATAAAAATAAAAGTACTGCCTAAGAAGCAAGTAAAGTACAGAAAATTTCCCATTTTATAAAGTAAAACTGAATGATCAAGAGGTGACCCTCGGGGCACCTGACTGGCTCAGTCAGTAGAGCATGCGACTCCTGATTTCAGGGCTGTGAGTTCAAGTCCCACAATGGGTGTACTTTAAGAAAAATCTTTAAAAACAAAACAAAAAAAAAGACGTGGGGTGCCTGGGTGGATCAGTAAGTTAAGCGGCTGACGATGGCTCACGTCATGATCTCACAGTTCACTGAGTTTGAGCCCTGTGTCCTGCTCTGGGCTGACAGCTGAGAGCCTGGAGCCTGCTTCAGATTCTGTCTCTCCGAGGCTCTCTGCCCCTCCCCTGCTCACACACTGTCTCTGTCTCTCAAAACTGAATAAACGTTATTGGGGGGGAAAAAAAGATGTGACCCTCAAAGAATCCATAATGCCAGTCAATGACTGCTGCTAGGCTTATATTAAAATTATGTAAGTGCTATTTCTACTAAAACCTGAATACAGGTTTTAGTACATACAACACATGCAACACATACTTGAATGTATTTAATAAAGCCCATCAAAAATTAAGTCTATTCTTCGATAATTAGCAAGAGGAAAACACCAAACTGCTAGCTCTGTGATAAAATGATTTTAAAATTCTTAAAGAATGTTACTCTGTCGTGAGAGAACATATCTGACAACAATGTCAATATGACATAGGTACTTAAAACTTTAGGGGCACCTGGGTGGCTCAGTCAGCTGAGCATCTGACTTCAGTTCAGGTCATGATCTCGGGGTTTCCTGGGTCTGAGCCCCGCACTGGGCTCTCTGCTGTCAGCCCAGGAACCGACTTAGGTTCCAATCGCCCTCTCTCACCCTCCCCAACCTGTGTTTTCTGTCTCAAAAATAAATAAAAACATCAAAAATATTTTTTTAAAAAAACCTTAAAAAGATTCATACCTTTCATACTTTTAGGAATTTATCATATGGAAATAATTATAAATGTGCACATACATGTGATATCCACCGGTACTTTATTTTTTTTTAAAGGCACTGAAACAATCTAAGGGTCCAAACTGTGGAGGAATAATTGGATAAGTCCCAGTGCATTCAATCTACTTAGCTGTTGGCAGGTTGAGCTTTTTAAAAAATATATATATATAGATATATATACATATATATATGTATATATATCTATAGATATATAGGTGCGCCTGGGTGGCTCAGTCAGTTAAGCAGCCGACTTCAGCTCAGGTCATGATCTCACGGTCCGGTCCGTGGGTCTGAGCCCCACATTGGGCTCTGCGCTGACAGCTGACAGCTGACAGCCTGGAGCCTGCTTTGGATTCTGTGTCTCCCTTGCTCTCTGCCCCTCCCCTGCTCACACTCTGTCTCTCTCTCTCTCTCAAAAATAAACATTAAAAAAAAACTTAAATAAATAAAAATAAAGCCAAAGAAACAAACACAAAAAATGGTTAAGAGACAATAAATATCTAGGAAAAGAAAACAATAAAAAGGATACATATTACACCTTCCTAACAAAATTTTTTTAAAAATCTAAATTCAGTATTAGTCATCATTTTGAAACGTAATTAAGCATAAAAAAAATCACTACCCCTTTCTTTGTGTCTCTAGCTTACTTTGACTCTACACAAACACTTAGCTGCCTAGGTTCAAGTATTTTCATTTGAAATTAACTATGATTAAGAGAGCCACATTCAAAGGTATTTCAGTAAATATGCCATCCAACTCCCTTAGTGCTAACTACTGGCTTCATAATTCCACCACTTCAACCTCTCCCACACAGAATGCAAAGAGTCTGGAAATAAGAAAAGCAATCCTAAAAACAATTTCTTCCCAGAAATCATCAATATATTGGAAAACCTGGACCTCGAGAAGTGGTGAGGACTTGAATCTCCAGTGAATGCTACCGATGGGATGGAATGATGGATGATGAATTAATTGTTTGAATGATAAAAAGCTTCAAATTATTTGCAGAATAAAGCAAAGAATAATTAGATAAACTGAAATTGCTAAGGCCAACATTTTCAAACTCCAAATTCTGACTCACTTAGAAATACAACCCTCCATCTCAAAAGATATGCTATCAGGTTATTTACTTCCCACAAATAAGGCAGGCCAAAAGAAGAAGTCAGAATAATTGCTAATCTCCCACAGCCCAGCATCAGATTTTCCAGACTGTTGGAGTCTATTCTACATTACCTTAAGATATCTCCTCAATATCCCACATATGGTGCACATTTTGACTATAAAAGGTATAGTAATTTAAATGAACTATCATAGAACAATAGAACTCAGGTACTCTTTATTGAGTACCTCAATCATTGACTAAATCATCTTATACGAAAAAATACCCACTAAGATCCAAATACCAAGTGTCCACTGATTCGCTTAGCATTATGCTCTCTAGTTCTGTCCACGCTACTGCATGGCAAGATTTCATTTTTTTCATGGCTGAGTAATTTTCCGGTGTGGGTGGGTGTGGGTGGGTGTGTGTGCGCACACGCATGCTATCTTCTTTACCCCATTCATCTGAGAAAGACAAATACCATATGATTTCACTCATGTGGAATTTAAAAAACTAAACAAATGAGCAAAGGGGGAAAACAAGAGACAGAGACAAATCAAGAAACAGACTCTTGGGGCACCTGGATGGCTCAGTTGGTTAAGCAGCCAACTTCGGCTCAGGTCTTGATCTCCCGGTTTGTGAGTTTGAGCCCCGTGTCGGACTCTGTGCTGACAGTTCAGAGCCTGGAGCCTGCTTTGGATTCTGTTGTCTCCCTCTCTCGTTGCCCCTCCCCATCTCATGCTCTGCCTCTCTCTCTCAGAAATAAATGATACACATTATAAAAAAGAAAGACAGAAAGAAAGAAAAGAAAAAAACTTATGGAGAACGAACTGATGGTTACCAGAGGGGGGCTGGATGGGTTAAATAGGTGATGGGGATTAAGCAGTGCACTCTTGTGATGAGCCCCGGATGATGTATAGAATCGTTGAATCACAATATTGTATACCTAAAACGGATGTAACACTGTGTAGTAACTTACTAGAATTAAAACTTAAAAAGCCCCAATAAAATCCACAAATACAAAGAAAAGTATAATTCTTCAATGCCACAGAAATGATTTGTAAAAGAGAATTTATTGATAGAATTAATGTATTAGTGCTGCATACTAATGGGGACTGCAAACACTGAAAGAGTATAACAAATTTGAAGTGTAAGTTTCTTCTCCCATTTAAATAAACTTTAACTTACGGGGTGTCTGGGTGGCTCAGTCGGTTAAGCGTCTGACTTTGGCTCAGGTCACGATCTCCCAGTTTGTGAATTTGAGCACCGCGTCAGGCTCTGTGCTGACCGCTCAGAGCCTGAAGCCTGCTTTGAATTCTGTGTCCCCCTCTCTCTCTACTCTTCCTCTGTTCACGTTCTCTCTCTCATAAATAAATAAACATTGGGGCATCTGGGTGGTTCAGTCGGTTAAGCGTCCGACTTCGACTCAGGTCACGATCTCACGGTCCGTGAGTTTGAGCCCCGCGTCGGGCTCTGGGCTGATGGCTCGGAGCCTGGAGCCTACTTCCGATTCTGTGTCTCCTTCTCTCTCTGCCCCTCCCCCGTTCATGCTCTGTCTCTCTCTGTCTCAAAAATAAATAAAAGTTAAAAAAATAAAAAAATAAACATTAAAAAAATTTAAAATAAATAAACTTTAACTTTACACATGAAAATTATTATAGGCAATGTAGATAACCTATAATGAAATTCTGAATGGTCACATTTCTGTTTTCATCTTGTTCAAGTCACTTTACTAGTGCTATTTTCTGATGGGATGACTAAAATTAATCCATACCACCATTACTACACCTTTGCTATTCGGGGCCTTCATAAACTATATACAAAATAAAAAGTCAAAATATGTTGAGATAATCACAACTAAATATAGCATTTGACTTCCAAACTGCATTACATAAAATGGCAAATATATCAAGAATGTAAGATATACTCTTCCATTCAGTTAAGATGTACCACAATTTGGGGCACCTGGTTGACTCAGTCAGCAGAGCATGTAACTCTTGATCTCAGGGTTCAAGCCCACACTGATTATAGAGCTTACTTATTAAAAAAAAAAAAAAGATTTGCCACATTTTTGTTATCACCAGCAAGCCAAATAGTTCTAATAAATGCACTCTACCAATCCACAAATTATAATAAAATCTCTGTATGCCTAATGGTTTAGCACATAGATGCCATACCACCAGGATTTTCCAGAATATGAAATACTGGATTTTCAGACTTTACAATATTTAGGTATGTCGACATTGTTTTCCAAGAATTCATATGCTTCTGGCCTCTATCTCATTTCTTTTTTAGAATTTACATCCAAATTAGTTAGCATATAGTGCAACAATGATTTCAGGAGTAGATTCCTTAGTGCCCCTTACCCATACCCATTTAGCCGATCCCCCCTCCCACTACCCCTCCAGCAGCCCTCAGTTTGTTCTCCATATTTGAGTCTCTTCTGTTTTGTCCCCCTCCCTATTTTTATATTATTTTCATTTCCCTTCCCTTATGTTCATCTGTTTTGTCTCTTAAAGTCCTCATATGAATGAAGTCATATGATTTTTGTCTTTCTCTGACTAATTTCACTTAGCATAATACCCTCCAGTTCCATCCACATAGTTGCAAATAGCAAGACTTCATTCTTTTTGATTGTCGAGTAATACTCCATTGAATACATATACCACATCTTTATCCATTCATCCATCGATAGACATTTGGGTTCTTTCCATACTTTGGCTATTGTTGATAGTGCTGCTATAAACATAGGGGTGCATGTGTCCCTTTGAAACAGCACACCTGTATCCCGTAGATAAATGCCTAGTAGTGCAATTGCTGGATCGTAGGGTAGTTCTATTTTTAGTTTTGTTTTTTTTTTAATTTTTTTTTTAACGTTTATTTATTTTTGAGACAGAGAGAGACAGAGCATGAACAGGGGAGGGGCAGAGAGAGAGGGAGACACAGAATCTGAAATAGGCTCCAGGCTCTGAGCTGTCAGCACAGATCCCGACGTGGGGCTCGAACTCACGGATCATGAGATTGTGACCTGAGCTGAAGTCGGCCGCCCAACCGACTGAGCCACCCAGGCGCCCCTATTTTTAGTTTTTTGAGGAACCTCCATACTGTTTTCCAGAGTGCCTACACCAGCTTGCATTCCCAGACCTCTATCTCATTTCAACTGCAGGCCCAGATATTTCATACATGGTACTAAATGATAATACTATTAAATACTAGCACATTTTTAATTTATTTTTATTTTTATACCAGCACATTTTAAAGAGAAGACAAGACAGTCTGACTCATCTTCTGTAAGTACAAACAATTCACTTTCTCTTCTCTCTAGTTCACAGTGAAAGGAGTGATTTCAGATTTCAGATATTGTACAATACTTTAGCTTTGTACCTTCCATCTTTTTTTAACAGTTTATTTCTTTATTTTGAGAGAGAGACAGGGACAGACCACAAGCAGGAAAGGGGCAGAGAGAGGAACCCAAGCAGGCTCTGCACTGTCAGCATAGAGTGCGATGTGGGGCTTGAACCCATAAACTGCAAGATCTTGACCTGAGCGGAAACCAAGTGTCAGATGCTTAACCGACTGGGCCACCCAGGCAGGCTTGTACCTTACATCTTTTTATATGGTCTTACATCTTAGGGTGAATTAAAATTTTATCTTGAGTGCCTTGAGTTTCAAAACACTGTGAAGTAACCAGAGAAACCGAGGATTTTGTAAAACTAGGAACTGTTAATTACTACCCTGGAGTCATCTAGAGAATGTTGTTTGTCTATCAGCATTTCTCTGAAGGAACATATAAAACATGAAGGAAACTATGGGCCATGTCATACTGCCAGTGCTCTAAATGAATGAATTACATGCAAAATGCCAGTCATGAACCAATTTACATCTGAATTATTCTGTTAAGTTATAAAAGTCTTTATTTAAGGGGCACCTGGGTGGCTCAGTAAGTTAAGCATCGGACTCCTGATTTTGGCTCAGGTCATGATCTCCTGATTCCTGAGTTTGAGCCCCGCATCAAGCTCTGCACTGATAGTGCAGAGCCTGCTTGGGATTCTCTCTCTCCCCCTCTCTCTGCCTCTCCCAGGCTCACGCATGCACTCCCTCTCTCTCAAGAATATTAATTAAAAAACAAACAGTCTTTATTTGAAATACATAGCAGAAAGCAGTTCACCTAATGTTCTACCTTAGTAGCATACTGAATGAAAAAACTGGGCCAAAATGGCAAGGTAGAATGTTGAATAAAGAAGGTAAGAAAATAATACTAATATAATATTAAAGTCAAAGACTAAAAGCCAAATACACATCTGTTAATAAGATTCCACAGTAAAAAGAAAATAATTCTCATTTATTCAAATACTGAAGCACTGTAGGCACCAACACAAATGGCTTCTAGGTGAATTAAGTCACTGCCTTACACACATTTTTACTCTCCAAATAAGAGACAATTTAATAAAAAAAATATTTTAACATTGTGAACAAGCAGCTCTTACTTTATAAACCACACCTCAGGAATTAATTCTTGGTTAGAAATAGATGCCTTAAACATGTAAGCACTTCACAATAGGTATGTTAATTAAGAAAGGCTAAAGGTAAGGGGCGCCTGGGTGGCTCAGTCAGCTCAGTTTGCTCAGTGTCTGACTTCGACTCAGGTCATGATCTCGACTCAGGTCATGATCTCGCAGTTTGTGGGTTCAAGCCCTGCGTCGGGCTGTGTGCTGACAGCTGAGAGCCTGGAACCTGCTTTGGATTCTCTCTCCCTCTCTCTCTTTCAACAATAAAATAAACATCAAAAAAAGTTTTTTAAAAAAAGAAAGGTAAATTACATACAGTCTCTGGCCCATACTAGCTATAATCCACTCCAACAATTTTTCTCCCTAGAAAGCATGTGAAAATAGTCCAAGAATAACCTTCTATCTACTCAAATTAATTTTTCAGGTGTGTCATTTGCCAACTAAGGTAATTCACAAAGTACTTGCAATACACTTCACAATCCTGTCATTGAGAACCTCTGTCTTTCTAGAGATCTACAGTGATTCTAGAATCTGTCTTCCAAATTCACATGACATTTGGACTAGATTTAAACCATATATCTAGCTTACAGAATTGTTTGGATATCCAAAATGTCAGGCTAAATGCCAGATGAAAATCCTCTGACATCAAACATTTTGTTTTTCCTGTTGCTCAGATCTGCGGATCTGAAAAATGCTAAAGGAGTAAGCAAGCTAAGCAAGCATAGCAAGCTTGACCAAATGGGGCAATCACAGCCAAGAGCCAACATAGGCCAACACATTAAGACCATGTGTTAAGAACAGTTATAAGCAAAATACAAACAAAAATAGACCCATGGCCTCTCCAAAGTGTGGTGCTAGATTATAAAGAGTATTTGCCGGGAAACAAAAAAATGTTGCAAAGGAGTAACTCCTATCCTCTGCCGCTATGAGTATACAACTTATCCCTGTTTTCCTTCACACTCTAGCTCCCAAGGTCACAAGAATATTTTTATTCTTTATTCTCACAAGAATAATTTTCTGATTCTAATTCCTTTATAGGAGGTTCCACAATAATCACAGATATCCCTCATCTAAAGCCAGCCTCAAAACTAACTGCAAAGGCTGCAAAAGTTCTAAGGCTCTGCAAAAAGTATATTTCCGGCAAGGTCAAAGAAAGTTTGTTGCTCCAAGAGAGGGTATGGAGGTTGAGGCCAGACAATCTCCGCCTCAGAGCAGTTTTGAAGGGGGTGTCAGGCATTTCCTGAAGAAAATTCTAACAATGGTAACCACAAGTCAGAATGGAGCCTATCTGCAAAAGGAGAACATCTTCCTCAAAAGAGAATGTAAATGCACACATAAATAGACGTGCACCAAGGAAGCCCACCGTCTCCTCATAAAGACACAACATACCACTAATGGAGACTCAAATCATATTTAATCTTCATCATTTACTTCAAAAAGTTTTTATAGACATACTGAGGGACTCCTAGACACAATTTTCCCAACCTCAGAAGTCCTAATTTACCTTTAGCAGAGCCTCCAAAGAAAAGGATTTTCCCACCTTTTCTCTGATCCCACAACAGTATCCTTCCAACAATTACTTGTGCTGAAGGTCGGACAGAATGGAAATAGCCCTCATATCCCTCCACCTGTGAATGCCACAGGATTTTGAACTGGGAGCCAAAGGCTTCTTCAGTACTATGAATGGGAACCAAGCCAAACCCAAGGCTGCTTCAGGCATGCGTGCGTGCGCGCGCGCACACACACACACACACACACACACACACAAAAGTAGCTGAAGAATAAGTGTGAGGGGTGGGGTAGAAAATTAAAATGGAAAGAAAAGCTAGAAACAAAAAATGAAGAGTAGTCAAAAGAAATAATAGAATGACTTTATTAATTGGACTTAATCAATCACATTATTAAGACTCAGTGGTGACAAATGCCTATTAGCTTATTTGGGGAAGCTTCTATTTGAGTAAATAGGAAATACACTTTCCCAATCATAGCTACTCATAATAGAACACCAGAACTACAACCACAATTATGGGTCATCATTTATTTGACATGCAGAAGAAATGAAGCAAGTTATCAGAGTATTAGCTGTAACAACTGACAATCGAAAATATCACTAAAAAAAAACCACACACACAAAAAACTGGTACATAACTTTGAGCACAAAAACTCCACTATCAATTTTATCATAAGGAAAAGCCATGTACATACATATAAACAAAGATGTCATCTTAGCACTGTTAGTTTAAGACTGGGAAAATCCTAGATGCCCAACAACAGGGGAATGATTATAAATGATGGCATAGCCATATCTGATTATGACAGTATTACAAATCTGAATATGAAAAAAAACTTTGTATATTACTTTTATTTACTTATTTTTAAACTGAAGCATAATTGACACACCTCAGGTGTACAACATAGTGATTCAACAACTCTATAGTTATGCTATGCTCACAAGTATAGGTATCACCTATCACCATACAATGCTATTACAATACCACAACTATATTATATGTTACTTTTAAAAGGACATAAAATGGACTCCTGGGTGGCTCAGTCGGTGGAGCATCATCCAGCTCTTGGTTTCAGCTCAAGATCATGATCCCATGGTTAATGAGTTGAACGCCGCATCAGGCTCTATGCCTGGTGCAAGAGCCTGCTTGGGATTCTCTCTCTCTCCCTCTCTCTCTGTCCCTCCCCTGCTATGTGAGCTCTCTCTCTCAAAATAAATAAATAAATAATTTGAAAGGACATAAAACATTATATCATAAAATGATGCCATATATTGAAAAATGATGTGTCTGCCTATATATAGATCTATATAGGCTCAAAAGAACTAATTATAATCATTTTATTTTCTTCTTTTTGCTTACCTCAATTTTCTAAAGTTTTTCCAATAAAATTTTTGCAAAAAAAGGGTACTATTTTAAAATTGGACATTTACTTAAGTTTACTTTTTGATAAAGACTTAAACTAGAAACCAAAGTGCCAATGGTCTGGATTTTACTAGATGAATGGAAAGAGAACTCTATCATGACCTACATTGCGTAGGTCTTCAGTTCTTTGTATCTCATCTCTGTATCTAGCATTTCCAAGTCTATTCAACTGACAATTTCAACAAAACCCAGATTTTACATCCTAAGTCCATTACATCACATTCTTGTACTCAAGGGAGGCGCAGATGGATCTTTCACACTGGATTGGACAGCAGGAACTGATGGCCTCGTTCCAAAATGCTAAGCCACCATCTGCAGCCTTCTGTTAATTCTCTCCATCTCATCTGTCCCATTCCCAATTCTTTTTATATACCCATTGCACAAGTAATCAAGATTTGCCCTCCAGGTGGCTCTTCCCATAAGGCAGGTAGAAATATAATATTAAATTAAATTAATTCTCAAAGTAATACCTTCACATTATTTTCTTAAATCCAAAAATATTACTCTGTGCCTAGTGCTAAAAGCTATAGAAGGTATTAAAAGGGTATAATACAAAGAATGTAAGAGTCCACCTGATAAAACAGATCTCATAAATACAAAACAATGAGAAAATGTTTTAAGTCTTTGCCTACTATTAACTGCTAGGCTTGGCCATCTTGGTTCTAACCCCAACTCAACCCACTACTTTATTGTATGACCTTGGCCAATGTCCTCATCTGTAAAACTGTGAGTTTAAGCTAAATTATCTCTAACATCCTTTCCAGCTCTTAACCTTCCATAGCTCTAGAAACAATAGATCAGGAAAGGAAAGATAAATGGTCTTGCAACAAATCCTTCCAGAATGTTACAAATCACCTATAAGCAGACAAGGAAGATTAAAAACCAAGTGAACCTGGCAAGGGAAAAAAATCTCCAGTCAATAAGAAATCTGTTCTCATTAAATAAGCAGGGTGATCAGAAAGTAAACAAAAATATACTCTTCTCCCTTCTATTAGAAAAATCCTGAAGACCACTGTCAGTAAAAGGGAACAAGAGCTTAGAAAAAGAAAAATCCTAGGGGTGTCTGGGTGGTTCAGTTGGTTAAGTGGCCAACTTCAGCTCAGGTCATGATCTCACAGTTCGTGGGTTCGAGCCCTGCATCCGGCTCTATGCTGACAGCTCAGAGCCTGGACCCTGCTTCAGATTCTGGATCTCCCTCTCTCTCTGCCCCTCCCCACTCCTATTTTGTCTCTCTCTCTCTCAAAATTAAACATTAAAATTAAAAAAAAAAAATTAGAATATTTACTGAATATCTACTATACGTAAAGAACTTCTTTACTAGGCACAGTTAAGAATACAAATATGCATAAAACACAGTCCCTGCTTTTAAGGAAGTTTATTTCATTATTTCATTTGGTAAATATTTACTGAGCACCTACTATATACAGAGACAATTCCAGTATTCGGGACTTAAGAGTAAAAAGAATAGACAAGATCCTTGTCCAAATGAACTCACACTCTTGGGGGGGGGGGGGGGGGGACACAGTCAATAAAGTAAACAAAAAAAACATAACTGCAGAAAAAGAAAAATGAAAAGAGCAGTATGACAGAGTTAGGAGGAGATGCAGGGATACTACTTTAAATTGAGTGATCACGAACAACAGAATGTTAACAATTACTGAAGCTTGATGATGGGAATTCACTGTATTAGTCTCTCTACAATATTTACTTTAAATGTCTAAAGCCATAGATTGGTAGGATAATCATGGAAGGTTTCAATGAAATGACGTCCGAGCTAAGATTTAAAAAGTAGTAACAGGGGCGCCTGGGTGGCGCAGTCGGTTAAGTGTCCGACTTCAGCCAGGTCACGATCTCGCGGTCCGTGAGTTCGAGCCCCGCGTCAGGCTCTGGGCTGATGGCTCAGAGCCTGGAGCCTGATTCCGATTCTGTGTCTCCCTCTCTCTCTGCCCCTCCCCCGTTCATGCTCTGTCTCTCTCTGTCCCAAAAATAAATAAAAACCAAAAAAAAAAAAAAAAAAAAAAAAAAAAAAAAAAAGTAGTAACAGGCTATGTTCCCCCATGACTTCCAGATAGAGGAAACAGCTGGTGCAAAGGGCCTAAGAAGCTCAGAGCCTTTATGAGGAAAAAAAAAAAGCTGATGTGACAAGCGCATGCACTAGGTAGAGAATGGCACAAAGCAAGGCTGTGAAAGCAGAAAGATTCTGTGGGGACCCCACTAAGCAATGGTAAGGAATTCAGAATTTACTCTAAATGCATGAAGCTATTGGAGGATTTTAAACAGGAATGGGAATATAGAATATCCTTAATTTTGGTTTTCCAAATTATAAAACAAGGTAATTAGGAACTAAACCAGGTAACCCAAAATATATTTATTTAATAATTGGATGAATTTAAACTTGAAGCATCTTTACCTCCCTAATCACTTTATTTAAGCTGAAACTGAAATTAGTTTGTAAGTCCAAGCATATCAATCTAAGGACACGTAATTCAGTCCCTGGAAAAGGTAGCTCAGAAGCACCCTGGGTGAGAAAGAAGTTAGTGTAGAATTGAAAATTTGTCACAGATGTCCAACAAAACTTCCGATCAAACAAAATGTGGGCTAGAATTTCAGACTTTAAAGGTTTCGTTTAAAGCTGTCACATAAAGTGGAAACGGAGGCTTATTAGGACAGATGAATGACTTGCCCAAATCATACAGATAAGAGGAAAACAGGGAAGTTGGTATGTGAAGTTCACTTCTTGATTTCTTGTCCAATGTTCTTTCCAAAGCATCATAAAAAAGCAAACATAAAAGTAACTTAGAACCTACACAGACAGGAGATAAAGTCACAGGTTTCCTTTTGGGGTGATGAAAATGTCTTGGAACTAGATAGAGATGATAGATGCACAACATTTCAAATCTGCTAAATGCCATTTAATTGTACACTTGAAAATACTTAATGGTTGGGGCGCCTGGTGGCTCAGTCGGTTGAGCGTCCGACTTCAGCTCAGGTCGTGATCTCACAGCTCGTGAGTTCGGGCCCCGTGTCGGGCTCTGTGCTGACAGCTTGGAACCTGGAGCCTGCTTCAGATTCTGTGTCTCAGGCTCTCTCTGTCCCTTCCCACCATGTGCTCTGTCTCTGTCTCTCTCTCAAAAACAAATAAAAACATTTAAAAAATTAAAAAAAGAAAAGAATCACTATCATTATAAAAAAATAGTTAATGGTTAATTTTATGTTAATTTTACCTTGCAATATAATGATTTATAAGCAATATGTATTTGGTTACTCAGATAACCAAAATATATTTCTCAAACATATTTGTTCTTCATTCACATTCCTGAAAAAATGCAGAGCCATTAAGAGGGCATGGGTGTTTTGTTACTAATAAAGGGCTATAAAACAAGTCTCAATAAATTTAAAAGGATGTCAATCATATAAAGTTACCTTGTCTGACAAAAATGGAATTAAATCAGAAATCAATACAAAGCTCTCTGAAAAAAACCTCAAATATCTGAAACTAAATAACATACTTCTAAATAATCCATGGGAAGGATTATCAAAGGGAAACAATGAAGGAAGAAATCAAAGGGCAACAGTGAAAACACCAGAAGGCTTTGCCCTAAAATGAGGAGCAAGACAAGGATGTCTGATCTGACCACTTCTATTAGACATTTTATGGGAAGTTCTAGACAGTGCATAATAAAAAAAAAAAAAAAAAAAAAAAGAGGTATTCAGATTAGGAAACAGGAAGGAAAAGTATCTTATTCACAGGTCATATGATCACCTATGTAAAAAATTCAATGGAATCTACAAAAAGGCTTCTAAAAGATTTGAGTATAGAAAGGTTACAGGATATAAAACCAATATACAAAACTCAATAGTATTTTTACATACTAGCAAATAACAAATGGAGTCTTTAAAATAATTAGTTTTTCCGTGAGAAATTAAAGAAAACCTGAATAAATGGAGATACATTTTTATTGGCCAGAAAACTAAATACTGTTACTGCACCACTTTCTACAAATTGATACATACATTCAACACAATCTCACAGGCTTTTTTAATAGAAACTGATAAACTAATTCTAAAATTCATATGTAAATGAATATGTAAAAAAGGACAAAAAATAGCCATAACTGAAAATGAACATCAGAGTGAAAATTACTAACATTACTTAATATTAAGACTTATTACAAAAGCTATAGTAATTAAGACAATGTGGTATGGCCTACAAACAAATTGAATAACATAGACTACACAGTCCAGAAAAAAGCTCATAAGCAACTGATTTTCAACAAAAGTAGAAAGACAATTCAGTCAAGAATGGCCTTTTCAACAAAATAGTGCTAGAGCACATGCAAAAACAACAACAACAAAAAAAACTACCCCCCCCCCCACACACACAAAACAAAAAAACAAAAAATAAAGAACCTCCCCCCAGGGACACCTGGGTGGCTCAGTTGATTAAGCATCTCACTTCAGCTCAGGTCATGATCTCACAGTTTGTGGGTTCCAGCCCCTCATCAGGCTCTGTGCTGACAGCTCAGGGCCTAGAGCCCTGCTTTGAGTTCTGTGTCTACGTCTCTCTCTGCCCCTCCCCTACTCTTCACACTCTCTCTCAAAAATAAATAAAACATTAAAAAAAATTTTTAATGTATTAAAAAAAAAAAACCTGCCCCCAAAACAAAAACTTTGATCAATACCTCACGCAATATGCAAAAACTAACTCAAAATAGTTCATAGACAGGGGCACCTGGGTGGCTTAGTTGGTTAAGCAACCTACTCTTGGTTTCGGCTCAGGTCATGATCTCACAGTTCATGAGATCAAGTCCCGTGTTGGGCTATGCACTGATAGCACAGAGCCTGCTTGGGATTCTCTCTCCCTCTATGCCCCTCAAAAAAAAAGAAAAAAAAAAAGGTTCATAGACCTAGATATAAACTCTAAAACAATAAAACTTCTAAAAATTAACTTAAGAGAAAACCTCTGTGACCCTGAATAAGGACAATTTCTTAGATATGATAATAAAAGCACACCTACAAAATAATTGATAAATTAGAATTCATCAAAATTTTAAATTCTGAAAAGAAAACCTACAGACTAAGAAAAAATGTATTATCTTATTTCTGAAAAAGAATATTTCTGATAAAAGACTTATACCCAGGATATATAAATAACTTATACTGACAGCCCAATCTTTAAATAATTTTATGTTTATTTTGAGAGAGAGGGAGAGTTCAGGCATGCATGCGAGAGAGAGAGAGAGAGAGAGAGAGAGAGAGAATGAATGAGAATATGAATATCTTAACCAGGCTCCATAGTGTCAGCACAGAGCCCAACATGGGGCTCAATCTCATGAACCATGAGATCATGACCTGAACAAAAAAAAAGAGTCAGATGCTTAATCGACAGAGCCACCTAGGTGTTACCCTCCCCAATTTTTTAAATGAGTAAGAGATCTTAGAAATTTCACAAAAAATATGTGAATAGTTACTAAATACATAAAAAGTTGCTGGACGTTATTAGCATTAGAGAGATACCAATCAAAGCAACAATGAAATACGACTTCACACCTACTAGATGTCTATAATCAAAACGACAGCCAATAAGAGATATTGATGATAATGTGGAGAAACTCGAACTCTTATACATTGCTATTGAGAATATAAACTGATGCAGCCACTTGGTAAACAAGTTTGGCAGTTTATTAAAAAGTTAAATGTAACTAATCCTACTCCTAGGTCCCCACCCCAGAGAAAAGAAAATACACAACCACACAAACACCTATTAGCAAATGCATACAGACAGCTATTATTCATAAAAGCCAAAAAGGAGAAACAACAAATGTTGTGGACAGTGGAAACCCAAATGTCCACCATCTGATGAATGGATAAACAAAAAGGAGTACATTCATACAAGGGAATGCTATTCAGCCAGAAAGTAAGTATTCAAACAAGAAAAAATGAAGACATGTCTATAGCACAGTCAACCTAAAAAACCTCCCAATGGTCAAACCAAGAACAATATGAGCAAGAAAAAAAATGTATTAGATTAAAACCCACAATAAAATGAACATCTACGAATCTATACAGGTAACAACAGACTAAGCAGACATGCTTAGTTTATATGCTATATTTATAACTAAATATAATGTGGTATGCAGAATTTAAACCAGAAACAAAAAGACACTGAAGGAAAACCACTGGTGTCCAAATAAAGTTTGTAATTAATAATACTGTAGCAAAGTTAGTATCTTAGTTTTTGACAAAAGTACCACAGCTGTATCTGATTAAACGTTAGGGAAGTTGGATAAAGGGTATATAGCGGGGGTCAGCAAGCTATAGCCCACAGGCCAAATCCAATCTGCCAACTGTTTTTATAAATAAAGTTTTACTGGAACACAGTCATGCTCATTCACTTACTGTCTATGGCTGGTTTTGCCCTATGTTGGCAGAGTTGAGTACTTCTAAGAAAGATCACTGGGTCCACAAAGTCTAAAATATTTACTATCTCATTTTTTACAGAAGTTTCCTGACTCCTAATACACATGAACTCTTTGTATTGTCACTGTAAATTCTTTGTAAATCTAAAATGATTCTAAAATTAAAAGTTGGTTTTTGTTTTTTAAGTAGGCTTCACACCCAGTGCAGAGCCCAACACCGGGCTTGAACTCACGACCCTGAGATCAAGACCTGAGCTGAGCTCAAGAGTCAGACACTAGCTGACTGAGCCACCCAGGCACCCCTTAAAAGTTTTTATTTTTTTTTTTTTAAGTTAAAAGTTCACCTACCATATTATCTAGTCACTCTACTTCTAGGTATTTACTCAAGAAAAATGAAAGCACTTGTTCACAGAATGGCACACAAATGTTTGCCAATAGGTGAACTAGATAAATAATGGTACATCCACAAAGTGGAACAGTATTCAGCAATAAAAAGAAATGAGATATTAACACATTCTACAACATGGGTGAATCTCAAAGTAATTATGTTGAGTAGATGAAGAGCAGCCCTCCAAAAAAATATGTACTGTAGGATTCCACTTATATCAAATTCTGGGAAATACAAACTAATATATAGTGACAGAAACAGATCTAGTGTTACCTAGGAAAAGGGAAGCAGGGAAGGACAGTAAGTAAGGATTATAAAGGGGCTCAAGAGAACTCTTGGGGATCATGGGTATGTTCACTATCTTGACTGTGATGATGATATACAAGTGTCTACATGTCAAAACTTATCATATTGTACATATATGTGTACATATACACAATTTATTGTATGTCAATTATATGTCAATAAACCTGTTTTTTTAACAAATTGCTTTGATTAAAAAAAAAATCTAGTCTTCTAATCTCAAGCAGTTGTATGGAGAAACAGACTAACCCATCAACAAAATCTCTTCAGCTGTCAATTGCTGTAATCCACTTCTTCCTTCCTCTAGAATATTTATTGTTTGGAGGAGGGTTTTAAATCACAGCCACACTTGTTCTAGAAGAAGTCTAAAGACAATCCTGCAAGCACAAGACTCTCTTGAGGTCCTGCCAAAAATGCTACAGAGGCAAATGAGATCACACTTACCCAGATAAGCATGTTACTTACAGAACAAACTTCCTCCCCCTATCATCCACCTTTAGAACAACCTCTCTTCTATCTCTGGCCTTCCCAGACTTGCTGTCTTTCTTTATGTTCCTAAACCTGGGAGAAAAGAAAATGGTAGCCAGCACAGGAGTTAAAACACAGCTTTTTACCCTAGAGGATAAAAGAAGAGTTTGGAGATGATACAGGCATAGCTCTGAAACACTGCAGGTTCAATCCCAAGCTATCACAATAAAGCACATATTGTAATAAAGTGTGTCAAATGAAATTTTTTATTTCCCAGTGCATAAAAAAGTTATGTTTATACTATCTAATCTATTAGTATGCAATAGCATGTCTTATAAAACAATGTACATACCATATTTTTTTTTATTTTTTTAAAAATGTTTTATTTATTCTTGAGAGAGAGAGACAGAGCATGAACAGGGGAGGCGCAGAGCAAGAGAGGGACACAGAATCCAAAGCAGGCTCCAGGCTCTGAACTGTCAGGACAGAGCCCGATGCGGGGCTCCAACTCACAGACCATGAGAGATCATGGCCTAAACTGCAGTCAGATGCTCAACCAACTGAGCCACCCAGGCACCCCTACATACCATAATTTAATTTATAAATACTTTATTACTAAAAGATGCTAAACTAACCATCATCTGAGATTTCAGTGAGTTGTCATCTTTTTGCTTGTAGAGGGTCTTGTCTCCACATTGATCAGGCTGCTAACTAATCAGGGTGGTGGCTGCTGAAGGCTGGGGTGACAGTGGCAATTTCTTAAAATAAGACAATGAAGGGGCGCCTGGGCGGTTCAGTCGGTTGAGCGTCTGACTTCAGGTCATGATCTCAAAGCTCGTGGGTCTGAGCCCCATGTCACGTTCTGTGCTAACAGCTCAGAGCCTGGAGCCTGCTTCAGATTCTATGTCCCCCTCTCTCTGCCCCTCCCACGCTTGTGCCCTGTCTCAAAAATAAACATTAAAAAAAAAAGACAATGAAGTCTGTCACACTGACTCTTCCTTTCACAAACTTATTTCTCTGTAGCTTGAAATGCTGTTTGATAGCATTTTACCCAGAGAACTTCTTTCTAAATTAGATCCTTCTGCTGCTTTATCAACTAAATTTATGTAATAGTCTAAACCCTTGTTGTCATTTCAACAGTCTTCACAGCATCATCACCAAGATTAGATTCCATCTCAAGAAACCACTTTCGTTGTTCATCCACAAGAAGCAACTCCTCATCCATTCCGGTTTTATCATGAGACTGCAGGAATTCAGTGATGTCTTCAGGCTCCACTTCTAATTCTGGTTCTCTTGCTGTTTTCATCACATGTGCAGTTACCTCCTCCACTGAAAGTCATCCACCAGCGCTGGAATCAACTTCTTCCAAACTCCTGCTCATGTTGATATTCTGACCTCTTCTTGTGACTCACAGATGTTCTTAATGGCATCTAGAATGGTGAATCCTTTCCAGAAGTTTTCAACTTATTTTGCCCAGATGCATGAGAGGAATCACTATCTATGGCAGCTATATACCCTTATGAAATGTATTTCTTAAATAATAAGACTTAAAAATTGAATTACTCCTTGATCCATGGGCTGTGGAATGAATGTTGTTAACAAACAGGAAAACAACACTATCAGAGCTCTTAGGTCACTGAGAAGAATATTCTGAAAGGAATATTTTTTTCTGAGCAGATCTCAACAGCGGGCTTAAAATAGTTAGTAAGCCATGTTGTACACAGATGTGCTGTCATCCAGGCTTTGTTGTTCCATTTGTAGAACACAGGTAGAGTAGATTTAGCATAATTCTTAAGGGCCCTGGAATTTTCAGGATGGGAAATGAGCATCAAAATTTAAAGTCATCAGCTCCATTAGCCCCTACCCAAGAGACTCAGCCTGTCCTTTGAAGTTTTGGGCCAGGGGAAGCCTGGGTGGCTCAGTCAGTTAAGCATCTGACTCTTGATTTCAGCTCAGGTCATGATCTCATGGTTCCTGAGTTGAAGCCCCATGTCAGGCTCTGTGCTGACAGTGCAGAGCCTGTTTGGGATTCTCTCTCTCCCTCTCTCTCTGTCTGCCCCTCCTCCACTTGCACACATGCTCTCTTTCTCAAAATAAACAAACAAACAAACAAACATTTAAATAAATAAAATGAAGTTTTGAGTCAGGCACTGCCTCGCCTCTCTAGTTATGAAAGGCCTAGATGGCATCTTCTTCCAACAGAAGGCTGTTTTGTCCGCACTGAAAAGCTGTTTAGTGTAGTCACATTTGTTAATGATCTCAGCTAGATAAGATTCTGAATAACTGGCTGCAGCTTCGACATCAGCACTTGCTCCTTCACCTTGCACTTTTATATCATGGAGATGGCTTTTTTCCTTAAACCTCATACACCAACCTCTGCTGGCTTCAAACTCTTCTTCTGCAGCTTCCTCTCCTCGCCTCTTTCAGCCTTCACAGAATTGAAAGGTGGGCTGTGCCCAGGATTAGGCAGTGGCTTAAAGGATCGTTGTGGCAGGTTTGATCTCCTATGCAGACCACTACAACACTCTCCCTATCAGCAACAGGGCTGTTTTGCTTTCTTAATCATTCTTGAGTTCACTGGAGTAGCACTTTTAATTTCCTTCAAGAAGGTTTCTTTTGCATTCACAACTTGACTAACTAGAAGAGGCTTAGTTTTCAGCCTATCTTGGCTTTCAACACGATTCCTCACTAAGCTTAATCATTTCTAGCTTTTGATTTAAAGGGAGAGACATGAGATTCTTCCTTTCACTTAGGGACCATTGCAGGGTTATTAATTGGCCTAACTTAAACATTGTTGAGTCTCAGGGAATAGGGAGGCCCGAGGAGAAGCAGAGATGAGGGAACAACAAAGTCAGTGAAGCAGTCAGAACACACACATTTATCCATTAAGTCTGCCATCTTATATGGGTGTGGTTCATAGAACCCCAAAACAATTACAAAACCAACATCTAAGATCACCGATCACAGATTGCTGTAACAAATAAAATAATGAAAAAGTGTGGAGTATTGTGCAATTACAAAAATATGACATTGAGACACAAAGTGAGCAAATGCTGTTGGAAAAATGGAGCGGTCTTGCTCAACCCAGGGTTACCACAAACCTTCAATCTGTAAAAAACACAGTATCTGCAAAGTGTAATAAAACAAGGTATACTTATAGTCTCTAGCTTCTAATTTAACCTCACTCAGCTCTCTCACAAGCACCTATACCACTAAGTTACTCTCTACCTTACTATACATCAGATACACCTGTCACTAAGTTCTCCACTTCCCACATACCTTTCTTTACTTTTATATATACCATCCCTCTTCCTCAGTCACTCAACCTGAGTTTGACATTAAAATTAAGGGTAATCCTAAAGAACACTTTGAAACTATGTTCAAGGGGGAAAGATCTGGATTTTTTCATCTGCAAAGAAATTAATTACATTTTTATGGAAAAGTATGTAAATAAAACACTCACAAATTAAACATTATTATCTGATTACCAAAGTCACACTAAAATGTGTTTATTTTAGACAATTCCCTGCATGTTCAAAGAAATAGACACTGTTAATGCCTTCAGAAAGTCTAAAGGAAAGTGACAAAACTCTGGCAAATATGGAAACAAAATTTGAATTTTAGATTAAAAAATAATACCATTTTAGAACTTAATATAAAATGTATCCAACTATGACATGTTAACTTAAGAATTACAATAAGCCTAATAATGAAAAAATAATTGCCACACTAGCATGCCAGCATTAAATGTGGGGCCCAAAATTTAAAGACATGCTGAAAGGATGTATTTCCTAAATTTTAAGATTCTGGAGAGGGGCGCCTGGGTGGCTTGGTCGGTTAAGCGCCCGACTTCGGCTCAGGTCATGATCTCACGGTCTGTGAGTTCGAGCCCCGCATCAGGCTCTGTGCTGACAGCTCAGAGCCTGGAGCCTGTTTCAGATTCTGTGTCTCCCTCTCTCTCTGCCCCTCCCCTGTTCATGCTCTGTCTCTCTCTGTCTCAAAAATAAATAAATGTTAAAAAAAAAAAAAAATTAAAAAAAAATAAAAAAAAAAAAAGATTCTGGAGAAATTTTCCCTTAAATTCAAACACAAAATTCAGAAAGGATAAAATTATATGGAAATTCATAAATCCACAATTGGTAAAATCCACAATTTTCCATTCATGGCATACTCAGGAATTCCTAAGTGTACTTATGTTGATCCTCCTACCCCAAACCACCATTTACCTCCTCCATTATCCAAACCCTAAACATCCTTCAGAAGCACCTTCCCAGTAGAAGACCTGGGACTTAGAACCGTAAAATGTTAGAGCTAAAAGACAACTTGCCTCACCTAAAGATGAGAAAATTGAGGTCCACAGGAAGAAACAGACCTGCCAAGGTCACAAAGCTAAAACCTAGAGCTAGGCCCATCCGAATCTGGTGTTCTACATCCTGGGCCTTTTAACTACACCATTTAATGAGGCCTCCACATTTTCTGAACTGGAAACTTCATTTAAATGTAGAGTCTGATTCAGCACATCTAGCGTGAAGTCTGAGGTCCTGCATTTCTAACAAGTTCCCAGATGATGCTGAAGCTGCTGGTCTTAGAATAGAGATGGAGATGGAGTACAACCGTCTGATAGCATTTGATTCAATCCTATCCAATCTAAGCTTATTATTTATGACTGTTATTTATGACTCTCAAAACTGTATTAAATCTCCCTAAGCTCCAGTTTTTTCATTAAAATATTGCTCAGTAAGGACCAAATGAGATAATTCACATATTAACCCGTAATTCTTGGCACTTAACTCAATGTTTGGTAAATAATGGCTAATTTGAGTACAGCTTTTAAGTTGGCACTACAGGAGTATTTTACATGTTTTACGGCATTTATTTCTCACATTAACTCAATGGATAGGTACTCTCATCCCCATTTTTAAAGATGAGGAAATCGGGTGTAAGAGCAGTTAAGTAATTTGTAAAATTGACAGGTACTGAGTTTGGCAATGGGAAACAAACTCAATCAGGTCTCACATTCTGTATTCTTAACTCCATAACTTTCAATAAATGTTAATCATTCTTGGGGAGCCTGGGTGGCTCAGTCGGTTAAGCGTCTGACTCAGGTCATGATCTCACAGTTCGTGAGTTCAAGCCCCACGTCGGGCGCTGTGCTGACAGCTCAGAGCCTGGAGCCTGCTTCAGATTCTGTGTCTCCCTCTCTCTCTCCCCTCCCCTGCTCATGCTCTGTCTTTCTCTCTCAAAAATAAACACTAAAAATTAAATAAATAAATAAATAAATAAATAAATAATGTTAACCATTCTCAATAAATGTTAACTGTTACTTTTTCCCCAGCCAAGAACTCTCTCCTGAACTCCAAATCCCCATTCATAATACTTTAATGTCCCACACAGACTTCAAACTAACATTCCCAATCTTACTACCTTCACCCCAGCCTCAAACCTCTTTCCATTTTCCCCATCTCGATGAAGAGTAACAACATCTAGGCAGTCACCAAGCCAGAAACCTGGGACTTACCAGACCAGTGATTCTTCAATTGTGTTAGACCCAATGCTCCCTTCTTTGTAATGCAAATTCTGTAACACCCCCCTTTTATTATCCTGATGTGAAATTCATAGGTAATAAAACCTTCCTACATCCATATATATATAAACAATCAGTATATTACCACAACTGTAATCAAAGGAGACATAAAATAAAATATATAATAAAATGAATACTCTTGAGTATGACCTAACAGGTTTTTGGGTTTTTTTTTTTTTTTTGGTAAGCTCTACACTCAATGTGGGAGTTTGAACTCATGATCCCAAGATGAAGAGTCACATCCTCTATCAACTGAACTAGCCAGGTGCCCCAAATGTTTTTTTTTTTTTCCTCAATGTTTATTTATTTTTGAGAGAGAGAGAAATTGCATACATGAGCACATGAGAGAGGAGGGGAGGGGCAGATAGAGCAAGGGACAGAGGATCTGAAGGGGGCTCCAGGCTGACAGGAGAGAGTTCGATGAAGGGCTCACACCCACGAACCGTGAGATCATAACCTGAGCCAAAGTCAGGTGCTTAACCAACTAAGCCACCCAGGTGCCCCCCAAATGTCTATTCTTAAACACAGAACCTAAAAGTACAAATGCAGACTGAGTTTTCTAGTATAAGTAAACCAAATATAGCCAGTGATAAACAAGATGATATAGATACAGAATTTTCCAAAATGGCAAAAAACTCTTAGCAATATTCCAAACAAAACAGTATACTCTCTTGGTTCACGCAAGAGTGACACTCCTGAATCTTTTAATATATGTTAAAACAGTGAAAAACTACTTTGTGTTTATATGTAAAATACAAATTTGGATTTAGATTCAAATGTAAATTTTTCCCCATCTAAGAGACACTTCGTAGGATGAGGTGATTTCTTCATTGTTGGGAATGTCTTGTGCATTGTATAACATCCAGTATGCCTGCCCTGCCCACTAAATGCCAGTACTGTCTTCCAATCTCTGTGACCAAAACTGGCTCCATAAATTCTCAGACCACTCCTTGGGGATGATTTGGCCCTGTGGATGGTACAACTGAGCTGGACTATTCCTCTCTTACAAGCTACTGTCTAACCATGTACAGCTAATTCTATCTCCTATTCTCACATCTGGCCTCTCCTCAATCTCTGTCATCCTTTCTCTAGTTCAGGTCCTGTCATTTCTCACCTAGGGTATTATAACAGCCTTGCTACTTGTCTTTCTGTTTCCAGCCTGCTCTACTAACATTGAACTGTCTACTCTCCAAAGATTATTTATCTATTCAATCAACAAATATTTATTGCACACAGATTACACACCAGACCCATTCTAAATACTCAGTCACGTCACTCTCCCCTGCTCACTTTTACAGCTCATCATCGACAGCACTGTTCAAACAGTGCTTCACTTTTATCTGTTTCATATATTGATTCCTTTTAGCAAAGGAAACTTGATTCATAACTTTAATAAAATAATTCACAGCTTTAAAAGAAGTCTGAAAACCCCAATCATCAGAATAAAATCTAAATTAATCAAGTAGTCTTCATATCTTACCATCACCTCACTACTGACATATTTCTCTTCTCTTCTTCCCACTCCCATCAACCTTGCAAATATGCTCCTCCAAAACCTGATATTCCCTAGTCTGTCTTTCCGGTACACTTGCTCTCTTCCATGTTTCCACAGACATTGTTACCTCTGCTAAGTGACCCTTTCTTTCCACCTGTCCAACTGTGGATTCATACTTAGCCCTCTAGGCTCTGTTCAAGCCGTGAAACCTTGACAGGCCTCACCATTTCTTCCACTGTAGTTTGCACGCTTCCTTTAGAACAAACATCTTATTGTCCTACTACTACTGTTTGAACATTGATCTCTTAAATTTTACAGGCAGTAACCATGTCTTTTCACCTCACTTTCTGGCACTGGTTAGTGTACAGAACTATCCTCTCAGGGATAACCTTATTGAAAAGAAAAGAAACCTCACTCAATACCACTCACTCAAAAAGATAAATGTCCTTACCCAAGTGATGAAAATAAGCATCACTAACAGTAAGCAGCTTGAAATTATGGAGCTTCCTATGTGAAACAATAAGTAACAACCACCACCTACAAAGTAGTTTACCAAAAATGTTTAACTTGAACCTATGTAATCTAAGGAATCAGAAAAATCCAAAGTGTAGAATATTCTATAAGATAACTGGCCCAGACTCCTCAAAGGGTTATAAAAAGCAAACAGTGAAAGGGACTACTCTCGATAAAAAGAAATTTAGTAGTATCAAACTGCAAAACATGACACCCTGATCAGATCCTTGACAAAAAACCAACAAATACAATGATGAAAGGTATTTTTGTAATGCAGGGTTGGGGGATTTGAATGTTAGATTAAATAATATTATGAAATATTTTTAGATAATACTATAAAAACTCATTACATTATGAAAGTTTTTAAAAAAAATTTTTTTTAGCGTTTACTTATGAGAGACAGAGCATGAGCAGCAGAGGGGCAGAGAGAGAGGAGACACAGAATCTGAAGCAGGCTCCAGGCTCTGAGCTGTCAGCACAGAACCCGATGAAGGGTTCGAATCCGCTGACCCGGGAGATCATGACCTGAGCCGGAAGTCAGACACTGAATGGACTGAGCCACCCAGGCGCCCAATATATTATGAAACTTTTTAATTTTCTTTAGAAGCATTAATGATATTGTGGTTGTATGGGAGAATGTTATTTTTTTATTGCTTAGGCAATGTACACTAAAGTTTTTAAGAGTGAAATGTCATGATGCATGCATGAAGAAAAATGAGTAATTGTGTTTAATATACAAATGTTTATATACACATGCACACACATACACAAATGTACTACAAATGTAGTAAAATGATAACTACTGAATCTAAATGGAGAGTATGTGGGTGTTCGTTGCACCACACTTTCAGATTTTCTTCTGTAGGTTTGAAATCTTTAAGGAAAATAAAATAAAAACTAAGTAAATAATTCATATAATCAAATGATCTATAAAGTATCAAGGTAACAGATTAGTTCCTCTTCTCCACTTAACAGATTTTTCTAACATTTATTTATGTTTGAAAGAGAGAGAGAGAGAGAGAGACAGAACTCGAGTGGGGGAGGGACAGAGAGAGAGAGAGAGAGAGAGAGAGAGAGACAGGATCTGACAGCAGAGCACAATGCGGGGCTCAAACTCACAAAACCGAGATCATGACCTAAGCTGAAGTCGGAAGCTTAACCGAGTGACCCACCCAGATTTACTGTCTTAATTGAATTTTTCACTAATTGTAGATTCATATGCAGGTCTAAGAAATAACAGAGAGAGATATTTGTATACTTTGCTCAGTTCCCCCAAAGGTAACATTTTACAAAACTATAACATTACAACCAAGACATTGACATTGATATCATCTATAAATTTTATTCACATTTTTCCAGTTTTTACTTATACTAATTTATATTTGAGTGTTCATTCATAACTTTTTATCCCATTAATCTACAGAGTATAAGCCATTAAGTACTAGAGGAATCAAAGATAAACAAGAAACTAATTGTGTTGGCTTTTTAAATTATCCTGTACCAACTATTTTGATAATCTATTCTTTATTTTCACCATCAAATTCCAGTTTGCAAAACTAACACACTGTTAATATTGATGCTTCTACAGTACCACTGCAACCAACTTTGGAGGAAAATCCCCTTCGATCAACCTAAAAGGAAGATTGGTCTTTTTCAATGTGGAATGATTCTCTATGCTCCAGAATTAAGCTGGAAAAAGAAATGAGAACTTTGTCTCTAAGAGCCCAGTAGGCTGTCCTAGACAAAACTGTTCCATCCAAATACAGAAATACCGCCCATTTCTTAGAAATTAAATGAGGAACAATAAAAATACTTTTTATACACTATCAACAAAAACACTTGAAAAGCAACCCTCAAATTTCTAGAAGAAAACATGGAAGAAATTGTTGCAATCTTAAATTAGCCAAAGATTTCTTAAAAACAATGCCAAAAATATAATCCAGAAGAGAAAAACTGGACAAAATGAACTTCTCTAACTTGAAAATTTCTGCTCTTAAAGAGACACTGGTTTTGTTTTTTTTATTTTGAGAAAGAGAGAGCAGGAGCGGGGGGGGGGGGGGGGGGGGGGGCGGGGAGACGACAGAATCCCAAGCAGGCTGCATGCTATCAGCAGCAGAGCCTGATCAGCCCAATGTGGGACTCAAACTCATGAACCTCGAGATCATGACCTAAGCTGAAGTCAGATGCTTAACCAACTGAGCCAACCAGGTGCTCCTTTTTAAATTTTTTTAATGTTTATATTTTAGAAAGAAAGAGACAGAGACTGCGAGCATGAGTGGGGGAGTGGCAGAGAGAGAGGGAGAAAGAATCTAGAGCAGGGGAGGGGCAGAGAGAGATGGAGACAGAATCTGAAGCAGGCTCTAGGCTCTGAGCTGTTAGCACAGAAGTTGGACACTTAACGGACTGAGCCACCCGGGCTCCCCAACAACTCAACTTTTTAAATGGGCGTTAAGATTTTAAGAGATACTTCACCAAGTGTATGGATGGCAAATAAACATATGAAAAGATATTCAGTATAATTAGTCGTTAGGTAAACATAAAAATCAAACCACAATATCATCACACAAATTAGGATAGATTAAAAAACAGTAACACTGACAGTAACACTGGATGCAGAGGAACCAAAACACAGTGCTAGTGGGAATACCACAAACTACCAAAGTGTTTCCCAAAGGTAAACATACACTTACCTACCATATGACTCAACAATCCTATTCCTAGGTATTCACACAAACATCTGTATGCAAATGCTTAAGGAACTTTATTCATGATCAACAAAACTAGAAACAACTCAAACATTCTTCCACTAAAACCAACTTGTCTCCCCAAAGTGGAATTATTTGGCAATTAAAAGGAATGAAGTGCTGACAACATACAACAACACGGATGAATCTCAAATGCATTATGCCACATAAAAGACACCACACTCAACAGGCTACATATTGTAGGATGCCACTTCTATGACAATAGCCAAAATTACAAGGGAAAAAACCAAGTGACTGCCAAGGACTAGAGGAAAGGAGCATACGGTAAATTTCTTGGGTGATGTAGCTATTCTACACCTTGATTGCGGTAGTGGTTATACAACTATGAAAAGTCACAGAAATGTTCACTAACAGCTGAAGGGGGAGGATTTTAATATACCTAAACTATACATCAATCAAAATAATAAAAAAAGCAGTTTGTTTGGAAAATAATTTGGTGTTTTATAGAGTTAAACATACACTTACATATGATCTAGCAATTCTGCTAGATATTTACTCAAGACAATTAAAAACAAGTCCACACAAAGACTTACCTGTATGTGAATATACTCAGCACTTTTATTTACAACTGCCAAAACCTGGAAATAACCCATATGTCCATCAGTAAGAAAATGGATAAACTGAGGTACAGCCACATAATGAAATATGTATTAGAAATGTTTGCTCTTTGCGGTGTCTGGGTGGGTCAGTTGGTTAAGCATCGGATGGACTTCAGCTCAGGTCATGATCTCATGGTTCGTAAGTTTGAGTCCCACATCAGGCTCTGTGTTGACAGCTCAGAGCCTGGAGTGTGCTTCGGATTCTGTGTCTCTCTCTGCCCCTCCCCTGCTCGTGCTCTGTTCTGTCTCTCAAAAATAAATATTTAAAAATTTTTTTATAAATGTTTGCTCGTCTTGCAGAACAAGTTACTCACAACCCAAGGTTTTACTTGTACTACTTTACAATTAAAAAAACTAACCACCGAAGGGCACCTGGGTGGCTCTGTCAGTTAAGCATTGGACTTTGTCTCAGTTTGAGCCTCTCTGGTGAGAATGAGCCCTGTGTCTGATGAGAAGGAGCCCTGCTTCTCTCTCTCCCTCTATGCCCCTCCCTCATTTGTGCCCACTCTCTCTCAAAAAGAAAAGATTAACCACTGATACACACAATATGGCTACATCTTAAAATCATTATGTTAAAGGAAGCCAGATATAAAAAACACACTCTATATTTACAGGAAATAAAAGGTAATCTAATCTATAGTGAGAGAAAGCAGATCAGTAATCCACCAGAGTGGAAGTCAGGGTCAACTGCCAAGGGATAAAACAAATATATGTATATTTGGAAATGACAAAAAATGTTCAACATCTTGATTTAAATGGTGGTAATTACAAGTTGGATGCATTTACCAAAACTCAAACTACATACTTAAAAAAGGATGTCCTTGATTGTATTTAAATTATAGTTCAATAAAATTGATTTTAAAAATTTGTCAATGACCAATCTGAATATAAAACAATTTCATTCACAACAGCATCAAAAAACCCCAAAATATTTCTGAACAGATTTAACAAAAGAAGCACCAAACTTGTATTTAGAAAATTACAGGGGCGCCTGGGTCACTCTATCGGTTGAGCGTTCCATTCTTGGCTTCAGCTCAGGTCATGGTCTCACAGTTTGTGGGACTGAGCCCCAGTTTGTGCTCTGTGCTGACAGCATGGAACCGGCTTAGGATTCTCTCTCCCTCTCTCTTTCTACCCCTCCTCCCCCCATCAAAATAAATAAACTTTAAAAAAATTACAAAACATTTGTCAAATAAAAGATCTAAATAAAAGGGAAAACATCCCATGTTCATGGGTTAGAAGACTCAACATTGTTAAAACTGATCTACAGATGCAAAGCAATCCCTATCAGAACCTGACACAACTATCCTAGCTGACCTCTTAGTAGAAATTGACAACCTGACCCTCAAGGGACCCAGCATAGCCAAAACAAACCTGAAAGAGAACAAAAGAAGAGGGCTCACAGCTCCAGATTTCAAAACCCACTACAAAACATCATTAATCAACACAATGGAATATGGGCACAAGGACACACATACAGTTCATTGACAAAGAATTAAAAGTTTAGAAATAAACCCACATATGCATGGTCAACTTATTTTCGCCAAGGGTGTCAAGGCAATTCAATACAGAAAGAAAAAAACAATAGTCTTTTCTACAAATTGTGCTGGGACAACTGGACAGCTACATGAAAAAGAATGAAGTTGGACCCTTAACCTCACATTGTATATAAAATAATACAAAATGGATCAAAGACCCAAATACTATAAAACTTGTAGAAGAAAGCACAAGGGTAAATCTTCATGACCTTGGATTTAGCAAAGGATTCTTAGCTATGACACCAATAGCATGAGCAATAAAAGAAAAAATAAATTTCAAACTTGTTTTTCAAAGGACATCGTCAAAAAAGTGATGAAAAGGCAGTCCTACAGAATGGGAGAAAATATTTTCATCTCATATAACTGATAAAGAACTTATATCTAAGATATATAAAGAACTCTTATAATTCAGGGTGCCTGGCTGGCTCGGTATGCAACTCATGATTTCAGGATTATGAATTCAAGCCCCACACTGGGAGTAGATTTTACATTAAAAAAGAAGGAAAGAAAGAAAGAAAGAAAGAAAGAAAGAAAGGGAGAGAAAGAACTCCCGACTCAATAATAAAAAAGGCAACCCAATTTTAAAATGAGTAAAGAATGTGATTTGCTATTTCTCCAAGATATACAAAAATGGCCAATAAGCAAATAAAAAGATGACAACAGCATTAGTTCATCAGGGAAATGCAAATCAAGACCACACTGAGATACTACTTCACACCAACTAGATGGCTAGACTACAGTCAGATAACAAGATAACAAGTGTTGGCAAGGATGTGGAAAAATCAGAACCTTCATATACTGCTGGTGGGAAAGACAATGGATGCAGCCTCTTTGGTAAACAGGCAGTTTCTCAAATGCTCAAATACAGTTACCATATGACCCAGCAATCCCACTCCTGGGTATATACCCAAGAAAAATGAAGACATATGACCACACAAAAACTTTACACCACTGTTCATAGCAGTATTTTCATAACTGCCAAAAGGTAGAAATAACCTAAATACCCATCAACAGGTAAATAAAATATAGTATGTCCACACAATGGAATATCATTATTCAGCCATAAAAAGGAATGAAGTACTGGTATTTGCTGCAGCTTGGATGAACCTTGAAAAAATACACTAAGTGAAAAGAGAAACCAGTCACATTAGGCCATATATTATATGATTTTTTTTCATTATGAAAACTTAGAAAAAGGGTATCTATAGAAACAGAAAGCAGATTACTGGTTGCTTAAGGCTGGGGGAGAAGTAACTACGAAGGCAGAAGGAGTAATAGCAAAAGAGGGATCTTTTATAGGCAAAGAAAATGTTTTAAAATTGACTGTGGTGATAGTTGCACCTATCTGTAAACACACTAAAACTCACTAAATTTCACAATTCGAATGTGTGAATTATATGGTATTGAATTCTATCTCAATAAAACTATTCAATTTTACTCTGTGATCACGTTAATACACATAAGCACAATACACCGCACTGATTTGTTTTAACAATTTTACTGCATTATAATTTGATTTCAAAATACAGGAAGTCAAAAAACATCTTTATTATAAAATGCCTTTCTCCCAAATGATTCACAGTTATAGTATCATTATCATAATTCAAAAATCCGTATTAAGAAAAAAATTAGTAATAATAACCAGTTGTTGAAATCCACTTATGAAATCCCTCATATGCTTTAGCTCATTCAAATTTCCTAATAACCCTAAGGACTAAGTGAGGAATTGCCAATGATGAAACTGAGGCTCAGACAAGTTAAGTAGCTAGCTGTCCAGACCTTGAGTACAGCCTGGACTGTAGCCAGTGTTATTCCAATAAACTGTCTCTTTTTTCCTTATTATTTCACCTCATTAACTTTCAGCTTGAAATTTAAATCATTTTACCAAACTTTCCCTTAAAAACTATTCCCTTAACAGCCAAACACAATGTTAGAACCAGTATAGAGATTGGAACATCTGTAAAAGTCACTGTGGGGACAACTGAGGATATCTGAATATATTATTATAGAATTATTAACTTTCTTGGGGGCGCCTAGGTGGCTCAGTCAGTTGGGCATCCGACTCTTGGTTTTGGGTCAAGTCATGGTCTTGCAGTTAGTTTGGGCCCCACGTTGGGCCTGTGCTGGCAGTGCAGGGTTGGCTTGGGATGGTCTCTCTGCCCCTCCCCCACTCTCTCTCTCAAAATAAATAAATAAACTTAAAAAAAAGAATTTTCTAAAATGTGAACACACTATTGCGGTCACTTAGAGGAAGGTCCCTATTCTTCAGAAGTGCATACCAAAATATTTTCTAGATAAAGTATCATCACAATGCCAACTTACTTTCTAATGGTTCAGCGCAAAAGAAAACAAAAAGCTGATGTGGGGAAATGTTAACAATTGGTGAATCTAAAGTCAAGTACTTACAGGGGTTCACTTATACTTAGGTCTCTGAACTTCACTAGAGGTTGAATTTTTTCAAAGTAAAAAAAAAAATGAGATCTGAATCTTTGAAAAATGACTTCTCTCTTAATATTGTTATATCAATGTACATTCACTTTAGAAATTTCCAAGAAAACAAAAAAAATTTTATAAAATTATATTCTTATAAGACACTAAAAACAGTTTTGAATCAAATACTTAGAATTCATGAATGAAAATTGTGAATGCTGACTTAATATAAAAGGAATGATGGAGGGGCACATGGCAGGCTCAGTAAGTACAACATACAACTCCTGAACTCAGAGTCTTGGGTTCCAGCCCCACATTGGGTGTACAGCCTACTTTAAAAAAGCAAAAAAGGAATGATGGAACTTGAAATCACCTATTTGGCAACTATGACGTAATGAATAAGGCAAAGAATCACACACAGATTAAAATTACTAATGGGTAAAATTTCGATGAGAAATAGGATGTTTGTATAGTATTCCCCCACCAGACATGTATTAATTATAAGGGAAAAACAGTAACTTCACATTGGTGAGACCTAGCAGATACCATCTTAAACCAAGTGACCAAAATTAATAACAACCAGCAACGATAAAGTGACCAACTGGCATCAATGTAACTCCTGATATGATGCACAAAGGACACTACACCACTTCTTTAGCATTCCTGCCAAAACACAGGAACTGAATCTAATCATGAGGGTATATTCAACAAACCCAAATTAAGTGGCAATCAATAAAATGTACTCTTCCCAAAAGGTCAAGGTCATGAAAGACTAGCTTAAACATCATTCCAGATTAAAGGAGACTAAAGACGGGCACTTGGGTGGCTCATTCGGCTAAACATCTAACTCTTGGCTTTAGGTCAGGTCACGATTTCAACAGTTTCAGTGAGTTCGAGCCCCACATCAGGCTCCATACTGACAGTGTGGAGCCTGCTTGGGATTCTCTGTCTCCTTCTCTCTGCCACTCCCCCACTTGTTCTGGCTCTGTCTCTCTCAAAATAAATAAACTTAAAAAAAAAACAACAAAAAAGGAGCCTTCAGAGACCCAATAACTAAATGCAATGCATGATCCTAGATTAAAAATCTGACCCACAAAAATAATTTCTAAAATAATACATTAAAAATATATAATATATAAATCACATGTATATTAGTATGGGGTAGGTTGGTAATATTCAATGTATTATCTATAGATCTTATTTAGTATTAATTTCCTGATTTTGATAACTGTACTATGGTCATGTGAGAAAATGTCAAGAGGTAACATGTCTGAAACTTACTCTCAGTGCAGGGGGGGGAAATTATTATATAGGTATAAACAGTGGATGAACGAATGGATGATGGATAGAGGAGGAATGATGGGAAGAGGGAGGTAATGATAGAGCAAACGTGGAACCTGGGTGAAGGGATTCAGGACTTCTGCACTAGTCTTACAGCTTTTCTGTAAGTCTGACATTACTTAAAAATTAAATAATGTTTAAAGAGCACTAGCCAGTGTTACAGTAGAATGGGAAAATAACAAAAGTAAGTAATTCTTAAAAGATATTGATACACTCTGCACACAATTTAAGTATTATGGGAAAAAAATGGATTTCTCTCACTTCTAAAATGTCATTTTTGAGGCACCTGGGTGGCTCAGTCGGTTGAGCATCCGACTCTTGACATCGGCTTAGGTCATGATCTCATGGTTCATGAAATCGAGCCTCACGTTGGGCTGTATGCTGATAGCGCTGGGCCTGTATGGGATTCTGTCTTTCTCTCTCTCAAAATAAATAATACACTTTAAAAAAAAAAAATAGTAAAATAAAACGTTGTTTTTCCTGGGGAGCCTGGCAGGTTCAGTTGGTAGAGCATGCAACTCTTGATCTCAGGGTTTTGAGTTCGAGCCCCATGTTGGGTTTAGGGATTACTTAAAAATAAAAATCTTTTTTAATGTCCTTTTTTCTCTGACAGTTTTGCTTAAAAGTTCTTTTCAATGCCACAATATTAAAGAAAATTTACTTTTACCTACCTTCCAACAAGCCCATAAAAAACCTGCACTGGATATCAATTTTCCTCTCTTAGAAACACTAACATTCAGTTCCTTTACCAATAAAGGTCTTGGCATTCTACTGAGAACTTTCTGGGTTCGTGTCTGGGCTCTGCCACCTGCTGGCTATGTGACCTTGGACAAATCATTTCGCCTGTATGCCTCCATTTCTTCATCTGCAGGGTGAGATAAAGGTGACGTTTACCTCATGGGGGAATTAAAAATAGATAAATACAACTCAGTAGCAAAAAAAAAAGAACAATCTGATTTAAAAATGGGCAGAAAGGGGCACCTGGGTGGTTCAGTTGGTTACGCGTCTGACTCTTGATTTCGGCTCACGTCATGATCTCACAGTTTGGTTCATGGGTTCAAGCCCCACATTGGGCTCTGTGCTGACAGAGTGGAGCCTACCTGGGATTCTTGGTCTCCTCTCTCTTCCCCTCCCTACTTGCGCACATGCTCTCTTTCTCTCTCTCTCAAAACAAACTTAAAAATAAATAAATAAATAAATAAATAAATAAATAAATAAAATTTTAAAAAAGAAGTAAAAATGGGCAGAAGATGTGAGTGGACATATTTCCAAAGACACACAAGTGGCCAACAGGAACATGAAAAGGTGCTCAACATCACTAATCATCAGGGAAATGCAAATCAAAACTACAGTAAGATATTACTGGACACCTGTTAGAATGGCTATCATCAAAAAGACAAAAAATAACAAGCATTTAGTGAGGATGTGGAAAAAAGAAAACCCTTTTGCACTATTGGTGAGAATGTAAATTGGTGCAGCCAATTATGTAATACAGTATAGAGGTTCTTCAAAAAATTAAAAATGGAACTACCCCATAATCCGATAATTCCACCTCTGGGTGTATACAAAAGAAGTGAAAACACTACATTGAAAAAGATACCTGCACACCATGTTCACTGCAGCATTATTCACAACAGCCAAGGTATGGGAGCATCTAAGTGTCCACCAATGAATCAATAAAGAAAATGTGGTATACACACATTTATGGGATATTATTCAGCAATAAAAACAAAAAAAAACAACAACAAAAAAAAGAAGGATCTTCCCATTTGCAAGAACATGGATACAGCCTGAGGGCATTATGCTCAGTGAAATAAGTCAGATAGAGAACAAATAGTGTATGACCTCATTTATATGTAAAACCTTAAGATTTAAAAAAAAAAAGAAAAACAAAAATTCCACCAAACTCATAGATAGGGAGAACAGACTGGTGGTTGCCAGAGGCAGAGTAGGGGGTGGGCAATATGGTAGTCAAAAGTTACAAAATAAATAGGTCCTGGGGATGTTATGTATAGCATGGTGACCGTAGTATACAGTAATATATATTTGAAGGTTGCTAAGAGTAGATCTTTTTTTTTTTTTTTTTAAATAGGCTCCACGTCCAATATGGGGCTTGAACTCACAACCATGATGAGATCAAGAGTTACATGCTGTACTGACTGAGCCAGCAAGGTGCCCCTAAGACAGTAAGTCTTTAAAGTTCTCATCACAAGAAAAAAAGTCTGCAATTATGTCTGGTGATGGACGTAGTTGGTTTTTTTTTTTCAACATCTTTTTTTTTATTTATTTATTTTTGGGACAGAGAGAGACAGAGCATGAACGGGGGAGGGGCAGAGACAGAGGGAGACACAGAATCGGAAGCAGGCTCCAGGCTCCGAGCCATCAGCCCAGAGCCCGACGCGGAGCTCGAACTCACAGACCGCGAGATCGTGACCTGGCTGAAGTCGGACGCTTAACCAACTGCACCACCCAGGCGCCCCTGGTGATGGACGTAGTTTTAACTAGACTTACTGTGGTTGTCACATCACAGTATATAATATCAAATCGTTATGTTGTGCACCTGAAACATTAACATAATGCTGTATGTCAATTATATCACAATTTTAAAAAAGAATAGATAGGGGCGCCTGGGTGGCTCAGATGATTAAGAGTCCAACTCTGGATCTCAGCTCAGGTCATGATCTCACGGTTTGTGAGCTTGAAGTCCTGTGTCTAGCTCTGTGCTGACAGCACAGAGTCTGCTTGGGATTCTGTCTCTCTCTGCCCCTCCCCTGCTCATGGCTTGTTCTTTCAAAATAAATAAATAAATTTTTAAAAAAAGAAAAAGAATAGATAAGTTCATGCATAAGAAACACTTGAAGTAGTGCCTGGAGCACCCACCATGGGCACCAAATTCATATTAGCTTATATCATGAAACAGAGTATTTAAAAATGACTGAAAAAAACTCAAAACTTAAGACTTCAAACATAAGGTGGGCACCTGGGTGGTTCAACTGGTTTAAGCTTCTGACTCTTGATTTAGGCTCAGGTCATGATCTCAGGGTTCGTGAGTTTGAGCCCTGTGTCAGGCTCTGGGCTGACAGTGCAGAACCAAATTGGGATTCTCTCTCCCTCTCTCTCTGACCCCCCCACCCCCACCCCTCAAAACAAATAAATAAAACATTTTTTAAAAAAGACTTAAAACAGTAGGTTATAAGAAAAGCCTAATGATTTAAAACACTAATCCCAGGGTGTCTGGCTGGCTCAGTTGGAAGAGTTTGTGACTCTTGAACTTGGGGTCATGTGTTTGAGCCCCAAGTTTGGTGTAAGAGATTGCTAAAAAAATAAATAAACTTAAGAAAAATAAAAACACTAATCTCATCATGGAGAAAAAAGATTTCTGTTCATGGCTGTTAAGATAGAAAACAACTAAGAATAACCTCAATGTCCCAAAGAGGACTAGTTAAATAAGAGTGACAATAATGTGAAACTATTAAAAGTCATAATGTAGGAGATAAAAGGGCAGTCTATATCATGTAATATTGTTAACTAAATAAAACAAAATGCTGTAAAGTATGTAAAAGTATGATCCTACCTTTATAAACATTTAATGTATGCACATAAAGAAAAGAAAGTAAGTGTTAGGCTCTTTTTTTTTTTTTAATGTTTTATTTATTTTTGAGAGAGAGAGAAAGAGAGAGAGAATCCAAAGCAAGCTCCAGGCTGAGCTGTCAGCACAGAGCCCAATGTGGGGCTTGAACTCAGAAGCCATGAGATCATGACCCGAAGTTGGACGCTTAACTGACTGAATCAACCAGGTGACCCCAAAGTGTTAGGCTCTTGATGCCTCAGATGCTTGGGGGTTCCTACAGGATATAAACCAATGGATTGGAGCTGGAGGCTTCCTAGAAATTGCTCTAATGCTGGGTCTCTGTCGGTTTCTGCTCTCTCACATGCAACATTTTGGCTCGTTTCATGGCTTCTCACCTTTTAGCTTCTTTTCCACACTAATTCAATAATCCTTACATTTCCTAGGTTACACTCTCAAGAACAGGAATTTGATTGACCCAGTTCATCTTTACTTACAAGATGTGTTAAGATTACTAGGCAGGCTATAGATTTACTTGACCCAGGAGAAGGGGAAAAAGGGTAAGGCGCTGCAAGAACTACCAGATAACTTCCAAAAATTTTTGTAGAGCCAGTGGGGAGATAAGACAAACAAAAAAAGCCTTCTGTTGAACTGTAACTTCCCTGGGCATGCAAACCATGGTATTAGAACACTTATTATTAATACCCAACTATCTTATTTGTACACAAATGCCCATTACAAAAGGATCACAGAATTGCATTAAGTAGCAGTCTTACAGATCATTAAATACTTAACAGAGAGAAACTAAAATCTGAAGTATCCCGAACATTCAATAGTTAAGCAAAAACAAATCTAAAATTCTAATGATAAAAAGGGTACATTTCTTAATCCAGATTTTCATTTTACTAAATAGGAAGTGTTTAAAACACTAAGCAACAAGGTGGGGGGACGTCTGGGTGGCTCAGTCAGTTGGTATCTGACTTCGACTCAGGTCATGATCTCACAGCTCGTGGGTTCAAGCACCAAGTCAGGCTCTGTGCTGACAGCTTGGAGCCTGGAATCTGCTTCAGATTCTCTGTCTCTCTGTCCTTCTCTCTCCCTGCCCTTCACCTGCTAGCCCCCTGTCTCTCCCTCTCTCAAAAATAAACTTAAAAAAAAAAATCTTTAAAACACTAAGCAACTAACAATCTTGGGGTAGGGTAACTACCAGCCCCCTCCCAACAATCAGAGGGAGAAAGAAAAGAGGATTAGGATTGCTAGTATAAAAAATTAAGAATTTGGTTGGGGCACCTGGGTGGCTCAGTCGGTTAAGCGTCCAACTTCGGCTCAGGTCATGATCTCACAGCTCATGAGTTCAAGCCCCACGTCGGGCCCTGTGCTGACAGCTCAGAGCCTGGAGCCTGCTTCAAATTCTGTGTCTCTCTCTCTCTCTGCCCCTCCCCCACTCATGCTCTGTCTCTCTCTCTCTCTCTCTCTCTCTCTCTCAAAAATGAAGAAATGTTAAAGAAAAAAATTTTTTAAAAAAATGAAGAATTTGGAAACAGCATGGCCTAAAAAAAAAGGCAGGGGTGGGGAGGAATTACAATGGACTCCCTCAGTACATTAAAATGTTAACCATGTAAGAACTGAGATTTTGTGATGGCTATAGGTTATTTTTGAAAAAACATTACTTGAAGTTCTTTCTTTTCCACCATTCCTAAAGAGCTCTTTTCCTCTCTCATTCCAGAAGTATGCAGTTTTAGCCTCTCTCTCTCCTCTTTCAAACAGGCTTCTCTGAAGTCATCTCAGACCTCTTCAAATCACCAATTCAATGGCTGTTTTCCATGGTAATTTTCCTGTACTTCTCTGCATCACTCAGCAATGCAGACCTTGGCGCTGCAGAATCCAACCTGTGACCATGAGGAACACCACTGGCGGAATGCTGTATTCTTTACAGAGCTGCCACACCTGCCAGGAACCATGTCCTCCAGATTACGTTACAGGCTGTGCCAGTGTTTAAGTTGCTGCTAGTACAGCATTCTTTCCTTGCAGCCAAAAACATTCTTAATGGATACAACCTTCTTTATGCACCCAACATTGTTGATCACACAGTCCTACTTATTCTTCAGTAATGCCAGTGATGAGTGTCCTTTCCTATTATTGCTACCTTTGGCATTTTATGCTCCTTTCACTCCCAATAATTAAACCAGCCTCTCTTCCTCCACTCTGTTCTGTCCCAGCTTCCAATACCAGATTTAATCTAAAACATTTAGCACACAGGACATTCTTAGTCTGAAACATTGTCGTCATTCTTGTCTAACACTTCAATGCCTGAATAAAAAATGTTTAACACCAGTGAACCTACCATTCAAGGCTTGCTGTAATGTCTGGCCTACTATTTCTCAACCTCGTTTAAAAAAAAATTTTTTTTTAGGTTTCTTTCGAGAGAGAGAGAGAGAGAGAGAGAGATAAAGAGAGAGACAGAAAGGGGCAGAGAAAGAGGGAGAGAATTCCAAGCAGATTCTGTGCTGTCAGCGTAGAGCCTAACATGGGGCTCAATCCCATGTACTGTGAGATTATGACCTGAGCTGAAATCAAGAGTTGGGCGCTTAACAGACTGAGCTGCCCAGGAACTCCTCAACCTCATTTTCATTAGCCCTCTATAAAAAAAGAACTCTCTGACATGGCTAGCTCTATGCTGACTTACTCACTATGAACCTCCAAATCCTGCCTTCTCCAGGAAGCATTTCATTCATGATCACTGCCGGCCCCTGCACTCCTATAGCAGTCATATACTCTATAACTCGTTTGGCACATAGTCATATACTCTATAACTCAATTTTACACTATTACTGCCACCCACTCACCTGCTTTTTCTTAACATACTATAATTTCCTAGGGCAGGTGGAAAATAGCAACCTTTGTCACATACATCTGCAACCTTAATAACAATGATAATAAACAGAAGACTGAGATTTGAGATTTTCCTTTTCTTTTTAATTCCACTATTAAAGAGTTGCAGATTACAGAAATCCAAGTACAGCAATTAGTACAGTTATGAAGATGAGCTCCATCACTTAAAGTGATGAAAATATAGTGTTATGAGGACAGACGTATCCCCAATATCAATTAGAACATTCCATTCCCAATCCCAATGTCCTGTAAGGAGGCCTGCTTTAACCACACAATGGAAAATGAGGAGAGAAAAGTCTTTGAGAAACAATGTGGAAAAAAAATAGATTTTGTAGGATATTAACCCAAATCAATACCAGTCTAAGAGTGTAAAAACATCCAAAGTTAAATCCCTTAATTATGTCAACAGGTGAAATTTTTCTTTAAATCACCTTTCTCCCATAAAACAGTGTACCCTGAACAAAGAACTTCAGGACACTGACCATAGAAATTGTCTCCCACACCTAAAAGAATCTGCAAACACAACCTTTCAGGGAGACAGAAGAGACACAATGGGGAAGGAGGGAGAGAAAAGATTTGCTAAAGAAGTAGATCTGTTAATTTAACACATTTTCTGTCAAGCAAATCAACTGTCCTTAGTGCCATTGTTGCTGAAACAATGAACACTCAGGGAAGGGGTGTTCATTAAGAGGAACAGGTCAGAAGAAAAAAACAGTCTTGCAGCCAACCAAACTGCTTAACAGCCTCTTAATTGTAAGAACTTATTCCATTCTTAGGAATTATTAATTAGAGGGGACTTAAATGTTCAACATTAAAAACATGAAGTGGTTAGTGTAATTGTGACCCTAACACTTCCTCTATTTTCACTTATCTTTAGAGGTTATGGGTGGGGGGAGGGGCACTGAAGGATGCACACAGTCTGCTATGACAACCATTCACACATTTAATTCAGGTGGCCACATGCCTCAGTGACATATTGCCAAGTCAGGCAGTTACTCTAGCAAACCCACCCTAGGGAAAAAGTAGAACAGCACTGCTCCTAAAGAGTCTGGGCTGTAGAATCAAAGCTAAAAGCTGACGATTAGAAGAACATGACATCATTTAAGCCAACCAAATCATAAACATCACATGAGGTCAGGGGCTTTAAAAAGGAGAATGAAATACTGTATTTCATATACTTTTACATAAACAATATTCCATTTTAAAGGGTACATGAGTAATTAAGTGCAAAACAGTGCACATAACAGAATTATTCAGAAGGGTCACTCACCCTCCTAAAGAAGAAAACTGCTTTTGGCTGCAGCATGACCGACTTCACACCAACTTATTTATACAGATTCTGGAATTTAGTATCCTGATTTGGACCAGAAATTCTACCTAACTCCACCACAGCCCAAAACAAACCTAGGACATCAGTAGATTAGCACAACAATGTGGAGTAAGAGAGAAAAAATAATATGGTCAGGACTTACTTCATTCCCAATCAAGAGATAAAAACAAAAATTAAGGTGCTGGATCCCTGTGGGGACCAAATACCCCAAGATGGCAAAGATGGAGTCTGAGACGGATGCTCTATGTGAAAGACACCTTTGGAAGCCACAGATAGATGTTACCATCTCCCTGGAAGTTCTACAGTATCTTTCTGCAGCTTACTGCTATCTTAGCTTACTGCTAAGTCACCATCATAATACATTTTTTTTCTCCAAACCAAAATGAAAATCTACTTGATCCATAAAATATTTTGCCATACTTGCCTACAAGGAAAATCCAATGGGCGAAATCAAGAAAAATATTTAGAGTGACCTCAAGAAAGAATCTGTGATTGGTGTGTTCTAAGTTGAAGACTCTGGTAGAATAAACTTTGTATAACAATATACACATCCGTCTCAGGCATGTAAGCATATAGGAACATGCACACACACACCCCTTCAACTTAGGTTTCACTGAACTTTTGACCTGGTCATAACTGGCTACCCCCACTCCCCACAGTCCACCACTACGCAGGGTTCAAGAGATTTGTCAAGAAGAGCCTGTACCCTGACAGGCAATGGCAGTGTGGAAGCCAGCCTGAGGCTATATAGCTCAACACCCAGCTTCCCCAACAGTGCCAGGCAGCCAGGCTTTGCAAAAGGGAGGCCTTTCTTTAAGGACCCAGTTAGCCCCACAATGCCCTCTCTATTGCCCCCAAACCACTTCTTCCCTTAAATGACTCCAGGAAAGAAAAAATAATAGTAACAAAACATCTGCTTCCCAGTTGTCTGACAAGTGCAATTACTACTGACATGCATATCTGAAAACAACTTTAACTTCCTTCAATTTTTATATACAAATATACTGAAGATTTGCGTTTAGGGGAAAAAATTAGCATCAGAAAGAAAAACTTACCCTCTTCACAGTGTACCTTTTATACAATGACCTACACTGAACAAGTCTTCCCTCATTATACCTTAAAGCAGTAAATCACAAATGTGGTGATTTGGGCCCGCAGGAGATAGTTGGCAATGTCTGGAGAACAATTTTGTCATGACTGGGGATGCAACTGGCACCTAGAGGGTAGAGGCCAGAGATGCCTCTAAACAGCTTAAAATGCAAATGACAGCTTTCCACAACAAAGACTTATCTAGCCCAAAATATCAAGAGTGCTGAGCTGAGAAACCTCAAGCATTAAAGAAACCCACGGAATGCTGAGCTCAATACTAACAATTCTTTTCTCAATTGTAAGAATTACTGAAAGACTTCTCCCAAGCTTTCCAATATAAATTAATATTGGTTAGAGGCTAATGTAAAGAAGGTATAATAAAAGCATCCAAGGAACAATATCTACTGAAATATGAACATAGAGGACGACACAGTTATCTAGAAAGATTTCAGTATCAAATGAAAAGTGAGCCACATGCCTAAAAGCTCTAACTGGATCTCATTCAAAGTTCAAAGTATGAATGCTGTTAAATATAACAAAAATGAAGGGAAAATAACACAACTGAAGATCTTCATCCTCCAGAATTCCTTCTGGTCTCAAAATACAAAATCTTAACTACTCATCAAGCCCTAAAAGCTACTTTCAAAGTAACATGACTGCAGACAAGATTTCCACAGAAAAAGAAGTTCATATAATTCACAAACACATGAAGTACAGGTTTGCAGCTTTCATCTGGTACAAAATTAATTTGTAAAACATGGATCCTAACACAGGTCACAACCCTGATCCTAACAAGTGAGGTCGGTGATTTTCTGGATCAATTAATAGTGCTATGCATGTGAGAAACACTCCTAGAATGACAGAACTTAAGACCTAGGAAAAACCTAAGAATCATCTAGTCTAAAATTCCCATTTTATGTATGGAGCATCTGAAACCAAAAATCTGCCTGAGATCCTAACTCAAGTTAATGACAGAGACAGGCCCACGATCCAGGTTTCTGACTTTCTGCTTGATCCCTTCCGAGACTATGTTCGATCACATCGACTAGCTACAAAACCACATAGTTTGGAAGCTGTGTGGTTCTGTCCCCCTCGGCTCTGTCCACACTTGAATTTGTACCAAAATCAGCCTCTGCACTTGCAGTTCCTCAGCACTGTGCCAGTGCTCTTCTTTCTGACTCCTAACACACAGCAAGACTCCAGCCCAGCCTCTCCTGATCAAAGGGCAGACTGTCCGCTGTACCAAATGGTGCCAAAGTGTATTTTCGGCTATCCTAACTATGTTCCAGAAAATTAAGCAACACCGTACTGAACTTCCGTCATAAAGCCAGCCAGATGGTAACACAGGCTGTCCTTCAGAGATGAGAGGGTATTGCCCTTTCTGCAACTGCAGAAGCTCCCAACTACCCCTTTGAAGCTTCACATGGTTGGCAAAAAAAGACGCCCCCCACCCCCCTCAAAATAAGCAGAAAGGGAATCTCTTTCACTTCTGGAAAGAGATAAATTTTAAGTAATCTCCACATTCAATGTGGGACTGGAACTCACAACCCCAACACCAAGAGTCGCATGCTCTACTGAATGAGCCAGCCAGGCGTCCTTCACTTTTGGAGACAGACCTGCTCTGACAGAACATTCTCCTCTTTCAGGATTTCAAACTGCATAAAGATTTGCCACTCTGTAATTCACATCTGTTTTTGGGCTTTATTCCTCAGAGGAGGAACAGATTTTGAATCTTCAGAAAATATTTATCATCTGGTATCTTACGTTAAATAGAACAGTGTCACAAAATACTAATTTTTAAAGCATTTTAAATCACTTATCTCCTTCAGTTCTGCTCATATGTCATCTTCTTGAGTGAGGCCATACTAACCAACCTATTTTAAATTACAACCCACTCCCTCAATTGGGCCTCCCTATACCTCCATACTGCTTTGTTTCTTAACTAACCTCTGACATACTATACCAATTCATTTACTGTCTGTCTCCTTCTAATGAAAAGAGGATAGGTATTTTTGTGTTATGTTCAGATCTGTACCTCCATTATCTAATACACTGTGCCTAGCACATAGATGCTCAATAAATACCTGCTGAAAGAAATGAAATCACGAACTTGACTCTGTACTTACTTGAGAAGTTTTAAAAGTATCTTCTGTACCCCACATTATTAACAATCAAAGAACTCAAGATTTGTACTATGGAAGCCCAGCCATCACTTACAGGTATAGCCCTTCATTTTACATAATGAAATATAAAGAATGATGTAGCAACAGCACAGAATTTGTTATGAAAGAACCTAATCCAGGTGAGAGTCAGTCTGCAAGCAACTCAGCCTCTCATCTATAAAAGGTGGATAACGGGACACTTGGGTGGCTCAGTTGGTTAAGTGTCTGACTCTTGATCTCTCCCCTCAGGTCATGATCTGATGGCTCCTGAGATGGAGCCCTACATCAGGCTCTGTGCTTACAGACAGGAGCCTGCTTGCGATTCTCTCTCTCCCTCTCTGCCCCTTTCCAGCTCATATGCATGCCCTCTCTCTCTCTCAAAATAAATAAACTTTAAAAATAAAATAAGGCTAACTCCTATCTCATAGTGATGGTTAAAGATAGCCAAGGAATGAGGCACCTGGGTGGCTTAGTCCATTAAACCTCCCACTCTGGATTTTGGCTCAGGTCATGATCTCACAGTTCACAAGTTCGAGTCCCACACTGGGCTCCCTGATGTCGGCATACAACCTGCTTGAGATTCTCTCTCCTTCTCTCTCTGCCCCTCCTCTGCTCATGAGCACACTCTCTTTCAGAATAAGCAAAACTTTAAAAAATTTATAAAATATATTTATAAACATTTTATAAAGAAAGCAAGCAAGCCGGGGCGCCTGGGTGGCTCAGTCGGTTAAGCATCTGACTTCGGCTCAGGTCACGATCTCGCGGTTCACAAGTCCGAGCCCCGCATCGGGCTCTGTGCTGACAGCTCAGAGTCTGGAGCCTGCTTTGGATTCTGTGTCTCCCTCTCTCTCTGCCCCTCCCTTGCTCATGCTCAGTCTCTCTCTCAAAAATAAATGAAAACATTAAAAAAAAAGTTGTTGTTTTTTTTTTTAATAAAAAAAGCAAGCAAGCAAGCCAAGGATTAAATGAGAGAACATTTGGGGCACCTGGGTGGCTCAGTTGGTTAAGCGTCTGACTTCCGCTCAGGTCATGATCTCACGGTCCGTGAGTTCGAGCCCCGCATGGGGCTCTGTGCTGACAGCTCAGAGCCTGGAGCCTGCTTCCGATTCTGAGTCTCCCTCTCTCTCTCTGACCCTCCCCCGTTCATGCTCTGTTTCTCTCTGTCTCAAAAATAAATAAACATTAAAAAAATTTTTTTAAATGAGAGAACATTTGAAGGCAGCTGGCTGACTCAGTTGGTAAAGCATGTGACTTCTGATTTCAGGGTTGTGAGTCCAAACTATAGGTTGGGTGTAGAGCTTACTAAAATAAATAAGTGAAAAAACATTTAGAAAATGTACCAAGTAGCATATAAGTGTCATTTATCATTAAGCTATTCTGACCTGCCCAAGGTCAAAAAGGTAGTAAGTGGCACAATTAGAGTAAGAATTCAAGTTTCTAACTCCTAGTGCAAGGCATCTTATGTCCTAAAACTAGGTTTCCGGCTCCCCTATTCAAGGTTTACTTATTCTTTCATCTAGTTCAGGGCTTTTCAACCTTTGTATGGTTGGGGACCTCTTTCAGAATTTGATGAAAGTGACAGGCCTTCTCCTCCAGCAAAGTACACATATGTATACCAACACAAAATCTCCTGTAGCCCAATGATGGGCCCAGGCTTAAGGAACTGCTGATATGACTGGTTTATACTAATAAGTTACTCTCAGCAATTCTAATTATTTATTTTCTATGCTTAATAAATAATAATTTATGCCTTGGGGAGCCTGCCTGGCTCAGTAGAGCACGCGACTCTCGTTTTTTGACAGTCCCAAGTTCAAGCCCCTCGTTGGGTGTAGAGATAACTTAAAAATATAAGAAATTTTAAAAAATAAAAATAATTCATGCCATGGTGCCCTTGATTAAGGAAACACGAAGACTGGAACTCAGGAATCTGAATTAAAGATAGTGAGCCCAGGTCATCATGCCCATTAGGTGAGGGACTTTATCTATCATACAACCAAAGAAGGCAAAGGATTCTGTACTCAACAGCAAGCAGCTCAGGGAAAAAGTAGATGGGACAAAGATTATTTTTACCATGTTGCTAATATACAAACCATTCAGATAATTCTACATGCCCATTTTCAAAGAGCCACCTAGAGGCACCATGCTCTCTTCTCTAGAAGAAAATACTCCCAAAATGTTTGTGATGGGATTTTTGCCCCCAACCCCACACCCATCACGATTAACTCCAGACCAAACTGTTGAAAATGATTCTATATTCCCTTCCCTTACTTTGATCAAGACCCCTATAGTCACCATAAAGAACACCTGGTAGGGAAGAAAAAAATTAGCATTAAATTATCATTAAATGGTCAAGTCACAATTCTTCATTTCTCAAATCAAGACAAAACTTAACCAACCTAACCCACTGGAATGCTAAACAATTGTAAAATACTTGATTTAAATGAAGTGGTTCTGAACTATTAACAGATAATCTTCTGATGCAAAGGAGGGGAGTTAGGAGCTTCTTTGGCAATCTCCCAGTTCTAAGTTAAGCACCTAGTAGTAGGTGTGCTTCCGTAACACCAACTACAGAATTCAGTGTCATTAACCTATTGTTGCCCAGCTATACCTCAATCTCTTCATCTGAAAAATAAAAATACCTAATCTAAGGCACAAATACATTGTGAGCATATTTGGGAATTTCTAAATATGTTAACAATTAATAGCATTTATCCCTGAGTGGAGGGATACAAAGTTAACAGTTAACAGCTTTTATCTCTGAGTGGAGGAATTATGGATGATTTTAATTCTCTTACCTACAGTGTGCTATAATTTTCAAGTTTTATATAATATCTGCATTATTTTTAACACCAGAAATTTTGAACTTGAAACATTATCCATACATTCACAGATTTTCCATCTGATGATTACAGAATCCCTGTACATTCAAGGTTGATTAACAGAGTAAAAGGACTTTTTTATAAGCAAAAATAAAACTATCCATGTTTTGGGGACCAGTTCTATGAGTGGGAGGTTGCAGAATTGCATCATGAATCCTCCCAGCCCTTCACCTATCTAAGAGATTACTTCACTCTAGGTAAATAGAAGCCAAGTCCTTGAGGATTCTAATTCTACTACCTAAAGTTTCTATAAATCTAGTTCAGCTTGGTGGTCAAGGGTAAAACAAGATCTTTCCCCATAGCTGAAAACTGATTTCCTAAAAAAGCTGATATACAATTTCTACCACTTGGTATTGTTCATCATTTTTACCTTTTAAAGCTACAGTAAATTAAAGATGGTAGGGCCTTTTCAGTTGGCCTAACAGGTACAACTCAGCATCAGAATTGGTTTTTTGTTTGCTTGTTTTAAGGGCCTTCCATTACATCATACACTCTAACCAAGGGGTTGTTTCTTAAACTGTCAGGACAGTCAACTGTTAAATTAAAAAATCATCTAAGAAAAATAATAAATTTGCTTTACACTTGAACTAAAATTGATGTTTTCAGTGAGTTCTGCACCATCACTGAGTCAAATTTGTTAGAAGCCAAAAAAAAAAGGCTAATTTTATTTCTGGTAACTGCTGAAAACTTTAAATCACCATTTGCATTAACTGTATCAAAACATACCTTACATGTGAGAATTACACAACTGCAGAGGTTAAAAGTCCCTATCATTTGTTATCCATCTACTGAACATCTAATAAAAACAAATATGGATAGTTCTAAAAAACGTGTATATAGATTTCAAACATTCATTCGTGTTGCATGTATTTCACACAGCATGCACTTCAAAAACAATAGTGTCACTTCCAAGAACCTCTCCAATCAAAAGAAAAGACAGTCATTTAAAAGAGCCCAAATTATTCCCCTATAACAATGATTTTTCATTTCTATTAAACACACAAATTTGACCTCTTTGGTCAGCTTACATTTCCTTTACGAACTATACCAGCTAATACTTAGAATCCGTAAGTTTATTTCTTAGAATATAAAACAAGTTATTTGTAGATTACTCTAGATATCCACAACAATTTAAGGCAAAATTAGTTACCTCTATTTTTCCATCAACAAAATGGGACTATATGGATTCTGAAAGATGAATTTTCCCACAGTAGTTTTAGACTGGGCCCTTAAGCTTTAAACTTGTAATTCAACATCACCTCAATTTTATTATCTTGCAAGGAAGAAAATGGTCTATGGGGCAAGTTTGCCTGCACCCAAGATGGCACAGTCGGTCACAAGCAACACCTTCCACAACAGCCACCATTTTGAGCAGCAGGATGTAATTAAACTACTCACGATTTTATGCCAACTAAAAGAAAACATGATTATCAGAATAACTGTTAAACATCTCTTGACTTTAAGCATTCCCAAATCCTTCATTTTTGTGGCCTTGTTTCTCTTCTTCAAACACTTATCCTACTAAAATTTTTAGTGAAAGTCATGCTTGCTACAATAACGTTCAAACTTTGAAAACAAACGCTATGATGCTATCTAAAATGCCCAAGTTATTACATCTTCCTAAAAACAGAAGCCTACGATTTAATCACATTGTTTTAATTAGCTTCGGGAACTAAGAATCGCCAAAAGCCAGTGAGCGGTCCTAGTTTATCAGCCTACATTCCGCTTCATTCTCCCACCGTACCCCTTTTGATCTTTTTATTTTCCAATTTCATTAACTCTGCAACAAGAGCAAGTCCCAACACTTCATTCATATGAGAAGCAAATGATATTTCCGCAAATACACTGAATCTAAAAATAAAGGTAAGGCAAAAATCCTCAAGAATAAACGAATTAAAACCAATCTGAAAATGGCAGAAAGTAGGATAGGTGGGGGTGGGGAGGCAACAACAACGATTTGCTCTTCCTAAAGAGTTAATTCTTATTTTGATTACTCCATTGGCGAACTCATTGGCAGAGCTGAAAAGAAAAACTGACCAACAGTTTCCATTTAGCTTTGTCCAAGGCTAAAGGTGATTAAGTGAATACATATATACTGCCATAGGAGGACAGGCAATTCAACCTGCTAACCAATCAAATATTCACACCCCCTTCCAAAAATAAAAATAAAAGAAAGGATGGATGCTGCTAGGGCTAGCTGCTCGTCGGGGCCATCGAATACATTCCATTCCTCACACTCCCGCCACCATCCCTGCTACTAGGACCCCCTGATTTTAGTCCGGTTATCACAAAGCCTCGGGTTTGAAAGCACCTTCGGCCTGGCCAGAAAAGCCATCCCTTTACTCCACGCCCGCCTGGAGGGATAATGGTGGCGAAATCAACTCAAAGAGCTCCCGAGGTCCGCGAATAAAGAGGGCTGTATGCTCCGAAAGGAAAGGCGCTGTTAAAGAATAACGGAGTCCTAAACTTTCTCTCCGCAGCCTCGGAGCTCTGAGCAAGGGCTGAGCGCCGGGCGGCTCCCCGGAGGAGAGCGCGCCCCCGAGCCCGGGCCCCCATCTCCGCCTGCCCGAAGTTAACCCAAAGCGCCCCCGAGAGTCGCGGGCCTCCGGCAGTCTGCAAAGTGCGACTGCCCCTCCACGCGCCCGCCGAAGTGAGGGCGAGCCTCTCCCCGGCACGACAGACCCCTCCCCCAACCGACCGCAGGCCGCCTCCCCGCCCGGTCGGAGTTAATCCAGCCCGCAACCCCGTCCCCGCCCGGAGCAGCTGGCTCGCCGCTTCAATGGCACCGGGCAGGGAGCGCGCGCACGCACTCTCCCCACACACTCAGCCTCCAGCCCGAGAAGTCCCGGGAGAGCCGACCGGGTCCCGCTCCCACAAAAGCGCACTCCGCCCCCGCCCCCTCGCCGCCCGCTTCGCCAAGTCCCGGAAGGCGCGGGTGGGCACGGCGGCCACGAGCGAACGTCCCGAGCCCGGACGCCGGCACTTGGCGTCCCCTGGGGAGCCTGGCGCGGCCCCCGGCCGCGCTCCGGCCCTGGCGCGCCTCGTGCCCCCACCTCCGAGCCCTTCCTCCGGTTGCGGACTACCGGCCAAAGTCTCCGCGTGCCCCGCTCCCTCCCGCACGGTGTTTCGGGACTCCCGAGGGGGCAGGGGAGAAAGGGACGCGGGGTGCGCCACCTCGCCCGCTCCTCGCGGCCACTCACCTCGATCTCAAAGTCAGGCAGGCGGAACGCGGTGCGAAAGAGCGAGCAGAAGTGCGCGATGGCCGGGACTTCCCACCAGGAGCGGAGCTCGCCCAGCCCGGCCGCGCCGCCCTCCTCCGGGCACATCTCCCAGGCGCGGCGGTGGCTGCGGCCCCGAACCCCAAGCGCGCCTCGGCGGCCCCACGCTGCCCGCGCACCGCTCGCCCGCCCGCCTCGGACTCCCGCCGCGGCGCAGCGCCTTAGCTCCTCGGGCGGGGGTGGCGGCGGCGGCGGCTGCTACTCCCGCTGCTGCCGCCGCTCGGCGAGTGCATGAGCTGAGGGCGGGCGACCCGGGCGGGGGGCGGCGGCTCGAGGGCCCGAGTTACTGAGGTGGCTGCTGCTCCGGCTGCCGACGGGGTCCGCGCGCTCGCCCCATCCTGCGGCTGCGGCTGCGGCCGCCCCCAGTACCATACAATATAATCATCTCACCGCTGGGGAAAACAGATGGGGCTGGGGGGGCGGGGGGAGGGGGCCGAACAGAGGGCCTGGGGGAGGGGCCGCCCACGAGGAGGGGGCGGGGCTGCCCTCACCACAACAACAACCCCCGCCCCCACTCCCCACCCCCAGTCCGGACAGCTGCACTGGAAGAGAGGGGGAGGGGAGAGGGAACTGAGCACCCCAAGAAAAAAGAGGAGTGTGACTTGAAGGGAGCATGGTGCACCTCATGAACTGCCATGATACTCACTCCGTTTTCCAGGTGTTTGGGACTGAGAAGTTTAATGACTTTGATCAATGAGGACAATAAGGGTCTTTCCCACCCCCCCACATGGCCTTAGTGGTCGCGTCCTTTTAAAGGGCCCGCTGGGTGGTGCTTTCGGTAGGGGCTAGATCCAGAAATACGCACGTGTGAGAGTTCAGTTATTATTGGTGCTGGTAATAGCACCAGAGAACCAGTGGGTTGTGCACTCCAGAAATATGAGGCCTAGAGAAATAAAGTGATTTCCACCTGTTCTCACTTTTATTCCATCCAAGAACGGTGTTTCAAGGAGCTCTGAAGTGGCTCTTTTCTCCAAGAAAAGAAGGTGGTGGGGCTGGTTAAGCTGGAACCAAGTATGATGGAGGCAGGAGTGCGGCGGGAAGGGTGGGGTAGGGGGAGGCACCAATCAGCGACCGTGAGCGGAGAGCCACAACCCCCCCCACCCCCGGCCGCCCACCCCAGGGAATGGACACGTGTGACCGCCCTAGAGAAGACAATCTTGGAGCTCAGCAATTGCCCTGGCTGCGGAATAGCTGCCTGGAAGAGTGAGCACAATGTAGTTAGAAAGCTGGGGGGCCGGGGGGGTGGGGGTGGGGGTGGGGGGCGGGGTTGGGAAATGGGAGATAGTCTGAGTGTACTCTGGTGGGTTGGAGATCTGCACAACAAGGCTAAGGGAATGTACTTAGGGAGGAGGGTGTTGAGGCATGTGCTTCAGAGATACTAAATTCCATAGTACATTAGAATTCTGCTAAGCCCGAAGGAAGAAAAAAAAAAAAAAACAACAAAACACCTCACAAACAGACCGGAAGTGTGGAAAAACTACAGTGAATGCCTATATATTTGTATTGGTCATTGCAATTTACGTATTTTAGTACGGCATTCTCCTTGGTCTGAGAGGGCCTTAGCTGGGTTCTGTATCCACCTCTCAGTTAGAAAACACTACCCCTGATGCTTCCCCAAAAGTAGTCAAGTATATCTTGAATGACAGGCACAGTCATACAGTGTACGGTGGTTAAATCAAAGATTCTCCTCCATCTTGAGCAGTGTAAAACCTGGAGAAAAATGATGAACACTTGATGTAATAGAATTTGGTATGGGCTATCTGGAGTCTCTCCTCCACTTCTCCCTCACTTTTCCTGGTCAGTTTAATAACCTGCTGTGTTTTTATCAGGAAGCATTAAGAAAAAAACCCCAAATTCTTAGAATATATTTCATTGTATCTTTTATGAGTCAAAATACTTCTAACACTGGCTCCCCCACTCCCTCTCTTGGCATAGAAACAGCCCAAAAGTTACATAGGTTTGTTCTTTTATTACCTGGGACTACCTAATGATTTAAAATTCCCACCCAAATTCTACTATATGCTTTCATCTTTGACAAAAATGAGCATATATCTAAGTGCTCCCCAAAAGCAAAGGCTACATTTTAGTGTGTTTATAAAGCACAGCTCCTCTGTAGATAGCCTATTAATAGATGAAATGTGAAAAGGGTGACAAGCCACTGTGGAATTAATCACATAACCTGAATTAGAGGTTTTCAGGACTTTCTTCTGCAGTCTTTCTTCATTTCCTCAGATCTGTTTGACTTTCCACACTTTTTCTTCTGTCTTTTTTTAAACGGTTACCACTTTTCTTCATGTTCATTTCCAATCCATTATATCCTGACTCTTCTTTCCCCAACTTCTTTTTCCTGGTTCTCCATCTGTCTTCTCATTTTTGCCTGTATCTTTTATCATTATTTAACCTTTTACCTTGTCTCACTACTAGCCGGCCAAGTAATAATAGTGCCTAGAACGTTAACAATACCAGGAAGCAGAAAGGTGAGATGATGTGGTTACTCTAGTATGTTTGAGTACTGGTTACAACCCCCCCTTCAAGTAGAAGTTAGTCTATTGTCCTCTTCCCTCCCCCCCACACCACTGCCCAGTCCTGTGAATCAACAAAACTGTCGTGGAACTGGAGGTGCCCCCTGGTGGTGGTTAGAGAGTCGTCTTTCTATCTCTCAGCACCTTTTTCTTACTAGCGTTTATTTCCCTGTGCTGCCTTTTTTTCTTCTGAGGATCCCCTCTCAGTGTTCATAGGGACCTGCACACCAACTTTACGCCCTCCCCTTTCTTCCTTCCTTCCTTCCTTCCTTCCTTCCTTCCTTCCTTCCATCCTGACCTGTTTCTTTCTGTCCTCTAACTCTGGTTCAGTCTCTGTACTTTTTGCTTCGTTCCTCCCCTCACTGTGCTCTTTGCCCACCCCAAATTTCACCAACAGTCTGGAACCAATTCTGGCCCTGGGGCTAAGCAGTCTTCTATGTCTCTGATCTGATGGAAAGTGTGGCCTCTGAGTTCCTTGAGTTTGGACTCCAACTAGAGCTTCACATTTGGAGGCCAAGGCCTCTGCCTCTGCCTCTGTTGGAATTGATAGGCCGAGTCTTTGACCCTGCTTTGAACATTTGTCTCACCTTTCCCCTGGGACTTCACTACCTCAGATTTACTTTCTGGACCCACTTTTGACCTAATCTCCTACAGTCTAGATTAAGATCTCTATATCTATATGTTGGTCACTGACCCTCCATCAGTTCTCCCTTAGTTTCAGAGTGGCGTCTCATTCCTGGCTTTTTCCAGCCTGGCCCATTCATTCACCCTCTAAACACTGTTTGTACCATCTTCCTTAAAAACACACACAGCTCATACTTTCTTTCCCTTTCTCTTTCTTGCATCTTTTCTGTTTGTGAGCTGGTGCCATTAACCTCAGATTACCTTGAAAGTGCCAAGAAGTAATAGTCTTTTACATTTGCCACAGCCTTCAGTTCCATATCCTCTTCTAATTAAATGTTTTCCATTTTAAAAATCCCACAATAATTAGTTTGGCTAATCTGTTTTGCTAATTCATTAATGTTGCAAAAAAAAAAAAAAACATTTATATTTCTCATTGCAAATATGCACTAATTTCAGTTTTGATGGAATCTTTATAGATTCCTGGAGGATAATCTGGGAAACTAACCACTGTTTCATAACCACTTCTTTGGGAAATATGTTGTAAGTTCCAAATGATCGGCTAAAAACATTTATTTGAATCTGGAAGGGATGTGACAAATAAAAGTGTGGCTTCTCCCATAACCACTGCTAACCAGAACTAGAACCCCAATTTCTAGTTAGTCATCCAGTTTTCTCTCTAATGGGTTATACTGCTTCTCTCTTCTACTTGAATTGCCCTTTCTTTTTTTTGGGGGGGTAACCAACTTGACCTGGATACTCCTTGTTTCAGTCCCAGAATCCAACTGGAGTGAGAATGCAGTATAACCATTATTTTGTCACTTTAGTTGCCTGTGTATAACTGATGTCCAAGTACCTCACAAATTCTTGACACACCCTCACATACAACCTTCCTTTCTCATTAGAGAGCTACATTCTATAATGGACCTATTCCCAAAGAGTGCTGCAAGCCAGACAAATTTTAAAAATTAAAAGTTGTAGAAAGTAAATTAGATTAGAGGTCAGAAAACATGGGTTCTCTCTTAGAAAAGGCTCTTAATCTCTTTGTATTTCCTCTGTGAGAAAAAGGTCTTGAGCTAAATGGTCCCTGAGTTCTGTTGGCTTTGCCTTTAAAATAGAACCAAGCTGGGGGGACGGGCGGTGACCAGAACCTTATAAAACAAATGTCTGTGCCTTATGCCCAAAATAACCTATTATTGGAAGATAAACCTGACTGTGAGGAGGAGAGCCAACACTTGCTGAACACGTTTGAGCAAGACCTCAAAAATAAAGGAACTATAGGGGTGCCTGGGTGGCTCAGTCAGTTAAATGTCCAGGTTAAGTGTCTTAATTCACCTTAGACCATGATCTACCAGTTCGTGAGTTCAAGCCCCCCCAATTAGAGCCCGGAGACTGCTTCAGAGTCTGTGTCTCCCTCTCTCTGCCCCTCCCCCACTTGCTCTCTGTCTCAAAATTAGACATTTAAAAAAAAAGTAAGTAAATAAATAAAAAAGGAAATATAAATGAAAATTAAAAAAAATAAAGCCAACTTAATTTTCTTAAAATTTAAATTCAATCATACCATTCACTTACTCAAAATTCAATGAGTCTCCCTTGACCATGAGAGAAAGTCCCAATTCTGATAGATTCTTATTCAAGACCTGCCACAATCTGGCTTCAACCTGCCTTCTCAGACTTATCTGCTATCCCCACCCCATCCCCATCCATCCAATGACTTCTCCTGCCAAACTGGTTCACTCACCCACCTGGATATCCTTGCCTCCTCCTTTTTGATCATGCCTTTTCAATTGCTTGGAAAGACAACTCAACCTCTCAGATCATGACCCACTGAAAACTCACCTCCTCCCTAAAGCTTTCCTGAAAAACTCCAGCTTGGGTGTCTCTCCATGTACTCTTATACAAGAAATTATAGTTTGTATAATTCACTTATCAAACACTCCTTTGGGTCATCTTTTACTATTTATTTTGAAGTGCTCTTAAATATTTTACTATAATGGGGGTTGTCCTCTCCTCAACCAGGTTATTAGACTTTTGGGGGGGGGGACTCTCCCTAACATGCAGCAATTAAATGATTAATTTGATTACATAATGATGATGTAGGTGATGGCATAAAAAACAAGAAATTAAGAACTTCCTTAAATTAAAATAATAATAATATAAATAAATAAGTTAAAAAAAAGAAATTCAGAACTTCTTTAAATGCCTATTGTGGATTCATTTATTTTCCCTCATTCCTTCCTCTGCCTTTCTGCTTTCTCATCATGAAACTTATTCTTTCAGCATTAAACATCATGTTTTTCTCAGTACACATCTTCAGTCTCACTTTTCTCCTGAGTTCCAGTGTCATTTCCTCACATGCCAATTGCATGCCTCCCATTACCTTAAACTCAATACTTTGAAAGGAAGGAGAATAACAACAACAACAAGTAGCTTAAATTTTTCTATCCACCTCACACACCCTTACTGACTTCCTAATTCCTTTAATGGAACAACTGTATTCCTAGACTCCTGGGTTCACTTTTTTTCTGCCACTTTCTTCTCCCTTTTCTCTTAGTTAATAATCACTGTCTTATTAGTTCTTCCTTCATGATGTCTCTTGCATCCCTTTTCCTTTTGATAACCTCAGTTTCCACCCTAATCCAAGTCCTTTTCATCTATTTTGCAAGCTTCCTCACTAGCTTTCTTTCCATGTTGCCTCTGACCTACTCTGTCTTGCCCAGTATAGTCCTATTTATCTTAAAACAGTGCATTAATTTGAAGAAGGTGAATTTATTTTTTTAAGTGTATTTATTTATTTTGAGAGACAGAGAGAGCATGAGCGGGGGAGGGACAAAGAGAGAGAGGGAGAGATAGAATGCCAAGTAGGCTCCACACTGTCAGCACAGAGCCCACGGTGGGGCTTGAACTCACGAACCATGAGATCGTGGATGAAATCAAGAGTCAGATGCTTAACCAACCGAATCATCCGTGTGCCCCAAGAAGGAGAATGTAATCTTAATAATATATTTTCTTAAACCCAGTATATCCAAAATATTATAATTTCAACACATAATCAATACAAAAACTATCAATGAAATATTTTATGTTCATTTTTTTATACCAACTCTTTGAAATCTGGTGTGTATTTTATACTTAAATGCACATCTCAGTCAGGACTAGCCACATTTCAGTGCTCAACCTGCCACACATGGCTTAGTGACTGTTGTATTGGGTCTTACAGATCTACAGTAACCAAAATGATCAGTACTCACTGTGCGCCTCTAAATCATTCGTTCTTGTCCTATCCAAACTCTGCCTCTCCTCCTTATAGACCCCAGGGAGGCATCCCTAACCACCCTGGCCTACTGCTGCATCTCCCATTTTACCTCTTTCATGAATACTTAATTTCACTAAGTAAATCTCAGCTCTTCCACAGGGAACAGCCCATAGAGCTCCTTTATTTCTGTCTTCCACCTGCTCCCTTAAAGCAGTCTACAGATAATTGATCATAAATGAATGTTTGTGAAATAAGTGTATTGTGCATTGCTAATAAGTTCTTAGAAAACATTAGTTACTCTATCTCACTATTTTTTTTTAATCATAAAGGTCTGTGATAAAACACAGATTATAACTTTTAAAGTGTCAACACGCTTTCTATTACTATGAAATCTAGTTAACCACCTAATTTTAAGATTACTTTCAAGCCTTTCATATAAACTTAATTTTCTTTTATGTAAACAATTTATAATGACTTTGTTAAACTTTTTAAAGTTTATTTTATTACTTATTTTGAGAGAGAGTGAGAGAGCAGGGGAGGGGGCAGAGGGAGTGGGAAGGAGAGAGAGAGAGCATCCCAAGCAGGCTTGAGTCAGACACAGGGCTTGAACCCATGAACTGTGAGATCATGACCTGAGCCGAAACCAAGAATCGGATGCTTAAACCATGGAGCCACCCAGGCGCCCCAGGAATTCTTTAGCTAACCAGCACTTGTGATAAGCACCGGGTATTATATGGAAGTGTTGAATCACTATAGTGTATGCCTGAAAATAATATTACGCTGTATGTTAATGAATTGGAATTTCAATAAAAACTTTAAAAAAAAAAAGAAAAGAAAAAGGAATTCTCTCAAAAAATAAATAAACTTTTTTTAAAGGAAAAAAAAATTCTTTGACTAACCATATTGTGCCCTGTGTAAATGTCTCCCCCCGGCGCCCCCCACATTTCCAGCAATTTCTTTCGGCATTTCTGTAGTTAATTGCCCTCCCTAAAGCCCAGATTGAAGTACAAACACACTCAAAGTAATATGGTTCTCCTTTCCACCTGTCCACACCTTTCCTCAGAGCTTCTTAGGATGGGGACTCTCATTACTGTGAACTGTGATGCTTGCAAGCCTCCGTGTCCTTCTACAGCACTTTAATAACAGCTGCAAGGCTGCCTGGGACCAGGGCTACGGGAGCAGCTCTCTTTATTTTTGACCTTAAGACTGGTAATTTGTTATTGTCATGAAACTGAGGTGTCAGGTTTGAAACCCTCCTGACCCTGGTTGAGAAAGCCTGCTGGCACTCTTGGAGGCTCAGCCCTGAGCATGGAGGCTGTGGCTCTCCTGTGCATTGCTTCTGTCTGTTCCGGCTTAAACCAGCTTGGACCAGAGCTGAGGTCTAACAAATACTGTTTTAATACCACATATAGCCATAAAGGAGATATTACAAATGTCAGTACTCAGTGGGTGAGAATAGAAAGGGGGCTGAGGGTCCTTTCTACCATGGGCCCCCCTCTTTGATTCAGGGCTCAGAACTTCATCAGATTTTATTGCCTGCCAAAGAACTCTTCTTCAGTTCTATTCTAGAAACTATATCTAAGAATCAGCTCTCTTGCCCTGGTGGCTTAGTCCACGTTTATGCTGTTCTGTTCCAAAATTCCTCTCTGAATTCCTGGAGTGTCCATCCCTGGCCTATCTTATTGTGGCATCTCCCCTTGTTCTTGACACTAGGTCAAATAGCTTTGTAGCATCTCAATTCTCAGTGCCATTCAGAAGCTGACGAATCTTAATGAGTTCTTCCCTTAATCTCTTTTCAAAGGGACTACAATCCTTAATTTCTTTAACTTTCTTTTTAATTATTTTAGCTCCTTGTGTTGTTCCTTTGGCCTCAAACCGTCCCTACTCAGTTTAAAGGTCACATTATTTTGGTTGACAAAGTGCCCAGGGTTGTGTACAATCTGGCCTCAAACTCCTTAGCTGGGCCAGAGTTGTCTCTCCAATTTGATTCATCCTATATAGAAATATACATTTAGGTAGAAAATTCAGTCTCTAGCCTTAAGGAGTTTGTAATGCAATTGATAAGATTATCCATGTTGTATAGAATGTGAGTATGCTATATAATGTTAAAGTCATAAAGGTTGTAAGAAATAATCTAGTTCATTTGGCTTCTTTTAGAGAGGAGTTCAGGGAAGAAAATATTTAGTGTGAGACTGAGTGTTTGGGGAGGCTTCACAAGGATGATGGATCTTGAATTGGTGAGAAACCCTATTAGCTATCTTCATTCAGAGCTTAACATCTTGAATAAAATTCTACTGAATTCAAAACTGATTAAATTAGAATAAATTTTTTAACTTAAAGTAACATTTAGTAGAGAAACAAGCATAGTGCAAAGGCAAGAGTAATGTTTTTTAGGATTCAAAAAGACCTAGCCTTCTCATTATAACTTTAGTTCCCGGCATCTATGTGAGCTTGAGTATTACATTGCATTTTCTCAAATCATAAATAATAATAGCACACACTCTCACTCCATTTACCTCCATGATTGATATGTGGAGCAAAGGAGATAATTACTTAAACAATAAACTGCCATATACATATGAAGAATTTTAGGGGTGTCTGGGTGGCTCTGTTTGTTAAGAATCTGACTCTTCATTTTGGCTTAGGTAATGATCTCACAGTTTATGAGGTCAAGCCCCACGTCAGGCTCTGCACTGACAGCATGAAGTCTGCTTGGGATTCTCTTTCTCCCTTTCTCTCTCTCAAAATACATAAACTTAAAAAAAATTTTTTTTTTAAACCTACTCAATTCAAAAGTGATATATTTCCATAAAAACATGAGCTTTTCACTTTATCCAGACAGGTCTCAAGTGAGATATTTTCTCTGTTGATTTATATTCCACGCCCATATATTTAAGATGAAGGTGGGAAGGACCATAAAATATATATTTTAGGAGTGCCTGGGCAGCTCAGTTGGTTGAAGCATCCGACTCTGGCTCAGGTCAAGATCTCACTGTTTGTGAGTTTAAGCCCTGTGTCAGGCTCTTTGCTGACAGCTTGGAGCCTGCTTCAGATTCTGTCTCCCTCTCTCTGCCCCTCCCCCACTCACATACTGTCTCTACGTGTCTCTCTCTCAAAAAAATAAATAAGCATTTAAAAAAATTTTAATACAAATAAATAAATAATATATTTTACATTTGAACAAACATAATCTTTTTGAAGGTGGGAGCTATGTCCTCTCTGGGGTCTCTAATTAAGCACCAAGTATCTATTTTACTGTTTCATTGATTTGATTGTTAAATATCAGTTAAGTCTGCAAAGTTGAGCTCAGAAAATTAAATAAACTGAGAGGTGTTCCATAACAGTAATGAAATCTCCCTCTGGTAGAGTATGGCTTAACCGATTAATTTAATTCATACAGCATTTTTTGAGTACCTATCACCATTTTTTTTTAAGATTTTATTTTTTTAGGTAATCTCTACACCCAATGTGGGGCTCAATGTGGGGCTTGAACTTACAACCCTGAGGTCAAGAGTCACATGCTCTACCGACTAAGAATGCCAGGCACCCCAAGTACCTATCACCTTTAATAAGAAAATAGAAAGTAAAAGGATGAAATGTGTTTCAGGTGCCATCACTGTAAAAACCATGTATGTTTTTGGGTTTCCTAGGTGGCTCAGTCACTTAAGCGTCTGACTTAGGCTTGGGTCATGATCTGACAGTCCATGGGTTCAAGCCTACATCAGGCTCTGTGCTGTCAACTCAGAGCCTGGAGCCTGCTTCACATTCTGTATTTCCCTCTCTCTCTGCCCCTCCCCTGCTTGCTCTCTCTCTCTCTCAAAAACAAATAAAAAACATCTTTAAAAATTAAAAAAAAAATGTAAGCTCTTGATTTCTTGAAATGAGTATATGTGTATATTTTTAAATTTTTATTTTTAAGTAATCTCTACATCCATCATGAGGCTTGAACTTATAACCTCAAGATCAAGAGTTGCATGCTGTACCAACTGAGCCAGCCAGATGTCCCAATAAGAGTATATTTTTAAAAGCAGAACACGAAGGGGTGCCTGGCTGCCTCAGTCAGAAGAGTATGTGACTCTTGATCTTGGAGTTGTGAGTTCAAGTCCCATGTTGGGTATAGAAATTACTTAAATAAATATACTTTCAAAATAGATAAATAAAAGCATAACATTGAAATTAACTTTCTTTGCTTATTATCTTCATCTTTGAACTTAGAATAAAGAGCAAACATTTTTAATAGTCTAGAGTAACTTTCAATAACTACAGTAAATACTATTCATTTTATTACAATATAAGATCACACTATTCCCTTGTTTAAGCTTACCTCATTCTTTTATCAACCTCCCCCCCAAAGTTTCTACTTTTCATGAATAAAACTGTGAAATTAACATTGTTTTCTAATTTCATTCCTCCAGGTACTGACATTGCAGAGCCTGCTGTGGGGCTCGAACTCACAAACCTTGAGATCATGAACTGAGCCAAAATTGGACACTTAACCACCTGAGCCACCCAGGTGCCCCCAACCAAGCTTTTAACTAAAGGCTGGATGGTGAACTGTGAAAAATAAATTGATGTCATCAATCCATTTTCAGGGGTACAAGTGTCTGTCTGTACCTCAAAACCCATAACACATGACAAAGAATGATATTTCTTGTTGGCAATTCTCACTGAGGCCAACAATGGAGGTGAAAGAACCATCCACAGCTAATAGGGGAGTACTGGTGGGATGGTTAATGATGGCCAGCAGTGGTGGAAGAGTGAAAGATCATATAAGTGAAAAACATTATTATTTCCCCTAAGTGTGGATTGAAGCCCAGTGATGAGGCAAGTGAAAAAGGCCTGCACTAAGATTGAGCATCTCTTGCTCTTTTCATGGGGAAGAGCGAGGACTTGGACACAGAATCTCCATGTCTCTCATTCTATTTCCTTCATGCATAAGAGTTCTTTGATTCTAACAAATAGAAAGAAACCTTGCAACAACTGTTCACTTGATGCTGCCCCTGGTACCTGGCCATTGGTGTTAAGTAAGCCTCAGTCTGCAGGTTAGTCACTGAAGTACTGAGCGAGCAGCTGCTCTTTTTTGTGCTCCCTATAGGTAACTATGGGAGCTACAAACATAATACTATAGGATACAAGATAACTTTCTTCCCCATTGGCTTTCCAATCCAGTTGACTCTATTTGATATAAAAGAATAATTCCCAGCTGCTAGCAACCCTGTCCACCCAAATGGGATATGAAATAATCCAGCCATGTTCTTTCAGGTCTTCCCACATTATCATCTGAAATAAAGACTCCTCCCCGCCATTACTGAGGAGCCAAGAACAGAAGCAGATAAGCTGGGTATGGGTGTAAAGAGTACAAATGAGCTTCTAGATATGCGTATGCATAATAAGGATAGGCTATGAGAAAAATAAAGTGGAAAGTAAAAATGGAATACATTAAATCATTGAACTTAAAGTGTGGGTGAGATTATGACTGCCACCATGCAAAGGTGAGGTGGGGCAGTGGAAGGAACACAAGTTAGAAGTGCATCATGGTTTCATGCTCCAGACATGCCTTAAAGGTGCTCTGGGTTAGCTTACCACCCACCCACTGAGGAGTGCTGTCAGCCTTTACCTGATCACTTTCCACTTACGGGGATGGGGAGTCACTACATCATCAGCCAGACCGGTCCAGTTTTTATCATTTCTAATTACTCAAAGAAATGAAATCTACCTCTCTGTAGATTTTACTCAAGGATTTTTTTTTAACGTTTTTTTTTTTTTAATTGTTTTTGTTTTTTTTTTATTTTTGAGACAGAGAGAGACAGAGCATGAACGGGGAGAGGGAGGGAGACACAGAACCTGAAACAGGCTCCAGACTCTGAGCTGTCAGCACAGAGCCCAACGCGGGGCTCAAACTCACAGACCATGAGATCATGACCTGAGCTGAAGTCGGCCGCTCAACCGGCTGAGCCACCCAGGCGCCCCGTCAAGGATTTTTAATTTAAGAGCAAGATAAAAATACATTAGTCTCTCTTGTACCTAAGAGAAAGCTAGTCATTGTCACTCTTAGATTTCTCCTTTCTCCAAGTCATTTAGTTCATTTAGTTAGTATTTATTTGTTCAGTTATTTAGAGTAGGGCTCAGACCTGGGTTGTTCATTATTGTATTCCTAGCACCTAGAGCAGTGCTCCGGTGTAGTAAAGTAAAACCAAACAAAAACAAAAACAAAAATCACTTACTGAGGGCCTTTTCCTTGCCATGCGTGGTATTTGGCTTCAGGTTTAGATTTATGAAGTTCAATAAACCAGGGTCTGTGCACTTTGGCAGTTAAAGTCTAGAGAGGAAGGCAAACAAATAAATCAAGTATTACGGTTTTAAGTGTAGGCACAATGTGGTATGGAGCACACGAGAAGGATATCCAAACTGAAGTGGGACTCCAGAGAATTCTTCCTGGACAAGGAGCTACTTGGGTGGAGCTTGAAGGGTAGAGTGACAGCTGGATAGAGGAGGGGAAGCAAAGAGCCACAGTGGCTCAGAGTGGCTGGAGTGGAGCATTTTGGTTGGTTGTGCTAAGAGGGTAGAAACATAACCTGGGCCTTTAGTGCTACATTCAGAGTGAAAGCTTTATGCTAAAATATTTGGAGAAGCTACTAAAAGATCGTAAGTAAGAGAATAACATAAGTGGGTTTTTATTTTTAGAAAATTGGCAAGTTATGGCTTGAAGCAGCAAAGGGAGGAAAGAGAGATTGAAGTCAAAAAGAATAGGTAGAAAACAGACTGAAGTCACAAATGCAGAATTCAGTGATTCAGGCCAAAACGCTGTGAGATCCTAACTGAAGGCAGTAGCAGAAGAAATGGAGAACAAGGAAAGCAGGGATAGTACTGCAGAGTTAGAATCTGTAGGCTTTGCTGACTGATGTGTGTGGCTTAAGAAATAGGTGTCCTAGATGACTTCAGTGGCTGAGCAAATGATGACATCACTACCTGAAATTATGAATGTCATTTCTGAGAGATATGGATGCAAGCAGGTTTATACATAGTGACCTTGAGGCACTGTGGGCATTCAAGGGTGGACAGCCAGCAGGCAGCTGGATACATAAGGCCAGCAGAGAGGTCTTGGTAGAGATACAGCTGAGGGAACCATCAACATGTGTACAAGACTTTGGTGTGGCTCCCCCGAGGGGACGTACAAAGGGCGAAGGGCAGAGGACTTTCCTTACTCCTTCCTTACATAATGTAGATTTAAGACTTCTTAAAGTCCTGTAAAAACTCTTTGCCAAGGTTCTTCTTGGAATTGCACATAACTAAACAAATAAACAAATACAGAAGTGATTTCACCAATGCATGTATAATAGTGTTGCTTTCCCTGATCTGGTAAGCGTATTGGTATGATAACAACCAACATGGCATTAGCTTTTCTGCAGCTCATCACCTTGTTGGTTCATATTGAGCTAATGGACAACTGAAACCTCCAAATTTTGGAATAAATGCTGAGGTCAAGGGCTTCTCCAACTATTTTTTGATAATTGATATTTGGAAACTGATTACACAATTTCACAATTACCTACTAGAAGACAACCTCCTCAACCCTCATTAAACCCTTTTCCTGCTGTCAAAATAAAGGTGCCACATGTTAGTATCATGTAGAGAAGGTAAAGAAGTTTCAGAAAAGCAATTTTTAAAATTCTTAATTGAAGTATAGTTCACATACAATATTGTATTAGTTTCAAGTGTACAACAAAGTGATTTAACATTTTATACATTACAAAATGCTCACCACAGTAACTAGGGCTACCATCTGCAACCATGCAAAGTTATTACAAGATCATTGACTATATTCCCTATGCTGTACTTTTAGAAAAGCATTTTAAAATAGGACCTAGAGGAAGAAGCTAATGAGATTATGTTGTATTGTTGCTGGAGGAAAAAAAATTATGTCACATGTGCTAATTGGCTTTGCCAAAAACAGTTATGATTTTCTGTCTCATCTGGGTCCTGAGGATGCTTAGGATCCTTTCCTGAGTCCCAAGTTAGCAAACCTTTCCTAGTCATATAACAGCTGTTCTAACCTATTCCCACCTCGCCTCATGACCCTAATCGAAGCCTCGTCTGGCTCTCTGTCTCATTGTCAGCAGACACCCTCATCTATTGTTGAGAAAAGAGAGGCTTCAGAGATCACCTCCCTGACTTCTCTTTTCTTGTCCTTAAATTATGGTCACATCTTCTGTTCCTCCTTCCCCCTACTCCTGTGCTAGCCCCCTCTGTGTTTCTGAGTCCATCCTTCTCGCTGTCTTCACGGCATGGATCTGATCCTGTTTCTTTCTCTGAGGCCTGGGAAGAGGAGATCTCAGTGACAGAAGGTCACATTCACAGAAGGGGGATGAATATCAAAATGTCAACAGTGATTTTTTCCCCCTGGGAACTGGAGTGTTCTGTGATTTTTAAATAAATAAATGTATTTTGTTCCATTTAAAATTAATATATGATGATATGTAAATTTTCTTAATAAAGCTGTTTTTTTTTTTTTTTTTTTAAGTAATAATACATGGTCCCAGATCCACTATTCATGATTTTTCTCTTCTTGGACTAATTTCTTAATTTCTCTATCCCTCAAGTTTTATGGTGAGGGCTGAGTGAAGTATTCCTGATATACAGTAAGTGCTTCTTAAAAATAACTGTAAGGGCACCTGGCTGGCTCACTCAGCAGAGTGTGAGATTGATCTTGGGATTGTGAGTTGGAGCCCCATGTTGGGTGTAGAGATTACTTAAAAATAAAATCTTTTGGGGCATCTGGGTGGCTTAGGATTCTGTGTCTCCTTCTTTCTCTGCTCCTCCCCTGCTCATGTTCTCTCTCTCTCAAAAAAGGAAAAAATGTTTATTTTTATTTTTTAAATAAATAAATTTTTAAATACATTTTTAAATACATTTTAAATAATTTTTTTTATTTTTAAAAATTTAAATAATAAGGGACACCTGGGTGGCTCACTCGGTTAAGTGTGTGACTTCAGCTCATGTCATGATCTCACAGTTCGTGAGTTTGAGCCCCAAGTCAATCTCTGTGCTGACAGCTCAGAGCATGGAGCCTGCTTCAGATTCTGTGTCTCCCTCTCTCTCTGCTCCTCCCCTGCTCACATGCTATCTCTCTCTCAAAAATAAATAAAGATTAAAAAAATTTTTAAATAAATAAAACTTCAAAAAAAAGTTTCCTGACTCCCATTGCCTTCAGGATAAAGTCCAAGCTCTTTAGTCCTGCTCGAAAGGTTCTTTACAAGCTGATGCCATCCACCTGTCTAAACTCACCTTCTCTAAGAGTTCTTCTCTTCTTCACTGTCCCTTGACAATGCACACTTGCCTGCCTCTGTGTGTCTGCTGACCCTGATTCTAGGAATTCCTCTTCTTTTTCTATACTTGGATTTTATTCCTCCAAAACTTAACTCAAAAGATAAGTCTTTGTGTTTCCCTCCCCACACCCCTGCAATACTTATCCCCTCCCTGTGCACACCTCTAGTAGGTTCTTATTTTATTTTATGGTCATGATGTATTACATATTCATCTTGCCTGACACACTGCATACCCCTCATGCATGTCATAATCTGTGTACTAGCAGCTAGATGGTGCTTGATACATAATATCTTCGTAACTGAATGAATGAAGGAATGAGAGTATATGTTCATCTTTCACTCAGCTAGTCAATCAACTGGTATTTTCGAAATATCTATTATGTGCTCACCATGTGCACAACAGATCTGTCGAAAGACTTTAAAATTTTGAATTTCAGTACTACAAAGATTTTTTCTGAGTGCCCATTATTTGCTGTGGGAATATCAAGAAGTAAAAGACATGGTTTCTAATCTCAAGAGAGACTTTCATGGTGCCTGAGTGGCGCAGTCAGTTAAGTGTCTGACTCTTGACCTTGGCTCAGGTCATGATCTCACAGTTCGTGAGTGCACTGGTGGCACGGAGCCTGCTTGGGATTCCATCTCTCCTTCTCTGCCCCTCTGCTTCCCACTCTCTAAATGCATAAATAAATAAATAAATAAATAAACATTTTTAAAAATTAAAAAAATAAAAAATAATTAAAAATAATTAAAAATAATTAAAAATAAAAAATAAAAATTAAAAAGTAAATAAATAATAAAGATTTTAAATAAATAAATAATAAAATTTATATAAATAAATAAACATTTTTATAAATAAAATAAATAAGTAAATAAACATTTTTAAAAATTAAAAAAAGAGAGACTTTCAATCTTTGTAGGGAGATACAACTTTGTTCCACAAAACAAATGTGAATGATACAAGCAAATTCCTATTAGATATAAAGGCAAGTGGAAGAGAAATGCCATAGCACTAAACTAAGATTGGGGGTCTTGGTTGTTTTCCCCCATCTGTCATTTAATAGCTATATAACCCTGGATAGGTCACTTCATTATCTCCTTGACTCTGTTTTCTCATTTGGTAAAATGATATTTGATTTTTTTTATACTAAGTTTCCTCCTAACTCTTTGATTTTGTAACTAAGTGCTATGGGATGACTGGAAAAGGAGCATTTATTGCGATTTAGAGCTGCTGGAAGGAAGGTGAAATCTAAGCTGAACTTGAACTTTGGGTGAGATTTTGGATAGCCAGAGAAGAGGCAGAAAGGCATTTAAGATATGGGGAACAACATAAACAAAGGGACAGGCAGAGACAGGATTGAGCAAGCATGCTTGTGAGGTGGACTAGACCAGGCTCTCTGGTGGAGAGTGTTTGTTAGAGAGGATTGAGAAACAGCTTGGGTAGGTTGCCTAGGGCCAGGAAGGACTTACGAGAGAAGCATTGGAATCAGTGCAGCTATTTTAGGATAGTTGCAAAAGGCAGAACAGAGGTAATAGGGACCAAGATTAGCTTTGCAGCAGTGAGAGGGCAGAGCAATGGTTGAAGAGAAGTTTCGAAGATAAAAATCAGAAAGCTGGCTTGGCTATCTAGTCTAAAGGAAATGGATGAGTCAAAGATACCTTTTACATTTTAAACCAGAGAAAGTGAATAAATCAGGTTCTAATCCAGGTTCCAACACCTCTAGGAAGAGGACAGCATGCCCCAACAGCCTGTTCTGTCTGCTTCCTCTAGTGACATAGGCTTGAGGGCTGCTCTAGCTCTTCTACACACCAAACTCCTGAGGACTTTTGCTAAGAACAACTCAAACACATTTTTTCTTTTTTAATAAATCTTTTAGTATCCTTGGAAGTCCTTTGAGCCTATAATGTTTTGAAACTTCCAAATTTTATCTTAATCAAGAAACTACAGGGGTATCTGACTAGCTTAATCTGTAGAGCATGCAACTCTTGATCTCTGGGTCATGAGTTCAAGCCCCATGTTGGGCATAGAGCCTATGAAAGAGAAAGAAAGAAAGAAAGAAAGAAAGAAAGAAAGAAAGAAAGAAAGAAAGAAACTGCAAAGACTTCCACTTTCTTAAGAAATTAAAAAGTAGGTATTGAGGAGGGCACCTTTTGGGATGAGCACTGGGTGTTGTATGGAAACCAATTTGACAATAGACTTCATATATTGAAAAAACAAGAAATTAAAAAGTATATTAAATCAGTGGTAACTAAATTTAAAGATCTGGCTGAACATTGATTTTATATAGAGAGATTTTATTCAAATGGTATTGCAAACGTTGTTTGCCTCAGGAAAGGGATCTAATTGTGAAAGGAAGACATAATTTACTCCAAATAAAATACCTAAAATTCAAGGTCTAAATTAGTGGCTGGCTCAGTCAGTAGAATGTGTGACTCTTGATCTTGGGGTTGTTAGTTTGAGCCCCACATTGGGTGTAGATATTATTTAAAAATAAAATCTTTTTGGGAGCACCTGGGTGGTTCAGTCGGTCAAGCATCTTGATTTTAGCTCAGGTCATGATCCCATAGTTTGTGAGATGGAGCCCCACATTGGGCTCTTCTATGCTGATAGCATGGAGGCTGCTTGGGATTCTCTTTCTCCCTCTGTCTTTGCCTCTCCCCTGCCTGTGCATGTGTGCACGCTCTCTCTCTCTCTCTCTCTCTCTCTCTGTCTCTCTCTCTCTGTCTCTCTCTCAAAATAAATAAACTTTTAAAAATAAAATAAAATAAAATAAAATATTTTTTAAAAATTAATTTATTTTGAGAGAGAGAAACAGATGACATGAGTGGGGTAGGGACAAAGAGAGAGAGGGAGAGAGAGAATACCAAGCAGGTTCTGCAGTGTCAGTAAGGAGCCTGATGTGGGGCTCAAACCCATGAACTGTGAGATCATGACCTGAGCCGAAATCAGGAGTCAGACGCTTAACTGACTGAGCCACTGAGGTGACCCTAAAATAAAGTAATTTTTTTTAGGTCTAAATAAAAGTACACTGAAGGGAGATACTTTATTGTTTTTAAAAGAAATATTTTTTAATAATGTTTATTTATTTTTGAGAAAGAGAAAGAGAGCCAGGGAGAAGCAGAAAGAGAGGGATACACAGAATCTGAAGCAGGCTCCAGGCTCTGAGCTGTCTGCACAGAGCCTGATGCGGGGCTCGAACTCACAAGCTGCAAGATCATGACCTGAGCTGAAGTTGATGCTTAACTGACTGAGCCACCCAGGCACCCCTCATTCTTCAACTAATACTCATGTGCCAAAAATCATGTTATGATACTATAAGCTGTGAAAAGAGAGATGAAGCTCCCTACCTTCAGGAAACTTCCAGTCAAGGAGAGGAGAGAAGAAGTGAGCAAACGATCATACTGTAATTTTATTAGTCTTGATTGCTGCAGGTTGCAGAGGTACCTTCAGATGGAATTCAGAATGAAATTCTTCAGGAAGTGAAAAACTTTTTCAGAGGGGTAGACAAGCTGAGGGGGATCAACAGGGGATGCTGAGGCATTCAGGAATGAGCAGTGGCAGGCAGCCATCACCATTGGTAGCCTGAAAGGGCAAGGGGTGGCAACAGTGTCAATGAAGCCCCAGAGAGAAACAGAGTCAGGAGGAGGGACCTCTTGTCAGAGTGATAGTCATAGAAAAACATGGCCAGAGCTAAGGTACCACAGCAGGGAAAGGGCAGAGTAAGAAATGTTCCCATATCTCTCTGCTTCTGGTCCTTGGCAGTACTTCTCAGGGGTGGAAGCTCAAATGATAAGGTCTGTAGAACTCAGCCTGTTGGATCATTAAACAGGCTGGAGAAGAGTCAGAAGATGAATGGCGGGGGGAAGGTGTTAGAGAATAACCAGCCCGACAATGTCCTAGTCTGTAATAGAGGTATAGAGGATTAGAAATCAAGAGAGGCAGGGCTCAAGTATCCCGGCAGAGAGGGACTTCTTAGCCAAGATATAGAACTTAGGCACAGAGCAGGAAACAGGGCCTTTGTGAACAGAGATGTGAGTTGGCATGATGGTGCATCTGTGACAGTTAGATTCAGGAGTAATTTGGCTGCAGGTAACAACAACAACAACAATTACTTAAACAACATAAGGTGTATTTCTCAAAAAGGAAAATAGTCCAAAGGAAGCTAGATACAGAGGCTTTACAGTCATCAGGGACTCAGGTTTTTTCTATGGACTCTATCATCCTCAGCACATAGTTTCTATCTCATGATCCCCACAGCCATACCTCTGTTCCAATCAGCAGGAAGGAGAAGGGGTAAAAATGATTATGCTCCCTCCTTGGCTTACACCCAATTGGCCAGAAATGAATCATGTGGCCATACCCAGCTACAAGGAAGGATGGGAATAACCTCTTTATTCTGAGTATTCCTGGGTCCAGCTAAAAATCAGGGGTTTCATTTTAAGGGAAGAAGGAAAGAATGAATGTTGGGAGACAATTTGCAATATCTGTCAAAGGAAGGGATGGAAATACAGCGATTCCAAATGCTCAGCCTTGCCTGGGATGGTAAACGATTTAATTTTTTTTAATTGTTTTTTAATTTTTTTAATTTAAAAAAATTTTTAATTTTATTTTTGAGGGGGGTGGATACAGAGGATCTGAAGCAGGCTCCTTGCTGACAACAGAGAACCTGACTCAGAGCTTGAACACAGGAGCCGTGAGATCATTATCTGAGCCAAAACCAAGAGCTGGATGCTTAACTGACTGAGCCACCCAGGTGCCCTGATAAATAATTTTAAATAAGCTGGAAGATGTATTTATAAAAACAGAAAATTAGTATTTTGTTCATAAGGCAATAAGGTATTTTAGGAAAGTCCAAGAACTGGGAATTAGGAATGAGTACTAGTTCTCCATTAATTATTAACTAAGCAAGGGACCTTAGGCAAATCAGCTTACTTTCTGAATCTTGGTTTCCTTATGTGCAAAATGAGAGGGTTGGAATATATTCCATTTAAAGGTTTCCCTTCCTATAGACTCCAGAAAGTTGTTTTCTGTATGTTGGTCCTAAGATTAGCAGAGGCTGAAAAATAATAGAAATGCAGTTAGGTTAGGGTGAAGGACTTTAATGGTTGCTCTGTTAACTTTAATTGATTTAAACAATACATATTCAAATTGTTTTTCTTGGTTATTTGCTCTTCAAACATTCTAGAAATATTCCATTCATTATATTTTGGAAATGTATATATCCAGATGAAATTATGTGTATATGTATTGTCAAAATATTACTCAAAGGAACATTCTGAAAATCATACTGAATTTTTCAGATATTACATTGATTCCTTAACAAAAGATCCCTCTTTAATATGAATTCACTAACACATCTGACTCTAGAGGTGCCTGGGTGGCTCAGTCGGTTGAGCGTCTGACTCTTGATGTTGGCTCAGGTCATGATTTCATGGCTCCTGGGATCAAGCCCTGCGTGGGGCTCTATGCCCACAGTGGAGAGCCTGCTTAGGATTCTCTCTCCCCTCTCTCTGCCCCTCCCCTGCTCATGCTGTCTCCCTTTCTCTTTCTCTCTCTCAAAATAAATGAACAAACATTTAAAAAAGCAAAAAGAAAGTGTCCAACTCTTGGTCTCAGCCCAGGTCTTGATCTCAGAGTCATGAGTTCCAAGCACTACGTTGGTGTCCACACTGGCATGAAGCCTACTTAAAAAAAAAAAAAAAACAAAACAAAAAAAAAACAAAAAAACCCCAGGTAAAATGAATTAATTAAAATGAGAGAATAGAGATTTGTAAAAGCATCTGTTAGATATTATTTTCTTTTCAGACTGGATTCCTTCTATTTACAACCAGAGTAGATCTGAGGCAAACTTTCAAAGTAGGTACGTATATTTCTGGCACATCTCATTGTTCTTTTTTTTTTTTTTTTTTTAATGTTTTATTTTTGAGAGAGAGAGAGAGATACATAGTGTGAGCATGGGAGGGGCAGAGAGAGAGGGAGACACAAAATCTGAAACAAGCTCCAGGCTCTGAGCTGTCAGCGTAGAGCTCGATGTGGGACTCGACCTCACAAACTGTGAGATCATGACCTGAACTGAAGTCAGATACTTAACTGACTGAGCCACCCAGGTGCCCCTCACTGTTCTACTTTCTTTTAAACACTCTTCCCCATCCTCCAAGCCCACAATATTCTCATATTGTTCTATTTCCACCCTGGGAGAGAGAAACACTATATTACAAGGCAATTCATACCATGATAGTAGTAACTTCTTATATTATCCCTTCATTTCCATTTTAAAAGTGTAGCTCCTTGAAAGGACAATGCTTAACCTTCAAAATGGGTTTCTCACTGTAGAACTGCCGGCTTCTTTACACTCAGAAGTATCTGAAAATTGTTTGTCTGTCTGTCTGTTTGTAGAGGAAAGGAAAGTGCTGGTATCTCTCAAATCCAACTATTCTGGTCACCCCCAGTTACCCATCAGAAACCCAGCATTTTTTAGACTTTTGGGCTAGATCTAGGAACAGTTTTGCTATTTTAGACTGAGGGTGTTTGTTAGGCTATTACAAGCTTTTTGTACATATACTTTGCATATTATTGTTTTTGTATCTCAGTTATATCTGAAAGAGTAAAATAGGTAATCAAAATGAAACAACAGGCCATAAGGGATCAATCCTCTTTTATGAAGGAGCAAGGAAAAATTACACGGTTTAGACAATTCTAAGAATAAACTACTTTACATTAGTAAATTCCTAATATGTAGGGAATGCACACCCTCCCACCCACATGCACATGCAGTATTCATAAACCTAGAATAGTAAGTATGCCAAAGGAAGGTAGACTTGATGTTTGGTCTAAAAGAAAGCAATTGAAATAGAACTTCCTTGGTCTGTTGCATAAAATCAAGTCAGGAAGATGCTAGAAACTAAAGGAAAGTCTACTTACAAGTTGGGCACATGTCATTGGTGAGGAAAAGAAAATAGGAAATAGTCATGAATATTTGGCTTTCTTGGACCAATTCTGAGCAGTCATGTTCTAGAGGATGTAAAAGCATGGCTGGGAGACCAACTGCCCAGGACAAGCAGCCAGAGTTCACACACAAGACTTTGTGGTCAATAAACTTAGGAACTGGGCACAGTGAAGGAAGGGGTGCCCCCTCTCTTTCCTCACAACGTGCAGGAGACTCCCTTTTTCTTCCTGCTTTACTCTGTATTTCTTACTAAGGCCAGATATAAAAGGGAAGCCTAAATTTTCATTTTGACTGATTTTCTGTTCCTACAGGACTCAAAACCACATGCTGAAACCTGACTTTCTGGTCCCCAGAGAACAACCATCAAGCAGGAGAGAATTATGGTAGTAGACTTTAGGAATTTGCCTCTGCCAAAATATGAAGAGAACTGAAGTTATGTTAAGAATTTGGAGATATCTTTCAGGAATAAATGGTTAGGTCCATGAGGCCTAGGGAAATTTGATTCAGTTCACTTTAATTCAATTAAGTCTCCTCAAAAAAACATAAGCATCTATTATGTGCTAGGAACTGTACTAATTTAAGAAACACAGACATAGATCTGTTATGGACACTGTCCTCATACAGCTTGGAAAATCAAGAGAAGACAGATACATAATTTAAATGAACTATAAAGGGTTGTCAGTACTAAGACAAGTAGAGGGTATGAAATCAGTCTATTAAGCAATAATAAAGGCATTCACTGAGGGTCAAAGTTTACTGCCAGTTCAGCACAGTTGCACACTATTTGGAAATAATAGGATCTTCCCATCCTAGAGTGGTTTTGTGCTTAGTGATATGTTATAGAAACAAATACCTTCATATCTCCCTGATTTGAATTCATAGACTGCCTTCTGAGTTCCCCAAAATCACTCAGACTCATGCACTGTATAGTCTAGAAACAAATGTTTTCCGGGTGATCTAGGCTATTGCTGTGGAATAGAAATGTTTTATTAAAGAATAGCTGTGAGGGGCGCCTGGGTGGCTCAGTCAGTTGAGAATCTGACCCTTGGTTTTGGTTCAGGTCATGATCCCAGGGTCGTGGGATCGAGCCCTGAGTTGGGCTCTAAACTGAGTGTGGAGCCTGCTTGGGATCTCTCTCTTTCTCTCCCTCTCTGCCCCTCTCCCCCACTCATGCTCTCTCTCTTAAAAAAAAAAAAAAAAAAAAAAAAAAAAAGAATGGTTCTGAAACGGACAAATTCTTTGAGCTGCAACAGACTTTCTGTCGGTGACCATGGTGGACGATGAGTGGCAGGCACAGGGTGGTTTGTACTGGAGAGGTACAGTGTGACCCCATCCAGTGTGCAGGCTCTGAAACAGCTTGCCTGGGTCGAAACATGGCTCCACCACTTACCTACCTGCTGTATAACTGGGGCAAGTAATTTAACTCCTCTGGGCTTCAAATTCCTCCAGGCCCATGAGGAGTATCTCAAGTATCTTAAGGCCCATGATGAAAGGGGAGGAAAGAACATTTTTTTTAATGTTTATTTATTTTTGAGACAGAGAGAGAGAGAGAGAGAGAGAAATACATAGTGTGAGAGAGGGAGACAGAATCTAAAGCAGGCTCCAGCTCTGAGCTGTCAGCACAGAGCCTGAGTGGGTTTCAAACCTGTGAACCGTGAGATCATGACCTGAGCTGAAGTCGCACACTTAACTGACTGAGCCACCCAGGTGCCCTGGAAAGAGCATTTTTAAATGCCTCCTATGTCCTGCAGCTATGAAATTCCATTTTACAGAAGAAGAAATTAGGGGTCAAAGAGGTTAAATACTGCTTTCAAGAGTACACAACTGGCAGAATAGACAAAACTGTAGAGACAGAAAGATGAGTGGTTGCTTAGGGTAGGGGTAGGCGGGTGAGGGGATAGGTTTGGGGGAAATGGGAGTGACTGCTAATGGATATGACACTTCTCAGAGAGGTGATGAAAATGCTCTAAAATTGATTATGGTGATGGTTACACAACTCTGTGACTATAATACAACCATTTAATTGTATACTTTACGTGAATTGTATGGCATGTAAATTATGTCTCAATAAAGTGGTTAAAAAAAAAAGAGTACACAGCCAAGAAGCATCCAAGTCTGATTCAGACTTGGGCCAGGAGGATGACTTCAGGGCCAGCTCTTGTTATTACATCATCATACCATCTCTCAAACAGAACTTGGTGCACAGACATTCTCCTCACACAGGACACTATACACACCAGAAAATACCTAGAAGATTGGGTCCCACTCTAGTTCCACCTCCAAACCCTGAGAGGCCCCTGGAAAACAGGAAATGGGCATGTAAGTGAGTTAGCTATTGTAAGCTCAGAACCTGTATGCTGTCTGTTGACTTTGTTATTTTTGAGTTTCCCTTGTTTATTTTCCTTTTGGCTTCCCTGAATTTTTAGGAATGTTCCTTTGGCAAATCCTCACTAGTCCCAAACTGTGTTAGGAAGAGAAAGGAAGAAGCCTTGGTGTTTTTCCACACTCGGACCAGAGGGAAAAGGCGAGGAGGCCTGCTACCACCGCCTGAGGTCTTTGCAGACAACCCAGGCCACCAGAGTCAGCACAACCCGGACCCACCCCCTCAGGTGTACCAATGAAGAGCAAGCGAAGTTCAAGTACACTGGGGATGCTTCTGTGGCCTCACCACCATGTCTGCTCTGTGAAGAGGGCGGAAATCTTCATATTGCTCCCTTAATGACAGGGGCCGCACAGCAGAATAGAGGTCATCATCGTTGCAGCAAATTCATTTTCTTAGCATGGGAGAATGAAGTAGAGTCCAGTTTTATTCAATTTATTTGATTAGGGAGGTGGAATTTGGAAGTTAGTATTATGTTGAAACCAGAACTAACAATACCAGTATTTTAAATGTTACTTAGTAATGATTTTGATTATACCCTGCTTCTTAAAAAAAAAAAAAAAAGGCTTATAACAGACATATTCTTGAAAGAGTTGTGTAAGTCAATCATATATTAAACATTTGAGAAAAAGAGATGCTGAAATGTTAAGAAATGTTGCAGTTAATTGTTTTGATGAAAATAATCACCACTTAAAATTTTTTCTCTACACTTCTATTTCCCAAATATGTCATAATAAGTATAACTCTTAACTCTTATAATAGGGAAATATTATTTGTAAACTTAAAAATTAAAATAGCTCTCATTTTTCAATTTTCTTCTCCTCTCTCCTTCTCCCTCCTCTCTCCTTCTCTCTCCTTCTCTCTCCTCTCTCCTTCTCTCTCCTCTCTCCTCTCTTCCTCTCTCCCCTCACTCCTCCTTCTTCTTCAAGTAGGCTTCACACCCAGCACAGAGCCCAGTGTTCAAGGGGCTTGAACTCACCACCCTGAGATCAAGATCTAAGCTGAGATCAAGAATCAGATGCTTAACAGACTGAACCACCCAGGTGCCCCTCAATTTTCCACTTTTCTAATTCTTTTATATAAGCATGTATTATTTTTACAATAAAATATTTTAAAAAATCATCCCTAACTAAAGTCCTTTGTAAACTTGAATTTTTACAAACAAATTAAGGCTTAAACCAGTATTAAATGCCCCTGTTTACTTCTGTATATCCTTAATATTCAAAGTTGACACTGTCAGTAAGTACCATCCAGATGTCTGAGTGGTCAATGAGGCTTGACCATCCTTTTGAGGCTAGAAACAAGTCAAGATTGGCTGCCCTTTGGTTTTTGGATTCAGCCATTATTGAAGCCTGAATCAATATTGGTAGCTATTCATAGCCTAGCCTTTTCACCTCTGGAGAAGTCCTACAGTGCTGGCCAAAGATGTCCTCTATTATTGTGTTACTTGTGCCAAACAGGATTGTGTGCTGATTCTGTGACTCAGTGTTACAGAATGTTGCTTAAAGCTGAGCTTCTGTGGATAGCTCACTCCACTGTGGTCCTGTTTACTACACAGCAGTTGTTCATAGGTATTCCTCTTAGTCATCCTCTTGAGTCTTGCTCAGCGAATGGAGTTGCAAAATACCTTGCTCTTATGCAAGTTATGTCCTTGCACCTTTCTTGCTGGTGATCTTGTCTTGTTCATGATGTAAGTTTGACTCAAGAATGAAGTTGATGAAAGTGTTAAGAAATTAGATATGAAGTCCAAGGAAGGCAGAAGTCATACAAACATAAAGCCTAATAAAACCTCATCTTGGCAATGTAAGTCTTTAACATATTTTGAAATTCTATGTCAGCTATGGTGACGTCATTTATACTGTACTTGCCAGTTCCCCAAAAGGCAACATAGGCCTTCCTTGGGATGTTTTCTCTTAGATTTTTCGTGCATTCTTAGGCCTTAATTAAGTTGGAGGACTGTTTTTCAGATCTGAATTGCTTACAAATCTCCTTGGCTTTATGGAGGATTTTCCTGGCGTATCTTGTCATGTCTCCTTTATATGTTATTGTTAGTCTGGCCTGACTTTTCAAAAAGGATTGCTAATGTCTGATGATTAGACATTGAAAGCTTGATAACTATGATATAATGGAAAGAACAAAATGGGGATTGGAGTCCAGGATTTTGGGCTCAACTTTCCCCCAATATTTTATTATGAAAAATTTCAAACATACGGAAAAAACAGTTGAAAGAAGGGGTGCCTGGGTGGCTCAGTCGGTTAAGCGACCGACTTCGGCTCAGGTCATGATCTCACAGTCCGTGAGTTCGAGCCCCACATCGGGCTCTGTGCTGACAGCTCAGAGACTGGAGCCTGCTTCAGATTCTGTGTCTCCCTCTCTTTCTGACCCTCCCTCGTTCATGCTCTGTCTCTCTCTGTCTCAAAAATAAATAAACATTAAAAAAATTAAAAAAAAAACAGTTGAAAGAATTGTATGTGTATATACCTATTACACACACACACACACACACACACACATTCTACAGTTAACATTCTGCTTTATTTGCTTTATCATTTACCAGTCCATCTAACCATGTGTCAGTTGATCTTATTTTTTGATCCATTTCAAAATAAGTTGCAGATATCAGGATACCAAACCCCTAAACACTTCAACCTGCATATTAATAACTAGAGCTCAATAGCTGTTTATGATTCTTTTTATTGAGGTAACATTTATATATAGTGAAATAAAAAAATCTAAAGTATTGTATCCAATGAACTTTGGCAGATGACATCTCCGTAACCCAAACTTCCAACAAGAATATAGAATATTCCCTTTATCCCAGAAAGTTCCCTCATAGCCTTTCTAGTCAATTCTAGTGTCTACATTTCCCAGAAGCAACTGCTATTCTGATTTCTTTTCAAAATAGATAAATTTTGCCTGTTCCAGAACTTTTTCTAAGTGGACTCAGACTGTACGTAATGTTTCTATAAGTCTTCTTTCATTCGGCATGATGTTTTTGAGATTCATCTATGTTGTTACATATTTGTTTCAATACACTACGGTTTCTATATTCATTCTCCTGTTGATGGATATTCAGGTTGTTTCCAGGTTTGGACCGTTATGAATAAAGCTTCTATGAGCATTCTGGTACACATTAAAAAATTTTTTTTTAATGTTTATTTATTTTGAGAGAGAGAGAGAGTGAAAAAGTGGGGTGAGAGGGCAGAAAGAGAGGGGAGAGAATCCCAAGCAGGCTCCGTGCTGTCAGCACAGAGCCTGACACAGGGCTCCATCTCATGAACCATGAGATCATGACCTGAGCTGAAATCAAGAGTTGGACACTTAACTGACTGAGCCACCCAGGCCCCACTCAAAAGTTTCTTATAAAACTAAACAACACCTCTTTTATAATCCCAAAAGGAATAAAAGCACATGTCCACAAAAAAATGTGTACCATGTGAAGCCTGATCTCACAGTTCATTGATAGAATCCCACATCAGGCTCTTTGCTGAAAGCGTGGAATTGTGATTCAAATTCTCTCCCTCCCTCTTGCTCTGTCCCTCCCCTGCTCTCTTTGTCTCAAAAGTAAATAAATAAACTTAAAAAAGAGTAAGATTTATAAGACACTGTAAAACTTTTCTCAATGTAATTATACCACTGAACACTCCACTAGCAGTATTTGAAAGTTCCAGTTGCTCCATGTCTTCATCAACATTTAGTGTTGTCAACCTTTTTAATTTGATAGGTGTACAGTGGTATTGTGTCGTGGCTTTAATTTGCATTGCCCTAATGATGAATGATTTTAAGCATCTTTTCCTGTGTATTTATCTCTCTCTCTCTCTCTCTATATATATATATCTTTCTTTGTGAAGTGTCCCTCAACTGTTTTGTCCAGTTTTTAATTGGGTTGTCTGTTGTTTCATAGGTATTCTTTATATTCAAGTCTTTTGTCATATATATTATATATTACATATTATATTATATTAATTTATTATTTATGTTATTATTTAATAATATTATTTATTATTTATATTATATTATAATTGATATTGTATTATTTTTTATTTTGCATTAAGTTCAGACTTCCAAAATGTCACAAAAATGGCATGGAGAATTCCCGTATACATTTTACCCATATTCCTCACATGTTAACAGTTTACCTTACTTGCTATATCAATTATTCTCTTTCAGTGTATATATGTATGTGTACATATAATATGTGTATAAGTATAGGTAGATGGATAGATATAACAATTTCTGATATATTTGAGAGTAAATTGCAGACATGATGATTTTTACTTCTAAATTCTTCAGTGTGCATTTACTTTTTTTCTTTAAAGAATATTCTCTTGGGACACCTGGGTGGCTCAGTTGGTTAAACACCATGCTCTCACAGTTGGTGAGTTTGAGCCCCATGTTGGGCTCTGTGCTGACAGCTTGCAGCCTGCTTGGGATTTTTTGTCTCTCTCTCTCTCTCTCTCTCTCTGCCCCTCTCCTGGTCTCTCTCTCTCTCTCTCCCTCTTAAAAATAAATAAATAAACATTTTTAAAAAATAAAGAAAGAACATTATCTTACATAAAAACGGTACAATGATCAAATTTAGGAAATGAATATTGGTATAATACTATTACCTAAACTTTAACCATACTCAAAATTTATCAGTCATCCCATTAATACCCTTTATTATATCTGGGATCACATATTTCATTCAGTTATGATGTTTCTTTAGTCTCTGGTAGTCTGGAACACTTTCTCAGTATTTCTTTGCCTTTTATAACCTTGACACTTTTAGGATTACAGACTAGGTATTTTGTAGAATTTCCCTCATTTTGGGTTTGTTTGATGTTTCCTCATGTTTAGATTGAGGTTATGTATTTTTTGGCAGGAATACCACAGAAGGAAAGTTGAGTCCTCCTCAGTGCATCCTATCAGGAGGTAAATGATGTCCATTTGTACCATTACTGGTACTGTTAACTTTAATCATTTGGTTAGGGTAAAATCTGCTCTATTTCTGCACTGAAAAGTTACTGTTTTTTCCTTTGTAGCTAATAGGTATCTATTAGATATATCTTTTGCAAATTCTTTTCTCACTATGTGGCTTGCTTATTCTATTCTTTTTTTTAAATTTTTTAATATTTATTTATTTTTGAGAGAGAGAGAGAGAGAGCACGAGCAGGGGAGGGGCAGAGAGAGAGGGAGACACAGAATCTGAAGAAGGTTCCAGACTCTGAGCTGTCAGCACAGAGCCCAATGTGGGGCTTGAACTCATAAACTGTGAGATCATGACCTGAGCCAAAGTCGGAGGGCTAATCGACTGAGCTACCCAGGCTCCCCCTGCTTGCTTATTCTATTCTTAACAATATCTTTCAAAGAGTAGAAATTTTAAATTTTGATGAAGTTGAATTCATCAACTTTTTATTGCTTTTTGTGTCCTCTGTAAGAAATATTTACCTACCCTCAAGTCATAAAGATATCCTCCCGTGGTTTTTTTTTTCTAGAAGCTATAATTATAGTTTTATTTTTTGTATTTTAGTCTCTAATCCATCTCAAATTAGTCTTTGTGAATGGTGTGAGGTAGGGGGTCAAGGTTCATTTTTTTTTTTTCTCATATGGATATTTAGTTGTTCCAGCACCATTTGGTTGAAAATACTTTAGTTTCCCCATTGGATTGCCTTGGTACCTTCACTGAAAATCAAATAGCTGCATATATGTGGGTGTAGTTTTGAATTCTGTATTTTCTTTCTTTGTTATATTTGATTATCCTTATGTTTAGGCCCCATTTTTACACTAACTTTATAACTGGTCAATTAAACATAATCTCTCTGGGCCTCAGTTCCTTATTTACATAATGAATTATTGTAGCTACCTAATTTGTGAGGCCTCATATCTATAATATCCTATAGTTGTTGGTTCTTAGATTCTTAGCACTGCACCATTCTATTTGTGTCAATCATTTTTCAAACTGATTTTATAGCTTGCTGGTTTTGAAAGAAGTTTTATCAATGTGAGGATCTGCATGAATTCCCTCTCTTTCCCATAACTCTGGGGTCTCATTTCTGTCTCATAATTTCAGAAAAGTGGTTCCAATTATTTAATGTTGACTAGAACTAGTAACAGACCCTACTCTGTCTTCTGGTTTCTCTGGTAGAAATGTCTTATAAACAGAGACACTTGCCAAAAGTTAAGAGCAGCTATGACAATCAGGTATTCTATAAATAGGGTAACCATATATTTTATCTTTCAAATAAGTGCACTTTTGAGATTGAAAAGGATAATAATAATAATAATAACATTATTATTATTTTTTGTCTCTGAGGGAGTGGACTGTTCCTGAAATATCACAATACCTGTTTTATGTGAAAAGTAATGGGGCAAGCTGCTATTCCATCTCCCTTCTCCAAAAATCCATTTAATATATTGTTCTTGGATAGAAGGCATATCAGGTATTAAACTGATAAGAACAGATACTACACTTGATCTTGGCCAAAAGGTCAAGAAGTGATGAAAATGGGTAATTATTAATAACAGTGTCAGGACAACAGGTGTAAACCAAGAGTGCCCTGGAATGTATAGCAGCCCTGTTAATAAACCTCTTAGAACTCAATCAAAGTCATTCATTCAACAGCCATTTTTCAAAAGCCTAAGTACCAAGCTCTGTATTAGGTGTGGAGAGTCTAAGATAACTAACTGATTCCTGCACTAAAGAGCTTTCAGTATAGTTGGGGAAGCAGACAAAAAACCCAGACAACTATAGTGAGATATTTAAGTTCTATGACAGATATTTGCCCAGGGTTCCCTGTAAGGCAGGCAGGAAATATACTTGAGCTGAGGTGTTTTTTTTTTTTTTTTTTTTTTTTTTTAATTTACATCCAAATTAATTAGCATATAGTGCAACAATGATTTCCTTAATGCCCCTTACCCATTTAGCCCATTCCCCCTCCCACAACCCCTCCAGTAATCCTCTGCTCTCCATATTTAAGAGTCTCTTATGTTTTGTCCCCTCCCTGTTTTTATATTATTTTTGCTTCCCGTCCCTTATGTTTGTCTGTTTTGTCTCATAAAGTCCTCATATGAGTGAAGTCATGTGATATTTGCCTTTCTCTGAGTGACTAATTTCGCTTAACATAATACCCTCTAGTTCCATCCACGTAGTTGCAAATGGCAAGATTTCATTCTTTTTGATTGCTGAGTAATATTAAGCTGAGTTTTTAAAGAACAAAGTGTTGCCAAAGGATTTGCAGGAGGTAGCAGAAGGTATGTTGTAGAAGGCTTTCAGGTACCAGATGAACAATTGGGATAATGAAAATAATAGCATTTATAGAAAGTTAGATTTGCATAGCCTTTTAAAGAGTTGTCAAAAATTGGGATGCTTGCTTGGAGGAGAATAGAGAAACAGCAGTGTCAACATAGCCAGAGGAAATGAGAATAGCAATCCGTAAAAGAGATGAGCATTCAGCTCCTCAAACAATTTTCATGGAGGCCAATCAACAGCTGCTCCCAAGAGTGGCTTTCCACCCACTTCTCTTTCTGCATTCCCCCTGGATGACCTCATCCACTCCCAAAGTTTCAAAGGACAGTTCTTTGTTGATGCCTCTTAAATGGGTATGCTAGTCCTGGACTTTCTGCTGAACTGCATGTCTGAATATTCCCTGCTCATTGACTCAAATTCAACACGTCTATTAACATTTCTCTCCCTCCCCAGATCTGCTCTTCTTTGGTATTCTGTATTCTACAGAATGACCTCTCTGTCCACCCTATTGCTTACATATCAGAAACCCAGGAATCGTCCTATAAGTTCCCTTCTTAGCTCCATGTCCTTCTGAGTCTACCTTCCTTTGTATCACCTGAACCCCTCCCCTCCATTTCCACCTAGGTTGTGGCTCTTGTCACTTCCAATCTAGATTACTGCCAAGCCTCCTAACTCTTCTGCTTGTCACCAATCTGGTCTCCACTCAAACTATCCTCCCTCCTGCAGCCAAGGCAAGTTTCTAAAATGCACATCCAAGCACCCCCACTTCTCTGCTTAAAACCTTTAAGTGACTCTCCACATTGCTTAAAGATCACATCCTTTAGCCTAGCAACTAAGGCCCTTGACAGTGAGATCCATGACGATTTCTCTGGCCTTACTTTGCATGCCTCACTCACACAGCTTTCACTAGGCTAGCCACTCAAGGCCACTTACACACCTCCATGCCCTCACACTGGCTATTCTCTTTTCCTTCTCTCCCATCTCTGCTTCTCTGATTGGCCTTCAAAAGCCTCTCCTCTAAGTTTCAAGAACACAACTTTTCTACATTTCAATGTCTGTCACTCCCACCAGACCAGGGTTTCTCAGTCTTAGCACTGTTGACACTTTGGACCACATACTTCTTTGTTGTGTCCCCAGACATTGTCAAATGTCCCCTTGAGAGTAAAATTGCCCCCATTAAGCACTACTGTCCCAGACTATGAGCTCCTTCAGGGCAGAAACCATGTCTTAGTTACATCCCTAATATTTCCCATGCTGCCTAAGAGGCAGTGGATATTCAGTAAATATTTATGTAATGAATGAAGGCAAGAAGAAATGAATGTCCTTCTCATTGATGTTGGTGGGACAGTTAAATAGTACAAGCTCCAGGGAATACAACTTAGCAATATCTATAGCAGTTACAAATAATTTTTCTTGGGGAGCCTGGGTGGGTCAGTTGGTTGAGCGACTGACTTCGGCTCAGGTCATAATCTCACAGTTTGTGAATTTGAGCCCCGCGTCAGGCTCTGTGCTGACAGCTCGGAACCTGGAGCCTGCTTCAGATTCTGTGTCTCCCCTTCTCTCTGCCCCTCCCCTGCTCATGCTCTGTGTGTGTGTGTCTCTCTCTCAATAATAAATAAACGTTAAAAAAAAGTTTTAATGTGGCCTCACTTTATAAAAAGCAAAAAACAAATAACTTTTCTTGTAGGGATTTTATAGCTATAGTCATACATATGTAAAATGATAAATGTTCCACATTATTTATTGAAGCTTTGTTTTAATAACAAAAGCCTAATCATCCATTAGCGAGACACTCTTTAAATAAATCATGGTCCTTTATACAATGGAACATTATGCAACAGTAAAATAGAATGAAAAATCTTACATGCATTTATATGGAAAGATCTCCAAGATGCAGCAAAAGTGCAGAATGGGTTATTTGTGTTAAAAGGGAGAATAAGAGTACATATTTGTACTTACTTATATATGCATGAAGAAACTGTGGAAGGATACACAAGATAATAGTAATAGCTGTGTGTGTGTGTGTGTGTGTGTGTGTGTGTATTAAGGGTGAGGTTGGGAACTGGGCAGTGAAAGGGCAAAAGGTAGGAGGAAGATTTTTCATTGTGTACCTATTTATACTTTCTAATTTTTAAGTCTTATAAATGTATTGCCTACTTGAAATAATTATTTTTATAGGAAAGGCAGAAAATTGTAATGGAATTTACAGGTAATGAAGTGTACAAAACTTGAACTAATAATTGGTTAATTCATTATAATAATTATTGCTACAAAACAGAGTTCTATATAAAAATATAATAAAACCTTTTTCAGGGGCGCCTGGCTGGCTCATTCAGTGACTCTGGATCTTAGGGTTGTGAGTTTGAGCCCCATGTTCACTGTAGAGCTTACTTAAAAATAAAACCTTTAATTCTTTCTCTTTTTTTTAAGAGAGAGAGAAAGTCCTCTCATGTGAGTGGGGGAGGGGCAAAGGAAGAGGGAGGAAGAGCTTCTTAAGCAGGATCCATGCCCAGCTGAAGAGTCATATGCAGGCTCTTTCCCAAGACCCTGAGATCATGACCTGAGCCCAAATCAAGAGTCAGACTCTTAACGGACTGAGCCACCCAGGTGCCCCAAAATAAAATCTTAAAACAAAACAAACAAACAAAAGGAACCCTTTTCAAATCCATGATCATTTATGTCCCATGTAAAAATATTGTGTTCATCTAGTTACAAAAACTTCCCTCTAAAGAAAGCTTTTGTGCAATAAATGTTTTCTCTAGTCTAATGTAACAGTCAGTAGGTTGCTTTTTTTTCTTTTTCCCTATACATTCAAGTAGCCATTCCCCTGGTATTTCCTGAGATACCAACAGTAGATGCACAGCAGTAGATGTTTAGAGGGATATGAAATGAACAAGATGCACTCCCTGTTTTTGAGTGGTTTACAAACTAATCAGAACTCTTTATGTCTGGAGCCTTCTCTTTGCTCAAGCCTTTGCTCAAATGTCACCTCATACTCTGATCCCACTTTTTAAAATAGCCACCATTGCGGCACCTAACTCTTCATTCCCTTACACTTACTTATTTTCCTTCATATTGCTTACCACCATTTGCCAAATTACAAATTCATTTGATTATTTTTCATATTATCCAATTAGAACAGCACCTGATCCATAATAGGCTCTCAGATGGATAAATGAATGAATGAAGAAGAAAGGAATGGCTGCAGCATCCCATATTATAGGGTGTGGTATGAACAATACAGAAGGTCAAATAGGATATGTGGGCCTGAAGAATCAGAAATTCTACAACATGAATTTGAGATGGGGAAGTTTGAAAAGTTGTCATAATGAAGTATAGACCAGAGGCCTCATGTGCTTTACATTGGTCAGAAATCATCCTTAACCAGCTTATAGAAGACTAAGTGGGGTTTGCCCAACAACCTGAAGGTATACTTGAATTCTACACAAAGATAATTGACTAGGATCAAAACCCAAGCCAGTGCCCCAATATAAGGTTACCTAAAAACTCAATAGTCCTCAATTGTTTTTGTAGGATAATGTTCAGCACTCTCAGTGGTACTTAAGCGCTATTTAAATTCTCTTGATTGTAAAGTCCCTTTCCCCACCTTTCTTTGGCCTCAACCACTGAGGAGAGCTGAAGCTTTCATTAAGTTACTCTGGCCTTTTATTAGAGGGTGCTTGGTGGACAATTGGGGTGTGGTTTGCATTCTTTTCCAGCCACCTGAATGGCAGGTTATATGAGCTTAATGGATCTAAGATGATGACAGAGAAGGCTGGTGACTAATGCATTTAGCCACCTTGTTTCCAGAACAATCACCTGAGTGAAAACCTTCTTGTCATCCTTGATCAATCTTGTTAAAGGGAGCTGGACTGGTATCAGTCCAGTGTGGAGTATGTGCTTGTACATACATGAAATTGTGAAATCAGTGTCTCATTTTAGAATACCCCTTCCAGGTCTTGCTTCATGGTAATGACTCTCATTCTCCATGACCTGTCATCAGCACTGGCACTTTTGACCAACCCCTTCCCTGAAACTCCTATATCCCTTGATTTCAGTGACACAACCCTGTACCACTACTTTCAAAGCAAAATCAATTGAAGTTAAGAACCCGCACTGTGGAGGGGGCAGCATTGACTGGCTCAGTCTGATGAGCATGTGACTTTTGATCTCAGGTTTATGAGTTCGAGCTCTACTTTGGGTGTAGAGATTATTTTTAAAATTTTTTGTAATGGGGGTGCATGGGTGGCTCAGTTGGTTAAGCATCCGACTTCAACTCAGGTCATGATCTCACAGCTCATGAGTTCAAGCCCCTCATTGGGCTCTGTGCTGACAGCTCAGAGCCTGGAGCCTGCTTCCAATTTTGTGTCTCCCTCTCTCTCTGTCCCTTCCCTGCTTGTGCTCTGTCTCTCTCTGTCTCAGACATAAATAAACATTAAAAAAGAAGTTTAAAAAAATAAAAACTAAATAAAAATTTTTGTAATGAAAAAAATAAAAAACACACACTGAAGAAAATAAAAAAGAACACACATGCTGAAGTCACACTGCTGGGGTTTGACTCTGGGTTCTGAGCCTTGCTAGGTGAGCTCAGGCAAGTTGCTTAAGCTCTCTGACTCTCGGTATCTTTAAGTGATAGTTCTTACATTATGAAATCATCATCAAAATTAAATGGGTGAATAAATTTTAAATACTGACAATAGTGCCTGGAACATAATAAGCATTTGATTAGTTGTCATTACTTTATATTTGAATTCTCTCTGGCTCCTTCTCTGGCTCCTCTTCCAGTTCTCTGAATATGATTCAAAATTTGCCTCTTTATCTTTTCTTCTCTACACATTTTCTTTCTTTTAGGTATGTAATCCTTCCTCTGGGAATGATTGTATGGAAAAGATGGTGAACTCTGTGATGGTTCTGATTTCCCTCCTGAACTCCAGCCATACTCCCAGTGCCAACCAGACATTTACTTGGTTGTCTCGATAGTACCAAAATTGACATCCCGATATCCCAGACTCATCATCTCAGGAAAACATATTCTTTGATGTCTTCCCAGACTTCCATGTTCAAACAATTAATGAGCCCTTTATAATCCTTTGTTATCTATATCCCTTCCATTTCCAGTGCTACCCCCTAATATCAGCCTTTCTGACCTCACACCTGCATTGTTCCAATTGCTTTGAGTTTCTGTTACCTGCACATCAATTAATCACAGAGCGTACAAAAAATTTCCCAAGATTCTTCTACTCAGGAAACTTTAGGACCTATCTCTTGTCTAGCATATAAAATCTAAATCCATAACTTAGCATTTAAGGTCTTCCTGGCTCTGGCTCCCAACTGTCTCCCCCTTCTTCCCCATACGTCTGCATGGACCCCACGTTCTAGCCACCTTGACTTCTTCAGTCTCTGTGTCTTTAATCACATTGCTCAGCTTATGATGGCTCTTCACCCAACTCCAGCTATTGAAATCCTAAGTCCTACTTACCCTTCAGAGCCTAGTGTACAGACCACTTCTTCCAGGAGGTCTTTCCTAACTTCTCAGTTCCCTTAAGCTCTTTCAAGCTTTCTACCTTATATATAAGTACATTATAGTTACCACATATTGCCCTGTATTGTAATTATTTATTTCCATGGCTTGACTCCCCTGATAGACTGCAAACATTTTGTGGGTGGGATCCTCTTCTGTATATATCTTTGCATCAGACTTCCTTGGTTTAATACTGTTCACAGAGTAGATTCTTAATGTGAATGAATGAATGAAATCATATGCCTACTTTTATCTGTGTATAATTTTTCCCAGAGATTTGGTGATAACAACTGCTGCCACCGAGTCATAATCTAAAACAGAAAATACACTTCAGAGGATAATTAAATTTCCTTGGCTCATTAAATCTTGTAATTTGGGAAGTGGCTTCAGTGATGTGGTCATTTTTCTGCTAAGCCCCAAACGCAGACCATCAGTTCATGAAGAGGCAACATGTGGAAATGTTTATCAGCCACTAAATGCCAGAACAGAGTGGTTTGGCTGCTGCCAACAAGCAATCAATCACAGTATTTAGCTCTTCATACTCTGGGTCCAGAAGCTCGTATGGGAATTATGAGAAATATAAAAACAGTTTAAGATGTTATTATTTCATGGAGGCCTTTGATCTGATTATGAGACAAAATCAGCATACTTGAAATAATTTAAAAATAAATAAGGCTAATGTGCATAGTATTGGTAATAAGTGTCACAGGAATTTAGAGAAAGAAAAGATAAAAATAATACTAGTCACCATTTGCATGCATAGCATTTGACAATTTATTATAATTTATTTCATATAATTTCTCCCCAAGTCTTTTGAGCCAAGCATTAGTATTCTCATTTTACAAATGCAGAAACCAAGGTTAAGAGATTAGGTAATTTGCCCAAGGTCTAGAAACATAGCTAGAAAATATTGTCATTTACCAGCTGGGCAAATCCACGTACCACTGCTTCCATCTGGACTTTTTAAAGTCTACCTCTGAAACTGTGTATTATTCTTCTACACAAAACCTCAGTAGTTCTTAAGCAATACGATGTCAACTTCTAAATATGGCATTCAAAGCCCTCCACATTGTGTCTACAATAACCTACCCTTCCAGCCCCATGGCCAGGTACTCCTCACCTTGTACTCTGGTGGAAGAGGACATCTCAGACTCCACCTCTTTTTATAAAACCCAATGTTCAGGCCTCTGTGTCTTAGTTAGACATTTTTGGTTGTAAGCCAACTGCAACATATAAACAAGCAAAAATGGTGAAAGCTTGGTGCGGGGGCTGGCTGTCTCAGTCAGTGGTGCATGCGACTCTTGATCTCAGAGTTGTGAATTCGAGATCCACACTGGATATAGAAATTACCTAAACAAATAATTTTTTTAAAGGTGAAAGCTTATTATAAGGATATAAAGAAATCTCATTTCACCTCACAGCCTAACATCTCTTCAAAAGAGATTGGAACGTGGACCTGGGAAATGCAGGCCCTCCCTGAACCCTTATGGTCCCAACTCCGGTATGAATATTTATTTCCTTCGTCCTCTTCTCCTGGGTACATGGTAGAGGATTGCTGTGCTACTTTTCTAAGTTCAAAATCTTCAATTGCAAGGGTAGAGACTAACCAATACCAATGGACATTGATTTCAAATTCACGAATAAGAAAACTGAATGGTAGCTTGTGTCAAGTGTCATCTATGGCCAGGGAGGGTAGGGTCTCATCACACAAACATGGCCTTTACAACCCTTCCTTATGTGTGGGACATTTGGTGATGGGAGGAGAATTTCTTGAAAAAATAAATCCAACCAAACAGATCCACTGCATTCTACCTTACTTAACCTCATCCTAGAAAAATCCTGACCCTCCTTCCAATCCCAGATTAAATGCCACTTAAAAATTTTTTTTCCTTAGAAAGACACATGTTATGTATTTTATCTAGCTGTATGACCTCTCCTATCACAGTTCTTTGCACATAACAGTTGCTCAATAAATAGAGGTTGAATTGGGTTAAGGTAGGGTAATAGAAGAAGACTTTGTGGCAAGTGGTATTTGGCCTGGACATTAAAATAGGGACATGATTTTCATCAATGTGGGGAGGGGTCATTGTGACCTGGGGAAATAATGAGCAAGAGTTCAGGAGTGGAAGAGCAGTGAAGAGGCAACCCTGAATGGAGAATGGTGTGGGCCCCAGGGATCATCAAGGAGGAGACTGAGGCCTGTGGGAAGCCTTGACAGGTGGGTAGGCAGAGAAATTATACTTAAGGCCACAGGCAACTGGGAGGCAGTATAAGAACAGAAAATGTCTTGGTGAAAGGAGAAAGTAGCAAAGGAACATGAACCTCATGGCACACAGCAAAGCTGAAAGAAAGGAGAAGGTAATACAGAGATGGAAAGAGAAAGAAAAAGGATAAGGGTGCAGAGCCAACACAAGGCCAGCAGGTCACTTGGAAGACTGTTGGGAACTTGGGCATGAGCTGGTGAGGACCAGACTACTAGAGTGTCCACGGCTGAAAGAACAGGAAGAACAAATCTGAAAGAGATTTTCAAAAAAGAAACTGTAGAACTGGGTCTGATATTTACTGCCACTATTATGGATCTCATTTATACATGTCAACAGCACTATAAGGTAGTTTCTTATGTATAAGTGAGGTAACTATGGTCACATAGGAAAGTGGTAGAGCCTGGATTTGAACCCATTCCTATCTGAGTCTAAAGCACCACTCTTTCCACCATGCCACACTGCTTGGTTATATTTACTGCACTTTCTTAGCACTGTTGACTTAAGCCAGCATGTCTGAGCACCGGGAATCTATGTCAATCTCCTGAAACCTTACCTCTACCCTGCAGGACACTCTCCAAAAAATTGTCAGGCTAAATCTGTAAGAACAAGATGGAGACAATTAGGTAAATTTACTTTCCCTTTCTGGGCTTTCAATTCTTCATCCACAAGAGGGGCAAAAATGGTGGGATATCACTTCTAAAACTAGATTACAAGCCCAGCTCACATTCTGACTAAAACTAATGAGCAACGCTGAGCCAGAATCACCACTTAGGCCACGCCTGGGGTTCCTGACTCTTAGAAACAGTGAGAAAATAAATATTTGTTGCTCTATGCAGCTAAGTTTTGGGTAATTTGTTACACAGCAATAGATAGCTGATGCATCCCATAAGCTGACAAGTTTGACAAGAGAGTGATTTAATGGCATGGGCTATGAAAAATTCCCTGTTGGTCTCATCTGTCAGTGCAATCTATTGTAAATGTTGGCACATGATAGAGGAAATAGGCTGAAAGAATAAGTCACCACCCAAGGTGGACCCAGGACTCAAACCAGGCAGTCTGACTCCAGAGAAAAAGGCAAGGTTGGTTAATGCTAGTGAACAGCCATAGCCATGTCTTTGTGGCTGACTGTAGAGGAAAGAAGCCAGGAAAAAATCCTTAAGAAACCATTTTGGGTTTTGTTCATCAGCAAACATTAGGGCTCCTTACTTCTGAAGGGCTTCACAGGATACCAATATTTTTTCCAGTGCTGGTTTCTGGAACACCACAGACAAAGCATTAGGAAAGCACCCACTTTATCCTCTATTAATTCTGATATATTTTCCAGGTCAACAAAGACAGTTTATCTCAAATCAGCTTCCTATGCTATGTGAGTTTGGTGGCTCCTTTGCTTTTTAAGGTAACTCTTAAAAGGGAGTAATGGGACTGTCACCTGGGAATTGCTCTTTGGTTTAAAAATAAAACAAGTTAAGGGGTGCCTAGGCAGTTCAGTTGGTTGAGCGTCTGGCTCTTGATTTTGGCTCAGGTCATAATCCCACGGTTTGTGGGATGGAGCCTTGAGTTGGGCTCTGTGCTGACAGTGCCGAGCCTGCTTGAGATTCTCTCTCTCCCTTTGTCTCTGCCCCTCCCCCACTTGCACTCTCTCTCAAAAATAAATTAATAAACTTTTTTTAAAAATTAAAAAAAATAGGGGTGCCTCGGTGGCTCAGTCGGTTGAACGTCTGACTTCAGCTCAGGTCATGATCCTGCAGTTTGTGGGTTCGAGCCCCCCATTGGGCTATGTGCTGACAACTTAGAGCCTGAAGCCTGCTTCAGATTCTGTGTCTCCCTCTCTCTCTGTCCCTTCCCTGCTCACGTTCTGTCTGTCTGTCTCTCTCTCAAAACTAAAAAACATTAAAAAAAATTTTTTAATTAAAAAAATAAATCTCTAAAAATAAAGCAACTTAAAATACAAACAAATACCCACTGGGTCAGACACTTCTTGATTATTTTTATTTATATTTTCTTTCCTTATACATTAGAGTGTTCCCAGAAAAAATTCAGAGTAACTACTAACCCCTTCTTAATACACAAATCTCCTTGCCCTTTCTAATTAAAACTTTGAGCTTCCTAATAACAGATCTTATAGGTTAAAGCATCCAAAATTATTAATCAGAAACAGAGGCCAGTAAATTTTTACTACCAGACATTTTGGTCTTTGAAGATGATACCAGAGTGTTATCTGAGCAAGCAAAAAAAAAAAAAAAAAAAAAAAAGAAAGAAAGAAAGAAGGAAAGAAAGAAAGAAAGAAAGGAAGAAAGAAAAGGGAAAGAAAGAGCAATTAACCAGATTCCAAAGGGATGATTGAATGGTAGGAACAGGAAAGAGATCAACCTGCCAGGGGAGAGGAGACTTAAATCAAAATAAAGGGGAATTTTCTCTTCACTTTATTCTCCCTAGCTATTTCTAGTTTCTCCAAGTAGCATGTCAGTGCTCAGCTGCAGCATGGTTTGGGAGAACAAGTAAGCCATGTGCTTGAAAGCAGGGATTCAAGGCAGGTGCTGGAAAAGCCTCCCAGTAACCAAGGTGCACTGTTGCCTTTGGAATAATTCAGTAAGAGCTCTTTTTTGAACTGAACTTAAACCTAAAAATCAATTTAATCATAAAAATTATTATTGGTATGGCATGGGGACTAAAAAATAAAATACTGTGTTGTACACTTGAAGTTTGCTAAAAAAGTAGATCTTAAGTGTTTTCACTACACACAAGAAAAGATAACTATGTGAAGTGATGGATGTGTTAATGAAAATGTGTAATCATTTCATATGTATATGTATGGCAAACGCTAAGTATATACAAGTTTTATGTGTCAATTATACCTCAATAAAGCTGGGGGGGGAGTTTTACAGACTTGATAAATTATAGAATCAGATGATTTTTAAAGTTTTTTTTATTTTGTATTTTTTTTTAGTAATCTCTACACACAACGTGGGGCTCAAACTCATGACCCCAAGATTAAGAGTCGCATGCTGTTCTGACTGAGCCAGCCAGGTGCCCCAGAATCAGATTTCTAGATCTGAAACTTATTTTTAAGGTATTTGGTTCAATTCCTTCATTTTATAAAAATGGACAAATAGAGGTAAATGACTCACTAAAGGTTGTCAGCAGGTCAAGAAAAGGATTTCCCTATCAGAGGTGAGTTCTCTTGGCTGAATTACTCTGTCTTCTAGCTACAATGGCCTGAGCACTTCAGCAAACTTAACCTTCCTTTTTGAACCCTCAGTTACTAAGGCACGGAGTCAGATTTTCCCTGAGCTGGAAAATTGGTGAGATTCTTTCTGTCAGGTAAAGGTGTGATTTTTAATTTGCTAGAATAGAAGCAGGGAAGAGCAATAGAACTGAAAATAGAGGATCTGCTTCAGGTAAAAATTAACTCCGTAGTCACCAATAAGTTATTGTGAAGCCTGCAGCCACCCAGCACCGTGGCAGTACATTTGACACTCTGGTCTTTATAGCTTGGCACAAGGGTATGGGGAAATGACCTTGACTTAGTCTCTTCAGGCTGCTCTAATAAAAGTATCACAGACTGTGTGGCTTATAAACAACAAATATTTATTTCTCACAGTTTTGGAGTTTGAAGTTTAAGATCAAGCTGCCAGTGGATTTGGTATCTGGTGAGAGTCCATTTCCTGGTTCACAGATAGTTATCTCCCTGTGTCCTCACTTGGCAGGAAGGAGAGAGAGCTCTCTGGGGTCTCTTTTTGTAAGGGCAATAATTCTATTCATGAAGGCTCCACCCTCATGACCCAATTACCTCTCCAAGGCTTCACCTTCTGATACCATCACATCGGAGGTTAGGATGTCAACATAGATTTTTGGTGGGCTACATTCAGTTTATAACAGTCCCCGTCCTTTAAAATCATACAAAATTCTCCCCAATTTAATTCCAATAGACAAAATTAAGTGCTAGTGTGAGGCAATGCTCCAAGCACTGCTAAGGCGACAAAGATGAAAAAACAGGGTCCTTGCCTTCCAGGGTTTTCCAGTCCAGTTACAGATAGCCTTGTCAGCAACAGTCTAAAAAAAAAAAAAAAAAAAAGGTGAAAGTAAGGGCCATGCAGAGGGAAAATCAACATGCTGAAGAAGCCCAGAGGAAGAAAGGGTTCACATTCACCCTTGGGAAAGGTGTTTGCCAGGGCCTCAATGAATAGGTGGGATTTGGACAGGCAGGAGCAGCTGAGGCACCAGCAGGAGAAAAACCATGGAGGCTCAACATGCCAGAAAAACCTAGGAGACTCCAGGAGTTAGCAAATGCCTTTTCAATGCCCTGATCTGTTTTGTGACATAGGATAATTAGAACATTTGACTGCATGGACATTCCCAAGGAACTGAAGTTGCCCTTGTTCTGCCCTGACTCGAGAGGATGGGAACTGGGAACCGGCACAGAGAGGCCAAGCTTTTGTGTGAACCCAGAGGTGGTAGGTTGATCATGACATCAAGCACACACACAACTTCTAGAGAGATTCACCAGTTAAAGTTTCTGCATGTCAAAGGTAAATGAGGCTGAAGAAGTACCCCAACTGGCAGATGATGAAATGCCCCTCATCCTTTCCCTAGGCTGGAGGGTGGAAAGAAGGAAGAAGCCAGAATGCTTCTCTTTCTCTTCCTACAAAGTCCCAATGTGCTGCAAAGGCAGAGTCTCCTCCATATTCCATCTCTATCTGGACATGCCTCCTTTCACGGTCAGAGTATCCCTCTCACCTAAACACCAGCAACCATCCCTGGGAACATCACCTGGTCCCTGTGTACTTCTAACTCTAGTGGGGGCAATGTTTTCTGCTAATCTCTCAATTGACTCATTATCCCTTGTTCAACTCCTTGGTCTTCCAACACCCATGTAACCAGTTTCTTGCATGGCATGTCTATTTTCTTGACTGGATTCAGACGGATACAGCAGAGACACTGCTGAAGGGGCAATTCCTTTGCTACATCATGATCTGCTTAAAAAACCAAGTGAATTTTGCTTATATCTGTGTTTGTTTTAATAGGAAAATAATTTTCCCAGAAATTTTTTTAATGTTTATTTATTTATTTTTGAGAGAGAGAGTGCAAGCAGGGGAGGGACAGAGAGAGAGGGAGATCAAGATCCTTGCTATCAGCACAGAGCCTGATATGGGGCTTGAATTCAGGAACTGTGAGATCATGACCTGAGCTGAAGTCAGACGCTTAACGAACTGAACCACCCAGGCACCCCTGTTTCCCAGAAATTATAGTGTGAATTTGAAGCTCCAGAAAGATGCTTCACCTTTGTTCTGTGGCACTGTTTTTCCTATTCCTTAGTGTACTGATAGGGATCTCCCCATGTAGTCACTGACCATCTATATTAGTCAGTGGTACTTAAGCTACCACAACAAAATACCACCGATTGAGTAGCTTTAATAAAAGAAATTTATTTTCTCACAGTTCTGGAGGCTGAAAGTCCAAGATCAAGGTGCCAGCAGAGTTAGTTTCTGTGAGACCTCTCCTCTTGGCTTGCAGACAGCCACCTTTTCTCTGTCTTCCCATGGCCTTTTCTCTGTGCACACGTACTCCTGGTGTCCCTTCCTCTTCTTATAAGGACATGACTCCTGTTGGATTAGGGCCCCACTCCTATGGCTTTATTTAACATTAATTACTTCTTTAAAGGCCCAAAAACAGCCACATTGGAGGCTTAGGGCTTTGACATGTGAATTTCAGAAAATTCACTCTACAACACCAGCCTTGTAACCTTTTGGCAGAACTGCAAAGAATTCGTCTCCATTATGAAGATGATTATTCTAACATTTCCAGTATTTTCACAATTCCAGTAGCAGAGGCATTGTCTCCCCAAAAACCACTACTAAAAATGAAATTGCTACCTAGGAGCCTAAGAATATCACCTCTAGTGTTCTATTAGCCATTAGCAAATTACCACACCAAGAGAGTCATCCTGGTAAGAGAAAGGTTCATGGGGCTGGGGGTGGGGAGAATGGGAGTATTTGGGCCACAGAGGGCAGGCTGGCTCAGTTGGGAGTAGGACCGTGAAATATTCTTTTCTCTTTTTTCTCTACCCTTCTTCTTTGCCTCAGTTAACTCCTGCTGTAAGGAGTACTACACATAAACTGAGAGAAACCCTCACAGGTACTACTCCGCACGGGGAAGGACCCATGTCTGCTTGCTGTGGGCAATTGGTTGCTGCCACACCCGAGGCTGGGTCCATCTCTTTCCACCCAACAAAGAGTTGCAGGTTAAGAGAATGACTATGTGCAGGCTCAGCACTGGGCTCTGGGAGTCCAATGAACAAGAGCTTACGTCTTGTAGAGGAACTCAGCTCTCTCCTTAACTATTCTAATAGGGTTCAGTTTGCAGCAGTGGCGGGGGCAGGGCAGTTTGTTTAATTCAGAGCTTTAGAAAGCCAATGGGAAGTTATGTTGAAGCCTTACCATGAAATTAACCATATTCACTTTTTTTGGGGAAAATAAGCCAAATTGAAAATAATAGAAAGTAAAAAAGGCAATGTTCCCTTCTCACTGGGATGTTATTTAAAACCCTTTCTCAGAGGCGACCAGGACCAAGTTTCTGGCCCAGTGTAGTTTGCTTGCCCAAGTCAGCTGCCCCTTAGCCTTTGTTGTTTGTGCTGGCCGCAAGCACTACTGGGCTGGTTCTCAGTATTCATATTAATTGCAGAAACATCATTGTTTATGGACTTTCTTGCCTTCATCAATTATTTTTCTATTTCTAGCTGTTCCTGTTCCTAATTTCTATTAGAAATGCTAGAGAATTCTCTAATGCAAATGCATTTGAGATGAAGCTGTGGAGTGCAAGGGTTTTTAAGGCCACTCAGCTTTCAGGAGGATCTTCTCGAATCACATAAGAGCTTCTCCCTCATTCCCTTGTCTAGTTGCAGCAGCAAGGGTCAAATGCTGTGTTTTTTGTTTTTGTTTTGCAGCACAATGTCTCCACTGCTTAACTGTTTTTGTTTGTGTTCTAATGTTGGAGCCAGGTCATCTGGGCTCTACTGGATTCACTAGCAATAATTCCCTAGAAGGAGCTGCTGAAGCAAGAATCCCCTGGGTGCCAGGTCTGAGTTATATTCCCTGTGTCTCCCTGATTTATTCCTGAAGTCTTTTCTTGTATAGATTTATTTCTTTTGTATTTTTAAATCAAGTTGCATGAAGTAAAACATGCGGATTTCAAATTTTAACCAAAAAATGAAAAGGGAAAGGAACTAGCATTTATTAAGCATGAACACCACGCTAGGTGCCTTAATTATTTAATAATCCCAACAATGCTAGGAGGTATTACCTCCCCACCTGACAGCTGAAGACACTGAGATCCCAGAAGGTGAAAAGCAAGCAGGGAGCAGAGTCAGGACATGCAGACAGTCTGACTCAGGGCGCATGTTCTTACACTGCAGCACCAGCACAAACCTGAATCCACACATCGCTTCTGTTTGCTGGTTGGGCATAAAGAGGTTTAGTACCATCATCAAGGGTTCCCAGCTAGTAAATAGTAGCATATAAACAGGGGAAAAAAAAAATCAGTTCTTATGATTCCCAACTTGCCATCAAACTTTAAAATGCAGCTCATCTCTGGGACCCCTGGGTGGCTCAGTCAGTTGAGTATCCAAATTCAGCTCAGGTCATGATCTCGCAGTTCATGAGTTTGAGCCCTGTGTTGGGCTCTGTGCTGATAGCTCTGAGCCTGGAGCTTGCTTCAGATTCTGGGTCTCCCCCTCTCTCTGCCCCTCCCCTGCTGGCTATCTCTCTCCCCCTCTCTCTCTCTCAAACATAAATAAAGATTAAAAAAAATTTTTTTAGGGGCGCCTGGGTGGCTCAGTCGGTTAGGTGTCCGACTTCTGCTCAGGTCGTGATCTCATGGTTCCTGGGTTTGAGCCCCGCATCAGGCTCTGTGCTGATAGCTCAGAGCCTGGAGCCTGCTTCAGATTCTGTGTTTCCCTTTCTCTATCTGCCCCTTCCCCTCTCATGCTCTGTCTCCCTCTGCCTCTCAAAAATAAATTTTAAAACATTAAAAAATTAAAAAAAATTTTTTTAAATGCCTCTCATCTCCTTATGGTTAAATCCACTTTCTGGTCTTCTGTGTGAAAGTTAATTGAACAGTCAAGTGGTCTACCTCTCCTACATTGTTAGCTGTTGTGATACCATGTGCTTCCATACTTGAGAAAGGTTATTATCCTCTTAGATTCTCTTAGATTTTTTTGTTGTTTTTATGTCGTTGACCAAAATATCACAGACCAAAATTTATATAGATACATATTTCTACAAAGTAATGTGTAGTATCCAATTATTGACATAATATTCTCCCTTTCTTCTGTTCTTTACAAATATCCTATGTATAAATATTCAAAAATATATTTATGTATACTTAAAACATAGGGGAGTGGGTTAAATAAACAGAATTTTAATTTGTGTAATCCTTCATCATACTCTCAATTAAATGTGTAACACTCAAGATAAAGAGTGTTATTTACCTTTTCCTAGTTCAGTAAATGCACTACCTCTGAAGCAACACTAATCCATGCATTCCCAGGGATTACATCACACAATGATTTGGAACACAAAGAATATTCTTTTTTTTTTTTTTTTTTTTTTTTAAGATTTTATCTTTAAGTAATCTCTACAGCCAATGTGGGGCTTGAACCCACAACCCTGAGATGAAGAGTCGTACATTCCATCGAAGAAGCCAGCCAGGCTCCCTAAGAATATTCTTGCATGGTATTTTTATTCTACAAGTATGTTATTCACCTCATCATACATTTGTTTTTGCTGAAGCTGTCTGAATAAAGTATTTAGAATTCAGTCCCTCAATGGGAAGAAGAAGAGCTGATGAACACCAAGAGCAAGCTGCTGTAGGAAGTGGTCTGAAGGGCAGCCTCCCCACCAGAGGCTGAGGCCCACTTCATTTCAGTATCCCTCTGGCCACTTGGCTGCTAAGCCCAGAGGTGGCAGGTGGTGTGATTTCACCTGGATACATACTGATTTTAGAGTATGGTGAGACATAAGAAACTTCCAATGATCCTTGTTTCAAAAAATAAAACCAAACAAACCTAGTTGCAAAACTCAAAAAGCTTATATTTAGCATAGTTTAGAAAGGGAAATTATACATGCATATACATGCATATATATGACAGAAGTCAAATATATATGTATATATTCTGTCTTTACTTTTAGCTTTTTTTGCAGAACTACAGTTAAAATTTTCTATCAGGGGGCACCTGGGTGGCTCAGTTAGTTAAGCCTCTGACTCTTGATCTTGGCCCTGGTCATGGTCTCATAGTTTGTGACACGGAGCCCTGAGTCAGACTCTGTGCTGCCAGTAAGAGCCTGATTAGAATTCTCTCTCTCTCTTCTCACTCTCTCTCCCCTCCACCTGCCCCTCCCCCCTCAAAATAAACTTCAAAAAAAATTTTTTTTTAAATTTTTTATCAGGCTTCTTTGGTTATAAGCAACAGAAATGGATTCTGGCTAATGTGAAGTAAAGAAAAAAGGAAGGAGAGAAGACAGAGATGTTGGGAAGATAGCTCACAGAATCAAAGGAAGAATTAAACTACCAGGTTTTGAAAGGACAGGAATCAGTCACTTGATTAGATTGTAGGCTCTGGTTCCAACTTGCCTTCTGCCCCTCTGTTTCTGCTTAATATTTAAATTTCTTTTTTTTAATGTATTTTTAAAAATTTTTTAGTTTATTTTATTTTGGGAGAGAGAGAAAGAGAGGGACAGTGCACAGGGGAAGGACAAAGATAGAAGGAGAGAATCTTAACCAGGCTCCACACCCAGAGAGGGAGCCTTACTCAGGGCTCCATCCCATGACTGTGAGATCATGACCTGAGCCGAAACCAAGAGTCCAATGTTTAACTGACTGAGCCACCCAGGTGCCCCTGTATTTAAATTTCAAGGAGAGAATATCTTACTGTCTGAGGATGTGTTAAGGGCCCATCTGCATGGTAGGAGTAGGAAAAGGCCCCTGAGATTGACCACCCACTAAAATGAGATGAAATGGGGGTAGTGCAGTAGGGCTGTTCCCCAAAAGAAAGGACGCTGGGCAAATAAAAAGAAAATCCCAGAGGTCCAGGACTGTGAGTAAATACAGTGGTGGTGAGGAGCAGAGGGTGGCCAGCCAATGAGACCAGAGGAGGCCTGAAAACAATCTCACAGCTGCAAGCCGTTTGTAACTGAACTTGCAAGGCATGGAACAAACAGCCTCACCACTTGTGGTGACTACATGGGCCCCAAGAAGAAAGACAGTAACTATCTTTGCTTTTGTCCCCTGGGGAGGAAGTTTGGTTCAGTGATTGCTTGTTGAGATTGGACAGCTTAATGCTATGGCTCTGCCTCTGGCTGCAGAAGGGGATCAAGGTGACTGGAGAATGAGGTAAAGATGAAGCCAGTCTTCCTCCTTGGTTGCGAGTAGCTCAGAACAAACACATGACTGCTAGGCATACCCCTGATTTATCCAGCCTCTGACAGGCACCAAGGGTATGGGGGTGACCCAGAAGCCCCCTTCGACATTCACCTTAAAACTTAGGGATGCTGAAACTGTGCTGTCAATAGAGTAGCCAGGAGCCACTTGCAACTTGGCTAGAACAAATTGAGATGTGTTGTAGGGGTAAAATACATCAAGATTTCAGGGCTGTAAAAAAAAGAACATGGAATAACTATTAATAATTTTAAAATATTTACTATATGTGGAAATGATAACATTTTGGATATACTGGGTTTCAGAAAACATTAGAATTTCAACTGATTCTTTTTTTAACATAGCTAGTAGAAAACTTTAAATTGCATATGTGGGGGCACCTGGCTGGCTCAGTCAGTAGAGCATGCAACTCTTGATCTCGGGGTTGTAAGTTTGAGCCCCACATTGGGTGTAGAGATTACTTAAAAATAAAATATTGCATAAAAATAAATAAATAAATGAATTGCATATGTGGTTTACAGTCTATTTCTACTGAACAGTGCTCTACTCTAATATTCTAGCTTGGCTTGGTAATGCAGGTTGGTTTTTTATTCATCTCTGTAGGCTCCTTGCCTTGCACAGAGCAGGTGCTCAATAGATTTTTGTTGGGCAAATTAATAAATTATTCAATTTAGTCAAGGCAGTTTTACACCACATGTAGAGTTCCTTGTTAGAGAGATGAGAAGAATGAATAACTCATATAGTCAGTACTTACCTTCTGATCACTCAATGCTATACACCAGTATGAGGGTTAAACCCTTCTCTGAATATCAGGGCTAGAGACTAGCAGATTTCTTATTTTCCTCCCCCTGTGGCCCTGTTTTATTGTCCCTTTGAACTCACTCTGCTTCAACAAAAAGGCAATTCCTTCAAGGTTTAGACAGTTTAGCTGAAATGTGTGTTGTGTGGCAAATAAATGTTTTTATGGAAACGAAGAGTCTCCATAAAGGAGGCTGTTGAATCATCAGGATAGATGGGGTTGTTTTCAAATCACTATGAGGCCTGGGGAGATTGATTCCATGAACAGCCCAAGGCCACATGGCTATTCCTGATAGGGCTAGAACTAAACTCTCAGACTCTTATCTGAGATAATCTTCAATTTCACAGAGAAAAGAGAGGTGGTCTGGCAGGAACTCCCTCGGCTTTCCTCCCTGCAACATCCGTGATATCTTTGTCTTCATTGGTTCCTTCTCTCTGCCTTTCTCAGAGAAAGAAGGGGCATCCTTACTCCTTTCCAGAGCTAATTTTGCCCCCAATGCCCTGCACCTAGCCCCTCCCCCCTCCCCCCCCCCCCACCCCCAGGGTCTTGCTCCCACACTCATCCTGTCCCTGAGGTTTGTATTCTCCACCGCGGCTTTCCTATCAACTTGCCCCCAAACCTCACTGCCCTGAAATTACCCTTCCTGACTGCTGTGATCCTTCCCCCTCTCTCCCTCCTTCACGCTTGCCCCTCCCATCCCCTCTTGGGCAGGGTCCACCCTTACTCTGCATATCCTCACTTCATCTTCTGCTCCTAAGACTCTTAAGGTCCTAGTTTCACCTTGTCCCCTCTCTTGATGCTGATCTCCAACTTCCTATTAGTGATTTCTACTTGGATATGCCACAGGGACCTAAAGTTCAACGTTGCCTAAACAAACTCAGAATTCTCCCTCAGACCTGCTGCCTTTCACCTGTACCCCCATTTCATTTACTCACGGACTCTAGATTATATCCTTGTATTTCTCTTTTGTTCTTACATTTACCCCTCCTCCTTCAATTCCTTTTCTGCTGGCAGCTTTCACTTTCTTTTGCGTCTTCCAGAATCCATTTGTTTATTGCACAGTTAGTACACTGAGTGCCAGGCATTGTGCTAGGCTCTGGGGCTATCATGGCAAACAAGACAGACAAGTTCCCGGCTCCTGCAGGCTCTACAGCTGAATAGAGGACACGGATGAGTCAGCAGGCAGTTGTAATCCAGAGAGACAAGTGCTTTGTTAGGGGACCCACAGAGCACTGTGAAAACTGAGTAGAGGGTATCTAACCTTCTCTAGGGAGTTTAGTGAAGGCAATAGGAAGAAAGTGAGTTAGGCCTGTAGGAATTTTCTAGGGGGAGGAGAATTTTTTTTTTTTTTTAAATTTTTTTTTTTTAACGTTTATTTATTTTTGAGACAGAGTATGAACGGGGGAGGGTCAGAGAGAGGGAGACACAGAATCTGAAACAGGCTCCAGGCTCTGAGCTGTCAGCACAGAGCCCGACGCGGGGCTCAAACTCACGGACCGCGAGATCATGACCTGAGCTGAAGTCGGACGCTCAACCCACTGAGCCACCCAGGCGCCCCGGGGGAGGAGAATTTTTAAGGATGTTGCCAGCATATGTGAAGGACCAGAGACAATAAAGACAGCAGGACACACTGGTGACCTAAAGGTGTTCACTAGGACCAGGTGGGGAGTGGGTCTGACAGAAAAGCTGGCCAGATCACATTGGGCTTGTTGGGTGGGTTGTGAACATTCAAAGGGTTTGGGGCAGGGGAGGGGAGGGAAGGAGTGGGATAGGATTTGTGTATTAGAAAGGCCACTCTGGTCTCTTTTTCATGTGGCAAGCAGCAGGGAGGGAGGCCAGAGCAGAGATGAGCTCCTGATCGAGGTTGTTGCCTTAATCTAGGGAAGAGGCAATGGTGGCTGGAACTAGGGCAGGCAGTACACATTCATTCATTTCTAATCTTGATCGACTGTCTTAGCACATGCTGGGTTGCAGGCACTGGAGGAGATGCCAGGATGACTAAGTCTATTTCTGTAAGGAGGAAGCTCATTGTCTGGTAAGGAAGACAAATTATTTGTCAAGTAAATAAAGGATTACAATGCAGTGCGATAGGCGCACCTGACAGGTGAGGACAAATGGCTGTCGAAGTCAGAGGTGGGCGGCCCAGGAGGCCTTCCAGGGGTGGCTTCTCACTGAGAGCCACAAGTCTTCCCCTCCAAGAGAGGTGAGCTTTGCCTCCCAACCCTGGAAGAGGGTGTTCTTACCTCACTCAGAGTGAAGTATGTTTAAAACTAGGCATTCTTTCCCCAGTTCTCTGGGGATGGGATTCTGTGAGGTGCAGGAGCCCAGGAGTCTCACCTGAAAGGCCACACTTGAGACTCCTAGCACGGGCTCCAACAGAAACCACGCTGTGAAGCCAGTCTTGAGTCTAGAACTTTCCCCCCACTGACCCAGCATGAATTTGTTCAAAAAAGTTTTAGTCCCAAAGGGTTTGTTAATATGAGTTTTACAGGGATCATTTCTCTCTTCTGCCTACCTAGCTCCTATGCATTATTCAAAACCATGTTCAAATTCTGCTCCACTGGTTCTCCCCTTTCAGCACACAACCACACCTAAGCCTTCACCATCCCTTAAAAATCCCCTTTCACGAATCTGCATCACCACAAACTGCTCTGTGCTCTAGTAGTTGCCGAGTGAGCAATACGCATGTGAATCGATCGGCCTTTTCTCTCCTATTATTCCAATCCTCCATGACTTCTACCTCATCATTTCCCCGGTGTTATTTCCTTTCGTGTGGAGGTTAACCACAGCTCTGACATCTCCCATGTTGGTTCATTTGTGCACAGATATGGTTTGCTTAATAGCAGTTACTGCCCCCCTTTTATGGCGTCTCTTCCATCTACATGTTATAAGGGTCTTTCAAAAATGCACATCTGACACCATTACCCGCCTTGTTTAAAATCTTGCATGATTGCCTGTCTCCCAAGAGAGAAACCTAAGCCCCCACCCATGGTACAGAAGAGGCTCCCTGTCAGCTTGTCTGCCCTTATCCCACTGCTTTCCACAAGACTGAGCACTTCCACAATAGACTGTCCTTGCCTTGGATGTTCTGCCTTGAAAGCTCTCCCCCATCACCTTGTCCAACCGACCTCTTATCTGCCATTCAGCATTCTACTTCAAATGCCTTAGTTAGGGGCTTCCCTTGACTCACTGACCCTCAGGAGTGATACCCTCTCCATTGTGAAAAATTATACCATTAGACATATACTACCATATTGTTACTGTTTGTGTTTCTTTTCTCCATTAAATAGTAAACTCTCTGAGGCCAGGGGCTGTGTCTTTGAGACCCCAGGATTTAGCTCAGTGCCTGGTTGGATGTGCTTAGGAAGGTCTCAATAAACAGAAGGATCTGTGAAGCAATCTTTTTGGTGGGCTGGTAGGGAGTTCAGATATGTTCCTGGGTTCTGGAACTGAGGCTCAAAATCATCCTGTGTTCAATGTCCATGTTTACTTTCCAATGCCCCACTTTATTTTTACTGCCTCCTCCTCCCCTCTCTGCCTTCCTGCCCCTACTGCTCTTCTTTTCTCTAAAATCTCTGGTTGCAGGGTGCCTGCGTGGCTCAGTTGGTTAAGCATCTGACTTTGGCTCAGGTCATGTTCTTGCAGTTCACGAGTTTGAGCCCTGCGTCTGGCTCTGTGCTGACAGCTCAGAGCCTGGAGCCTGCTTCAGTTTCTGTGTCTCCCTCTCTCTCTGCCCCTCTGCTGCTTGTGCTCTGTCTCTGTCTTTCAAAAATAAATAAACATTAAAAATTAAAAAAAATAAAATCTCTGGTTGCAAATTGCCTGATAAATGTACATGTATTAAGGTGTGGGGAACTATGGTATAAGGTGTATTTCAACAATGAGGATAACTTTTAAATTTTATTATTTCATTGCATTCTTATAAAAACCTCTGTAGCTCAAAAATAAGCCTTCCCTTTTTCTTCTTGCAGATAGCAGCCACCATGGAGAAGGAAGGCTCTTGGCTAAGAATTTATTGGAGTCTGAGGAGAGCCACAGTCTGTAAGCATTTTTTTCTTTCTTTCTTTCTTTTTTTTTGCACAGCTAAGGGAGGTGTATCTGGGATGTGTGGCCTAGCCCAGGGCCTGTGTCTTGCTACCAGATGGTCTGAAGGGGAAAGGGCAAGGAGGTGTGTGGGTGATGAAGGAAAGGAACTAAACCCTGTCTGGCATGATAATGTGACTGGGCTGGCTCTGAGGAGAGATGTGCCACCTGACATTTAAACTAAATTGCCTCTATGAAGTGCTTGTCCTCAAGCAGTGTAACTGTGTGTTTGGTACATCAGTAACCTGCTGGCGAGTGGGGAGAGCCGCGTGTACTCACACTGAAAGCAGGATTCGAAAGGGACCTTCTGACTCATAGGCTGACACCATCCTCCCTCCTTGGACCTCACTGCAAGACTTAGAGCTCAGAATAGACTCCAACAGATGAGTAGGACTTGTGGGATGAAGTCATTGATTATCACATGACATCACATGAACACATGGTGTCGACTTGTACTCAGGAGGGAGGGGCATGTTCCTTCCTGGAGAAGGAGATCAAGACTCTGGTCAGGGGTGGGGTTTTCTACGAGGTAGGATAGGGGAGTGGGGAGGTGGAATACACAGATACTTTGGCAAGGAGGAGCAATCCTTGGGGTAAGGAGCCAGTCGAGACTGGGGGTGTGCATATGAGGCATATTTCTTATTGCGAGTTGAGATTTAGAATGCTTGAAAGCCATAATGCTGAGAGAACCTGACCCTGAAGGGGGACAGGCATGGAGGCAGATTCTTAGGTCATCTGTGTGAGGTAGGCAAGTATACGCTCCATTTTATAGATGACAAACTGAGGAAGTTATGAAGAAAGCAATTGCTACTGGAGACTTGACTTTGTGCCAAGCACTGTGCCAACTACTTTCCTGACTTATTTCACCTGCTTCTCAGGTAGTTTTGCGTGGCTGGGGTGGTATCCTGTGTTCAGAGCAGAAGAGTTTGGGTGACTTGCCCAAGGCCTCACAGATCTCAAGGCTTCCTGAAGGACTCATCCGGCTTCCTCACGCAGTGTTCTTTGCTGCTCAGGGAAAAGCCTGAACAAAGGGTATCGGGAAAATGACATACTGAGTGCAGGTGAATAATCTCTCATGGTTACATTTTAGGCATCAGTGGAGGGAGGCAGAAATGCCTAGCCTCTCAAATCACACTTCAAAGGCAGCAACAAACTCTTAGAAGTCAAACTTGCGCTGCATGGCTGGTTTGTGTGGGAGACAACTCATGGACTCTTTCTAGACTGAACAGAAAATACTGGGAACATTAACACGAGAGCAAGGGATTTCACTGAAGGTCACTTACAAATAGAGAACAAAGGAATAACACCAAAAGGGTATCTTCACCCATAAATTTTTCCCAGATGATGAGCTAGTGTTTTTTGGGAACCAGTTTTGTGGCTGCTACCATGATAATGGATGTGGGGGAGTTAAAACTACAAACCTTGAGCGTTCAAGGCAAATGTAGTGCACGCACACACGCAGGTGCATACACGCTCACACACGTGCGTGCAGAGTGTGGAAAGGGACCGGGCCTGAAGTGGCCATCCAGCGTTAGGATGAAGGGGTAAAGGTTGGGATGTCTCTGGGTGGGGGCAGATCCGTAATGCTGAAGACGAGCACTGCAGACTATCATAGCGTTTCCAACTGACAACGTTTCATCTGGTTGTAGTTAGTGAGCGTCCGTCAGGTTGCCACCTCTCAAATCTGTGATAAGGCTAGAAACTCTGGGAAAACATGCCAGGTTAGTGGTAGCCCCAAAAGAGGGAATTACATGAGTTTATTTATCTGGAAACTGTGATTTATGAGATATCAAGGAAGCTGGGTCTCCCAGTAATGTTAGGAGCCTGGGAGTGTTGACTTCTAGTTTTCTTGACCAGCTCTGTCCTTGACATATAGTATGACCTTAAGACCTTCATCCTGCCTCGTTCCCTTCATTTCCTGCTACTGCCCTGGCAGCTCAATCAACCCTCTCCTTCAGTCTGGCCTGCTCCCCACCTCCAGTGAGCTATGCTGTGTAAAGGGCTCAGCCTCCACCACACTGCCCTCCCCCTTCACACACAGGCTATTTCCCAAAGGCTAAGGAGAAGGATATCGTGGACACTCACCCATCATATAACGTGTATTGGGTATCCCGGTGCTCTTTATTTTATTGTATTATTCTGTATAGGTTCCACTGTCAACATCACATTGTGTCTCATCCACATTGGACTGCAGCTGTCCAGCAGCTGGAGCAAACTTCTCTTCTGGCCTGGGCTCACAACCCACATAATGTCCTGGGAAATAAATATCAATTGGATTATTAATGAAATTTATTGCCTTTTTTGTAAAGTGGTGACCACAGTTGCCCACCAAGCAGTTCTAGATCATTAGGGGCAAAAGAGTCATATAAAAGTAAATTATTAACTTACAAAACAATTTCCTTTAAACAAAATCTGTTAATAGTTTCCTCTTTGTGGTTTTCTGTATCACATGAATAAGCCTTACTATAATTTACATATACTCATGAATATAATACAATCAGAAAGTTCTGAGCAGGGGCACCTGGGTGGCTCAATAGGTTAAGTATCTGACTCTGGATTTCGGTTCAGCTCGTGATCTCCCGGTTTGTGATATCAGGCCGGCATCAGGCTCTGTGCTGTTGGCCCAATGACTGTTGGGGATTCTCTCTCCCTCTCTCTCTCTCTGCCCCTCCCTCCACTCTCTCTGTCTCAAAATGAAAAAAAAACTTTTTTTTTTTTTTTTAAATTCTGAGCAACCACAGCACCTAAACTTGACATTTGGATTTTGTTTTCAAAATGAAAATACTTTTTTTTTAAATTAAAGTAACTGCTATTGGATTGGATCAAAGTTAGTAGAAATTTTCCCAGAAAAGAAACACAGTTTCTTTATGTTCTAGAGCCTGTCGTGAGTGCTGTTTTATGCACTATATAAATGGTATACTTTATATTTTCTCTCTACTATATTCTTTCAACCTAGTTACAGGGAGTATTTATACAATTTACATATTCTGTTTTTTAGCGGTAATAAGTGCCATTTATCGAGCACAAACCATGTGCCATGCATTTGACATTTATTGGCTCATTGATCCCTTCCAATAACCCAGGGAGGGGGGTGTTTCTGGGTGGTAGGTTGGTGTCCCATTGTGAATTCTTATCAAAAGGCTTCCATTTCACAAAAGGTTTTTAATCAGGTGGGTGAGATAATGAGATGACCACCAGGTGGATGTCAGGGAGCTTCCTTCTCCATCACCCCAGGGCTCAGGAATAAAGGTCATGGTGGCAGGAAAATGAAGATCATGTATGAATGGTCTCAATAATATGAACTTCTTCTTACCAAGGCTGACCTGCCCCCCACCACTGCTGTAAGACCAACTTTTAGCACACCAACTCTTTGCTATGGTTCTGTTCACTGGGAAGACCAGCCAGCTACCTGGTGACAGCTTTATTACATTGGACCCCTTCTGTCATCAAAAGGGTGCCTCTATTTTGTCCTTATCAGAATAAATGCTTAGCCTGGATTGTTTTTGCTTTCCTTGATTCTGCTAACATAAAAATTGTGAAGTTAGGGGCTCTTGGCTGGTTCAGTTGGTAGAGCATGTAACTCTTGATTGAGGTTGTAAGTTTGAGCCCCATGTTGGTTGGGTGTAGAGATTACTTAAAAATAAAATAATAAAGAGGGGCACCTGGATGGCTCAATCTATTAAGCATCTAACTCTTGATTTTGGCTCAGGTCATGATTTCATGGTTCATGGGTTTGAGACACATGTCAGGCTCCACACTGACCTGGGATTCTCTCTCTCTCTCTCTCTCTCTCTGCTCCCTCCCTCTTCCTCTCCCCCCCCCCTTCTGTGTAATTCTCTGTCTCTCAAAAATAAATACTTAAAAATTTTTTTAATTAAATTTTAATTTAAAAAATTGTGAATATAATGAATGCCCCTAAACATCCCCAAGTTGTCCCACAGACATTGTTTTACAGTGAAAGAAACAAGTGATGCACTGATGTCATAAGATTCAGTAGTCTTATCATGTACCCCATTGTCAAGAAGTCAGAGAACACTGGTTTGCACGTGCTACCAAAGACATAGCACTTTCAGAGATTGGTGTGCAATACTGCAGGATGTAGCTTATGCTTGGAACCAATGACCAAAGAACACAGAGCTAGGGCACCTGGTTGGCTCAGTTGGTAAAGCATGTGACTTCTTGATCTCAGGGTCATGAGTTCAAGCCCCATGGTGGGTATAGAGATTACCTTAAAAAATATACAGAGATAAGAATCAGGAAATGAAAGTGGGCAAAATTGTACTCAGTGACCCATTTACAAATGTTTTTGTTTCCTATTCCCATGTACCTGTTCTTTGCTGGTTTAGAGGTTTTAGTGCCCATGAGAAGAAAGCTTCCACCAGAAGACATATTGAAATATAAGCTAATATAGCTACCTAATGTTTTGTCTCCTTGTGTCATCAAGCAAAGAGGAAAAAAGGGGAGTTGGAGTATTGGCTAGGTCACTGACCCTTCCTTCAAGGGAAGTAGGATTGCTGCTAGACAACGTAGATCCAGAGGTGTGGGTCTCCCACCTCCTGAGAAGTATTAAGTATGGGAAGTACTTGTGGATATTGGGCTATAAAAAAGGTAGGTTATAATGAACATGGGTCATTGCTTTGGTTGTCCACTTCCAAATCTCCATTCCACTTATGAGTCTTTCCCAGTGAAGGAGTCCTAGTGAGATGAAAGATCCTGTCTTCCACCTGGAAGGCTGACCTAGTATTCCCTCTTCCCACAGAGAAAAATAATCTGGTTTAGCCCATTTCTTTGAAGGAGTGTCACAGAGATGTGGAAATGGTTACCAATACTATTTCTTCACAAAAATGGAGCCAAGTGTCCCCTAGAGGCCTAACAGGGGTTTATCAGCCGGACTGTTTCTGAGGCAGGTTCTGGCTAGGGTTCATGGGTAGATTTGGATTTTGCCCATTTTCCAGGCCTGGTTCTCCAGTTTTCCTGGAGATCACCTTCAGTCAATTTCTGATCTTCCTGAGTTATCCATAGTTGGTTGTTGTTTGCAGCCAACAGCTCTGAGAGGTACAGAGGAGAAGCAAGCACAAACATGAATCTACATTTATATTGTGATTCAGGCTACACGTGTTTTTTCCCTCCCTTCCTAGGCACTAAGTTTTGTTTACTTCAGTTTTGAATAGATAAAGGATTGAATAAATTCTTTAAAAGTAAGACAGAGGAGAAGCAAAACTTCAAGTCACAATAAAGAAACCATATCAATCACCAGCAATTTAAGACATGTCTAGTTACATCTTTCACTCAAACTGAGCTATAAATCTTAAACACCTCAAGACAACAGCAAAAACAACAAAAAGAAAAAAAGGAAGGAATTATAGGCTAAGAACTGAATTTCTTTTACCTCACTGGAAAATGGGGTCAGACTTTGGTTGTTGGTTCAACTTGAAAGGAGCCTAGGAGTTGCCCCTTTATCCTAGCAGCAAGTAAGAAGCTGAACAGACTGAAAAATCAACAATGCTTTTTTTTTTTTTTTGGATCTGTAAGAGAGGAAGGACATAGGGTAAACTGCTGCCCCCAAGATTGGAAAGACAGACAGACAGACAAGTACAGGAAGTCATGTCTTCCCAAAGCAGAGACTCAAAGCAGAAACTGGAAACCAGGGCCAGGGTAGGAAAACCTGAACTATAATTGACAAATTGCTGGAGGCTCCTGTGGACAAGTCTGAGGGTCAAAAACTCCAGGGGGACCCAGTAATAGAGGGTCCCTGACAATATGGTGAGATTTGCCTCAGGAGCTCTTCCAGATTCCATAGTAAAGGAAGAAAAATCCCCTTGGGCTTCCAGAAGGGGGAGGATGAAAGAAACCATTTTGAAATAGCCAGAACTTTCTGTTCTTTTTTTTTTTTTTTTTTTTTTTTTAATTTTTTTTTTTTTTTAATTTATTTTTGGGACAGAGAGAGACATAGCATGAACGGGGGAGGGGCAGAGAGAGAGGGAGACACAGAATCGGAAACAGGCTCCAGGCTCCGAGCCATCAGCCCAGAGCCTGACGCGGGGCTCGAACTCACGGACCGCGAGATCGTGACCTGGCTGAAGTCGGACGCTTAACCGACTGCGCCACCCAGGCGCCCCTAGAACTTTCTGTTCTTAATGAGGCCCACCCTCAGGGGACACTAGTTAACCTAAACCTAACTTGCTATGGTGTTATCAGAGCCTAAGTGACCTGGGGAAGGGAAATACCCAATTTCAGCTCCTATAGCTGTCTTGTCCCACTCACGGGGTGGGGCAGGGGAAGAAAAAGAACTGAGAAATTTGTGAAGTTCACAGTGCAGGCCCAGGCTCAGTAAAAGACTGACCTAATCATAGGACTGTAGAATGCTTTCCCTCCCTCCCCGCCTCACCAACACATTACCACAGGCCTATTTAGAGCAGTTCCTTGTACCCAGTATGTGCCCGGCTAACAAGAAAAAATTACAAGGCATACCAAAAAGCAAAAAACACAATTTGAAGAGCAAGCATCAGAACCAGATATGGCAAGGATGTTGGAATTATCAGATTAAGAATTTAAAACAATGATCATTATGTGAAGAGCGTTAATGGATAAAGTAAGCAGAGACAGAGATCCAAAGAACCTCCGCCCCAACCAAAATGCTCCAGGTAAACAACAACAGCACCACTGTAACAGAAATGAAGAATGTCTGTGGATGTGGCTGAAGCAAGAATCTCTGAGTTAGGGAATATATCAATAGAGTCTTGAAAACTGAAAAGCAGGGGTGCCTGTGTGGCTCAGTTGGTTAATTGTCCAACTTTGGCTCAGGTCATGATCTCATGGTTCACGGGTTCAAGCTCTGCATTTGGCTCTGTGCTGACAGTGCAGAACCTGCTTTGGATTCTCTCTCTCTCTCTCAAAATAAATAAATAAATAAACTTAAAAAAAAAAAAAAGATTCTTTCTGCCCCTCCCCTGCTCAGAAGTGTGTGTGTGCGCACGTGCCCTCTCACTCTCCAAAAAATAAAAAAAAAATAAAAAATTCAATTATTGTACTACACTAAGTCAAACTAATAATAAATTTGTCTGTCATGGGTCACCTGGCTGGCCCGGTCAGTAGAGCGTAGGACTCTCAAACCCCATGTTAGGTGTAGAGATTACTTAAAAGTAAAATAAATAAATAAATCTTAAAAAAATCTTTCATGATAATAATGGCTTATAGTGTAGAGTAGTATATAATATATAGACTGTTTTTAATTATGCATTTTTATCTACTCTTCACACATTTCCTACAACGGTAGTATCATGATCTTCATTTCATAGTTTTAGGAAGCTGAGGCCCAAATGCTTTGAGACTCATCTAAGCTCTCCTAACTCATAAGCCACTGATGATTTTGTTCTGTCCCGTCACACAGCATTGCCTCTCCAGTGGGTGCAGATTGTGCCATAGACATTTCTCACCTTACAGTAAAAGAAGAACCATAGAAGAGGGACCCTGGGCAGAAACAAAAAGGAAAGGTGACTGTCCTCAAGTCCAGGTGTCTGAAGGGACATCTTTGTTCCTCTGGGTGATGCTCTCATAAAGGGTGTTTCTGTAGGAATGTGCCCTGGTTTGTTCTCCTAACTTTGGGTTTCTTTGCTAATCCTGAAGATCCGTGAGACTAGATAAATCCTAGATTTTATTCTTCACAAGGGAGAAATATGAAGATGGCATTTTTGAAAGTTTGCTGAAGCCTTCCCTAACTTGGAAAATCTAGTGTTTTTGTGATATTTTTCTTAATTTATTTAATAAGTCATGGAGGTTTAAATCTGACCCTCCCCATATCTTTGAGTATTTCTCACACAATTAAACAAAGAATACTTGTAATTTTATCCACATTAGAATACTTGTACTTGTAATTTTATCCACATTAGAACCAATCAGGGACATCCTGTGTTTTATTTTATGCCCTAGAGCATGCTTCTTCTTCTTTTTTTTTTTTTTAAGTAAGTTCTACACCCAATGTGGGGCTTGAACTCACAACCTTGGGCTCAAGAGTCATATGCTCTACCAACTGAGCCAGCCAGGCACCCCAATCCAGAGCTCCTGTGTTTTATTTTATTTTATTTTATTTAAAAAAAATTTTTTTTTTAAATGTTTATTTTTGAGACAGAGAGAGACAGAGATAGAGCAGGAACGGGGGAGGGTCAGAGAGAGAGGGAGACACAGAATCTGAAGCAGGCTCTAGGCTCTGAGCTGTCAGCACAGAGCCCAATGCGGGGCTCCAACTCAGGGACCGTGAGATCACGACCTGAGCCAAAGTCGGACTCTCAACCGACTGAGCCACCCAGGCGCCCCTCCTGTGTTTTATTTTAAAGCACTTTTACAAATATGGTGTCTCAGTTATGTCTTACCACAACCCTGGGAGGTTGTTCTTATGTTTCCTGTAATATAGGTGAGAAAACTGAGGCTCACAGAGGGACAGTTACTTGCCCAAAGACACACAGTGGTTGAATCACTTAGTGGTTGGCCTGAGACCAACCCATAGATCTCCAAATCTAGGAGATTACAGCTCACATTTAGAGAGATGCCTCAGTAGGTAGGTTAAGGGAGGTGGGGGCAGAGAGTATTTGCTTTGGTATAGGGATGCTTTTACTAAATCCCATTTTCAAGGCTGATAGCCTAGAATAGGTGTAAAGATGGGAAGAAAGAGGATTCTGTTTTATTTCATTTTATATTTTAAGTTTATTTGTTTTGAGAGCAAGGGAGAGAGAAGGGGGGTGGGGGTGGGGGGAGGGAAAGGGAGACAGAGAGAATCCTAAGAAGGCTTCACACTGTCAGCACAGAGCCTGATGTGGGGCTGGAACTCAGGAATCATGAGATCATGACCTGAGCCGAAACCAAGAGTCGGATGCTTAAGTGACTGAGCCACCCAGGTGCCCCAAGAGGATGCTGTTTTAGAGAATGTGCTTCAGAAAAACTTCAAATCTATTTTTGTTTTACTTATTCAAAAAGGCATGCTCCATGTTTTAAATTAATATTTTCCCCAAAGCTATTTTAAATCCAGTTCAATATTAATAATCAAATCTTTTTAAATTGATAAAAGACCCTGATTATTGATTTATTTTCAAAAACAAAATAAAATAGTATCTCTGTCAGCTCAGGAAAACGACTGAAATCATTTAAGTGTTTACTAAAACTATTGAGATAGAATATTAAATATTCTATGATTGCTATTTTCAAGTAGAAACTAAATGTACTGAAATTAGAGAAGTGGTTCTGTCCTTAACCAGCCCCTAGCACCTAAACCAATGCTAACTAACTGGGTTTCATTCCATAGCATTCTTCTGGTGTGTGCCTCTGTGACAAGGCAAGAGGGAGGAACGTTAAGGTCTTTGGAGCCAAAAAGCTGCTGCTCTCAGTTCTGCTCTGTATTTTGCAAAAGGACATATCTATGAATAAAATGCTGGAATTTAAATTACCACGCAAACAACACTTTCTCTTTTTTTTAAATTTTATTTTAAGTTTATTTATTTTGAGAGAGATAGAGTGAACGGGGAAGAGAGAGAGAGAGGGAGAGAGAGAATCCCAAGCAGGATCCGCGCTGTCAGCACAGAGCCCAATGTGGGGCTTGAGCTCCTGACCCTTGAGAGCACAACCTGAGCCAAAACCAAGAGTTGAACACTTAACCGACTGAGCCACCCAGGTGCCCCCCAAACAGCACTTTCCACAGAAATTTCCTGTTTTGAGGATGCATTTCAGTTCACGGTTATACACCAACTCTAAGAAAGTAGTTTCTTGTGTGTTTCATTCTTTTTGTTTTTATTTGCAGTGTATTTAAATACCCTTTACTCTGGGGAGATGGCAGCCAGACAGAGAGGTCCTGAAATTTTTACTTGATGGTGAGATAAACATGAGTTAATGTCACCCAGATCATCTGGATGGTGTGGCAGACTTTGTGAAGGGCAGACCTCACTGGAGCTCAGCCTTATGCTCAGTGAAGGGGAATCAATGTGTCGATGATATTTTAATTGGCTGTCTGCATTGTGTGGGCTCATTAGATGATTGCCAACCTTCTTCTTCACTTTGTGCCACACAGACCTGGCCACCGAAGACGCGTTGAAGAAAGAGAAGCTGGGAGCAGAGGCTGTTGGACAAGAGACCACAGGGGAAAGAGGAGGGGGCAAAACCTGGAAAGTATAGTGGGGGGGAACGAAAGGTCCCGAGGTGGGAGAAAAGAAAGGCAGCAGAGTGGAGAGCCCAGGAGGGGTTCAGGCTAGAGGGGGAAACTCCAGACACCAAGGCGCTGAGAAGACAGAGAGGAAATATAGATGGACAAATGATATCAGGACAGGCAGAGAAAAGCTTCAATAGAGAAAGATAGCCACAGAGGACAGCCTGCCAGGGGAGGGGAGCTGCGGGACGGGGTGCGGGTTGAGGTAAGAGATGACTCTGGTCCAAAGGGCTCCATTGAAGGGCAGGGCTGAGGGCCCCAATTTCCTCCCACTGTGGGAGGGAGACACACACAAGCTGGAAATGATGAGCCTAGTCCATCAGAGATGGGGCAGGGTATCAGACAAACTGAGGGAAATGACTGGTCACCACCTTATACCAGGGTGAGGACGATCACTGATGGGGAGCTGGGGGGTGGCACTGGACAATGAGGTTAAGGTCATCGTAGAGTGAGCTTGCCGGGCCCTTGAGCAAATGGGCGTGATTCCAAAGACAGCACTTAACTAAAAGAAAAACAAAAATAGCATTATCAATGGTGGATTTCTCACCTCATCTTGCCCTGTTGAAGAAAGTTTTCTAGAAAATAAAAATATCTGGGGCTCCTGGGTGGCTCAGTCGGTGAAGCGTCTGACTTCATCTCAGGTCATGATCTCGCGGTCCGTGAGTTCGAGCCCCGTGTCCAGCTCTGTGCTGACAGCTCAGAGCCTGGAGCCTGTTTCAGATTCTGTGTCTCCCTCTCTCTCTGACCCTCCCCCGTTCATGCTCTGTCTCTCCCTGTCTCAAAAATAAATAAACGTTAAAAAAAGTTTTTTTTAAGAAAATAAAAATATCTGAAATCCAACCCTCCTTGTAAAGAAGTCACCCATATTCAATAGCAAAAAAAAGGGCAGGGGAGGCAAATATCCATCAATAAGAAACAAGTAATTTGTCTCTTAGTTGCAAGTTTGTACCATAAAAAAAAAAAAAAAATCATTCCTACTTTCCCACCACCCAGCCTCTGATAATCACCATTTGACACTCTGTTTTTATGAGTTTGGCTTTTTAGATAGAACATAAAGGTGATATCATACAGTATTTATCTTTATGGATTCATCCATTGACTGGCACTTATGTTGTTTCCATATCTTGTCTATTGTCAATAATGTAGCAGTACACATGGGAGTGCATACAAATAAATAAGAAACAAGTAATAATACCCAGACTAAGTCATACTATGCAGTAACTAAAAACAAGAGATGAGGACATACACTGGAAGATAAACTATAAACCCAGAGTTTGATTCCAGTGGATCTGCGTGTATGTCCAAATGAGGTCACCATGGGAAATGCCCTGAATTGTAGACAGTGGTAATGCCCTGGGTGGGTGGGGGGGGGGGGAGGCAGTGACTTGACTCACTCCAAATACTTTGGGTCCTTGAAAAAAAAGTCACCAAAAGTCACGATAAAGATGACATGGAAGGAGAGACAGCAGAAACAGGAATCTCTCTACATTTGCAAGAACATCCACCAGGAAGGAGGGAATAAAGGTATCTGGAACCATTTGCATGATCTATATTAACCTTAAGGGGAAGTGCTTGGCTGAGGCTGGGAAGGGATGGGGCACCACTCTGAGAAGGCTCTTATTTTTGTGGAGTGGGTAGAAACTAGAAATAACATGTTGCCACTGATAATAACAATATGTTGGGTCTTGTCTGGAGATCTCAGAACACTTTTAAGGCACACATTTCTTATCCTTGGGAGACAGTCTGATAGCATCGTCCATAGGGTAATTAAGGGCTGCTAGTCTGACCACACAATGAATCATTAGAAAGCCCAGAATCAGAACTCTGACTTGGAGCCTGCCTGGGTTCTGGAATGTGTTGCCTCATACTGTCTTAGAACTTTAACTCTGGCAGCCACCTGCCAGACTAGCCAAGCCTGCCTAACCTCTGCTCACCTCAGCTTAAACGTCACTTCCTCAGAGATACCTTCCCTTCACCTGCTGCAGCTCTCACTTGCCTCCTGGGATCCCCACGGTCTGTCCTTCTATCTGCATTGGGGCTTACCACCTGTGGCGCTTACCCCTCCAGCAGACTGCAGGGCGTCCCCTGAGCAGGGGCCTGCTTCATCCTCTCTGTTTACCACTACATCCCTAACACCAATACTTCCAGAATCACTTCACGGTGGTTCCCTCTATCTCAAACCTGGCATTTGAAACTTGGTGTTAGGTAGGTGGGGTTGCCAAGGAAGATGCTGGAACAAATCCCTGCATTTCCTGAGCGGGTTAGCTGGTGACTGTGTGAACCTACAGTCCCTGTGGTATGTGTGATTCAGTGCCCTCAGCCTGGCATTCGGCCGTTTGGTGAGATGAACGCCTGCCTACACCCAAGACTCCAGGTGCTCAGCTGCAAGCCTGGTGGTTAGAAGTGGCACAGGGGCAGACCCAGAGGGGAGGGAGGGACACAGGTGACTGTATCCCTCAGCCACGTGGCCTTGCCAGGCACCAGGGAGCCAAGGAACAAATGAGGGGTGTTGCCAAGGAGGGTGAGTATCACCCTTCCTCCAACTCCTCCGCCAGCAGCAGCCCCCGCCCTGTGGGAAAGACAGGCTGAAAATCCCTCCTCTGAGACCCAGGGGAATTTTCAGCTTTTCCCTGCTCCCTTGGAGGAGGAGACACCGAAGTGCAGCTCTCGTGTGTGGTTCTGTTGAGCTCCACCAGATCCCTCCCAGTCCCTAAGTAGCGAGAAACAATGACAGTGAGCAGATGTTTGCCCCCAAGCTGCTCAGGGCGGAGGCAGCATCTCCCACTCCTGCCTTGGTGTGGGAGCCCCCCCCCCCTCCCTGGAGGAAGAGGATGCCTCCCAGTGGGTGGGAAGAGGGAGGGGTGGGGCGTAGATTGAAGGAAGGAGAGCCAGGCCTAAAAGGTGCGGCAGATGGTGCCGAAAGGGAAATTCCTGTGTGCCAGAGCTGGTGTCCTGGTTCTGTGTCCCAGCAGCTCTCTCCCCCACCCTCACCCTTCTGAGCTCATACTTCATGATACCCTCGTAAACGGAGTCCTGGGGTGGAAGGCCCCGCACCTTGCCCAGTGCACAGGCCATCCTACGCCTTCCTAAACCTTCATCCCCCACCTGCATGGGCCTTGCCTCCTTGGCCAGTCAGAATGATTTGCCAACAGCTTAGGGCCTTCTGTGCCTAAAGCCCACACTGCTTCCCCGGAACTTTACTCAAGTCTTATTCCCTAGAGCTGCAGAACATTTCTAGCATCCTGGGAAATCGCTGAGTTGTTTGCGTTATCCTGTCTTCACTCACTTCAGATCACGAGTAGAGAGCAACAAAGCCGGAGACCCTCAAGGTTTAGGATTCCAAGGTTCAGTGTGCGCCTGACTGCTCAGCTGGGAGTTTCCTTTGCTTTTATGGATTTCAAGGGAGAACCACTTTACCAGTCAAGTAAATGGACCCCTAAAAACAGTGGACCCCCAAAACCACTGGACAGGAGTTTAGGGAGGTAGGGGTGCCATTCCTCAGGTGGATCAAAAGCAGACGAAGATTCCCTTGGGGTGGGGGAGGACCTAGGTCCCCAGGTGTTCTCTGTGGGGAAACAGACTACTGCCCTCCTCTGAATAGAATTGGAGGTCCCCATCCTCCTCAACACCCCCACCTCATCTCTACTATGGAACATTTTCATTTTTTCTTGGTAGAATGGGAAGCACTTTTCAAAGTTACGAGAACCTTCTGATCATGGCACTATTGGATATCCGAGAGCCGAGAATCATTTTTGTCTTCCTACAGGTGAGGGAAATGAGGTCACTTGTCAAGAAATGTACATTTTCTCAGAAAACATTGTTGCAATGGAAGCAGCAAGGCATAAAACAGAACCCAGGAACTGTTGAAAAGGTCGGTGGGTGTGTGTTCCTTGGGACTAGAGAGCCACCACAGACAGACTCATTCTTGGATGACATTCTGACTCTAAGCCTTCAAAATCCCTCTTGGAGAGTGACGATCTGCTGGTTGGTGCTGGGATTCAGGTCACCCTCCTCACTGTAGGTTGGTGGCCTGACATTTCCAGGCCATGGCACAGTCTCAGACTTACCAGATCCTGTAACCCATGATCTGCTCTGCCTTTCAGCTATCACCCACCCTGTCTGAGCCTCAGTTCACTCACTTGTATCCAGAAGCCTCAACAGATAATTGAATAATTAAGTGAAATCACGTAAGTATGAATGGCTCTGATAGATCATAAGAACTCCAATATTACTTTCCCCTTTTCTTAGGTTTCCCTTAAAGAGAAGTGGGGGTGGGGCATCCCTAAACGCAGACCTCCTCACTGCTCAGAGGCAAAGCCCACTGGCCAAAGTCCTGACAAGGTAACACCCGCTAGTTCCTCCTGAACGTTCTCTGCCATGAGGATATAGTAGATAGTCTCAGCCTCGCAGGACGTCGGTAGCACTCTCTCTGTTTTCACAGCTAAGGAAACTGAGGCTCAGAAAGATGAAATAGTTTATCCAAGGTCACAGAATTACAGAGGACAGCAAGGCTGGACTTCAGACTCTCAATCCCCTGTATTAACCACCAGACAGTGTTACCTGCCTCTTGCCCACCACTGCAGCAGAAAGGCAAACTCATTCCTGCATTCACCTCATAAGAACCTTGGCGTTATCTTCCTGGGGAGGCCTAGCCAGCCACACAAACAACCAAAGCAGTTTAGGGTGAAGGTCAGGGGCTGGCCGAACACGGGAGGCAGTCTCAGGCTGTGTCTGGCTGTGATTATGTCAGAGACTGGGCTGAAATACTGTAAGTGGTTAGGAGGGTGAAAGCGTGGGGTTGGGGGGGGTGGGGCTGGTTAATTGAGATGGGAGGGGAAGGTGGGGGGGAGTAGGCACATCCAAGCTTTCAGATCCGGTGCTGTTCCTGTAAACAAGTACAACCCTCAGCTCCCTGGAGGGCCTGAGGAGCAAATGTGCGCATCTCTGCCTCCTTCCCAGCAGCTGTTCGCTGGAGGACACAGCCCTGCCATCTCCACAGTCCTTCACCAGGCTTTCCCCAGCCCCCAGCTCCAGCCTCAGGAAGTGGAGCTGCTGAGAATCTCTCCTCCAGCCTCGCCTCCTGCAGAGAGTGTCCTCTGCGTGAGCATTTCCTGGCCTAATTAAGCTGGGTAATGAGTAGCTAAGAGGGAGGGGATAAAAGCCCTAGGCGGCTTAGAGCTGGGACAGTTTATGACAGGGGCGTCTGCAGCTGGTGACACTCTTAGGAAAGTTATTTCTCATAACCTGGGAAGTTGCATGCTGTTTCCATAGCACAGTGAGCCCCAAGGTAAGCACAGGGAGTATTGCACTTAAGAGGGACCAGCTGGAGGGTCCTGAGAGGGTCCTGAGAGGGTCCTGAGTGGGGTGGTACTGGGGAGGTCTGAGAAAAGGACTGATCCCAGCTGCGGAGCAGTCCTGAGCCGCCCAGGCTAATGCCCTTGGCTTAGCCCCAGGCCGGGGTGTCCTTGGTGACCACGTGTGACTCCCCAGGGCTGGGGTTTTATGTTTCATTTGAATGATAGGACTGTGCACTGTGGGCAGTTTCCTAAGACCGTGTCCGCCCCGAGTAAGGAAATCTGAGCCAGACGCTGATCCTGACTCCCCTCAGTCCTCTTTTAAGGTGCCCAATATTGTGTCCTGGAAAATACCAAGCGCCCAGCAGCCAAGCAGGAGCCCTGGGGGACTGGGGAAGGCTGACAGCAGCCTGGCCTTTCAGAGACCTTCAAAGGCCAAAAGTTGACTGTTTCCACTTCCAACCTCTGCCTCAAGAACCCAACTCCACAACCACAGCCTGCATACCTTGGCACCGTGTCTATTTCATTTGTTTAAATCACTTTGCACTCAGGCATTAGTTGGCCACCCCCCACCCCGCACCCCCTGCTCTGGTGTGTGAGGGGGAGGCAGTGTGTTGGGGCCTGGGTCTTGGAGTACGTTTCATCACTAGAACAGGGGTTTCCCCTGTACAATCAGGGCTTTGGCGATGCCTAGCCTCCAATGTGCTATGAGCGCACAACCTCCACTGTCCATGAGTGGGGGGAATGGCCAAAACGTGGCCACATTTCCCAGGCCTTTCAAACTAGGGGACAATATGTGCACTTTTACACCCAGGAGCAACTTGCTCTGATTATCAGTGTAGAGAAGAGCTGTACCCAGTGAATGTTACTGATGATGGAAGAGCTCAGCCTTCCTCCTGCACTCCAAAATCGCTATTTTGAACTTTTCTAATTTTCTTTCTTTTTTTTTAAGTAGGCTCCATGCCCAATGTGGGCCTTGAACTCAAGATCAAGAGTCATATGCTCTACCAACTAAGCCAGCCAGGTGCCCCTTGATCCTTTCTAATTTTCTGAAGAAGACTGTTTCAGGCCATGTCCTCAGAACCCCACTTCCTCTTGGTGGCCAGAGCTCAGGGCCCACGGCTACAGGAAATTTGCAGAGTCCCTCCTTTTTTTTGTCTCTCTTCACTCTCTCCCCTTTGCTGTTCTCATAATCTTATCTACCCTCTTGGCCTGCTTCTCTTTCTTTTTAACCCATTTTTTATTGAGATATAATTAACATAATTTGTATGAGTTTAAGATATAAAAAAACAGTTTGTTCCATGTACATATTGTGAAATGCTTCTCTTTCTAAAGGAGAATGGTCAGATCACAAATAACCTGGTGTCTCCCATCTTTCCCTCCTGCTGTAGTTGTCCTTGGAATGGAAGGAGACTTGGTGGCCAGATGCCTGACTGGGGAGGGCAGGTCTGAGCTGCACCCCCCTCGTCTGCAAGGACGCCTGGGACTCTCAGAATTCTGAAAGGAGGGTTCTGGAGTTCAGAAGAGGGGAGAGCAGGCCTGGTGGCTTTCACTGTGACCTGACCACCCTGCACTGGGTGGCCAAGCCCAGAAGTCTCTGGCATCCTCCAGCCCTGCAGCAGCTGGGCAGGCCCTGGGAGCCAACTTACTCTGAATGTGTAATCCTGGTTAAAAAGAGAAAGGGGGAAAGATCTTGTAACTTCCCAGGACACAGACAATTGAAACCTTATACTCTTGTCAAGGGAGTCCTTTCACTAAGAGAGGCAGGGAGAGACAGGGAGAGGGAGGAAGAAGGCGAAGGAGGAAGGAAGGAAGGTGTGAGAGAGGCCATTCGGGACCCAGCACTGGGCCCAGCTAGGCCATGAGTGCTCTGTGTGTCACCTACCCCAGTCATTGGCCTGATGCTGACTCTTGAGGAGAGCTGAGAGAAGAGGTCTACCGGGTGTGAGAGCAGCAGTGCCCGTGGCTTTTACACACCTGCCATCCCCCTCTGTCCTCTCTCCTTTGGAGCCTCTGTCCCTTCTCCAGAGGACCAGCAGCTCTTCCTTGCCTTCCCTGCCTTTTGTGGGAGGGGGGTCAATGCAGTTGATAAAAATGCACAAAGGCCTTCAACACACCAATAAGAAGCAGTTCTTTCCTTCTTTCATCCAGCAAATAGTCATTGATCAATTGGATGAATGAAAGAAATACTATTCCATGCAGTCAAATGCATGGTCAGGGAGGAAAACCAGTCCAGCCTGACTTGGAAGGGTCCTGGTTGCTCACCCTTTTTCAACTACAAAGGATTGCAGGTGTTTATCAGGCTAAAACCACAGAAATTTAGGGAGGCTGCTTTAGGACAAGCTCTGTGCTAAGTGTGGTTTGGGAGACACTGACATATATGGCAAAGCATCTGTCCGTGAGGTATAGCATGCCATCTGGCTGAAACAGCAAGCCCATGAGCCCAAACAAGTGGGGAACAATATACAAGGAAGTCCAATATGGAGCCCAAAGGTGTGATAGGGCCAGGGAATGGCCCCACAGGTCAGTTCTTTTGTATCTTACAGAGAAGGTTTTTTTTAGGTGAAAATTCCTAATGTCACTCTCTGAGTCAGCAGTGGTTTGTTGAGCTCCCATGGTGTGCCCGGTACTGGCCCAGGCACTGGTGATACAGCTGCGAACACAACAAACTCACCACCCTGGGGGAACTCACCCTACAAGACTTGACTTCATTCTCATCCATGCACTTTTGTATTTCATAGTTCATTCATTCATTTACTCATGTGCCATCCTTACTCAAAAAGGAATTAAGGTAGTTTATAATTAATGGATAAAACCAAAAACCAAAAACCAGATTAATAGTTGAGGTCCAGGCTGTAAAGGAAGCTAGGGCAAGAGAATAGTTATACCAGACAACCTAGATTCAGGGAAGTGTGTAACACTGAGCCTAAAAATCAGCTCTGAGCTGCCTGGTGGTTGTGTCAAAAAGGGAAATAGTGTGTCTGATAAAAGAAGTATTTCTTGTGCAGGTCCCTTTGGGGAACTAACATCCAGGCTCACTTATGACCACTATCCCATAGTACTCAACCATGATCAAGTGCACGCAGTTTCCGCAGAAGCACAGGGCATTTGTCTCCTTGGCACATGTGTTCTCTCATCTGGAATGTTCTGCCTCCTTAATCTGAGTGAAGACCATTGGCCGTGCTTCAAGACCCAGCGCAGACATTATTTCCGCTCCGTGTCCTGTGATCAGGGCCGGATGTTTCCCTGTGTCCGCAGTCCTCCTACCCTGCTCCGTCATAGCCCTCTCAGGGCACTGTAGCTGGTCCTTGTTTCTTTCCCCACCATCAGGTGAGCTTCTCCAGAGGTAGAGCCCTGTCTCCCAACTCCATGTTCCCAGGGCCTAGCACAGTGCCTGGTTCAGAGTATCCAACAAGTGTTTGCTACAAACAAAAAAAATTTTTTTGCACTTATTTACATGCCAAGCACCATGCTAATTTTCTTGCAAGTATTTAACCCTTACAATTTTACCCTGTAACATTGGTGCTATTATTATGCCAGTTTCACAGATGAAGAAACAGATTCAGTGGATTGCCTGAGGAATCTTAGTACGGAGCTAGCCTTCTAACGCAGGTTGGCCTCACTTTGAAGCCATTGGGGGGTATGAGGCATTTTTAATTCATGGCCTTTAATTAGAATTATTTTTTTCTTTAATTAGATTGCGAAGGAAGGAGTGAAAGTCTTCTCTCTCCCACAGTGGCTAGCACAGTGCTTTCTAGTAGGAATTTGCAAAAGCTTTTCTGGCAGCAATAGGTCTTAACAAAGACAAGTGGAGAATTACACTGCTGGCTTGCAGTGCAGTAAGACGGAACTTTACGTTGCCCTAATTAGCCAGTTGGTTTAATCACATTTGTGGTGCTTACAGGCCTTAGAACTTCCAGCTGGAAGGGACCTTAGCTCTCATCAACTCTTAACTCCCACATTTCACAGCCAAAGAAACAGTTGCAGAGAGATGAAATGGCTTGTCTAAGGGCACACGTCTCATTAGTTACAAAGCAAGGGCAGAAACAGATCTGACTCCTACCACTCTGAATCATTCTCCACTTTGATGCACAAATTCAACTCCATTCTTCAAATAAGGTGAGAGGAAAGTCCAGAAGTGGGGAATTCCCTCTAAGACAGTGAGTGCCTCCTGGAGGGAGGGTGGGGGAGGTCAGTGGTGGGCACTGGCCAGCCTCTCCTTCCAGCCTGTTCAATAGCAGCCACTGCTTCTCCTTCCCCCTCCCACACCCACCATATCTTAGAATGGTCACTCATTGCCTTTTCCATGACTACATCTTCCTTCTCGGGTTGTGAGAGCCTCTCTTGCTTAAAAGGAAGGTATCAGCGAGCATCTATCCTAACATTTACTGACTCCGTACTATGAGCACAGCCTTGGTTCAGACTCCTAAAAGGAGGCCTGTTCTCCTAGCTCCTGACACCAGTTCTCAGCCAAGTCCTCTTTTGGCCCCAGGGGACACCCAGCTAGTGTCTGGAGACATTTCGATTGTCATAAGGAGGGGTTGGTGGTACCAGCATCTAGTGGGTGGAGGCCAGGGATGCTACTGAAAATCCTGTAAGGCACCAGACAGGTCCCCACAGCAAAGAATTCCTTGACCCAAAATGTCAGTAGTGCTGAGGCTGGGAAACCCTCCTCTCTAAGGAGAAGGAGGGAAGAAGTGTTCACTTACTTCTACCTGGAATATTTCACCTGCCTCCTCCCACCTCATGCAGTGGTTCTACATGGACCTTTTCAGAGTCTCTGGCTTTGCACCCGCCTTTCCACTGTCCATTTTCCATTTGGTGTTTCCATTTTGTCTCCCACAGAATATAAACAATTTTACCGAGCACCAGGTGGGGCCTCAGCAGAATGCTTGGTGTTGCAGGCATGTTTCATTAACTTTGCCTTGTCACTTCACCTGAAAAATATGGAGTAGTGATAGTATTTCCATTTTACCGATGAGAGAACAGGCTCAGAGAGGTAATGTAACTTGTCCAGGGTCACTCCACCATTCACCGTTTCAAACCCAGCTCCTTGCTATCCAGTCTAATGTTGCTGCTACTTTCCACAAGATAGCATTGGTTTATGCAAACAGATTTGAAACATTTAGCAAATGGAAACCAAGTTTATTTTCCTCAAACAAATCCACTCCCTGCTTGTCCATAAAACAGTAAAGAGAGAGCTCTGAGTTGTATGTCAAGTATACTTCAATTACAATTTTTACAATTTATTTATTTATAATGTTTATTCATTTCGGAGAGACAGAGACAGAGTGTGAGCACGGGAGGGGCAGAGAGAGAGGGAGACACAGAATCCGAAGCAGTCTCCAGGCTCTGAGCTGTCAGCACAGAGCCCACTGTAGGGCTCGAACCCATGAACCATGAGATCATGACCTGAGCCAAAGTCAAATGCTTAACTGACTGAGCCACCCAGGTGCCCGTACAATTTTTTTTTTTTTTTTAAGAGCTCCGAGGAACTAGGGAAGCCTGAGGGTGAAGACAGGCTAGTACACTGTCTTCCCAGTTACATTGGCTTCAGCTTCTGAGAACTCAGGTGAACCAGTAGTAACCCAAATTTAAACTCTAAATTGCCAAGGAGTCCTCTGGGGGATCCTCCTGACACACACCTCCCCTCCCTGGGAGGCACTCACCCATCCACTGAGGTCTTCAGTAATGCCTACCATTGGCACTGGGGACTTATTAAACAGCACCAACTCAGAGCTTCTGCCTACCAGAGTCTGTTGTGACAACCTTTATTTTGGTAATAAGAATATACCGTGTGTGTGTGTGTGTGTGTGTGTGTGTGTGAGAGAGAGAGAGAGAGAGAGAGAGAGAGAGAGAGAAAGAGAGAGCATGCATGCAGGCTACCAAAAAGATGGCCTTTATTCAGGGTTTAAACTGGGCCTTGGCCTCCTGGCCTCTCTGAGCTGTTTCCTGCTGCCCTCCATCCCAGGGATCTGCCTCCCCTGCAGTCTGGATTGGAGCTGGGCCCCTCCTGGCTTCTGCTCAGGTTAACCCCTTCCTTCTAGCTTTCCTGTGCTTGGCAGAAGGGCTCTGGGCCAAGTGGCCAGACACTCACTGGCTCCAGGGCTGTGGATGCCATAAACTCATTTTCCTTGGGGACCCAGAGCTCCACGAATTACTTTCAGAAAGCACAACTGTTTTGTTTGAAATGGCTCTGGGAAGGGGGAGAGCCCAGGGCTCTGTACACATGTTCCTCATTTGCCATTGGTGGGGAGCAAGGGGCAGAGGGGGGCTGCGGAGGGGCGAGCTGAGGGTGTGCTGGGGAGGCAGGCACAGGAGGGGAGAGCCGGCGGCAGCTGCTGCTGCTGGGAAGTTTGGCTTCAGGGAGGAATGGAGGGAGAGAATGCTAGGAAGAAGGGGTGGGACTTGGGGACAGGGGCGGTGTCATGGGGGAGGAGGGAGCAGGTGGTGACTTGTTTATCTGCTCAGCTGTTTTGTGTCCAGGAGCCTGAGAGAGAGACAGAAGCAGCTGGGAGAAGAGAAAGCAACCCGGCCAGGGGCCCTCGTGGTCCCTCTGCCCTAGCCACGGGTTCTGAAACCACAGCAAAACCACCAGAGAGTGATTCACAGGGGTATAGGCTGCCCTCCGCCTACTCTGAAAGGTTTCTTTGGGGCCCATATGCTAGTTTCTGCTGGGCAAACACCCTGGTAATGCCCTCCTGGCCTTGGAGCAGCGGTGCTGATGGGTAGGCATTCCTGCTGGGTTAATACTGGCACAGACTCACGTAAATTTTCCTGGGCCTTAGTCTGCTGTACTCCCATATGTGGCTTGGCACGGTCCTTTGGGGCCAACCAGCTAGCTCTTAGCTTTGGTATCAGCCGGACCAAACCAATGAAAATTGTCCCTGGTGGAAACAGGATACCTGTCCCCACCCCTGCTCTGTTCTCCCCAGTGACTCCCCTCACTTTCAAGGCAGCCCAGTTTGGATTTCCCTCTTCAACTGCCCAAGACCTTATTGGTCTCCTTCGAGCCCCAGTGCTAGTCACATTTGCATGCTAAATTGTTCGTTGGCAAGGCTAGGCTGCAACTCAATTTGCCTTGATGTCTTTTGACCAGGTTAATAAACACACCAGCCCTCTCTGCACCTGAGGATCCGGAACAAAGTTATGCTCTAATTATAATGCAATTTCAAGAGTTTGCTTGTCCCCGCCCCGTTGGCTCTTTCTCCATCTTATTATTTTCTTGTTGTTTGTTTAAATGAGAACATTTACTGGAACTTCTGTAGATGACTCCCTTTCCCTCCTCCCCTAGAGATGAGTCTGATGCCAGCGGACTTTTTTTTGCCTCCCTCTGAGTGCACAAAGCCAGGGCATCTCTGTTGACAAAGGGTCTGCTTCTCTGGCACTGAGCCTGGTGTTTGGGGACACTAAGAAACACAGATGCCTTTTACATACATCTCCGATGCAGTCAGTGGCCACCAGCTTTTTTAGCAGCCCAAAACAACAACTCAGGAAGACCACAGGTCCCAGCTTGCTGCTATCTGAGCACAATGCCCATCAGAACTGTATGGCGCCCACAGGGTGGGAAGGATGGCAAAGGCCTGTGGGCAGATGGATGGATTTGGGGAAGGAAGAACAGTGAGACTGTCTGTGGGGTGGTGAGGCAGAGTGACTGTCTCCTGGGAGAGGCTGGCCCAAGTGGGAAGAGGTGGGAGTGTGGAGTCAGTGGCTAGCTTCTAGTTAGTACCTGTTTTGCTCCTAACAAGGGAAGTGGTTCAGGGCTAGGTATTTCCCTTCTCTGGACCCTGCTGTGTAAAATGCAGGACTAGAGCCTGCTAATTTCTTTGCCTATAGCCCATTTCCTTTTCCAGAGGCCAGGTAACCAAATAAAATCACCCCTTAATGGTGGTTACTAATATAGCCAGCTCAAGTGACTGCCTGTTTTCCTGAACCCAGGTGCTCTAGCTGTAGCCCAATTAAAACTTTCATCATGGGGAAGCTCTGGAAGTTTCCTTCTTACAGGTCGGGGGGCTCCAAAGGGCAGAAGAGCCGGGATACCATTTTTGAGCATTTCCTGTCCAGTTTTATATGGAATCAACGGCCCCTCCACCAGACCTCCTGTGCCATGCATACCTTCTCCCTCTTTTGGAAAGTTCCCTGAGCTCCACCTTATACAAGTAAGATTAGTGCTCTTTGGCTTCAGATGTTCAATTTTACAAATGTTTTTTGAGCACTTAGTCTGTGACCAACATTGCTGGACCCGAAGGAATGCAGAAGACATATGACCTGGTCCTGATCCTAACAGAATTGGCTGACCTGTTGGTAGCCAATGCTTACATATGAGACCATTAGAGGACTATTCTGTCCTACATCTCCCATTCTCCCTACAACCTTAATGAACATGGGAAAAGAAGGTGAGAGTGGAATTTCTTCCTATGTCTAAGAGAACTGGCTGTGACCGGGGCGCCTGGGTGGCACAGGTTGGCTGAGCATCTGGCTCTTGATTTCAGTACAGGTCATGATCTCATGGTTCGTTAAGCTCGAACCCCAAGCTGGGCTCTGTCTGACAGCACAGAGCCTGCCTGGGATTCTCTCTCTCTCTCTCTCTCTCTCTCTCTCTCTCTCTTTCTCTCAAAATAAATAAATTAAAAAAGGAAAAGGAAAACTGGCTATGAGAAATTTATTCAGTTAGATTGCACTTAGAAGTACTCTATCTGGGCTCCTGTAACTCAGCCAGTTAAGCATCTGATTGTTGGTTTCAGCTCAGGTCATGATCTCACTGTGAGTTTGAGTCCCACATCAGGCTCCATGCTGACAGCTCTGAGCCTTCTTGGGATTTTCTCTCTCTCTCTCTCTCTCTCTCTCTCTCTCTCTGCCCCTCTGCCACCTGTTCTCTCTCTCTCTCTCAAAATAAATGAATAAACAAAAAAATTAAAAGGAAAAAAAAGAAAAGGTGCCTGGGTGGCTCAGTTGGTTAAGAGTCTGACTTTGGCTCAAGTCATGATCTCATGGTTCATGGGTTCAATCCCCATATTGGGCTCTGTGCTGACAGCTCAGAGCCTGAAGCCTGCTTCAGATTCTGTGTCTCCCTCTCTCTCTGCCCCTCCCTGACTCACGCTGTAGTGCTCTTTCTCTCTCTCTCAAAAATAAATAAATATTTTAAAAAATTAAAAAAATTTTTGAATACCAAAAAAAAACCCACAAAAAAACTTTTTTGAAGACCTGTTGTATGCAAGCTCCTATGGCAGAATGAGGGTTTGGGTGGGGAGATAGACAAGTCAGGCGTGATTCTTCTCAGGGAGCTTATAATCTCTAAAAATATTCTTCAAATCTGTATTTTTGGCCCACTTTTCCATATGAGTTATGTGATCATTTTCTCAAATTCTGTTAAGTTCACTGGTGTTTTATGGAAAATGCGCTAAGTCTGCTAATTGATTGGGGAGCCTCATCCTCATTTTTGGTCTTCATAGACAGGAATGACTTTCTACTCTAGTAAATCATTCTAACTTCAGGGCCCAGACTTGCTGCCCGTTATCTTACTGTGCTATTTCTTTTTTCCATCTTTATTGACATAAAATTGACTCATGACATCCTGTAAGTTTAAAGTGTACAGTGTGTTGATTGATACATTTATATCTTACTATGTTTTTAACTCCGTTCCTATTCTTGCTGGGAGGCATGCCCAGGAGGGACTTTTGCTCTTCTGTATAGGGTCTGTCTTCCTCAGGGGCCCCTTTATGGGAGACATATTTATCTTCATTCCAAGTCACCAATTAGGAATCCCACCTTTGTTGTCCAGCCCAAGAACCAGTTCTTCCTGCTCTGCTTCTAGGGGCCTCACCAGACTCTAAGCTCCTTCAAGCCTCAGAGAGTCCAGGCTGAAGCATCAGGGGAGCCCAACAGCTGGGCAGAACACCAAGGGAGGAGACCAGCTGGGCAAAACTTGACCAACAGAGGCCCTGGCTTCAGGTCTCCATCCTATGATCATCTTCATTTAGTTTGTAAACTTTTTGTTATGAAAGGTCCCCCCCCCCCCATTTTTATTATGTTTGAAATACATACAAATAGAAAGAACTGTACAAAGAATCTTCATATATCTACCACCCAGATTCAACAATGGTAAATATTTTGCCATATTTGCTCATTCTATCTATTCTCTATCCCCCTACCTGTTATCTCTATGTCTTCAAATTATTTTAAAGTAAATTACAAACAGTGATTTTTCCCCTTCAGAAACATCTCCAGAAAGTAAGGATATTGTCCTAGAAAATAATTATCTAATTTAATTTAATAACAGGGCCATATTCAAGTTTTCCCATCTGCCCCCAAATATCTTTCGAAGTTGGTTTTTTGAAACCAGGACACAATCAAGAATCATGAATTGTGTTTTGTTGTTATTTTTCTCATCCATTTTAATCTAGAACAATCACTTCTCCTTTTACAGTGTTGGTGATTCTTTTTTTTTTAAGGGAGAGAGAGAGAGAGAGGGGAGAGGAGGGGCAGAGAGAGAGAGAGAGAGAGAGAGAGAGAGAGGGAGGGAGAGAGAGAATCCCAGGCAGGCTCCACGCAAGCACGAGATCATGACCTGAGCCAAAGTTAGACATTTAACCAACTGAGCCACCCAGGTGCCCCTCATTTTTTTTGTTTTTTTGTTTCTTTGGTTTTTTTTTAATGTTTATTTTTGAGAGAGAGAGAGAGAGAGGTAGAGAGAGGGGGACAGAGGATCCGATGTTCGCTCTACACTGACAGCAGTGAGCCCGATGTGGGGCTTGAAACCACAAACTACCAGTTCATGACCTGAGCCAAAGTTGTCTGCTTAACCAACTGAGCCACCCAGGTGCCCCAGTGTCATCGATTCCTGAAGAGACAGGTACTGACCTGTATATCTCATATACAATTTCATACCATGATTTTGTCTGATTATTTCCCCATTGTATTGTTTAACTTGTTCCTTTATCTTTATATTTCCTATAAACTGAAAGTTAAATCTACAAGGTTTGATTAGATTCTGGTTAAAACTTCTTGGCAAGAACACATCTTAGGTATTGCCTCTGGTTCTATCTTAGTAACAGAGGTTGTCATCAGGAGGCTATTTCCAGAGTAGGGGACAGGAGAGAAAGGCAGAATGTGGGATGAAAGGGCCTGGCACTTCCCTCAGCTGGCTACTATAACAAATCTCAGCATGTGTGCCCGGGCACAGGAGCCTTCCTTTGCTGACTGGGAGCTTAAGAGGCAGGCTCAGGCTCAGGACTCAGGGGTAAAATCCTGATGGCCAGAAAGCAGTTGTTCAGAGCCGTGAGCTGCAGTGAAGGCCCCTCCTGAGAGTGTGGTGACAACCCTGGCCCCTTCTTCTGGATCTGAGTGGCATTGGCACAGCAGACTTCGGAGACAGAGGGAGCGCTGCAATTTTTCAGCTTTTTGGTTTCAAGCAACCTACTTGCACACTTTGAGCCTTGGTTTCCTTGTCTATGAAATGGGCCCTGTAATTATCCCACATAATAGTGTAGTTTTAGAGAGTAACATTATGACAAGGGATAACTGGCACGTAGTGGGTGTTCAGTAGATAGAAGCTGGTATTAGTGAGTAGAGCTTTGGGCACAGCAACGGGCCCATGGCCGGTGCTTGGGGCTGCCCTCTTCTCAGCCCAGCAACAGGGTGACCGAAGACTATTCCCCCAGGTGTTGGGGTGGGGTGAGGCTTGAAGCAGCTGTAGCCTTCCTGACATAAGGGACTATTAATTCTCTAATTAAAACAAGCCCATGGGTGGAGGCTGACAGCAAACAAAGCCATTTCACAGGCCTTCAGAGCTGGCCACCAGTACATGGTTTGGCAGGTGACCTTCTTTGCCTGCTTGCTAATTTAATCCGGGATTGCTGGTGGAAGTACATCTGCCATGGCAAGGTCTGTGCATTTGTCCTTTGTTTCCTTGGTTAACCTCAGAGGCTTTTGTAATACAGTTTTTGGGTCATATCATTTGCACATAAACTCTGGAGTCAAAATGAGGAAAAACTCAACCTCTTGAAATTTAAAAACAATACCAACATAAATTAGTTGAACACAGCTTTCTACATGAGAAACCCACCCCAAAATATGGTTAAAAAATTGAGCAAATGATAGGGAGCAGGGAAGCGTCCCAGTTGGCAATAGGACTTATGATTAGAATGTTACACTTTGGTCAGGATGCTTTAGGTTTCAAATAACAGAATGCATAAGTAGAAGTGGCCTGAACAATAAAGGGCATAGCTGATCTCACATGACTGGAAGTCCAGCAGGAGATGTCTGGATGATTTGGCAGCTCAACAACATCAGGGCTCTATTTCATCCTCTCTGTGATTCTCTTGGCTTTGCCCTCATGATCACAAGCTGGCTGCTGTAGCACCAAGTGTTACGTACCATTGTGACAATAAACAAAGATGACAAAAAGGGGGAATCTGCTCTAAATGTGCCCCAGCCAATGTCCTTATCCCCTTATGTCTCTGACTAGAGAAAGTCATATACCTATCCTAAGCCAATCACTGTCAAAGAGACCTGGGTCCCTAGCATGGGTCAGGCCAGTCGTATTTGGCTCCCAAGGGCTGGCTCCACCTTCCCTGAAAATATTGCCACTCTGAACAAAATGGTAAGGAACAAAGGAGAAATTGAGTAGACAACCAGCAAAGTCTACCTTAGTAACTAAAGAAGGTCATCCTCTGATCAGCTGCGTTACGAGCTCCCTGAGAAGTGTGTCTGCACTGTGTCTAGCAAAGTTAAGCCAAAAAGCAAGATTCAAGAAATGCCATCTTTATGTGCAGGGAGAGGTAGATTCCAAAGAGACAGCAAGAAAAGAAGCAAACTCTGAGCTTTCCTTTGCCACATCAGGTACAAACCCTAATTATGAAGTTTCAAAATAAGACATGTGGCTTTGCTTTCACAGAAGTTTGCCCAAGTAAAAAGAGCAGCTCCTTTTTGGTGAGAACCAAAAGCTATCTTTGTAACAACGACGCAGACACAATGGCTCTGCCATCTGCCAAGAGCCATACAGCCAGGTGCCTGGGGCTGTAGGGCAAATGTGGGGCCATGGTTCTGGGGCCCCCTCCTGGGCCCCCTCACTAATTTCATGAGGAACTGGCAAGTACGTTTTGTTTTTGTTTGTTTGTTTTTGAAGATGAAAACAATATTTATTTATTTATTTATTTAATATAATTTATTGTCAAATTGGTTTCCATACGACACCCAGTGTTCATCCCAACAGGTGCCCTCCTCAATGCTCATGACCCACTTTCCCCTCTCCCTCACCCCCCATCAACCCTCAGTGTGTTCTCAGTATTTAAGAGTCTCTTATGGTTTGCCTCCTTCCCTCTCTGTAATTTTTTCCCCCTTCCCCTCCCCCCTGGTCTTCTGTTAATTTTCTCAAGATCCACATATGAGTGAAAACATATGGTATCTGTCTTTCTCTGCCTGACTTATTTCACTTAGCATAACACTCTCCAGTTCCATCCATGTTGCTACAAATGGCCATATTTCATTCTTTCTCATTGCCAAGTAGTATTCCATTGTATATATAAACCACATCTTCTTTATCCATTCGTCAGTTGGTGGACATTTAGGCTCTTTCCATAATTTGGCTATTGTTGAGAGTGCTGCTATAAACATTGGGGTACAAGTGCCCCTATGCATCAGCACTCCTGTATCCCTTGGGTAAATTCCTAGCAGTGCTATTCCTGGGCCATAGGGTAAATCTATTTTTAATTTTTTGAGGAACCTCCACACTGTTTTCCAGAGTGGCTGCACCAATTTGCATTCCCACCAACAGTGCAAAAGGGTTCCCGTTTCTCCACATCCTCGCCAGCATTTATACTCTCCTGATTTGTTCATTTTAGCCACTCTGACCGGCGTGAGGTGGTATCTCAGTGTGGTTTTGATTTGTATTTCCCTGATGAGGAGTGACACTGAGCTTCTTTTAATGTGCCTGTTGGCCATCTGGATGTCTTCTTTAGAAAAGTGTCTATTCGTGTCTTCTGCCCATTTCTTCACTGGATTATTTGTTTTTTGGGTGTGGAGTTTGGTGAGTTCTTTATAAATTTTGGATACTAGCCCTTTATCCAATATGTCATTTGCAAATATCTTTTCCCATTCCGTTGGTTGCCTTTTAGTTTTGTTGTTTCCTTTGCAGTGCAGAAGCTTTTTATCTTGATGAGGTCCCAATAGTTCATTTTTGCTTTTAATTCCCAGCAAGTACATTTTCTTTGAAAGGAGCCAGCGACCAGTTTTGCCTTGCATAAAGGAAGGTCCAGTTTTGTTCAATCTTGTTTTTTCAAGAACTTAAAATTTTAAATTTTTGTGTGAAATTGTCTCATTTTATAAAACTAGCAAAAAGAATCTTTTTTAGTATTTTAAATCTGATGGACCAAACACAACATCTGTGGGTCATATTTTGAATTACAGGTAAGTGGGTATAAAGGACATTATTAGGGTAATGGAAACGTTTTAAAATGTATTGAAGATAATGTTTATGCAATTTAACTTGGTAAATTTACTAAAGATCATTCAATTGTATAGTTGAAATAGATGAATTATGTAAAATATGCCTCAATAAAGAATACAAAAAATTTTTGACCTGTAGGTTGTAGGCCTGCTGTGTATGGACTAGAATATTATTCCTAAGGTCTTTCCAGCCCTGCTTTTGGTGTTTAAAGGCACCAACCCTGCTGATAGCTGAGAATTGACAATATCAGTTTGTGAGAGAGGGAGTAAATCCTAGTAGTTACTATGTGGGCCATGGAGTCATTTGAGTTCAATTCTACCTTCCCCAATTACTAGCCATGTGACCTGAGGCAAGTTAACTCTCTAAGCTAGTTACCTTCTTGAGACTCAGTTTTTTCATCTCTACAATGGAATGGTAATAATAATACCTATATTCTGGTTTCTGTTCAGATCATATAACTCGCCTTAATAATAATACCTAGAAGATTAAATGAAATAACATGTAAAAACATCTGGCACAATAGAAGTCTTCAAGTAAGAATACATTTATTATTAGGTGTTCTTGTCACAAAGCATATCTACCCATCTTGAGCCTGGACTGTGGGCCTCTCCTTTTCCTTCCTGGGAGATGGGCTATATACTGCTGTTGAGTGCGGTGCACTGAAAATACCATTGTTAATGCTCCATAATGCCTGGGGAAGGAGGGCTGTCTCTACATGTTGGAGGCTCACAGTGCTCACAAATTTTTAACCCACATTTTCAGCGTGAAGAGTTTAGATTCAGGACTTCCCAGGGCTTCCAGGAGCTGTGTGTGAGAGAGAGCAGGAGAGCAGGGATACTAAAGTAGTACCCATGGAGAAACTCAGGTTTAGGTTCCTTTTCCTCAGGAACTCAAGGAAGGTTGATTCTCATCTTTCTGTTCCTGTAGTTAAAGCCAGATTCATGGAATCAATTCTTATGAACGCTAGTATCCTTTGGAAGTCACACACCAGAGACATAGAGGTTGAATGATGGGGTGCCTGGGTGGCTCAGTCAGTTAAGTGTCTGACTTCTTCTCAGGTCATCATCTCATGGTTCATGGGTTTGAGCCCTGTGTTGGGCTCTGTGCTGACAGCTCAGAGCCTGGAGCCTGCTTCAGATTCTGTGTCTCCCTCTTTCTCTGCCCCTACACTGCTTGCCCTCTTTCTCTCAAACAAATAAACAAACAAAAAGAAGTTGAATGAGGATGCCATGACCCTCCACCCTCCGCATGCAGTTAGTTTCTCTGTCAGTGTCCAGCAGTGTGGACTGTGTGTCAAACCCGGCACCGACTTGGGGCACGCTGGAACTCTGGGATTCCAGGAGCTGTAAGGAAGCTTGCACTGGCCATCTCCATTTGTTTGATTTTGCCCTGCCTATCTCCACTCTACCCCAACAAATGTTGCTTCTGAAAGGGCCACTTTCTCAATGAAAGTGAATTCTAATCTACTTGCTTCAGACAGTTTTTAGAGATATTCTCAACTTATCATCTGAAAGGAAGGCATTTTGGCCATTACTAGGCCCTGGTCACTGCCCTGTGGACTCCTGTGCATAGAGGAGGCAAGGGCCCACCAAGCAGAGCCCCTCCCACACCAAGAAACCTAGGAGGGGGCCATTCCCCATGCTACGCACAGGTGAACTGGGGGTGAAAACAGAGGGGCCTTTTGGAAGGACAGCGTGGGGTTCAGGAGAAGCGAGGAGACCCCGCTTGCACTCCCAGGCTAATCTGGACCCCTGGGACCAGAAATGCGAGGGAAGAGAAACACAAGTCAGGCTAGGCGGTTCTAGCCCTCAGTTCCTTGTGTTCTCTGTCCTCTCTGCCTCGCTCTGATTGCTTGTCTTTGTCTAATTCTACAGGCTCCTCCTACTGCCCACATCCTGTCAACTGATGCCCTATTTGGTCAATAAGTAGCCACAGGCTTCCTAAACAAATAAGGGCATAATTACCAGCAACTCAGAGGACTGAGGGACTTGGGGTGCAGTGGGAACGGGGCACAGGTGTGAGCTTATTCAGCCTGTCCTATTGAAACTCACTGTCAGGCCTGTGTGCATAGGTGGGGTGGGGACCCCCTTTCTCATATGCTTTCACAGGGGCAAAGCCACCCAGACAAAGCTTTCAGCTCATATTTGGTGTTAGGTGGAGGGGGGGTGGGGGAGACAATGGTGAGCAGAGCAAGACCCACGCTTGGCTTGTGATTTTAGAAACTTGAAACTGCAGATCTTGAGTCATCCATGTGATCAAGGCTTTCTAACTGGCTTTTACTGGTTTTTTTTTTTTTTTTTTTTTTTTGAGGGAGGGGGAGGGGAAGAGAGGGAGAGAAAGAATCCCAAGCAGTCTCCCCACAGTCAGCTTGGAGCCTGACTCAGGGCTTGATCTCATGACTATGAGACCATGACCTGAGCAAAACCAAGAGTCGATGCTTAACTTGACAGAGCCACCCAGGGACCCCAAGGCTCTTACTGTTCTGAGCAGCAAAATCTGTAGCATGAACAATGGCTCAGACTAATGAATGCTTCAGTCTGAGTAATTGAGCTGTTCTCGCTCCACTGCCCCATAGATCCTCCTTATTCTGAAGCACTGTGTGATTGAGAACTCAGTTATATATTGCCTGGTGGTGTTCCTATGTATCATAGGAGTTCGTCCAGCCGCCCCAGCAAGAATTACAAGCTTTTTCAAGACTAGGATCCAGCATGTGTGATACTACTTTAACCTCCACCACTCAATAAATCCTCCTTGATTATATCAGACAATACCTGCATTGCAGTGGGGGCCTTGGCTTTCAGCTTTTATGGCTTTACTTTCACAATTCTTAGCACAGAGAGGCACTCAATTAATAGTTCCTAGATGCAGAGTGATTTTTTTTTCATTAACAAGGGACAAGAACGACCTTTCTGATATTTTGCAGGGGGTGCTTAAATCTAAACTTGTTCTGCTGATTCTAACACAGCCCTGCCTTCTCTTCATGGTTGCTTCAGTTAGTAAGCTGGATTGATATTAGGGACACCTGGGTGGCTCAATCGGTTGAGCATCCCACTTTCCTCAGGTCATGATCTCACAGTTTATGAATTCCAGCCTCACATTGGGCTCGCTGCTGTCAGCCTGTCAGAGCAGAGCCCGCTTCAGATCCTCTGTCCTCCTCTCTCTGCTTGCGCTCTCCCAAAAATAAATAAATATTTTTTTTAAAAAAAAGGAAGAAAAAAGATGGGTTGATGCTATTTATTTCTTAGTAGTGTTCTGGGATGAACTGTGTCCCTCCAAAATTCATACATTGATGAAAACAGGGTCCTTTAAAGAAGTTAAAATGGGGCTATAAGAGTGGGCCTTAATCCAGTCTGACTGGTGTCCTTCTAAGAAGAGGAAATTTGGCCACACAGAGGGACACCAGGTGTGCACACACACAGAGGAAAGGCCATGTGAGGACACAGTGAGAAGGTGGCCACCTGCAAGCCAAGGAGAGAGGCCTCAGAAGTAACCCAATTGGCTGACACTTTGATCTTGGACTTGTAGCCCCCAGAAATGTGAGTAAATAAATTTCTGTTGTTTAAGGCACGCAGTCTGTGGTATTTTGTTATTTTGTCATGGCAATTATAACAAAGCAATACAGATAGAGATGTTGAGACCAACCTCCCCACCCCAGAAGGGAAGTATCTTCTGTCACAGATGAAGGGCTCAAGCTTTCTGGAAACCCCCCAAGTTACGTATCACACTTGGGGGAGTTCCCGCAGGGATACTACAGTCCAGCTGTGTGTCTCAGTGCAACTGTGTCTAGGCTTACTCTTTCTGATGCTCCCTACAAACCGAACAAATAGGGTCCCTGTCTCCATCACCAATTCTTTTCCTGATCCTGGCCTGTCCAAGCTCTTCCCCCACTCTCACATTCTGCCCCACATCATGCAAGCACCCCTGTGACATGGGTCACCTTACATTGTAAGGAAGTAAGGAGCTCAAGCTGCCTGCAGTTGAGGTGACTCCTAAAAACATTCTTCCAGGGCTTGGTTCTCTTTGCACAGGTGACTGCACTAGGCAGTCCATCCACGGCTGTGCAGTTTAAGCTGTTGCCACCAGCAGTGTAGGGGGAGGGACAGAGACAGGCTGAGCTAGGCACCAGAAGAAGCTGCATGTAGGGCTGGGCATATGGAAATGTGAGTCTGAACAATTCATTGGGAAAGACAGGCTAGACGTAAACGGGAAGAAGACCAAAAGGCAACTAATGAGTGGAGTCCCAGTCAGGCCATTTGGACAATTGCCTGTTTGTTGAAGAGATCCAACAAGAGATCCACCCGTGGGCCTCGGGGGTGGTGGGTAGGCAGACTCTCCTCCCATGTTAGCCCCCAGAGTTCTTTCTTGTGTGCCTGTCAGACTACTCTGTCCCTTTCTCCTGCAGGCACCTAGAAAAGGCACTTTCTCACCTGAGTTCCTACCTCCCAGGTCTGCTGTGGAGCATCATTTGCCAACTTTTGCCCAACCACACAGGACGGGAGCTAAGTGCACAAACTCCTTTCAGACTGTAAAAAACATTTTGTAGTTAATAATTGCAAGCACTTCTTGGTTTACTTAGGCATGCCTTATTTATATTCTGGAATAGTGTTTTCTGGTATGTTTTTAACTGATATAAAACAGCACTTTTGAGGATATTACAGACTACACGGTGCCCACGGTTGCCCACTCACAGTGTGTTGTCGGGGCAGCACCTGCCGGTATTGAGTCAGAGTTGACCCTCTGTGAAAGGGCGTCCTGCCACTTCCTGTTTGTCCCTGCCAAGTTTTCCTAACCTAGCTGTTTGTGCTTATCTAACACAGCAAACTTTCTGTTGTTAAGCCCTTGAGAATTAGTGGACACTTGGAGATGTGCTATGATGAATCTGGGAACCTCCCCACCTTCTGAAATGCCTCTAATCTCTCTATGAACTCTGCCACTCATCCCAGTCATTTACAGGAAGATGGGATTGTAAGGCTAGGACACATGATGGTTCTCAGACTTGAGTGAGCATCAGAATCACCTGGGGCACTTGTTAAAGCACAGAAACCTGGGCACCACCCCCAGGGGTTCTGGTCAGTAGATCCAGGAAAACTCTGAGGTTTTGCATTTCTAGCTAGTTTATAAGTGATGATGATGATTGTAGCCCAGGACCCAAACTTCAAGAACCCTAGGCTAGAATAATGGACTATGATATCTCTTTGTTTGTAACTAAGTATTTGATTTTTCCATGCTTTCTGGAACACTCTCTTGAGACTGTAAGGAAAGTCTGGATTAGAGTCCTGAACAGGAATTGACAAAATAGAACCAATGGTGAATCTTTGGACCTAGCTTGCCCTAAAATGTGGATGGGACTGAGCCTTTCATAAGGCTCTTTTTTTTTTTTTTTTTTTTTTTTTTTGGTAAAAATACCTGTAAAGATACATTTATTTATTTATTTATTTATTTTGAGAGAGAGAGCATAAGTGGGAGAGGGGCAGAGAGAGGGTGAGAGAGAATCCCAAGCAGGCTCCAAGCTGTCATTACTGAGCCCAACGTGGGGCTTGATCTCTCGAACCATGAGATCATGACCTGAACCAAAATCAAGAGTCAGACTCTTAACCACTGAGCCACCCAGTCACCCTTCTCAAGCCTCTTCTTGACTCATGCTCTAAATTTCATTCAAGGAGGAAAAATTACAAAGAAGGAAGAGATTTTCTGAGCACCAATGAAAAAACATTATTTAAAAAAAATATTGAATAGACAATTTTTTATTGTTGTTGCTGATGCAACAAATTACCACAAACATAGCAACCTAAGAGAGCACACATTATTTTCTCACAATTTCTGTGGGTCAGAAGTCCAGGTGGGCTCAGCAGAGTCCTCTGTTTAAAGTCTCCCAAGCCCCCAATCAAGGTGCTGGTGGGGCTGCGCTCCTCACTGGGGGCTCAGGGGAATAGTTGGCTTCTAAACTTGTCCACACTAGGGCACCTGGCTGGGTCAGTGAGGCGAAGAGCTTACTTTAAAAAACAAATAACATTTTAAAAATTTAAAAATCAATTAATAGGGGTGCCTGCCTGGGTGGCTCAGTCGGTTAAGCATCAACTCTTGATCTTGGCTTGGGCCATGATCTTTGGCTCATGAGTTCCAGGCTTACTTTGGGCTCTGTGCTGTGTGGAGCCTGCTTGGGATTCTGCCTCTTCCTTTCTCTGCCCCTCCCCCGTGCATACGTGTGCTCTCTCTCTGAAAATAAATAAATAAACTTAAAAAATAAATTAAAAATAAATACATAAATAAACAAACTCATTCACATTGTAATTTGGAGTCAGTTCCTTGAGGTTGCAGGACTGAAGTCCCTGTTTCCTTGCTGGCTATCAGCCAGAGGACAGTTTCTGAGGGGTGACTGCTTTCTTTCCCAGGCTTTCCATGCAGCCCCCTGAGTCTTTCCCAAACTTCCAATCTCTCTGCCTCCTTCTGCTGAATCTCTCTGACTTCAACCAGAGAAAGCTCTCCACTTGTGAGGGCTTAGGTGATCAAATTGGGCCCACCCAGATAATTTCCCCATTTTAACATCCGTGACCTAAATGACCTAAAACGTAGCATATTCACATGGCCTGAGGATTAGGGCATCTTTAGGAGGTTGTTCTGCCTACCACAAATAAGTGACATGGTTGAAAAAATCAGAATAGCATAAACTGTTTACAGAAAAAAAATCTCACTCCCACATCCTGTTCTACTCCCTGATTCGTCACCCAAACTACCAGCTGGCCACGCTGATCAGTTTCTTGTGTATTCTTTCAGAGTTGCTTTTTGCAAACACAGTAATGAATATATATTATTCTTTCTTCTCCTTGCTTATATTGAAGGTGGCACATTGTACACGCTTCACACTTTGGCACTGTGCTTTTTTTTTTTTTTAACTTAAATGTAGTTTGGAGATATTTTTCTTGTAGTGCATAGTGAAAAAAGTTCTTCATCATTTATTTATTTATTTATTTATTTATTTATTTATTGAGAGAGAGAAAGAGTATGCTCAAGCAGAGGAGGGGCAGAGGGAAAGGGAGGAGAATCTTTTTTTTTTAAGTTTCTTTATTTGTTTTGAGAGAGAGAGAGATTATAAGTGGGGGAGGGGCAAAGAGAGAGGGAGAGAGAGACTCCCAAGGAGGCTCAACGCTGTCAGCACAAAGTGCTACTTGGGGCTTAATCTCATGAACTGTCACATCATGACCTGAGCTGAAATCAAGAGTCAGATGCTTAACTGACTGAGTCACCCAGGTGACCCTTCATCTATCATTATAAAACATAATTCTCCATAAGTGGATACTATATTTACTTAACCCGTCTCTTACTGATGGACTGCTGGTCTGTTTCCAAAATTCTGTTACAGTCAATAGCTGTCAGTGACTCCATATACATAAATGTCATTCTTGCATGGGACCACTGATTTTATTTTATTTTATTTTTAAAGTTTATTATTATTATTTTTTAAGATTTTATTTTTAAGTACTCGCTACACCCCACATGGGGCTTGAGCCACAATCCTGAGATCAAGAGTCATGTGCTCTACCAAGCCAGCCAGGTGCCCCTCTCTCCCTCTATTTTTTTTTTTTTTTTTTAGTGTTCAAACATTTCTAAGGCTAGTGACAAGTTGGCTTGGTCACAGTCTCATAGGTACCCAGCTTGTCCACAGGCAGTAGCCCAGGAAATGGAAGCTTTTGCTTAAATTTGTGAATCTGAATCCTTGCTGGACCTGGAGATAGTCTCAGCTCCTCCAAAAGCATTTCCAGCATTTCTGTAGGGACTCTGACCATACTGTCCCTCCACGGGCCTGCCATACTGCACACTGCCAAGGGGCGCCTTTAATCTCAAATTGACATTGATCTGAATGACATCCCCTGAGGTTGTGCCTCCAGAAAGTATACGGTGCCACCCTGTCTCCAACTCACTCTGTGCCAACCTGTCTAGAAGGAAATTCTGGAGCACCTGGCTGGCTCAGTCCGTGGAGCATGTGACTCTTGATCTAGGGGTCGTGAGTTCGAGCCCCACATTGGATGTAAAGATTACTTAAAAATAAAGTCATTAGGGGTGCATGGGTGGCTCAGTCAGTTGAGCGTCCGACTTCGGCTCAGATCATGATCTCATGGTCCATGAGTTCCAGCCCCGCGTCAGGCTCTGTGCTGACAGCTCAGAGCCTGGACCCTGTTTCAGATTCTGTGTCTCCCTCTCTCTCTGCCCCTCCCCCCTTCATGCTCTGTCTCTCTCTGTCTCAAAAAAAAAAAAAAAAAAGTAAATAAACATTAAAAAAAATTTAAAAAAATAAAAATAAAAAAATAAAAATAAAGTCATTGAAAAAAAGAAAAAAGAAGGAAATTCCATTTCAGGTTCTCAGTTATTACTCCCTTCTGACCTGGATGGTGTTCAAGCTCTGACTCAAAACAGTCACTTCTTTTGAGCCTTTGGGAGTTCTCTGGCTTCCCTGGCAACTTCTGCTTCTTTCATGAGTTTTGTCCAGTTGTTTGGATTCATCTTCACCTGAAACAGTAAACCCAGTTCACAGCAGGGCTTGGGCACTCAAGGCACACACTCTCTCCTACCTGCTCAATCCCGCATCACCCTGAGCACAAGTCTGCTCCCTCCCATTCGGTCCTGTGGGGGCCTCAACTTCCAGCTTCAGTAAGAGATGGAAGTGACTGAAGTATCCAGAAGAGCTCCTCAGGGGGCCTGCTCTGCTCACCCATTCAAACTCACTCTGGTGACTCACCAGGCCAGGATGAATCCCCCACAACACTCTGCAAGTCACTGTCACCGCTATCACACTGCCAATCACTCCCAGGGGGAGGTTACTGCCCATTCGGTATCTGACAGTCATCCATGCAGGAAAGGAGGGCTGCTCCCTAAGCCAGGTTCAGGTACTGTGGAAAAGCAGACCAAGAAACAAACGCAGGACCTGGACCCTGGGAAGACCAGAAAAGGACAAGCAGTGAGATGGATGCAAATCTGTTTTGAATCCATTGGAATGGATTTCCTTGTAATGGCTCAGTGCACCATAAGGGGCAGGGCTTCTAGATGGAGGTGAATATACACTGTTTCCTCTCTGCATCACACCATTTTCTTTACTTACTTTCCTTTGCTGCCACTCAGCCTCCATCCTTCTTTCAGTCCCTTAAACTTTCTACCTCAGGACCTTTGCTCTTCTCTAGGCCTGGAATGCTTCTTCCTCTGGCTAACTTCTATCCATCCTTCAGATTTATCTGAGATGTCCTTTCCTGTGAGGAACTGTTTTGTACCCCCTCCTCTGGGTTGGGTCTCCCTTCTATGCAATTCTTATCCTTTCATACCCTAAATGTAATTATTATCACATGTAGAATTAGCTGATCATTTCTTCACGTTCTGTCTCTCTCAATTGCAATGTATTGCCTGCCATACGGCTGACCTCAGCAAATATTTGGTGAATGGATGAGAAGGAAAACAGAAGCAAATAATTAATCATTCCTTCATCAGTGATCACTTAATGAATGCCAGGCACTGGGAATATCAAAATAAAATTCAACGTAGTCCCACATTCAAGTAATCCACAGCTGAGCACGCTCCTGGAAAGAAGAGTTAGAGTTGAGCAGGAGGGGAGGGGGGAGAGGGGGGTGCTGCAGGAGAGGAAGTGTGGGCCACTAAGGCAGGGCGCTCTCCATTTGCTCTGAGTTCTTGCCTCTGGTTTCTGAGATAGCACCTTCCTGGCCTATTTTTTGCCCCAGATGACTACTCAGATTTCTGGTGGAAGTGAAAGTCTTGTCACCCTTAGTTACTGACCCCAGGAATCTGGTCCTCTTTCTACATGCTGGCTTGCCCCCAGAATTTCTTATCTAGTCTCCCAGGTTATTGCATCCCCTTTTTCTTCTCTGCCCTGGTGGCGTTTTTATTATGCACTGGAGCCCACCCAGGTGGCCCCTTCCCTCCAGCCTGAGTCAGCTCATCACCCTGACAAAAACTGCATTTAAACATACATTATTGCATCTGCATATAAAAGGTAATCCTTTTGGCCCCTGGGCAGTTTGTTTCTTATATTACACCTTTAAAAATATTTAAGGCCCTTGTATTTGCATTTTAACACAGACTCCCCAGGTTCCAGGTTTGGAGGTGGAGTCACCCCAAATCTCTCCATTTGCGTTGGGGGTAAGGAAATGTTGCCTAGGTGGTTGCTCTGACACACTTCTAGAACAATTCATGATGCAAATTGATATTCTTGGTTAGTTGGGGGTGGTGAGGGGAGGCACACAGGCACACACACCCTCCCACGCCCTGATCTTGAGCCCACAGGGACTGACCCTATCCTAGACATCAGCACGTCTGAAAAGTAGCTCATACTTGTGGAGGTATTCTTAGCCCTATTTGGGGAATGTTTTGAAGACAGAGATGGCGCTGTTGTCCATGCTGACCCACCTCCTCCACCTGAACTGGTATCTGGGGTAATTTACCCTTAGCTTGGAACTTCTGGTGTATCACTGTCCACAGATTATTTCCTCCAGTGATGGGAGCACCTGAGTGGCTCAGCTGGTTAAGTGTCTGACTTCAGCTCAGGTCATGATCTCACAGTTTGTGAGTTCGAGCCCCATGTTGGGCTCTGGGCTGACGGCTCAGAGCCTGGAGCCTGCTTCAGATTCTGTCTCTCTCTCTGCCCCTCCCCCGCTCATGTTCTGTCTCTCTCTCTCTCTCAAAAATAAATAAATATATATATATTTAATATTATTTCCTTCCAGTGGACCTCAGTTTCTCTCCATAAAACAGAGCTGCAAGCACATTTTCATCAGCATCTGGAGAGGGGAGTAAAGAGAGGGTGTGGCTTCAGGAGACAGATGCCCACACCTCATAGCTGGTTCCCTGGGCTCAGCCTGTGCCATCCGTGTCTCTCCTTAGGGGAAGCTGCAGACATGGAGACAGCTAGCGGCACTGCTTTGAGCTCTGGGAGCAAAGGAACCAGGCATTGCCTTCTGAGCTGCAGTGCCTCATTGGAAGCACTGTTTTGAAAGAGTCTCCATGGTTGGTGATGAGAGCACAGGAGTTCATCTCAGTGAGGAGTGGAGAGGACCTGATTCTGTTTGAGGGAGGAGGATGGAGTGATGGGGGCAGAGGAGAGCGAGTATTTTTCTCCTGTTCTCTCTACTTTTCCTTTCTCTTCTCTCCAGTTCATCAACTATCAGGCACCATTTAAGTGTGCCTCAAAATAAACCTTCATACTTGGAACTCTTCTCAGCTTGCCTTTGCTGACCCCCATCCTGGGTAAAATGTCACTGAGGAGTGGAAGAGTCTGGATGGGCCATGTGTAGCGGGAGGAGGAAAGCACAAGTTCCTGTCATTTCCTCCTCTGGTGTCTCCCTCCTCCTTCCTCTGGATGTTGCTCAAGGTCATGTCAAATCTCACCTCCTTTATGAGGCTGTCACCAACTCCCCTCCCTGACCCCCAAAGAATTTGGGTCTTTTCTGTGTGTAGATAATGCCATATATTGCAATTTAACTTTTCCATATGGACCCGTCTCCTAAAATGCAGTGGTTTTTAGATCTGGCTGCACATGAGAATCACTAGGGAAGCTTTTAAAAAAATACCAGTACCCAAGACCCAAGCCCAGGGACTATGATTTAATTGGTCTGGGGTGGGGCTTAGATGTGTGTGGCTTATAAAAGTTTCCCAGGTAATTCTAAAGTGTAGTCAAGGTTGAGAGTGGAGAGCTGGGACCAACATTCTTATGTCTGCATGAATGGAAGAATTGACCATAGGATCCTATGGAAAGCAAGTGTCCTGAGAGCCAATACTGGCCCCTGGGTAGTCATGGGAAGGAAAGGCAAATAGAAGTGTCCAGTAAGAAGGTGGTGAGGGCTTGTGCAGTGGGCACTGTCAACTCATTCTCCAGAGGTGTGATGTACACATGGCCTCCTGGCCCCTCTTGGTGAAGGAGACTGAGGTACATATGGAGTCCTTGCTCCAGAACCCCTCTTCCCTCTAGTGATCTTGTATGCTTTATTTTTCACACACTTTCTGTTTTCCTCCCCTAGAGGGCCTTAAGCACAGGGCAGGTGCAGTGGTCCTGGCTCAGTCCCTTACTATGTGACCTGGATGGAGTTTATTGACTTCCCTGGACTTCAGGTTCCTCACCTGCCCACTGGGGATAAACGGCTTACCTCCTGAGGTTACCATGAGCATTACATGGAACAATCCCTGTCCTGGGCTGAGCCCATGGTACAGGCTCAGTGGAGAGCTATTTTTACCTGGTCCCACCTCTTGGTAGCTGCAGAACTGACGAGACGCGCTGGCAGTTGAAGCCTTGGGGCCCCAGTGGCCACACCTTGTACAATAGAAACAATAGTATGTCCTTCAGATTTGGGAGGTAAAGGGCAGAGCAAAAAAGAGGCTGTCAGGAAGCATGGATTCCTCTGCTCCCTGTTCCTCTTTACTTCAGTTTCTTTCTCTCTGTGCCTCTGTCTCTATCTCCTTGCACAGACAGGTGCCTCCTGGGATCCCCCTGAACAGTCATATTGGGAGGCTCTGGATGGAGCTTTGGGGACTAAAGAAGAGGTGGAGAAATGTAGAACAGGGATAAGGAAGTGTACTTTGGGGGAAAAAGACCTGCTTAAATCAGAGTAACAGAGGCTGTCAGTGAACAGCTGAAAGACCCTGTTCCTGATGTTCCCTCAGTGACAAGAACTGAAGCCTGAAAGAGGTAAGGGAAACTAGGTGGCTTCTTTCATTTACTTATCCACTGAACAAACATCTATGGAGTAGTTGTAAGATGCCAAGCACAGTGCTTGATGAGTGAGTCTCTGCCATCAGAGAAGGTGCATCTTCGAGGTAGAAACACACAGGTACCTGGAACATTTCAATGTAGTGTTAGTGTTGAGGGCTGAGCATGCGAGGAACACCTGACCAGCATCTGACTTGGCTTTTGTCCTGGGAGAAGGAGCCAAGACTTCTGAGAGTAAAAACAGTACAGCTAAGATTGGAAAATAGGAGTTGGCCAAGCAAAGGGGAATGAAAAATCTTCCCATGTGACTATGTGCTGGGGCCTGAAGGCAACAGGAACCTGGCTTGTTCAGGGAATGGCGAGGAATTCGGTATGACTAGCAGGAGATTGTGGGGTGAGCAATGAAGCTAGTGAAGTATTCAGGGAAACCTTTGGAGCATTTTTAGAAGAATGACATGCTGATTTGCTTTACTAATGTCTCTCCTTCAGAGAGGAGAAAATCGTGGAAGAGTTTGTGCTTTGCAGGCTAGATAAGCAGAATGGAATTCTTGGAGGAGGCAATACACAGCAAGTGAGGAGTGCCTGGCTGGCTCAGTTGTGCACCTCTCGATCTTGGGTCACGAGTTCAAGCCCATGTTGGGTGTAGAGCTTACTTAAAAAAAATACTCAGTTGGGTAGATATCTGGATTTCTGAGGTAGCTGGCCCTTTCCTACCATGCTCAAGAATCACACAGCAACCACCAGGCCAGGAGGTGCAGGTGGTCCTGATGTTACCCTGTCCAAGGATGGTGTTACCCCAAGAAAGCCAAGGTCCTCACATGTATAGCAGAGAAAATGCTGGCCAAAAGGTGCACAGTCACACTAGAGGCCAATTCTTGTCTTTGGATTCAGAACCCACTTTCAAGGTGGCAAGACACATTTATAGGTGTGATTGAATCTCTGAACTTGCCAGAGCAAAGGACCAGAATACAGGCTCATCAGGTATGACAGGTGTAATAAAGAAAAAACTGCCACTCCACTCTCCCCCCAAAATAGGAAAAGAAAAATAAGAATGGAACAATGAAAATTGTGGAGAGGGCAAAGGTAAATGTTGGTGCTTGCAAAGAGTGTGTTTTGGAGACTAGCAACAAAACAATGGAAGATAAGGTTACTCCAAGACAAGGTCTGGTTCCTAGAGATACTTCAGTGTTTCACCAAAGATGGATAAAATGAAAAACAAACAAACAAGAACATCCAGCCCTTATCGATACGCCATTGGCATTTATCATCACCTCCCAGGCTGTCAGGTGTGATTGTGCAAGATGAGAACTGCACAATTCTAGGGGGCACCATTTACATCACTGACATAGACTTATCTATGTATTATAACTTTCTGCAGATGGCACAGACACAGGCCTTGTAGGTGAATGTCTGTGCTGACTCACCATCCTTTGCAAGACACTGATCTTATTTACCTCTTCTCCATTACACCAGGTTGAGAAAACTCAAATGTCTACTACCTGCAGCAAACACTCAGAATTTTCTTTTCCTCTATACTTTCTCTCACTCATTCATTTGTACATTCCTACCTGCCACTTGCTTGCCTGCAGCAGATGTTTGTGGGGTATCTACTCTGGGCTGGACACTGTGTACTCCTTAAGGACACCACAGTAAACAACCATTCAGAAAGCCCTCAAGCAATTTCCAATATGAAGAAGTATATTAAATAAACAATCATGGAAATACATAAATACAAAATTATAAATTGGACACATACTGCAGAAGAAGAAGAAGAAAAGGGTATTATGAAGAGTGTAACAGAGGAACTGTATTTAGATTGCAGAGTGTTCACTGAAGATTTCCCTGAGAAAAAGCATTTACACTGAGGCCTGAACGATGAACAGGAGTTGGCCTGATAGAGCAGGGGAGAGGTCATTGCAGGCAAAGGGAATCACACTTGAAAACTCTTAGAAGTGCAAGCGTTCACTACACGTGAAACACTACAAGAAGGTTGGCCAGTGGGCAAAACGGAGCAAGTGGGGAGAGACAGTGGAGAGATAGTCCCAGGACCAGATAAAACATGGCCAAGTAGGTTGAGAAAAGGAGTTTGGATTTTACTCTTAGTGTAGTGGATTTTTAGCAGGAAGGGCCATGGGGGACATGCTGAGATTTTGTGCTTTTAGATCGGGACAATGAATAGAAAGGGGACAAAAGTGGAAGCTATTAATGTAGAGCAGATGAGAGATGTTGGGGCCTCATGTTGGGTTTGCAATGGCAGAGGAAGATGTGGATGACAAGACCTATGCAGGGGGCCAGGCAGCGTCTGGTGAAGGTTGGTGTGGGAGACATGGATTGCATCAGCCATTCCTGGTCTACAAGGGGAGTCAGGTTTCTGACAGAGGCAATTGAGTGGATGAAGGTGCCACTTAATGAAGAAGGGAAAATTGGAAGAGAATCAGGTGCTGTGAGGAAAGGAGGTAAAAAAGTCAGTATGAGCCAAGTTGAGTTTTAGATATTAGAGTTTCCTCAGTTACTGTGTGACAATATTAAGAGAGACATGAGCTGAAGGGCTTCTCTCTATAGGTTCCCTTTCTCTGTTTGCATCCCAACAAAAGGGACAATAAAAACAAATATTTAGGGGCACCTGGGTGGCTCAGTATGTTAAGCGTCCAGGTCTTGATTTTAGCTCAGGTCATCATCTCAGTTTGTGAGATTGAGCTCAGCGTCAGGCTCTGTACAGGCAGGCTTGGAGTTCTCTCTCTCTCTTCCTCTCTCTGCCGCTTCCCTGCTCACGCTGTCTCTGTCACTTTCAAAATAAAGAAATAAACTTAAAAAATAAAAAAAAAAAAAAAAAAAACAGAAATCTTTATTGAGAATCTACTGTGTGCCAGCACTCTGCAAGTCATTGGGAATTTGGCAAGGAACAAGGGAACATGGAAGGAAGATGAGTAAGTCCTGGGGAATCTAATGCACAGCATGGTGACTATAGTTAACAATACTGTAGCATATACTTGAAAGTTGCTAAGAGGTAAATCTTGGGTGTTGTCACCACACACACACACACACACACACACACACACAATGGTAATTATGTGAAGTGATGGATGTGTTTACTAAACTTATTATAGTGATTATTTCACAATACATATATATATCAAATCATCATGTTGTACAACTTAAACTTACAAATATCATATGTCAGTTATAGCTCAACAGAGCTGGAAAAAAGAAGTACATTTAGAAAAAGATAACACAGAAGGCAGTAGAACAGAATGGTGTTTTATGCCCTTGCCTGGCATAAAAAAACTGATTCTGGGCTGTACTTCTGAATGTGTAAAATGGGCAGATTCTCCACCTCACAGAGTTGTCCCAAGGACCACATGAGACAATGCTGGTAACGAACGCATTTGAGCATAGTGTATGGGACACAGTAAGCGCTAAATAAATATTAACGATTTTTGAACATGTATTTACTAAGTGTTGCAATCTGACGAAGCAGGTAGACCCTGAGCAAATAATTTCAAGGGTGATGAATTGTTGGATCCCTCAGTCTTACTTTTCAGAGTTTGCTTTTTAGAAACATGAAATGGCTCATCTGTAGGAATTCTCCAGTCTTTGGTTAGTGACCATCTGTTGAGCTCTGCTGGGGTGTAACGTTTGTGGTTTGTGTATGATACCACTCATCTCTCTACTCTGCAAGGTCACTTCACTGGCAGACCCGGCAGCCTGAAAAACAGGAAGAAAGCAGTCTGACTGGGGCCGTGCTGTGCACTCAGGCCCATTGTTTAAGAGTCAGAGGGTTCCACAGGACTGACCCCTACCCTACAGCCCCCTCACCCGCCATGCTGTTCTCCCGGAGGCTCTCCAAGCCTTTCAGCTGAAACGTGTAGCACCTCCCTCCATATCCCTAATAACTTTTTATACTGCTATTCTCAATTTATTTTGTTTTGGGCATTAGCTGCAGGCTTCCTGCTGTTGAAGATGTAGGTATCTCTCAGCTCTTCCCCCTACTTCTACCACCACACCCACGTTTTCCTATCTCTCCATCATCCCTATGTATTTATATGATTTTATTAATTCTATATTCGGTGCTGTATTAATAATCATGTGTGGACACTGCTAAGCTATGTAGTTCACCATGATAACTTTTCCTTTTCAGCACAATCTGTATTTCATGGAATTCATAATTGTCTTTTGCTTGTTTATTTAGTTTCTATATCTTTCCCCCTTATTCATCCTCAAATTCTCTTTTCGGAAACCCTTAATGCAACCAAACATATTAGATATCCTACCAATTTCATCCTGACAAAATGCTTCCCCAGAGGCTCTTTTCCCAGCTCCAGCTGCTGGAGGATTGGCTGCCCCCAGGGATACAGCACTGCTCTGGGCTCCGGGCTCTGTCCCTTTCTTGTGTTAGCTCCTCTGTTTCCTGGATCCCCTGAACTCCTTTCTTCTGGTTCACCTTCTTGTTATAGATGGTTTGGAGTTTTTCACTTTGTCCCCAAAGTCCCCACAACTTCACTGTGATGGCCTTGGTGTGGCTCATTTTCATCTGTTTGATGGGCTTCCCAAGGACCCTTTCTGTCTAGACTCACAGGTCTTTCTGTTCTAAGATGTTTTCTTGAATGGTTTCTTTTTTTTTTCTCCACTCTGCTTTCTCTTTCTGCAATGTGCAGTTTTCATACATTTGATTTTTTTCTTAAAAAAAAATCTTTTCCCTTCAATCTTCCTTTTGTTTTACCTTCTGGAAGATGTTAACTTTATCATTCAACTTTTCTTTAGTTTTTCATTTTTACTCTCCTTCATTTTTGCCAAGTTATTTTTTTAAATTTATTTTGAGAGAGAGAGAGAGGGAGAAAGAACCAGAGAGGGAGGGGCAGAGAGAGAGGGCAACAGAGGATCCCAAACAGGCTCTATGCTGACAGCAAGAGAGCCTGATGTGGGGCTCAGACTCATAAACTGTGAGATCATGACCTAAGCCAAAGTCAGACACTTAACTGACTGAGCCACCTGGGCACCCCTGCTAAGTTATTTTTCACCCTTTGACTATCCCTTCTTTATAGCATCCTGTTCTTGTTTCATGGGTACAATACCTTCTTTTACCTTTCTGACACTAATAATGTTAGATGGAGTTTTCTTTGCTTTCCCTGTTCTCTTTCTTCCATGATACTTTTTGCTCTGTCATAAAATAGATTCCTCAAATGTAGTGGCTCCTGGATGTCTGCTTCTATTTAAGAATGGGGTAATGCTACAAGCCCTGTGTACATGGGGAGGGGTGATCTGGTAAATCCCTGTCAGTATCTTTAGGGCTATTCTTGGGGGCTGGTGAAAGCCCCAGGGAAGGCTTTTCCCTTTTCTTGGTTGAAGGCTTTTCCCTTTTCTTGGTATGAAGTTGGTTGCTGATGTCTGAGAGACTAGTAGGGAAGAAAGTCTTGTTTAGTGTGCAATATTTCAATATTATCTTCATTTTTAGCATGATACACCATCCTTTTTTTCCTTTTTTTTTAATGTTTATTTTTGAGAGAGAGAGAGAGAGACAGTGCATGAGTGGGGGAGGGGTAGAGAGAGAGGGAGACACAGAATCCAAAGCATGCTACAGGCTCTGAGCTGTCAGCACAGAGCCCAATGCAGGGCTCAAACTCACAGACGGTGAGATCATAACCTGAGCTGAAGTCGGCCGCTTAAACAACTGAGCCACCCAGGCGCCCTGTACATCATGCTTAACTAGGCCAGAAACTGTTTTACTCTTCCCCAAAACAAATCTGCAGTGCTCTGCTGAAGAGTACAGGAAGAATGTCTCTGGCTCTAGGGGTCTGGTTTTGTCCTTGTGTTTAAATGTTCTAGTTTGGGGGTCTGGCTGGATCAGTCAGTGGAACGCATAACTCTTGATCTTGGGGTCATGTGTTTGAACCCCATGTTGGGTGTACACATTGCAAAAAAAAAATAAAATTAAAAAAAAAAAAAAGCTCTAGTTTGCATGGCTTTTTTCCTAGACATTCCTTTAAAAGGTTTCCAGGGGCCCCTGGGTGTCTCAGTTTGTTGGGCGTCCAACTTTGGCTCAGTTCATGGTCTCACGGCTCATGAGTTCAAGCCCCATGTCAGGCTCTATGCTGACAGACAACTCAGAGCCTGGAGCCTGCTTCGGATTCTGTGTCTTCCTCTCTCTCGGCCCCTCCCCTGCTCACACTCTGCACTCTGTCTGTCTCTCCCTCAAAAATTAATAAACATTAAAAAATAAAGGTTTCCAGTCAGTCCTCTGTTCCTCCTGTTCCCAATCTGCCTTCACCCTACTTCCAGAAGTACCCAAGGTTGTTTCTTAGATGTACTCACTGCTGGTTTAAGATTCTACCTTTTTCTATTTAAAAAAAAAATTTTTTTTAATGTTTATTTATTTTTGAGAGAGACAGAACATGAGCAGGGGAGGGGCAGAGAGAGAGAGGGAGACACAGAATCTGAAGGAGGCTCCAGACTCTGAGCTGTCAGCACAGAGCCCCACAAGAGGCTTGAACCCATGAACTGTGACATTATGACCTGAGCTGAAGTTGGTGCTTAACTGACTGAGTCACCCAGGCGCCCATAAGATTCTACTTTTTTACATCTTCTAAGTTATTTGCAGTTGTTTATCTACCTCCCAGCTTCCAAAAGTATTTTGTTATTTTCTCCATTCCTGTTTTTTTCATATTTATGGGAATATGCTTTTTAAAAAAATCTCTTTGGGGCACCTGTGTGGTTCAGTCAGTTAAGCAACCAACTCTTGATTTGGGTCATGATCTTAAGGTTTGTGAGATGGAGCCCCATGTTGGGCTCTGCACTGACAGTGTGGAGCCTGCTTGGGATTCTCTCTCTCCCTCTCTCTCTGTGCCCCTTCGCCACACTCTCTCTCAAAATAAATAGATAATATTTTAAATAAATATACAAACAAATAAATAATAAATCTCTTCACTGTCATTTTAGTGAGGCTTTAGAGGGGAATTAAGGTAATTTACATGTTTGATCTCCCATCTGTAACTGAAAATCAGTCCATGCATTTATGAATATACCCTGATTCATAAGACAGTTGGAGAAGGTCTCACTTAGGACCCACGTTCCTTGCAAGTTTAGTTATCTGGCTCTCAGTCCACAGTCAACAAGGAGTAACACATTACAGGGAAGATCGCTAGATAGGAGACCCATCAGAAGTAAATATTAACTGCATGGGGAGGAACAGAAAAATCATATAAAAAGTATATACTAGCCCTGCCATTTAGGACAGGGTCAAACAGTGTCACAGTATTACTAAATATAGTGATAGTATGCAATACAAAGTATAATAATAAATGTTCATAATGATGATCTTATCAATGAAAGGTCAAATTATGTTCATCATGCTCTAAGAAGCCAGAAAAAAAACAGTTTAGAAAGATTTGTATAGGGAACATTACTTATATTGTATAGTTGCATAGTTACTTTGTAGTTTTAGAAATATTTTCATGTGCATTAATTTAACACACACCCTCACTTACTTGGTAAAAAAAACTTAGCAGGAGGAATATTGTTATTCTCCCCTTATTGCAGATGAAGGCATTAAGCTCATAGATGATAGATGTTAAGAATTTTTTTCAAAATCAATCAGCAATTCCTTGAAAGAGCTATTTTTTTTGCTTTGGCCATTAAAAGCACAAGCTTCAGGGTGCTTGGGTGGCTCAGCTGGTTGCTTGGGTGTCCAATTCTTGGTTTTGGCTCGGGTCATGGTCTCATGGTTCATGGATTTGAGCCCAAATCGGGGTAGACTCTGACAGTACAGAGACTACCTGGGATTCTCTGTCTCCCTCTCTCTCTCAAAAATAAATGAATAAACATCATAAATAAGTAAATAAATAAATAAATAAAAAGCGCAAGCTCCCAGTATCTGGAAAAATCATCTTATGCCCGATAATACCTGTTCCTGTGTCCCACCTTTGCTAATTGGGCTCTCCTGCCCGGATCTGCCCTTCTGTCTCAAGGGCCACTTTCCCACAGCAGTGGCTCCCTGCCACCTTGAAGACCTGTTTCCTTGCCAGCAGGTAAGGCAGTAGGTGGAAACTGCCTGAGTGCAAGTCCACACTCCACTCATTACCAGTTGTGTGACTTTGGGCAAGTGACCTACCTCTCTCCAAATACTTCAGTGTACTCTCTTGTCGAGGAGGCTAGCAATAGTCCCTACCTTATAAGACAACCAAAGGATTAAAATAGGAAATATATATAATTCTCAAGAAGTTTTAGCTGATATTATTTCACTTTTTTTTTTTTTTTTTAACTCTGGGGGTCAGAAAACCTTATTTATCTTGTATAAAAGTGGCATATCCAGGGGTGTCTGGGTGGCTCAGTTGGTAAGCTTCTGACTTTGGCTCGGGTCATGTCTCAAGGTTTGTGAGTGGGAGCCCTGCATTGGCCTCTGTGCTGACAGTGCTTGCAGAGCCCACTTTGGATCCTCCGCCCCCCATCTCTTTCTGCCCCTCCCCTGCTCAAGGTCTCTTTCTCTCTCTCTCTCTCAAACATAAATTAAAAAAAAAAGTGGTGGATCCAGCACTTCTCACCTTCAACCACAAGTAACTCTCCTATGCTTTGCCATATGTCACACGTCTCAATGGCATGTGATTCATGGTATTGACAGGAGAAGGAAATGTTTTAATGAAAATAGTTCTCAAATATTTATGTAGTCAAACACCATCTTCAATTCTGAAATCCTCTCCTGTCTCCAGTTTAGGGTCATAACCCACCTGTCCTTTCAGACTTCATTTCATTTAGGTTAAGCTTTGTAGTCACTAAAAGATGCTTTGGTTCCCTTTTTCTGCCCTGTAGATTTTCAGATTCTGAACACAAAGCCAGTTCTGTTTCCGATGGTTGTCTTCAATAAAACGTAAAAAGCAGAGCCCTGTTCCATATTTTATGGTCTCCTCATGTGGCAGAATATTCTTCCAGCATATTCTCACCATTGTACACTGGGGCTTGCTGTCATCAGATGCCACACCTCTTCTGCTAAACAGTGCTTACAGCCACAGCCCCAGGGTGTCTGATGGCCCCAGAAGGCAGAGAGGTGTGCAGATCCTGCTGGTCAGTCTCTCGGGTCTGACCCTGCTTGGGTTTGTTGTTTCTGATCCTGTGTCCGGGTATGCACTTGCCCTTCTCCTCCCTGTTTCTGTTTCAAGATCTGGGTCCCCACTCCCCTGGGCCAACCAGCTTCAGCCTGATGCAATAACTCCAGCCTCAAGACCCACAGCCCTCCCTCCCCTGGCTTACTGCACTTCCTGGCCCAGTTGTGAGCTGGAGTCTCCAGAGCCTTTGGGATGTGAACATTAGCTCTTAGTCTTAACCAAAGCTTTTGGAAAGAAAAGTTTTATCTTTTTAATTTTTTTTTTTTTGAGAGAGAGAGAGAGAGCACAAGTGGGGGAGGGACAGAAAGGGGGGAGGACAGAGAATCTGAAGCAGGCTCTGTGCTGACACCTGAGAGCCCAACACAGGGCTCAAACCCATGAACTACAAGATCATGACTTGAGATGAAGTTGGATGCTTAACCGACTGAGTTGCCCAGATGCACCAAGAAAAGCTTTATCTTTAGCTCTGATCGGGTATCCTAAAAAATATTCCAGTGATTTATGTTCACAATTTGGCAGTTTGCCCTCTTACCCTTGTACTTTAGTCAATTTTGTCTGTCTTTACTACCTGTTTGTTTCTTTTGATTTCACTGACTTTTGAACAAGTTAATGTTGAACTTGTGATGAGGGAATTCTTAGTTCCTCTGTGTTTTCACTTGCGAATTTCTTGCTGTTTATGAAACAGATGACCTTTTTACTGTTTGGAGAAGATGATGTCAGGGGCCCCTGAAGTTCCATTTGTTCAGGAGATGCAGAAGTGGAAGTGCTGGAGGATTTGTGGGTGTCTTTGGAGGCAGACGGCCCGAGACAGGGCTGGGAAGGAGAGGGGCACATGGCAGGCACGTGCTGTAGAAGTCACTGGTACAGTCTCACATGTCTTATTTACCTTGAACTGGATGATCTATCACGATAGTTATTTCCCGTAATAGTAATGGCTACTGTTTCTTGAGAACTTACTATGCACCAGGAACTTTGCGCACATTCTTCATTTAATTCTCACAGTGCACCCACGTAGTCATTGCTTTTATGACTTCCACTTTCAGATCAGGAAACTGAAGCATAGAGAGTCTTTTTTTTTTTTTTTTTTTTTTTTTTTTTTTTGAGAGAGAGAGAGAGAGACAGAGAGCGTACCAGCAGGAAGGGCAGACAGAGAATGACGGAGACAGAGGATCTGAAGAAGGTTCTGTGTTGAGTGCAGAGAGCCCTACGTGGGGCTCAAACTCACAAACCCAAGATCATGACCTGAGCCCAAGTTGGTTGCTCAGTGAGGCACCCAGGCACCCCTGAAGTATAGAGAGCTTAAATAACAAGGCCAAGGTCATACAGCTACGAATGGCCAGGCTCAGTTCTCTTAGCTCTCCCTTAGGAGCCATTATCCCTCTTGCCTCTGGCCTCTCCTCCTTACGCCCTAGCTCCTGCCTCACCCCTCCTTATTTCCTCAATTGCTGTGCTTCCAGATCCCTGATTTTCCCCCTAAAACGTACCTTCTATTATATCTACTTTTTTACCCGCTGTTTAGTGGGTTGCCCCACAATTGACAGTCACATTTTAAGGAGGGGTGTACTGCCCAAAGTTTATGAGCAGATTTTGGAGTACCTCTTTGTGGTGCTTGTTGTCTAAGCTATGTTCTGGACCCTACAATGACATCTCGCACACAAACACCCATATATCTTCCCCCAAAACATACATAAGCCCACACGTGCATATAAACTCACATAGACACATACAAAGATGCATACAACTGCCCCCACAAACATATACATAATCCCCACATGCATAAACCCACATGCACACACATGCACATACACAAAGATGCACACACACAAAGATGCACACAAAAACCTGCCACAAAATGCACCTGAACACATATAAACACACACATAAATCACCCCACAAGTGCATAAATGCTCACACACGCACACAAACGTAAACCCATACACGCAGGCCTACTTGTTGCCTCAGCTCTGCCAGACTATCTTCCTTGCCTCTCTTTGGAGACCGGAGCAACATGAGGCTGAGAGGAAGTGAAACCTGCCCCAACAGGAAGTGAAAAGAGGATGGTGAGCTTTTCTGGTGCTTCTGACACAGCTGTCGGTGGACTCAGCAAACAGTCTGCAGTTTCTGGAGCTGCTCTGAGGTAACTGGGATCCCCTGGGGTGGGGGTCCAGCTCATGAGGTTCCAGTAGGTAGCTGGGAAGCTGGGCACTCGGGCTTTGTTTCCCTGGCAGCAGCCTCCCTGCCCCCTACCTTAGGTGAGTTTGTGACTTTCAGTGCGGAGGCAGTGCATAGCCTTTCTCTACAACAGGCTTTTGAAAATGGTTGTGGGCCCAAGGACATTCACTCAGAGTCACAGATGCACATGGTCCGTTTCCTCGTTCTTACTCTGGGAACAAACTATTTTTATAGAGTTTTCATGCACCCTCTTTTAAAAGTAAAAGAAACTTTTCATGAGGAGAGAGATGAAGTAAGCATAGCAGTAATTATCACAGGGATTATTTCTCCTTATGCTTGAGCAGTCTGGTCCTGGACCAGTGTTAGATAAACTTTTATCTGTCAGACCAGGAGAAGTTGCTAGATGTTGGGGCACACAGCTACTTCTGGTGTCCTTGGAGAGGACAGAGTTGGAGATTTAGGAACTTAGTGGCCTCTGTTATGTGTTAGTAAGGAGAGAGGGGAAGGGGCTGGGGCTGTCGATTGGAAGACACAGCATGAGATGGGTGGGATGGTGACACAAATGTCACTCTCCTCTTGTCCTAGAGGTTTTAGCTGTTGGCAAACACTGTAGCCTCAAGACAGAGTCAAAGACTTCATGAAGTTGAGGGGGTTCCTCAAAAGCCCAACTCTCTGATTCGGGTAGCTACCCTACCATAGCTGTGGTACTAGAGTAAATAGTATCCAGTTCCTTCTTAAAATCCCCTGTTGGTGTCTGATGACCATTGAATAATTGAATGTTAGCCCTGGAAAGGACCTTGGAGATAATGTATTTCAATGATTAGCAAGCTTTCCATTTTCATCATATCCCTGCATTTCTATTTATTTCATATCTTTCTTTAAATTAACTTGTTTTTAAATTTTTTTATTCAACCTAAACAGTGATATCATGTATCACTAATGACACATGTATCACACTTTGAGGACCACTGATCAAGTATAATTTGCCCTTTTCACAGATGAGAAAACTGAGACCCATAGACACTAAACAGTTTGTCCAAGGTCTCATGGTTAAAGACATCCTAATTTGGGACTGATCCTGAGGTCTTCCAATTTATAGTCTTGATTCTTTCCAGGTTACCATATCCTACTATGAAGTATGAAGAAACAATTCCTTTTTTTAAAAAAATATCTATTTATTTCAGTAATCTTTATACCCAACATGGGGCTCAAACTCATGACCCTGAGATCAGGAGTTTCATGCTCCTCTACCTGAGCCAGCCAGGTGCCCCATATTTCATAAATATAATTCAAATAAATAAGCAGATAAAGTGCTAACAGTGTCTAGAAGGAGGAGACCACTAAAGGTGAGTTTCTTTCCTTCCGCTGTTCAATCCTTACTGTCAACCTGGACTAGCAGCTTTTAGGAAGCTTTTAGAATCTTTGAATGCTAATGTTCTGAAATATCAAGATGATATCTCATGGTGTGACTATTGAGTAATTGTCGTGCTGTGATAGGATCCCAGAGAGTCTCATCAATCCAGAGATGCAGGTCTTACATTCTGGTCTAATTTCTTGTATTACTTATTTACTTTTTTCTCCAATCTATTTTTTTCTTTTTCTTTTTCTTTTTTCTTCTGATATGTCTGTTATTTGGGTGTTGGATTTCCTGAGCCAATAATCATCTCATTTGTTTCTCTCTTATTTCATCTTAATTTCTAAAAGATGGTCTTCAATTCCATCTTATAATATTGCTAGTAAATTTTAAGATATCAGCTCTTGTATTTTTAATTTCTAAAAGCTCTTCTCATTCTGTTTATTTAATTTATTTTATTTGAGAGAGAGAGAGAGTCAGGAAGAGGGGGAGAGGGGCAGAGGGAGAGAGAGAGAGAGACAGAATCTTAATGACACGAGGCTCAATCCAACAACCCTGGGATCATGACCTGAGCTGAAATCAACCAACTGAGCCACCCAGGTGCCCCTATTTTGAAATTTATTCTTATTTATTTATTTATTTATTTATTTATTTTGAGAGGGGGGGGGGGGATCAAGTGGGGGGAGGGGCAGAGAGAAAAAGAGAGAGAGAGAGAGAGAGAGGGAGGGAGGGAGGTTCCCAAGCAGGCTCTGCACTGTCAGCACAAAGCCTGACTTGGGGCTCAAGTTCATGAACCGTCAGATCATGACCTGAACCAAAACCAAGAACTGGTCACTTAACCAACTGAGCCACCCAGGTGTCCCTTTTTCTTTTCTTTTTTTTTTTTTTTTTAAAGAATCTACACCTAGCATGGGGCTCAAACTCATGACTCTGAGACCAAGAGTTGTATGCTCCATCAACTGAGCCAGCCAGGTACCCCTCATGCTGCTTATTTTTTATAATTCCCTGTGGCTGGGGCACCTGGGTGTTTCTGTCTGTTGGGTCCAACTTCGGCTCAGGTCATGATCTCACAGTTCCTGAGTTCAGGCTCTGTATTGGGTTCTCTGCTGTGAGCACAGAGCCCGCCTTCTGATCCTTTGTCTCCCTCTCTCTCTGTCCCTCTCCCTCTGTCTCTGTCCCTCCCCCTTTCAAACACTCTCTCTCAAAATAAATAAATAAACATTAAAATAATAATAATAATTCTTGGTAACTGTTTTATGGACACAATATCTTTTCATATCCTTCTTAGGATATTAAGTATAGTTCTTTTGAATTTTTCTTTTATTTCCTTCTCTTGTCTTCCTTCTCTTGTCTTCCTTCTCTGTACATGTGTGGTTTTGTTTATTTGTTTGTTTGTTTTGTTTGTTTTTAACTTTCTTTATCACGTTAGAGGCTTTTTTATATGTCTTGTGATCTCTTACTCTCTGGTGATTTTAAAAGTGAAACACTCAGGGTGCCTGAGTGGCTCAGTTGGTGGAAGCAACGACTCTGACTCTTGATTTCAGCTCAGGTCATGATCTCACGGTTCATTCTTTGGCTCTCAAAATAAATAAATAAACATTAAAAAAAAAAGTGAAACACTAAAAATCTGATTGCAATGTCTTCCTCTACGTGTGAGCAGGGCTTGCTGACTGAAAAGGTCCACTTTTTTAAAGAAGGTCTTATGGTGACTTATTATTTGGGAAACCCCTTCATGTCTGTACTTGGAAGTCTTTCCTCTGGGGTCTCAGAGAAGAACCCTTCTGTATGCTGCCTCCTGGTAATCTGAAAACAGTGTGGTAGAAGGAAAATCAGAGTTTGACGTTTAAATATGCACATTTTTGCTGACCTACTCCCTTCTTTAGTCCTGTCAGGTTTCCATCTGAGCAATTTCCTCTTCCAAGCATCCCAATGCCTGTGGATGGCCCATCTGGGTGGCCAGCCCTGCTCTCCCTGCTTCTGGCCGTGGCGATGCCTTTTTTCTGCTCAGCCATATCCATAGATGAAGCATGGAACCAGCTGTTGATGAGAGAGAAGATGATGCAGCTGGGGGGGCAGCTGGTGCTGACCGAACAGGAGGAGCTAGCCAATGAGAGGCTCATGGCCCTCAAAAAGGCTGAGGTGACACAGGCGATGAGGACCCAGAAGTTTCCTCCCAGCATGCACTTTTTCCGGGCCAAGACTCTCATTGAGAAAAGTGAGGTGTTTAATATCCTGAAGAAGATGCCAAAAGGTAGAGGTTTGGAGATGGTGGTTTGGGGGTGCTGGGAAGGTAGGGAGAACTAAACTTGGAGCTAGTGTTGTTATTGGAGCTGTTATTGTTCTAAATGGAGCAGTGAGGGGTGCCTGGTTGGCTCAGTTGGTAGAGCATGTGACTCTTGTTCTGAGGGTCAGGAGTTCAAGCCCCACATTGGGTGTGGAGCCTACTTAAAAAAATAATAGTAGGGGCGCCTAGGTGGCTCAGTTGATTAAGCGTCTGACTTTGGCTCAGGTCATGATCTCACAGCTCATGAGTTCAAGCCCCACATTGGGCTCTGTGCTGACAGAGCCTGGAGGCTGCTTTGGATTCTGTGTCTCCCTTTCTCTCTGCCCCTCCCCTCTCTGTGTCTTCCTCCCTCCTTCCGCCCCCCCTCCCCACACCCCCCACACCCCCCCCCCCCCCGCCTCCTGCCCCCTCTTGTGCTCTCTCTCTCAAAAATAAATAGGGGCACCTGGGTGGCTCAGTCGGTTAAGCATCCGACTTCGGCTCAGGTCACGATCTCACGGTCCATGAGTTCGAGCCCCACGTCAGGCTCTGGGCTGATGGCTCAGAGCCTGGAGCCTGCTTCCGATTCTGTGTCTCCCTCTCTCTCTGCCCCTCCCCCGTTCATGCTCTGTCTCTCTCTGTCCCAAAAATAAATAAACATTAAAAAAAATTAAAAAAAAAACATTTAAAAAAATTTAATATAAATAAATAAATAAATAAATAAATAAATGGAGCAACAAGAACCCCACTTGTCTACTCTGCACCTTTGTTCTTGCTTCACAGACTAGGAAGGGGGCAGTCTGAGGGGGCTGCTACTTCACCCTGGAAACCCAGAGCCCTGCTTCCAAGGGGACTCTGCCTCAGACAGACAGCAGGGAGTGGGTGCCGGGCATCACTGTCTTTCCTGACAAAGCTGATGTGTCCACCCATAAGCGGGTATTTAGGCCCATAGGAACTACTGCTTTCTTCACAGCTTTTCCCACATCTGCTTCTTCTGCCCCGTCTCAGGCTGAGGTACCAGAGTATGATGTGAATGTTTCTCTTGAATAAACACATTTCTAGTAGTGTATGTCTACAGTATATATACATTTCTATGAGAAGTAAAAAAATTACCATCCTGCACACGTAAATAGCAGTTTGCAGCTTACAAGGACTTTTCTATACCTCTTATTTTATAACATTATTTATAACATTACATTTATAACATAACATTTTGGGTTTTTAAAAATGTTTATTTTTGAGAGAAAGAGAAAGAGAGAGGCAGAGGACAAGCAGGGGAAGGGCAGAGAGAGCGGAAGACACACCTGTCAGCAGAGAGCCCGACGCGGGGCTCAAACTCAGGAGCCTTGAGATCATGACCTGAGCCGAAGTCTGACGCTGAACCGACTGAGCCACCCAGGATCCCCTATACCTCTTTTATTTTAATGTTAAATATGGAGACTAAAAAAACAAAGAAACAACTGTGCAGTTGGTAAAGTCACATCTCCACGTGATGGAGGACATAAGGTTTAGAGAGGTGACATGCCAAAGCTCACATAGCTGTGACACCTAAGTGGCCCGTGTCAAGGCCAGGTGCTAAGACAGAGCAGGAAGAGCAGAGGGACAGTGTATACTGTGACTTGAGGAGCGCTGTAGTCTAGATTGGTGTCAGGTCTGAAAGCAGCATAGGGCATCAATGGCAAGCCTGCAGGCCAGAAGCTGCCTAGATACTGGCTGGAAGCAGGGAATGCAAAACCAATGCGTGGGCGCTGGGAGCAGGCTGAGAGGACTGACAGTTGTGCAAACAGGACCAGGGTGGGAGCAAGGGCTGAAGCTCATCCCTCCCCCACTTTTTTTTAAGTTTATTTATTTACTTTGAGAGAGAGACACACACACAACTCAAGCTCACGTGTGGGGGAGAGGCAGAAAGAGAGAGAGACAGAGTCCCAAGCAGACTCTGCGCTGACAGAATTGCTGATGCAGGGCTCAATCTCACAAACTGAAATCATGACCTGAGCCAAAATCAGACACTTAAACAACTGAGCCACACAGGTGCCCCTGGGCTGCTTCTCTCTGTCTCTCTCTTGTTTTAAAAAAAAAAAAAAATTTTTTTAACGTTTTATTTATTTTTGAGACAGGGAGAGACAGAGCATGAACAGGGGAGGGTCAGAGAGAGGGAGACACAGAATCCGAAACAGGATCCAGGCTCTGAGCTGTCAGCACAGAGCCCAACGCGGGGCTCGAACTCACAGACCGTGAGATCATGACCTGAGCCGAAGTCGGCCGCTTAACCGACTGAGCCACCCAGGCGCCCCTGTCTCTCTCTTTTTTTAATGTTTATTTATTTTTGAGAGAGAGAGAGAGCCAGAGTGTGAGTGGGGTAGGGGCAGAGAGAGAGAGAGGGAGACACAGAATCCGAAGCAGGCTCCAGGCTCTGAAGTGTAGCACAGAACCCAACGTGGGGGTCGAACCCACAAACTGTGAGATCATGACTTGAGCCCAAGTCTGACGCTTAACCCACTGAGCCACCCAGGGTCCCCTGGGCTCCCTCTCTTGAATGAGGTCACCATGGCTTCTGACTAGTGAGGGATGCTCCCTTCTTAAACCAGAGCAAAGCAGGCCATCCTGGGGAGATAATGGCAGACATAGGCCTGGGAAGTCTTTGCACTGGAGTGGGAAAGGTATGTTATGTGCAGTTGTGGGGAACTCTGCCAGATAGGCAACCTTGTGATTCTCCCTTCTTGTCCATCTACACTGTCCTCACAGCTCTGAGCCCTGGAATCTGGATTTCACCTCTTTTGCTTCACTTCTACCCCTGCCCTCCTTCCCTTTCCAGGGGCTGCCTTACACGTCCATGACTTCAGCATCCTGAGTATGAACTGGCTGGTGAAAAATGTCACGTACAGGCCCCACTGCCATTTCTGTGTCACCCCAAGCGGGTACTTGAAGTTCAAATTTGCTTATCCAGCGCCCCCCACTCCTAAACCAGCAGAGTGTTCGGAGTGGGTTTTGCTGGAGAAATATCGAAAGGAGATACAGAATGTCACTGAGTTTGACAACAGGTGAGTGTGGTTCAGAAAGAATGTGTCACATGCTCATCATAGGTAGTGGGTGGTGTACAGGTATGTCTTAGTACAACCCCATTTATGAAAATCTCTCCTTAAAAAAAAATCAGGGCACCTGGATGGCTCAGTCAGTTAAGCGTCTAGTTCGACTCTTGATCTCAGCTCAGGTGTTGATCTCAAGGTCATGAATTCAAGCCTTGCATTGAGCTCTGTGTTGGGCAAGAAGCCTACTTAAAAAAAAAAAAAAAAAAAAAAATATATATATATATATATATATATATATATATATATATATCAGGAGGCTTTTTCTTTTAACTTTACAGGATACTTTGCTTCACAAAAGCATTCAAATAGTAAGTTTCTGGTTCATTTAAAATTCAATCTGATCCGCAAAAGGTATTAAAAGTGACACTATTGTTGCATCAAATGAGATTTGTCTAGATGCTTAATTTCCAGCAAGAGGAAAAGTTCCCAGCTCCTGGAATAATGATGGTCCATTGGTGGGTGAAACAGCTTGAAAACATGATGAAGCAACTTCCTAACAAATTTGTAAAGTAATATTATAAGTAATAACTGTTTTTTAATCATAGAACCATCTACCGAGTGCTTTTTTGAGATTATTGCCCTTTATGAGTAAGAAATGTGAAGTTCAGTATGGTTAAGGAAGTTGCCCAAGACCACACAGCTAGTAAATGGCTACTCAGGGATGTAAACCTGAGTCAGAGTTATTTCCATCAACAGAATACTACACAGTACGTAGCTTAAACGATGGGAATTTATTTTCTCACTGGTCTGGAAGCTAGAAGTATAAGATCAAGATATTGGCAAGTTTGGTCTCTCCTGAGGCCTTTGTCCTTGGCTTCCAGACAGCCGCCTTCTCAGTGTGTCCTCACATGGCTTTTCTTCTGTGTGCACACTCCTGGCATCTCTTGTACCGGCCCTATTCTATTTGGGCCCCACTGTAATGACCTCACTTAACCTTAATTACCACCATAAAGGACCTATCTCCATATACAGTCACATTGAGGGTGAGGATTTCAACATATGGATTTTAGGGGGACACAATTCAGTGCATAACACCCCCCGCAGAGGCTTAGTCTAGGGTGCAATGGGGTCAGACTGGCCAAACATGCACAGGGGAGCAAGAGAGCCTGGTTGGTGGGAGCATCCTACCTAAGCTGTGCCCTGAGGAGCATAAAGCAGGTCTCAGGGATGGGGGCCTCCATCAGAAAGCCTGGGGTGCTTTCCTTGGCCTCTCATCACTGCTCACTGTGATGCATCTGGGTTTGCTTCTGGGTGAGAGAAACGAGGTGGGCAGGACTCCTGCAGATGCCTGAAGGTGGTGGCTTGAAACACACTTCTTCAATTTACCCTCTTTGTGTCTTATGCAGACTTCTTCAGACTTTCACTCTGATGACCGAGAACCCTGAGGTGGCTTATGCAAACCAGGATGCTGTCTGGTCCAAGTTTAATAGTATCTTCTTCACAATCTCTGGCCTTGTCCACTATGCACCAGTGTTCAGAGACTATGTCTTCCAGGCACTGGAGGAGTTCTACCAGGACAATGTACTCTACCTGGAGCTCAGAGCCATGCTGTTCCCGGTGAGCCCACCTCTCCTCTCCTCTGCTCTGGCTTGACTTTCAGATGTTACCTTGTAGGTCTTCACAGGCTCCCAATTCCAGTATTGGGATAGGGACTGGATGCTGCCTTCATCTCAAAGGGAACATGTGTCCTTCCAGGGATGACCATGAGCAAGGAAACCTGAACTGTACTTGGCTGGCTCCCACAAAATTATGACCTTCACCCTCACTGCCCTTTTACCCCATCTTCTCTCATGATTTCCACTTCTCCCCTTCTCCCCTTCTTCCGGATACACAGTGCCTCCCAGTTGCTCAGAGTTTCCTGCCCTTGGGCTCTGAGCAGTGCCTCATGCCTGGACCTTTCTTGCCCTGTCTCCTTTCATATCAAAATTTAGCTTCCCAGAGTCCCTCAGGATCATGCTCTTGGTACTGGGACAGCTATTGGGTCTGGCAATTGGATCATCCTGGTAGCCTGGGGAGAACGGATTGCTGTGTGAGGGTCACCCAGTGAAAGAGGTGGGGATGGAGGCTGGGAGAGTAGGCAGACCACAGGTATGAGACGACAAGGCCACAGGCACAGTAGCAATGATGAGGAAGAGCTCGTGTGCTGGAGGAGGAATCTAGAGGTTTTACTGACTAACTCTGGTGGTGAGGACTCTACTGCAACTGGCTGGTATTCGTCTTGGGTTGTCTGGTGGTGACATTGATGGTGACATTGGGGATATAAGAGGAGGGGCTGGATGGGAAGGGAGAAATGGTTTTAAACCTGTAGAATGGAGGTGCCTATGAGACATCCCTATGAAGATGTCCAGGAAGTTGCTGAATATATGACTTTGGAACCCAGAGGAGAGAGGGTTCTAGCCTGGAAATATATGTTTGACATTTGTCTGCAGAAAGGTAATCTTTAAAACTGTGAGAGGGATGAGGTTCCCGCAGAAGCTGCGAGATGAGAGGAGGAGTGGGCCTGGAAGGGGGCCCTGCACACAGACATCAGATGGAAAGTTCATGAAGTGGACTCAGAAGGAGCTGTTCTAAAAGCAGGAGACAGGGGCGCCTGGGTGGCGCAGTCGGTTAAGCGTCCGACTTCAGCCAGGTCACGATCTCGCGGTCCGTGAGTTCGAGCCCCGCGTCAGGCTCTGGGCTGATGGCTCGGAGCCTGGAGCCTGTTTCTGATTCTGTGTCTCCCTCTCTCTCTGCCCCTCCCCCGTTCATGCTCTGTCTCTCTCTGTCCCAAAAATTAAAAAAAAAAAAAAAAAAAAAGTTGAAAAAAAAAATTAAAAAAAAAAAATAAAAGCAGGAGACAACTAGGATGGCTTCCACAAGAGGGGAGGCCTCACTCAGGAGAGCAGCCCCAGGCGATCAGATGCTCCCAGACCATTCCTCTGGGATATCTGTTAGAGAGAACTTCCCTGAGGACTATTTGTGGGAAGGATTTGGGTATTGTGGGAATGGGAAGGATTTCTGAATCCTCACAAACGTTGGAGATGGTTAAAGATTCTAAGACGCTTGGGGAAAGTAACCTTTGTATAGAGCTCTCCCCTATATTGTATCCTAACTAGTCTGCTCATTCACTGAAATATTTATTGAGTGCGTCAACACCTTGGTGACTGACCTTCAAGTTTGTGGCAAGGCCCTCAGGATGGCATTATTTTGGCTTTGTTACCATATTCCATGGTCTTTATAGGTTCAGAAATTGTATTGTTTGTACAGTCAGAAGTGATAGAGCTCCAGAGGACTGACACACATGGACCAAGTTCATAAGAGGCAGATGTATAAACAAGAAAGGCAGAATGCTGTTTTTTGGAGAAAAATCAATCAGACCAGACACTTAGAGCTTCTTGATTGGTAAGTTCTCTCCTTGAAGGCAAATTGTAGCCTTTCCTAAAGCCAAATGATAGCCAGAAATGTGTTGTTGAACCAGAGCCCTCATAAGCCTGGTCACTGAGCTCTGAGAATTTACAGGAGTCCATGACAGTGGACTTAACCTTGAGAAAAATCCAATGAATTCCCGGGGTGGGGGGGAGGGTGGAAAGTGCTCAAATAAATTGACTTTATTGAGGACAGTGTTTTCTTTTTCTTTTTTAATGTTTTTTTTTTTTTTTTTTTTTTTTTTTTTTTGAGAGAGAGAGAGAAAGATAGAGAACACACATGAGCAGGGGAGGGGCAGAGAGAGAGAGGGAGACACAGAATCCAAAGCAGGCTCTAGGCTCTGAGCTGTTAGCACAAAGCCCAACACGGGGCTCGAACCCATGAACTGTGAGACAGTTCTCACAGTCTGACTGAGAGATTGACTGAGCCACCCAGGCATCCTGAAGACAGTGTTTTCACATGTATGCCTATGTATCTATGAAACTTTCTAGGAAACAATATAATGTACAGGTTGTGATATTTTTGCATTCTAAAATTTTTAAAAAATTCTCTGTGGGATTCCTAAACTGACTTTACTACCCCTAGTTTGATTTAAAGTGTTCAAGGACTTTCTAATGAAGGATTTACGTGTCCCAAGAACCAGTAATTCCAGTTTGTGGGTCAGGGCTCCCTTTCCCTTCTTCTGAGACAAAGCTTCCTCAAGGCTCAACTCTCCCAAATGAACCACCTTTTCCCTTAGTTATGTTAATACCCTCCTTGAGGTTAGCTCAAGGCCAGGCCCTGGAGGGTCCTGGTGAGCTGGGTCTCAAGTAAGGGTGCCTATCTCCCCCAGGATCTGACGTTTGTTTGATAGTTAAAGCTTTAAGCACAGTTCTTGGGAAGTGGGAATGGGGCTGACCTTTGTCCCTCAGTAGAGCTTCCATTGGTTTTGGGAGCAGAGTACACAAATGATCCTTTTCCAGGAAGAGAGAGTGTCCAACAACCTCTTAAGAGAAGAATTTCTGTAAGAGATGAGCTGGCCCTGGGCCTGGCCTAGGTAAGGTGAAAGAAACTGCGCTTCCTGGAACAATTTATTCCCATGTTTTTTGCCTAGGAAATCGTTCTGTCTCCAAGCATGCACTCCCCACCTGCCCCCCATCTAAGCCCCTCCTCCTGTCTGGGTCCCACTTAGGCTGGTTTGTAGGTTGGCCAATCCCTCTTTCACCCCCTTCCCAGGACCGTGTCTGTCCGCATGTCCCCTCTTTGTCTCCTGGTCATGTGGGTATTCAGCACTGAGCAGTTGTTGCCTCGTTATTTATGTCAGATCGTGAGATATTCCAGACTGGCACCACATCTTATATTGCCAAGAGGCACCAAGAGTGATAATCATGCTTGTTGGTTGTGGTCCTCAAACTTGGCTGTTCATATGAATAATTCAGAGGTGCTCTTTAAAATTCGTGTTTGGACCCCGACCTCCCAGGGTTCTAATTCTGTGCTCTTGGGTAGGACCAGGAAGCTGCAAAATTAACTAGCCTCTTCCTCTCGTCCCGGTGATTCTAATGCAGGTGGTCTGACCCAGACCACACTTTGAGAAAAGGCCTTCTTTGCCTTGACCTTTACAAAGCACTTGAGGTGCATAGCAAGGTTGCATTTTACAGATGTGGAAACTGAGGCTTGGAAAAGCCAGAGTTTGACCAAGATCACGTTGGTGACTTGATTGGGTGACTGGATAGATGTCAGGGTGCTGGACTTGAGCACTAAGGCAGCCAGGCTTCATCTCAAAAGGAGCCCCAGAGAAGGCATTCTGCTGTAAGTCTCATCCTTCTGTAGGGAAAAGAGAGTCCCTAGGATTGGCTGAGCTGATGATTCACCCAGAGTGCTGCTGGCCCCTGCTGGGGGCCGGGGGCGGGGGTTGCTTCCTGTTGGGCCATTCCGACAGCTTTCTCAGCGTGGGACATGGGGGAGGTAGCCCGTCAAATCCTGGTGGAGCCCTGGGCTCCTTAGGGGGTGGAGGGAAAAGGAGGGAGGGGGGAAACTGTGGAGGGTTTGGGTCTTGGTCGGTTTGAGGGCTGTGACTTTCATCTTGAGCCCGATGGAGAAGCATTTAGGGGAAGATGCTGAGCAATTGGAGGGAGCAGTTTCCTGCTCCATTGCTCCCCCTTTTCTGCGGGGGTATTTTCTCCTTACCATGCTGAGTGGGCTCCAGGACATTTAACTTGGGGACCCTGCCTCGCTCCTAACCTCTCTTCCCACTCTGCCCACCCCCCACCATCCTAGAAGGTGGAAGGCTGCTGGGATTTGGGATTCTGGAGAGGCTGAGGGGGATGGGATGTGACCATTTGTTCTGCTCTGACCCTGGAACAAAGGCCTCTTGCAATAGAGAGTCTATGCCTTAATGCCCCCCATTAGCCAGAGTAGGGGGAGCCATCAACACATTAACAACTAAAAACCGTCTGCACTGGAATTCTTTTGCTGAGCCGCACAACCTCCCCCTTCTTGCTAGTGGGGCTAATTCAGGGCCTGGGATGATGTTGATGGACTATCCTGGCTGCTCAACCTCCTATTGTGTTACTAATGCTTGATAACAAAGGCTACTTGCCTTTAGCAACAGTTGCTAGGCGGGTCTTATCTCCTGGGCTCCAGTCCCTTCCCCCACGGCCAGAATCTGAGGCCCAGACTGGGTCCTGGCCAGTCCTCAGAGTGGAGCTCTTATAAGACCCCAGAGGATTATCAACAGGAGATTGCCCTGCTGGTACTTATTGACGGGGGGTCTTGGGAGAGAGACAGGCAGTGGCAGAGAACCCACGATGGTTGTTCCCACATGTTTTCTTGGATGCTGTCACTTGTATAACAAACATTACTGGCACTTCTATGCATCCCACCCTCCCCCCCCTCCCCCCCGCCAAGGTTTTTCCTGGATTTTTGGCAGAGCCTCCACTGAAAATTCCACCTGGCTTGTTGCTGAAGTGACCCCTGTTTCGTGTTCCTGGTATAACTGCAAGAATACTGACGATCGAGACTGGAGGGACCCTCTTAACTGCTCTCCTTTATAATAGCATTTATCCTACTATGCTGTATTCATGCTGTTTACTTCAAATCCACAAAATGGTAGATCTTAACCCCAGCTGTACATTATACATTAGAATCACCTGAGGAGGTTAAAAACAAACAAACAAACAAACAAACAAACAAACAAACAAACCACCCCAGAGGTTCTACCCCAGAGATTCTGATTTAATTAGTCTGGGGTGAGACCCAAGCATTTCCCTCTCCCTAGGTGGTTCTAAAGTGCAGCCAGAGCTGAGACATTGAGCCCCCCTAACTGTCACTATCACAGAAAGGTAAAGATGGGCTGCTGTGATGACTGGAGACACTCAGGGTCAGCAAGATTCTGAAACTCGGCAGACCTCCAGCCCTCACTCCCACTGTGGAGTACGACTCAGTTTCTTAAGCTTTCTGAGCCTCAAAATCCTCATCTGTAAAATGAGAACTACCTAATGTTGTAGTTTTGAGGATTAAATGAGATGATAACATAAAAGTGTGGGCATATGCCTGGCACATAGTAGCTGAGTAAATGGCTGTTAAATGAATGGTGCTCTAGTAACTCATCTTTCTAGGATAACTGCAGATTTTGGGTTGTTTTTCTACATCTGGTGATGATAATAAGATTGATGATAATAATATTATTAATAGTTATCATTTCCTTTTTTTTTAAGTTTTTATGTATTTATTTAAGTAGTCTCTACACCCAATGAGGGGCTCAAACTCATGATCCCAATATCAAGAGTCCCAATATCAAGAGCATGCTCTTCTAACTGAGCCAGCCAGGCACCCAATAGTTATAAATTCTTTTCTTTCTTTCTTTTCTTTTCTTTCTTTCTTTCTTTCTTTCTTTCTTTCTTTCTTTCTTCGAGAGAGAGAGAGAGAGAGACAGCATCCCAACCAGGATCTGTGCTGTCAGTGTGGAGCCCATTGTGCCCAATGTTCGTGGGGCTCCAACCCACGAACCGTGAGATCATTGCCTGAGCCCAAATCAAGAGTTGGACGCTTAGCCAAGTGAGCCACCCAGGTGCCCTCCTCCTTTTTTATTCTTTTTATTTTTTCTGAGTAGTTATCATTTCTAAGTGCTTTACAAATATTAACTCATCTGATCCTTGCAACGATCCTATGAGGTATGATTGGCTGGGGCAGATTGTATCTCCACTGTGAGCCTAAACCCAGAAGGCTGCCCAGAATCCCCTAACCAGCTGTGAACTTTCCTCCAGTACCATGCTTCACAGCAATGTTCTAATCAGTCTAGCTGTGACGCCAGGAGGAGTTGCAGGTCTCCCCCTGAAAAGGGTCTCTTGATCCTTGAAATAGGGGTGCTCTTGAACATTCAGATCCTGTCCTAGGTGCTTCCACAAAGCCTGCAGATTCTTGGCTGGAAGCCAGGAGCCCAAGAACACAAGGCACAGGTGGCCCTGGTGGTGATTTACTGAGGCACCAAGAAACCAGGGGCTTCTGTATCTGCCGCCCCAGGAGCCAGATTCCATCTTCGTGGCTCTCCATGCTATGGGAACTAGCAGTGGGATTGGAACCCTGCAAGGCAGGGGTCCCAGATTCTCCAGCAATAAGTACTGCAATGATAGAATTAATGGCTTGGAACTGCTGCCATAGGCAAACCCCCACCAAGCCTCTGGTTGTATCATTTGCATATCTGTGCATCCTTGTTTAGTATGCCAAGGATCTTCTTGTAGACAGAATTGTCATTTGTTGATTTTTCTAAAAGATTCTTTTGTCTCCCTTCTGTTCTGCTGGCACTACCACCCCTCCAACATCCATCTATTTATCCATTCTCCAAAACATGCTGCCTGGGGCTGAGTAGTTTTGAAACTCCAAGTGGACAGTGCTCTTCCTCAGTTAATGCTTATTTATGGAGGTCCTTCTCTGGTGCTAAAGGAGGGGAGGTGGGAAGACCCAGATGACCTGGATCCCGCCCTCAGTGGCCTGCAATCCAGATGGGCTGTGTGGGCACATGACTCAGTAATGACACAGCAGTCAAGTCACAGTGAAGAATTATATTCTTCCCTTCTGCAAATCAGCTGGGTAAGGCCAAGACAGCTTCAGGTATCAGTTTTGGGATGGGTTAATGCAATTGTTCTCAAACTTTTACACTCAAAAATTTTGGAGGATCCCAAAAAGTTTTTGTTTATGTGGATATTATCTACTATATCTTGTATAATATAGCCTTCATTAGAAATTAAAACTGAGAACTTTCCAAAACACAAGCCTACATAAGCACACAATCCATTATTTGTCAGACTAATATTGTCACACATGATGCAACCTCTGGAAAATTCTGCATATTCAGGAGAGAATGAGGATGTAAAAGACAAATCTTAAATTTAAATCTTAAAATTTTTATGAGGAGAGTTTTTGATTTTGCAGATTGCCTGTAAAAGTCTAGGAGACCCACAGGGGCTCTCTGACCACACTTTGGGAACTGCTGGGGTACAGCAATAAGCTCTTTCAGCATCAAAGATTTGAACATTCTAACAGAGTGCCTGGAAGTCTGTTGAAGCCTTGATCAGTGACAGGAAGAATTCTCTTTTTAAAAATCTCTGGTGAAGGGGCGCCTGGGTTGCTCCATTGGTTGAGCCTTTGAGCGTCTGACTTTGGCTCAGGTAATGATCTTGCAGTTTGTGAGTTTGAGCCCCACATCAGGTTCTGTGCTGACAGCTCAGAGCCTGGAGCCTGCTTTGGATTCTGTGTCTCCCCGTTTCTCTGCCTCTTCCCCACTTGTGCACTCTCTCTCTCTCAAAAAATGAATAAACATTAAAAAAAATTTTAATAAAAAATATCTGATGAAGTAGGAAAGAACAAAAATAACTTTTTCTTTACTCTCTTAAGGTTCTGTTTTTGGGGCCTGCAAGTTAAACTGGCAAAAGCCATATTAACAGGAGAAAAGGCATACACATTTTATTTGATGTTAATATTTAATTTTTCTGTGCATGGAGACCTTTGTAGAAAAAAGTGAAGACCCAAAGAAGTGGGTAGAACAGGTACTTATACACTGTTTTAACAAGTGGCGATAATTTGTGGAGAAATGACAAGGCAATAGGTTTGGGTTTCTGGGGCAGTAAATTGTGGGATAGTAAATATATGGGGGAGACTAATAGAAGATAAGAGTTATGTTAGTAAGGTTTGTTTGTGCAGACCCATCTCAGGACTGCCCTTCTGTCTCCAATGATAAGGGTCGTTTTCCTGGTGTGGGAGATGAAAGGGGGAACTTGCACCAACAGAAGTTTATGTCCTGCTTTTAGGCAGATAGGGGGAGAGCAAGGATCTCTGTGTTTGCTGCTTAATTGCCTTCCACTCAAAATAATTCTTATGCTGGGGCGCCTGGGTGGCTCAGTCCATTAAACATCCAAGTTCTTCTCAGGTCATGATCTCACAGTTCTTGAATTCAAGCCCCACATCAGGCTCTGTGCTGACAGCTCAGAGCCTGGAGCCTGCTTTGGATTCTGTGTTTCTCTCTCTCTCTGCCCCTCCCCTGCTCGCACTCTGTCTCTCTCTCTCAAAAATAAATAAACATTAAAAATTTTTTAAATTATTATGCAAAAGTGGCATATTTTAGGGTGGCATGGTCTGATCCCCTTCAGTAAATAATAATAATAATAGGTTATACTAGATACTGAGCTAGCAGTACCTAAAATTCTCTCCTCTGGAAAGTTCTGGCAGCCTTAACATTCAGTAAGCACTGTTGTCCATTCCTAGACCATGCAATCAGAGAAGATACACCTTCCAATAGTTGAGCCCAGAGATTGTGTGAGAGGCCAGGCTTCCCTGGGGCATCAGCAGAGGAAACCAAAGAGCCAAGGCCAAAGGGGCCAAGAGAAGGGGCTGGAAACAGCTGCCTGTTCCACTTCCCCCAACCCAGGCAGCAGAACAGACACCCCCCCACCCCCAATCCAGAGATGAAAGAACAAAAAAGCTGCTCTGTGTGTCTGGGGAGAAGAGGAGGCTGTCCTGCAACAGAAGGTGGCACCTGCGGGGTGCAGCTAAGAGGGAAAGTGGAGGTGCCCCAGGCTGGCGAGGGTGCTGTGAGGCAAGGGACCTGTGGGAAAGGAGAAAAGGGTCCTGGAGAGCACCCAGCTCCTGGGATGCCAGGATACAAGAATTGACCCCAGTGAGGAGAAAGGATTCCTCTCCATTAGGTGGTGAGATAGTTCGTGGCTCCCACTCTGCCTCTCAGCCTCTGCTCCCTGCACCCTGGTGGGCTCTCGCTCTGTGTGGAACCATTGCTTACTACACCAGGACACTAGCAATGCTTTCACCAGTGGGACCGCTGCTTGGCTTGCTTGCGGAGCAGGCTTCTCAGTTTCTTGCATATCAAATCCCCCTTGCCTTTCCAGGCCCAACCTCACCGCCATGTCCCCTGGAAAGCTTCTCTGATCCTATCCAGTTAAAAGGAGACCTTTTTCCTCTAAGATCCCATAAACCTCTATTTAGCACTTAATTCTTCCTCTTTGTATTAAAAAAAGGAATAGAGTCTGTCTACACTAAATTAGAAACTCCTTAAGGGCAGGCATCTTGTCTCACTCACATTTGTTTACCCCTTCCAATGCCTAGCCTGGTTCCTTGTATACTGCATGTTTTTAATTGATGTTCGTGGAAATACCTTCTGCATATTATTTCTTCCCATCCTCCTTTGCCCCACAACCTCTTTGGAAACCTCCGCATCCTGTCCTGAATCCTGACCTGCCGATTTGTGCAGGGGTGAGAGCTGACCCAGTGACAGGAGAGGGCAGAGGGAGCGGCAGGGGCCATGTCATTGCTCCAACCCTCTCCAGCCTGTCACCATGGGCTTCGTGTGGCCCAACCTGCTAAGTGGGCACTTTGGAGGGGACTTCTTTATACCCCTGTCCTCTCCACTGTGTCTTTCTACTTTGTCTTGCCCACGGTCCAATCCTGGCTCTTCTCACTCTGCCCCTAACCATGTCCACCTGAGGGGACATCCCACCTAAGAGTGGGAGAATGGGAAGATAAAGTAGGTCCTTGTTCTCCTCTTTTTGGCTGTCCTCTCCCCAGCTGACCTGTTCTTCATTCTTTACACAAATACCTTTTGAGCACTTACCATGTGCCAGGCACTGTTACAGATGCAAGGACCCAGCAATGAATGAGACAGGCAGACACCCCAGCTTTGTGGTATTCAAGAGCATTATCCCAGACATGACTAGGACTTCTGATAAGTGTCAGAAGCTGTTGAAGGCACTGGACAAGGAAATTGTAGAGATTTAGAGATTATTGGCAATGGGAATGAAGTTTTGCTCACCTCTGATGTCTGACCAGGACCACGCTTCCCTCTCAGGTGTATGAACTGAACGGGACTGTCCATAGCCAAGAGTGGTCAGTGAAGACTTACAGAGAAGTGGCTTGTATGTTTGCAGAAAAGCATCCTGGGTTTATTGGAATCAAAATCATTTATTCGGATCACAGGTGAGAGAGAACACGGCTGAAGCTGCAGGATTTGGGAGAACAGGATGCAGGCAGAGCTACTAGACTTGGAAGGGAAGGGGAGGAGAAAGGGAGAAAGAGGGAGGCTGGGAGGCCGGCTTCAGAGACCCACCCTCCATGCCAAAGAGCCATGGCTTTGGCATGCATGTTCCTGCATGAGAGCAAAAATCTATCTCTGAAGTCACTTCTAGTTCGAATCTTCACAACCAGACTGAAATGAAGAAGTGTGGCAATTTTCCAAATAATTCTAGGCCTTGACCTCATGTCGGCCTGGGTGATTCAGTTATGGGTATGTTTTTGCCAGTATGTTCAGATAATTGGCCTATTTCTTTGTTTCAGTTGGCTGGTGGGGTTCTGCTTCATGTCAACCATGTGCTGTCCCTGGCTGTGTAGTTGGCCTTGATTGGTGACCCAGCCCTGAGTGACAGCTATCTCAGAGTCTGTGTGTGGATGTGTGACCTGGCAGTGAGAACAAGGACCCACTCTTTCCCCAAGCAAGCACAGAAAGCTTTAGAGCTTAGTTTCCCTTCTTAGTTTTATCCAAGGAAGGCTCTCTGTCAAAGGTAGGCCTGTGTAAGGACTGTGACCCACCTGCGGGGCTGGAGATGCAGGGGTGGCAAACAGATGGGGATCACACTGAGTCAGAGCTTGGGGAGGGGCAGCTCAGCCTTAGAGGTTGGGCTCTGGATGGCAGTCAAACCCCTCCCCGCCCCATTTCCCCTGAATCCCCTTCACCGTTTGTGAGAACAGAGGCCTGCACCTGTGTGCTAGTTGGCCAGGGTGGAGCTTGCGGGCTGGGGCCCCACTGGTTCCCCTCAGAGGCTCTCTGGGGGCCAGTGGCAGGAGGATGTGAGGGCTGGGTTGCAGGTGGTAAATCCTCCTGTGATCCCTTAGAGGATCTGCAGGAGGGGGAGGCTCTGCAGGAGAGGGAATGGGCAGGCATAGGGAGGGGGCAGGAGAAATGTAGGCCCATAGAACTGAGGAACAAGTGAGCCAGCTGCTGTGCAGAGACCTTTGTCCTGTCACAGAGTTGTGCCAGACTTTTCTTTTGGTGCTTCTGTTGTGCTGCTTGCCTCACCCCTATCCTGGGCTTGAACAGAGAGGGTACAGACAGAAGTAAGACAGTTTGCTTTCATGGTTTCTGGAGTGCCCAGGGCCTTGCTGATTCAGCTGGAGGGAGAGGACATACAGTTGCCAGGTCCAGCTGACTCGACAGGGAATTGGGCATTCTGTAGCATTTCACAGGTGTCCAGTGAACAGAGAGCTGGCCTCTGTACTGCACCCCGTTCCAGGAGCCTTCGTCTCGGGGAGGCAGGGCAAGTTTCGGACAAGACCTCTTTGCTTCATACAAATGTGGACAGATGAAACCTATCCCATGGGTCTCCTTTCCTCAGTTGTTGTTCAGACACCAAAGTTTCCTCTAGAACCAGCCAGACTCCTCAAAAGGGTGGATTTGGGTGAAATATCTCTCAGATGTATCCCCTGGAAGGGATCACAAGAGCATGGGCAGGATAGGCTCATGTGCTGAGGGTCTGAGAAGTGGTTACTGAGTAATCTGGACTAGACCAGCCCCAGGCACCGGGGGAGCTGCTCCGAGGTACGGGGTCCCCCCGGGGTACATAGGTCCGCCAATGCCAAGTCACACTGTCTCCTATGCTTTTCTCCGTCTCTCCCACAGAGCCAAAAATGTGTCCTTCATCATGAAATCCATCCAAACAGCCATGACGCTCCGAACCATGTTCCCCAAGATGGTGGCAGGGTTTGACCTGGTAACAGACCCTACACAACAAAGCTGTCTGAGAGCAGGGCCCAGCAGGCAGCTCTTTGTGAAGGCCCTGGCAGCATGCACTGAAACCTTCTGCAGAGGCTCAGGCTGTCAACCACAGGCCTGGCCAGGGTTTAGCACTGACCTTGTGTAGGGGCCTGCAGGAGGATGATAGTCACAAGAGAAAGGAGAGCAGACAGGGCCAAAAGCCTGAAAAGGGGAGTTCCAGAATAAGGAAGGAATTCAATGAGGTTGGGTAGTAATGGTGGGCTTATTTCCATTTCCCTGCCCTCCATCCTCTTTCTAGCACATGTGGCCTACCTACACCTGCCTCTTAAAACTATAGCACATAGAGGGTGGTCTGGAAGCAGAGATGGGTCTAGCCCTGGGCAAAACTGTCAAGGATGGGAAAGGTGTCCTCTGTCCCTTCATCCATTTGCTTCCTCAGCTATTTTTGAAGCTGCACGTCCATAGTGGTGTCACTGCCTTGACCACTGCCAACCCCCCGCCCCCTCCCAAATCAAAGCCATAGCTGAGTTCTGATAGCCAGGGCACACTTCCTAGGTGGCAACTCATCAATCTCATTAAGGAAGCTAAATTAGTTTGAATAAACTGGCTAAAAGGCACTCCTGACTCCCTCTTATAGGGAGGGAGTATATCTGTACATTTTACCTGAAACTGGGCTTAAGCTTTTGCTTTCAGAACATCCAGAGCTCAAAGGAGTGGATTTCAAAGAATCATTTTGTTTGTACTGGGATGCCTTCCTGGGATCTCTGGGCGGTGCTCAAGGATCTAGCCTCTCCAGAAAGGGGCAGAAGTTCCTCCCATCTCACCTTTCCCCTCTGTGTGCAGCCCTGACAAAGGGGGCTGAGAAGAAGAGCCTCTAGTATAGAACTTCCAGAACAGTTCGTTCAAGGACTGTAATGGACAAGTTCTAGAGGGAAATTGGGGTAGGAAGGGGGGTAGATAGTTGTTCAAAGGAGTCTACTTGCAAGTTCCAACTCTCTTTCAAGCCTGTACTCCATTCCACTACATTGAATACCTGTATTTGGCTTATTATAAAAATGTTCCATTTCCCCCCAACAAATTAAAATTGGCATTCTGAAGGAGGTACCCATTTTATCCTAAGGCACCCTTGCTCTTGGCATGCAGCTACAAGCCCTGGGGATATGTGTGGTTTAGTTTGAAAAGCATAGTTTTGTCACAGAGGGACCCTGCCAGGAAACTGACATGTCCAAGGACCCACAGGTAATGGGTGACTGAGCTGAGTCTGGAGCCTTCCTGACTCCTGGTCCAGGGCTCTTGTTCCCTCGCACTCTCTCTCCATTTTCTGTGGGTCTGTCAGTATCTCAATGTCTTGTTTTCTCTGTGTCTCTCTGTTGCTCTTGCTTTCTCCCTCACTCTCTGCCCACAGCAAGAAGCTCAGGGCTGAGCACAGGGACTTGGAAAGTGATGTCAGAACACAAGGTGGAAAGGGGTGGGAGGATACGAGATACAGCCTCTGACTGACTAAGCAGGGGGAATTATTTAGGGGTAATAATATACTTTCTTTTCTTTTCCAATTTTGCTGCCGGTCATTTTTAAAAGGCTATGTGACAATGGCCTCAAGTAGTAACGTCAGGTTATAAGGAAGAGTATTCACAGGCTATTGAGGGTACCATCAGAAAATTGAGGCTTGGACCAAGAAGACAGCTCCATGTCCCCTCCTCTCTGTCCTGCAGGTGGGACATGAGGACACTGGCCACTCCTTGTATGACTACAGGGAGGCTTTGATGATTCCCACCTTGCATGGCGTTAAACTGCCTTACTTTTTCCATGCTGGAGAGACAGGTGAGCCATGTGGAGACGAGCAGGACAGAGGTGGGATGGATAGGAAAGCTCCTTATTATCACTCAAGAGAACTGATGGGATCCTGGGGCAGTATTAGTATTGTTGATAGTCATTTTATGGCACTTGTCCATTTCATATGGAGAAATATGTATTCCCCCTGGAGAAGGAATAACAATATAACAGATAATATAACAGTATCTGGCACTTTACATATGTTATTTCTAATTCTCACCCCAGTCCTGCCAGGAAGGTGTTTTTATCCCAATTTTATTTATTTTTTATATTTTAAACTGTGCTTTATTTATTTTATTTTTTATTTTTAAAATGTTTTATTTATTTATTTTGAGAGAGAGAGAGAGAGCGTGGGTGAGCAGGGAAGGGACAGAGAGAGGGATAGAAAGAGAATCCCACACAGGCTCCACACTGTCAGCACAGAGCCCAATGCAGGGCTCAAACCCACAAACTGTGAGATCATGACCTGAACTGAAACCAAGAGTTGGACACTTAACCATCTAAGCCACCCTCTATCCCCATTTTATAGATGAAGAGCCCAAGGCTCCAAACATAGAGTACTTGGCCCAAGGGTAAAGAGCTAGTCATTGATGGAATTTGATTTTGAATTCTTTCTGATGATCTCCATTTTATAATCAAGTTGTGCTTAAGAGGTTAATTCACCTGTCCAAAGTCACACAAGGGTAAGTGGCAGAAAAGGGACTACAACCAGGCAACTAGGAGGCTCTGTCCACACTCATCAGTGCTGAAGAGGAGACCCCACCCAGCCCAGACAGCTTGACTACTATTGTTTATGAAATGCCATTAGCCCAGCCATGCCTTTGCTCCCTAAAGCTCACTCCACAGGTTCATAGGTCATCTCTCAGAGCTTCCCATATTCCAGTCCTTAAAGTATGTAAGCCCTAAGCAAAAGGAGTCCCAGATCATGGCTGCAATTTCAGGTTAAAATGAAGATTTGGGGGGCTTAGATCAGGAGGAAATCTTGCTGCTACACCCCACCTGGTGTCCCTGAGTACTGTAGGCGCCTGTCACCCTTAGAAGACCAAGGAGATAAGTGGAGAGCAGTGTCGGGGCTTGGATTTCACAACCAGGCTTAAACCTTGGTTTATCACACCATCTCTCAGAGGAAGGGTATGTGTGCCTTAATCTCTTATTTCCTGACATTTCAATCAATTCAGACCCAATTTAGATCAAAACTGTTCTAGGAAATTTGAAGAATTGTTTGTGGGGGATGGGGCAAGGGAGTAGGGGGATGTTAACCTTGAAGAGCTTGTGGTCTAGTTGGGAAAATCATACTTACCTGTGTGAAATAATTTCAACAGTATGAAACACTGTAATAGGATCTAACCAAATTCCAAGACGCATGGCCCTAGGAGAGGATTTTGCCAGGAGCTGGGTATTTGATACCTGAGAGTAATGTTCTTATTTTTATTTATTTTATTTTTTTAAGTTTATTTATTTATTTTGAGAGAGACAGAATGTACATGTGAGGAGGGAAGGGGCAGAGAGACAGAGACAGAGAGACAGAGAGAGAGAGAGAGAGAGAGAGAGAGAGAGAGAGAGGAGAGGGAGAATCCCAAGCAGGCTCTGTGCTGTCAGCACAGAACCTACCAACCATGAGATCATGACCTGAGCCAAAATCAAGAATTGGATGCTTAACTGACTGAGCCACCCAGGTGTCCCTAATGTTCTTATTTTTTAAAAGGAAGAAATCTTTGGGGCACCTGGGTGGCTCAGTCGGTTAAGCACCCGACTTCAGCTCAGGTCATGATCTCATGGTCCGTGAGTTTGAGCCCCGCATTGGGCTCTGGGCTGATGGCTCAGAGCCTGGAGCCAGCTTCCGATTCTGTGTCTCCCTCTCTCTCTGCCCGTCCCCCGTTCATTCTCTGTCTCTCTCTGTCTCAAAAATAAATAAACGTTAAAAAAAAAATTAAAAAAAAAAATAAAAGGAAGAAATCTTTGAAAAAAAAGTTCTAGATAGGAAACCAGTGAAAATCCACCTAAAACACATGCCCTAAAAAGTAATGGGAATTCTTGGATTTTATTCCTAACAGAACAGTGGAGTTTTCATATTTTATATGTGGGTCAGTTAGGATGCTTTTGGCTGCCAGGAATGGAATACACACATTCAATAGGTTTTACAACAAGGTCATCTGTTATTTCACATAATAAGCAACCTCTGCTGTTTTCATTAAGTTCAGGGTTTACCTTACTTGGTTGTCAGTGAAGTCACATTCAGGTGAGACAAGATGTTTCCTCTAGGGTGTCTCCTTTTATCAGGGAGGAAGCCCAAGATCTCCCCACCAATAACCTTCCAGGTCAGCATTAGGACTATCCTAGTTGCAAGGGAAGCTGGGAGAGTCAGGACCTGTCATTTTCACCCTCCAAAGAAAGCCCTGCTAGAAAGGAATGTACAATGGGGATGGCTGGTAAGTAGGCAGCCAACACTATCTGCCACCACTTTGTCAGTACTGGTCATTGTAATCTTGCAATTGTCTTGCAATTGATATTGTTAAAGATATAAATTAAATAAGTACATACAAGTAACTATAGGGGCACCTGGGTGACTCAGTGGGTTAAGCGTCCAACTCTTGGTTTTGGCTCAGGTCATGATCTCATGGAGCCTGCTTGGGATTCTCTCTCTCCCCTTCTCTCTGTCCCTCCCCCACTCTCTCTCTCTCTCTCTCTTTCTCTCTCTCTCTCTCTCTCTCTCTCAAAATAAACAAATAAACTTAAAATTTGTTTTTAATTATATTGAAAGAGTTTGCAACACATTGTTGTAAAAAAATCATGAACAAAATTCCCAGAAAATAGCTCTGGAAACATAAAAAATGGAAAGAAAGAATATAGGCTGTGGATTCAGATAGACCAAGGTTTAAAACTGAGTCTTGCTACTTGAGTATGCTCCTTCAATTTACAAAGCCTATGTAAGTAAGTTTCAACTTCCTCATCTGTTACATACATACATAAAATTAAAGGTTTGCCATACCTCCTCTCTTTAGCATTGTTATATGAAACTCTGTGTGTGTGTGTGTGTGTGTGTGTGTGTGTGAATGTTCTTTTTCTTGCTTGGGGATCTGGAGCCTTTATCTGAGGATAGTCTATTGGGCCAGATCCATCTGACTGGAGACTACCCCTTTATCCACAGACTGGCAGGGTACTTCCATAGATAGAAACCTTCTGGTTGCTCTAATACTGAACTCTACCAGGATTGGCCATGGATTTGCTTTGACCAAACACCCAGCAGTCTGGGCTGACTCCTGGAAGAAGGATATCCCCATAGAAGTCTGTCCCATCTCCAACCAGGTATGCATGATCCATGGCACCAACCCAATACAATCTTTCTTTCCAACCTCAACCTCTGTTCTGATTCCCAAACTTTCCTGTATGATTTCTAGCTCTTGAGCTCACTTGTTTTCTGTATTCCTCTGCTGTCTCTCTCCCCTTAGTAAGTTATTTAGGAATGGCCCTTTGCCTAATCCATTCATAATGGCAGCAGTTGAGGGAACTGAGGCAGCAGTTGAGGGTCCCCAGTGGGGTGGAATTTGGGGCAAGGCCAAAAACAAAGCTAAAGGGACATTGAGGAAGGCCAGTGAAGTAGGAGGGGCCATAGAATACTTTTGCTTTCACAGCTGCTTGGGGTTCTTTGTGCACTGCCTCTCCTGCTGTGTTCCAGAGAGCTGCTCTGAGCCAGACCAAGAGAGAGACCAAATGTTTGTGAAGGTGAAGAAACTTGGAGAAAATTGGGAAGAGTATGAGGACTGGCTCTATTCCTTGTATTGTACCCAGAAGTCATCCCAATGTTTTTGGGTCAGAATTTGTCTTTCTTCTTTGTTTCCTGTTGGGCAGGTTCTGAAACTGGTGTCTGACTTGAGAAACCATCCTGCTGCTGTTCTGATGGCCACTGGGTACCCCATGGTGATCAGTTCTGATGACCCAGCAGTCTTTGGTGCCAAAGGCTTGTCCTATGATTTCTATGAGGCCTTCATGGGTATTGGGGGAATGGCAGCTGATCTGAGGACACTCAAACAACTGGCCATGAACTCTATCAGGTGAGGGTCCTGTGTACTTCCCAGATCCCCAACTCCCTCTTCCACCTCACAACTTGTGTTTATCTCTAGTAGAGGTTTATGGCAGAAGCTTAGAAGGTTTCTTTGGGTTTTCTCCACAACACCTCTGTTTTGTTATTGCTCTCGGACTGGGGAGAAATGTGTTCTGCAAGCATCTGAGATCCCCTCATCTGTTTCCCAACAGTTTCTCCTGGGGCTGACCTAAGTGCCTTTTCTTTGCAGGTTCAGCACCTTGATGGATATTGATAAAAAAGCTGCCATGAAAACCTGGGAGGAGAGATGGAATAAGTTTGTAGCTGACCTGGCCGGGAGGCCAAAGTGAGAAGACAGTCATTTATTACCCTATTCCTCTTCTTCCCTCTGCAAGCTGTTTTCACCTTCTGTCAATCATTCTTGAACCCACACCAGTATAGTTTCTACCTCCATTCCTTTATCAAAATTGACATCATGAAGGTCATCAATGGCCTCGACATTGATTATCCTCTCAGGAATACTTAAACATTCTACCAGACTCATTGTTTTGAAATATTCTTTTCTCTCAACCCCAGTGACATCAATGCTCTTGGTTTCCTCCTTTCTCTCTGGCCATTGCTTCTGGGGTCCCTTTGTCAGTTGCTCTTCTCTATCAGATTTCTGTGTTGGATTTCCTCAGGACTTAGTTTTGCCTCTCTTGTATTCATGTCTCTGCTTCTTCTCCTCTTCGTTTTCTCTTACTCTATAGTGTTTTCCTGGCAGTCTCATTCACTCCTTTGCTTTTAAATACTATTTATTTGCTGATGATCCCCAAATTTATCTATTTACTTGGATCCTTCACAAGAATCTCAGAAACTTACTATGTGCAATTCTCAATCTCTTCCCTTTTAACCTTTTCCTGGTCTTTCCCATCTTGGCAAATGTCACCTCCATCCATTCTACCCAGGTGTTGAGAGCAGAAATTTTCAGTGAAATTGTTGATACTGGTCTCTCCCCTGTTCCCTGCAACAAAATGTATCTTGAATCCTCCATGCCTCTCTACCTGTGTTGCTATTGGCTGAGTTCAAACCACTATCACTTCTTATCTGAGTTATAACGGTCTCTTAATTGAGCTCTCTTTCTTCTCTTTGACTTCATTTCATTTTTCACAGAGCAATGGCTTTTTAAAAATTAAATTAAATCAGGTTACACTGCTTACAACTCAGTGCTCTTAGAAAAATCCAAATGTTTCAACAGGGCATGTGGCATCCTGTTTAACCTGGATTCCTTTCAGCATCATCCTACCCCAGTCTCCCCCAGTGTACCAGACGTTGGCCTCACTGGTCCTTTGTTCCTCAAATATCCCAAACCCTATTCTGCATCAGAATCTTTTCTCATTCTTTCTGCCTGGGATATTCTTTCTTTCCACTTTTGTCTAACTGACTCCTGTTCACCCTTAAGGTTTCACATTTCATGTCATTGTCTCAGAAATGTTTCCTAGACCCCTAACCTATTAATATCTCTCATGGCACCTTGCTTTTTTTCCTTCATGACTCTTAGCATAATTTGTAATTATATATTTATTTCTGTGTTGATAGTCTCCCTCCCACCAGACTGTAAGCTCCATGTGAGCAGGAGCTAATGATTATTTCATGTACATTGTGAACACAGAGCCTAGCTCCATGCCCCAAACCTAGTTAGTATTCAACAAAAGATGTGTTGAATGAATGGATATAACTGTATGCATTGAGCCAGTTGCTGAAGCAGGAAGGAACAGAGCAGAGTCTCCCCAAAGAAAAGACCTCATGTGATCAAATTCTGGCTCATAGCCTAGTCTTCAGGAGAAGGAAGGCATGAAGCCATCTCTGTCTTCACTTGACTAAAGGATGTGAAGAAGGATCAAAAAATTCCTTAAAAGTCACAGATGGATTCAAATATCTTCTCATCCATCAGCCATCACCTGATCTGAGCTCATAGGCTGCAGCCAACCGTCCCTCCAAGAGTTGTTTATCACTGTTTGGTTCATGACACTGGGAAAAGTCTTGCTGATTAGGGGTCCTCAACCACAGACTGGTACCCAGATGGAACAAGATGACCTTTAAGATCCTGTCTAATTCTGACAGTCTTTGATTTATTGCCTTAACCAATCCCAGTAGATAGCACATAGGTCCCAGCTCAACTGACTCACATTTAATAAATGGTGAAAATGGAACTTAGCTGAATGGGCTTTTGTAGCAAGTTGCCATGGCTACAGGGGTCCCCCAGGAGCATAAGGTCTCTGGCCTAGACTTGGTGTGATCACTGATTTGGCAAATTAAACCAGCTACAAGTCTTGTCTTCATGCTTGGTTCAATAGGCTGAGTCCTAGCAAAGAACTAGAAACCTCAACAGAACCAGACCCTGAGTTATGAAAATGTGGGAAATAGGTTGTAGCCCCCTTGGAACTGAGTAATATTTCTTCTAGGGGTAGTTAAATCTGATTTCACGTATTCCTCCTGTAGGACTTCCCAGAAGGTACCCTGACATATGTTTTTTTGAAAAACTTGCATATTAATTGAATTTTTGTAAACGAAATCATGCTGTACCTGGGGCTTACTATTTATTTAAAGGAAATCTGAAGTAAAGCCTTCTGTTAATGAAACATATTTTTGTAATTTGAATTCATGTAGTCTATATTTATTTATTTCTTAGAGTGAGGTTAAATCCTTTTTTGTTCTTTGCCAGGTGAATTGTCTGGGCTGGAAAAACCTAATGTCCAGGGCACCAAGAGTCCTTGACTTGCCAGGCTTATTGTACAAGTCCCCATCATATGGCTTATGATGAATGCCCTGGTCCAGCCCCCTCCTCCTGGGTCCTGGAGCTTTTCGTCAGTTGGCACAGCTCCCAGGAAGGGCAGGGAGACTTCTGGAAATTCAAACTGAGGGAATGTTGTTGGAGATGTGAATCATCTTATTTCCCAACAGGTGAGAATTTGGGATCCAGACTCAGAGAAAACCCTGGAGCATTTTTCTTATTATCTTGAAATAATGTGAAACCTTCAGAAAAGTTGCAAGAATAGTACAAAGAACTCTAACATACTCTGTCTAGGTTTCCAAATTATTGACATTTTATAACATTTGCTGTATCATTCTCTCTATGTATCTGTATCTCTTTCAATGTCTGCATGATATATCCTATTTTTTCTAACCAATTGAGACTTAAGATGCAGACAGTGTGGCCCATTACTTATAAACACTCCAGTCTACATTTGCTGAAGACAGTGTCATTCTCCTATGTAACCACAGTTTAACCATCCAAAGCAGGATATTAACATTGATAAGATACTACCATCTCTCCCTGGCCCTTCCAGGCATGTTTCTTCTCTCTGCCCAGAACCTGACCCAGGATCACATGTTACATTTAGTTATCTCTTGTCTCTTTCAGTCTGGAACAGTTCTTCAGTATTTCCTTGTCTTTTGTGATGTTGACATTTTTTAAAAAAGTTTTTATTTATTTATTTTGAGAGAGAGAGAGAGAGAGAGAGAGCAAGTTTGTGCATGTGTGCAGGAGCAGGGGAGGGGCAGAGAGAGTGAGAATTCCAAGCAGGCTCCTTGCTGTCAACACAGAGCCCACCTCAGAGCTCAATGCCACAAACCATGAGATCATGACTGGAGCTGAAATTAAGAGCCAGATGCTCAACTGACTGAGCCACACACTCAGGCGCCTTGTGACCTTGATTTGAAGAGTACAGACCGGTTACTTTGTAGTGTCTCTCATTTCAGGCCTATATAATGTTTCCTTGTGAAGAGATGCCAGTTACACATTCTTAGGAGGAATACCTCAGAAGTATCTTTGTCCTTCTCAGTGCATCATATCAGGGGACACATGGATTGTGTCCCCTGGAGGTGGTCTGCACCAGCAAGCAACAGCCAATTGTTAAAATTTCAGCCTGTTGTGAAACCAATGGTGGTCTGAAACTGGTCATCATGGGAGTTTTTGTAATATGTATAAATATATTTTAACTAAGTTCCAGGCCCAACGTGGAGCTCAAACTCATGACACTGAGGTTAAGAGTCAGCGAGGCAGCTGGGTCATTGGAGGAATTTTTACATTATAGAAATCAGCAAATACAAATCAGTGCGCACCCAGCCCCCGCCCCCCAGCCAGTAGTTAAACATTTATCTGTATACTGAGGCATATAATGTCAATCTGTCCCATTGTGATGATGTTCACTTTAATCACTTTGTTAAGGAAATGTCTGCCAGGATTTGACACTGTAAAACTTTCTACTTTGTGATTAATAAATATTTAATGGGGAGACACTTTAACTCTATGTAAACATCTTATTCCTCATCAAATCTTTAACCCATTAGTTTTTGCAGTCACTGAAGATTATCATCTGAATCTTCTACTGCTCCAATCATCACTGTTCCACTTAATCATTGCTGTGTAACAAATTATCTCGAAACTTAATGGCTTAAGAAAGAATATAAATTTGCTAGCTCCTACAGGTTTTGTGGGTCAGGGATTTGGAAAGGGACCAGCTAGGCAGTTCTAGTTTCGGGGTCTCTCATGAGGTTGCAGTCAAAATGGTGGTGGAGCTGCAGCAACTGGGGGCTGGCCAGACATCTTGTTTCTACACAATCTCAGGGCTCAGCCATGGAGTGTCCACATCAGCCCGTGTGGGTGGCTCATGTGTGCGAGGAGGCCAAAGGCTTCAAGAGTAAGTGTTCAGGTAGTAAAAGAGAAATGCTATTGTCTTTTCTTTTTTCTCTTTTAAAAAAAATTTTTTTTTTTTTTTTGACATTTCATTTATTTTTGAGACAGGGAGAGACAGAGCATGAATGGGGGAGGGTCAGAGAGAGGCAGACACAGAATCTGAAACAGGCTCCAGGCTCTGAGCTGTCAGCACAGAGCCCGACGCAGGGCTCGAACTCACGGACCGTGAGATCATGACCTGAGCCGAAGTCGGATGCTTAACCGACTGAGCCACCCAGGCACCCCTTTTAAAAATTTTTTTTAATGTTTATTCATTTTTTGAGAGAGAGAGAGAGAGAGCACAAGTGGGGGAGGGGTAGAGAGAGAGGGAGACAGAATCTGAAGCAGGCTCCAGGCTCTGAGCTGTCAGCATACAGCCTGATGCAGGGCTTGAACCCACGAATTGCGAGATCATGACCTGAACCGAAGTCAGACACTTATCTGACTGAGCCACCCAGGCACCCCTGTTATTGTCTTTTCTTTCTTTCTTTAAAAAAAAAATTTTTTTTTTAAGGTTTATTCATTTCTCAGAGACAGAGTGTGAGCGGGGGAGGGGCAGAGAGAGAGAGGGAGACACAGAATCTGAAACAGGCTTCAGGCTCTGAGCTGTTAGCACAGAGCCCAATGCGAGGCTTCAACTCATGGACAGTGAGATCTTGACCTGAGCCGAAGTCGGACGCTTAACCAACTGAGCCACCCAGGCACCCCTCTATTGTCTTTTCTAATATGACCTTGGAAGTTACATGGTATCACTTCTGCCATCCTTGATTGGTGATATCTCTCCAGTCTAAGCCTTCCCAGTTTCAAGAGGAGGGGACAGAGATCCCACTCTTTGACAGAAGACTATCAAAGTCACAATGTAAAAACATGTAGGATTAGAGATACTATTAGAAAATATTTTAGAAAATATAATTACCAAATATTGATTTCTTCCATAATTATTAGTTGCCATTCTACTATAAGGAAGAACTTCCTCTATCTATCTATCTATCTATCTATCATCTATCTATCTATTACTAGGGTTCATGGATCCTTATTCTCTATTCAGTGGACCATAATCTAACACTATCATCATTTCTTTTAAGATGCTCACACTGTTCCAGGGTTGACCTTGGGAAGGAACTCTGTTAAGCTGGCTCCTGCGACTCTAATAAATTCTTATGATTTTTTTTTTAGAATTTCCTTACTTTTTGACACAATTAAGTATTTTAGCTTCATTTTGCACTTTCCTTGTCTCGTGCTGTATATGAGCTCTTCTCCAAAGAACTATGATTCCTTTTAGTAGAGAATACTTAGAAGCCTTGATTTGAGCATTAGATGTGTTCATTGTTACTGGTGCATGTGTGTATGCACACATAAATATGATTCATATATATGCATACATAACTATAATTTATATTATTACAAAGAAAATCACACTCCCAAAATGGTGTCACTTAGGCCAAGTCACCATATTGGAGCTTAATACCTAACTTCACTGCAGTTTCAACTTGTGCCAGAAATAGAAGTCTTAACTGGTCAGTCAGGAATTTTCTGATCAGCACCAATGAGATAATCTGCCACATGGGCCCTCTCCATCCCTCAAAGATGAGGTAATCTACCTAATAACGGCCCCTGCCCTTCACCCTAAGGGAAGGTGACCTTGCCTGGAACAGTCTTCTCTTTTGTTAATAACTTCTTGCCCCACTGTCTTTCTTATAAAAACCTTCCATTTTGTACAACTCCTCAGAGGTCCCCTCTACCGCTAGATGGGAGGCTGCCTGATCCTGTGAATTGCTTAATAAAGCCAATTAGATCTTCACATTTACTCAGTTGAATTTTTTTTCATTAACTGTATATATTAAAACTCACGTGCACAGAGGCACCTGGGTGGATCAGTAGGTAGCATCTGACTCTTGATTTCAGATTAGGTCATGATCCTAGGGTCATGGGATTGGGCCCCCCATCAGGCTCCATGCTCAGCACAGAGCCTGTTTAAGATTCTCTCTCTCTCTTTCTCTCTCTCCCGCTGCCCCCTCCCCCACGCATGCTCTCTTCCTCTCAAATAAAACACACACACACATATTTATACATATACATTTATATCTATTTCCAAATTTTTCTGTGTGCATTTAAACACCCTGAATTTGCAGGGTGCCTCGGTGGCTCAGTTGGTGGAAGCATGTGACTCAATCTCGGGGTTGTGCATTCCAGCCCTACGTTGGGTCTAGAGTTTACTTTTAAAAAAAAACACAGACAGGGGCGCCTGGGTGGCTCAGTCGGTTAAGCGTCCGACTTCGGCTCAGGTCATGATCTCGCGGTCCGTGAGTTCGAGCCCCGAGTCGGGCTCTGGGCTGATGGCTCAGAGCCTGGAGCCTGCTTCCGATTCTGTGTCTCCCTCTCTCTCTGCCCCTCCCCCGTTTCATGCTCTGTCTCTCTCTGTCTCAAAAATAAATAAAATGTTAAAAAAAAATAATTAAAAAAAAACACAGACAAACCATGAACGTGTACCTATACCTCCAATTCCATTCAATACCATGAGTTTATTCTGGCCTCAGCCCTTCCCATGTCTAACTCTGTTCCCCAACAGTGAGAAACCTGGTTCCCCCATCCTCAATGTGTCTTTATAGTTACTGATTCCCTGTCTGTGTTGTCTATCTTTACCCCCCCACTGCCACTTCATCTGCAGCTGGCTCTGCTGATACCTCTGGTCCCAGATGCCTCAAGGAAAGGGAGGGGAAGCTATACACAATAGGGAAGGGAAGGAAAGAGAAAAAGATTTGGAAGGAGACAAACACAGGGACATTTTAGAGCGTGGAGAGATCATTAAGTGATCATTAAATGAACAGATTCACTGTGGTGTTACTGAAGCTCTCCTTTCAGGTGCTTGCACTTCATGGATCTTTTCTAAGAGAAATTGTGTATTAGTGATTTAAAATTATTTTTCTTGGGGGGCGTCTGGGTGGCTCAGTCAGTTAAGCATTTGATTTTGGCTCAGGTCATGATTTCATGGTTGGTGAGTTCGAGCCCCACATCAGACTTTGTGCTGACAGCTGGGACCTGGAGCCTGCTTCAGATTCTGTCTGTCTCTCTCTCTGTCCCTTCCCCACTTATGCTCTGTCTCTCTCTCTCTCTCAAAAATAAATAAACAAATAAACATTTTAAAAATAATAATAAGATTCTTTTTCTTTAAGAAGGTCCTTCAAATATGTATAAGCCCCAGGGTCCCACAAAATCTGGATCTGGGGTCTTTCTCTAGGTCAGCTCTTCATTTGGAATAAGGAAAACAAGGGAAGGTATGTTGAGTTGAAAAGACTTGCAAAACTGAGAAAAACATTATAGGCTCTCAGCCTGGAGGGGATCCTGAAAGTTATCTAAACCATCACCCCTTGTGGAAGAGCTGCCCCAAATAATCAGGAATAATCAGGCCTGCTTAATTTTTAAAGCTCACCAGAATAGGATTCTGTAACCTGCCCCAGTCACCCAGTCTAGAATCCCAGAATGTCCCTTTTCCCAAGGTCAGGAGTTTGAGTGACTGATGTGATCCTTGCCTCTCATAAGAATTGATCACTAGAGGATTGGATATATATAACTGCATCTATAGACCAGCATTAAGTTAGCATGCTAGATTATAAATATTATTTTCACATACATAATATATGTTACTTTGCATAGCTGTTATTCGAAAAATAACTTAACCTTCTTGGTCTTTTCATCTCTGTCCAGGAAGGGTGTAAATAGAGGTGTGGGAGCTGCTGGCTGTCTGGGAGCAAGGTGGGGACTGGGAGAAATTTTGAACTGGCTTTGCCAGAGAAATATCCATAACACTCAATGCTTACAGGTATTACTGTCTCCAGGGCAGAGCTGCTGAGTCTCATTTTGTCCCAGCTTGTAGCCAAGAACCTTTTCCTCCTCTACCTTCAGGGTGTCCTGGATCTAATCTTCCAAAGGGAACTTGCCTGGGGACTGTCCTGAAACCACATGTTAGGGGGATGAGGTCTGTCTTGGTCCAGCCAGACCTTCCTGGGGCTAAGCCCCTTCTGGGGTGGGAAAGGGTAGGAAGACTGGAATTTTTAGATTCATAGAATATCAGAGCTGGGAGAGGCCTAAAGATCATCTTATCTAACTCTTTGTGTTACAGAGGCCTCAATTAAGGCTCAGGGAGGGTAAACAGCTCCCTCAAGGTCACAGGGTAGGTGACAGCAGGTTTCCAGAGTCTTAGGTCTGGGCTCATACAACATAGGGCTGTTCTCTTCTTGTCTGAAGCACCTCTCAGTAACAGGTTTCCATAAACTCCTGGTGAGCCTACGTCAGTTCTCTGGCTCAGACAGTGGAGTTTGGGCAGCCTCAGCCCCTTAACCCACCCTCAGACAACCCCTCCACCCGTACCCTTGCTTGATGAGGACAGAACCATTAGACCTACTGGGAGCAGCGATTTTCCTCCTGGGACAGGCTAACCCCTCCTGTGACCCCTGGCTCTCCTTTGGCGGAGTTCCAGTCCCGGAAACTGGCTTAGTTTCCTGTCCCCCAACAGGAGAAATGGATTGATTCTTGGAGCTCAGGGCCTCAGCCTAAGAGCCTTCTCTTTGTCTAGGGTCTCCAGGCAGAGCGCAGGTCCAGATAATCTCCACCAGCCCCCACCTCCACCGCTCCCCAGCTTGCAGACAGCTGTGGCCCTCGGAGACCCTCGTGACTGCCATTTAGTGGGAAATGGCCCGAGACAGAAGCATGTGGAAAGCAAATGGCGATTAGTGTGAGACTGAGGATAGCAGGAAAGACCTTTCCCGGCGGGAGCCTCGTCCCGTCACCTGTGGCTGGCGGCGGGGGGGACTGCGGCATGCTGCTGACCCCTGGTGGCCACTTGCGGTACCACAAACGCCTCCAAGATCTACGAGCACCGTTTGGTTCCCTTATCCTCTGCTGTCGCCTCCTGTCACTGCTGGGAGTAACACTTCATATAATAAGTTACAGTAATAATACTTTCTGATTGTAAAACATGCTTATGGTAGCAAATTTGTAAACTTTAAAAAGTATAGATGAAACAAAAATCACCCATACTTCCACTACTGTTACTATTTTGGTCCATTTCCTACCCACAGTAAATAGTACTCAGGATCTCGTTCCAGCACCATCTCCCCGCCCCGCCCCCCTCCCTGCTTCTGCCTTATTACCTGCCACTACCTCACTCATACGCTTTGCTTTTGCTGCCTCAGCTCCCCTCCCAGGTAGAAAGGCCTGTTCTTGACTTTGGGACGTCCTACTCTGTTGCTCTGTACAAATTTAGAGTACATAGTACAAGATGAGGGAATAGTGCCATAATAATTTTTAAATTTTATTATATTTAAAATAAAAAATTTTGAATACATATGCAATATCATTTCAAAATTTTTAAAAATGTGAAAAGGATAGATTGGAAAGTCTTAAGCCTGTCCCAACTTCACCCCATCCTCCTTCCCACCACACCCATTTTTCCCACCATACGTATTAGTTTCTCATGCTTCTTTATGCAAAATAAACAAATGCAAATATGAATATTCTGTTTCCTCTTTTCTGATACAAAAGGCAGCATATTATGCACACTGTTCTCGGCTTTGCTCTTTTTATTTAACAATATGCCCTGGGGATTTTTCCATTTTGGGTCGGGGAATACTTCCTTTTTCTAACTCAGTGTTTCATTGTGGGAACATGCCATAGTTCAATTAACAAAGCCCCTACAAGTTGCATCCGGATTGCTTTCAAATATCTCTTATTATAAACACTGCTGCAATAGAATAAGTACCTACTTTGTTCAGTGAATGAAGAAAAGGCCAAGTAACAAGAGCCTTGTGAGCATTTCCCTGGGTTCATAGACTTGTGTCTCCCCCCCGCGCGCGCCCCCCTCCCCCCCCCCCCCCCCCCCCCCCCCGCCATTCTTTCATGACAGCAGCTCAGGTGAGGCCTAGAGAAGGTGCTAAATCATCATCCCTGCACTGGTTGGTGGGAAGCAGGGTCTTGGTTTATAGGTCATAGGCCTGGGCCAGGCAGGTTAGAAGTAGAAATGGAACAAAGAAAAATATGCAAATGAGATTTTTAAGGAAAAATGAGGCATCAGTTTTCTTTTTTTTAAGTTTATTTATTTATTTTGAGAGAGACAGAGAGAATGCAAGCAAGTGAGAGGCAGAGAGAGAAACCTAAGCAGGTTCTGTGCTGTCAGCACAGAGCCCGACATGGGGCTAGAACCCTGAAACCATGAGATCATGACCTGAGCTGAAATCAAGAGTCAGATGCTCAACCGACTGAGCCACCAGGCACCCTTCAGTTTTCTTTTCTATCAGACACAATTTTCTGTAGTACATAAGGAGCTCTTGCATCACTGTCTGCTCTGGAAAGGGGTGGAAGGCCAAGGTATCAATGCCTTAGTTGGTGAGCTCTGGTAAAGGCTTATTTATTTATTTAGAAAGAAAGCACAGGTGGGGGAGGGGCAAAGAGAAAGGAGACAATGAGAATCCCAGGCAGGTGCTACGCCTGACTCAGGTGCAAGATCATTACGTGAGCCGAAGTTGGATGCTTAACCGACTGAGACACCCAGGTACCTGGAAAAGGCCTTTTCCTGAACCTCCTCCTTCACTTGCTTCAAACATGTCCTGATGCTTGGAGCTCATCTAGGTTCCCAGACGTCTTTCAGAAAAGCCTTGCTCTTCTTTAGCCCTGAATAACTCATCTAAGGCCAAGTGCAACAAAGGAGAATAGGGGTGCCTGGGTAGCTCAGTCGGTTGAGCGTCTGACTTTGGCTCAAGTCATGATCTCGCAGTTTGTGGGTTCGAGCCCCACATTGGGCTCTGTGCTGACAGCTCAGAGCCTGGAGCCTGTTTCAGATTCTGTATCTCCCTCTATCTGCCCCTTCCCCACTCATGCTCTGTCTCTCTCTGTGTCTCAAAAGTGAATAAACGTTAAAAAAAAAAAAAAAAGCAGAATAGAGTGATGGAGAACAGAACCTCTTCCCAAGGAGGGAAGTGGACTGGGCTGTGCACTCTGCTCTGGATTGATTCCCATCTAGGTGACTGCGCAGACCTGCCTGGACATAGGAGTCATTTGAAAAGACCAATACAGGAGAGAGAACAGAGTGCTGGCCCTGGAGGTCTGAGCTCTAGCTCATGTGAGTGTGTGTGTGCATTGACCCTTGTCAAACCTGCTCACAGCCTCTAAACTCAAAGAGCTCATTTTTGTCACTACAGGTTCTGGGCTGGGTGTTTTCTTTATTCTTTTAAAAAAAAATTATTGTCAAGTTAGCTAACATACAGTGTAGTCTTCGTTTCAGGAATATATTCTCATGATTCATCACTTACATACAACACCCAGTGGTTATCCCAACAAGTGCCCTCCTCTATCCCATCACCCATTTCCCCCACCCCCATCAACCCTCAGTTTGTTCTCTGTATTTAAGAGTCTCTTATGGCTTGCCTCCCTCTCTATACCTTATTTTCTCTTCCCTCTCCCCATTGTCTTTCTGTTAAGTTTCTCAAATTCCACATATGAGTGAAATCTTATGATATCTGTCTTTCTCTGACTGACTTATTTTGCTTGGGATAATACCCTTCAGTTCCATCCAGGTTGCTGCAAATGGCGAGATTTCATTCTTTTTCATCAATGACTAGTATTTCATTGTGTATATATACCACGTCTTCTTTATCCATTCATCATTCGATGGACATTTGGGCTATTTCCATTCTTTGGCTATTGTTGATAGCACTGCTATAAACACTGGGGTACATGTGCCCCTATGAATTAGCACTCCTGTATTATTTGGATAAATTCCTAGTAGTGCTATTGCTGAGTTGTAGGGTAGCTTTATTTTTAGCTTTTTGAGGAATCTCCACACTGTTTTCCAGAGCAGTTGCACCAGTTTGCATTTCCACCAACAGTGCAAGAGGGTTCCCATTTCTCCACATCCTTGCCAGCATCTGTTGTTTCCTGAGTTGTTAATTTTAGCCACTCTGACCAGCGTGAGGTCGTATCTCATTGTGGTTTTGATTTGTATTTCCCTGATGATGAGTGATGTTGAGCATCTTTTCATGTGTCTGTTGGCCATCTGGATGTCTTCTTTGGATAAGTGTCTATTCATGTCTTCTGCCCATTTCTTCACTCGATTGTTTGTTTTTTGGGGTGTTGAGTTTAGTAAGTTCTTTATAGATTTTTGATACTAACCCTTTATGTTATATGCCATTTGCAAATATTTTCTCCCATTCTGGAGCTGTGTGTTTCTTAGAGATCTTTCTGGCTTTGACATTCTGTTCTCCTATGCTCTTAAGGAAGAGTTAACACTGTAGGAAGAAACCATGGTCTATAGGAAGGCCAATAGGAACAGTGCATGGGGGAAGGAGATATCATCCTTTTGGAAAAAAAAAAAAATCAAACCCTGAGTTAATCTTGGAAGGAAACCTGGTGAGGACAAGTTGGGTAACCGTACAGCCTGGTGATCTGAGATGAGGACCTACTCCTTCTCTTATGCTCTGCTTCAGGAGTAATATGGCAAAGACTGATGTTGTCTCATGGTATATGTTACCCCTGTATCCTTAGAAATAGAGGCTTATGATTTTCAGTTGGACACATGGCTGCCTGAAATGAAGATTACCATTCCCAGCCTCCTTTGCAGCTGTGTGTGGCCATATGACTAAGTTCTGGTCAATGGTCTGTGAGTAGAAGTGTGTATAAAACTTGTGGGAGGAGTCCTTAAAGGGACCAACTGTCTTCTATCTCTTCTACCTTCTCGCTAGCTGGAATGTTGATGTGATGATTAGAGCCCAGGCAGCCATATTAAGCCATGAGATTAAAGCTAGATGTTGAGGTGTATGCTGAAAAACCAATGGAAGAAGTCTGGATTCTGACACCTGTGTATCACTCTGCCAGCCTTGGATTGACTACTTCCAGCCTTTATTTACATGAGAGACAAAGAAATGTTTCTTATGTTGAAGCTATTGCCACTTCAGATTTTATGTTTCTCATAGCTAAACTCAATCCTAATTATACCAAATATAATACCTGGAAGTTGAGTGCAGCATGTAAAATAACCTAAAATATGGGGCTTTTGTTCTGTGGAAGCAGAGAAACAGTAGAGGCATTATAAATCACTGGCTAGTAGAAAGCTAGTAGTATGATTCAATATAGATCTATTCAACCTGTTGTCTGTTTTCTCTGGAAGACAGATTATGCACCAGTCAAGGCTATATATAACATTATACAGAGAGGAAAGAAAAATTCACAATATTGGTATTTGCTGGCTTCTTCTTGCCACTTTCAGGAAGGTCAACTCTAGACAAGGGTGGATACTTGGTAAACAGAGACAGATGGGAATGAGATTACAGCTTTGCTCAGGAAGGTGCTTTCTTCAGGAGACCAGTATCTAAGTTGGTGATGTCAGGTCGAACAGGCCAGCTGCTTCCATATCTCAAACTGCTTCCAGCCTCAGCAGGATAAGACGAGTGCCTCCTCATTCAAAAGCAGAGAGACTGCAGCAGACATGGACAGAGAGGACTGAGATTTTCAGTCCTCTGTCCAAGCCCTTTCTGCTCAAGGCCTACATTTCCTCCAGCCTCATGGAGGCTGCCATTAACTTGACATAGAAGGGACTGTCAGAGCTCAAAATCCAACAGGTAGAAGACCAGAGTCTTCAGGCTTAAAAAGTATAACTAGGCATGATCTTTGCCATGGTGTTACTCTCAGTGGAATGAACTGGATGCTTACTAACTTTTTCAGTTAATTGTATTTCCCCAAAACTATAAGCCACATATATTTGGAAATAAAAATAAATATACTATATATATGTATATACATACATATATACATACATACGTATGTATTTGTGTGTCCCCCAATTCTTATACAAAGTGTAGCCTAATATGTATACTTGACTTTTTTTTAACTTTATACTATATACTCAGGATTAATCCATAATCTGCATAGTGATGTCACTTATTTCTTGGTTTGACTACACAGTGCTCCATTGTGGAGATGTCCTGTGGTATATTCAACCAATCCCCCATGGTGGATACTTAAGTTGTTTCTTTTTTCTTTTTTCTTAATTGCAAGTAATGCCACAATGAAAAAGTCATGAATAAATTAATTTGTATTTCTACAAGTTTGGGAAAGAGTCTCAAAATGGGATTTATGGGTCAAGGAGAAAATGCATATGTAATTTTGTTAGATATTGAGAAATTTCCCTCCCTAGGGGTTGTAGAATCCAGCAGTAAATGAGAATGCCTGTTTCCACATGGTATTGCCAACAGAGTATGTTATCAAACTTCTTGATTTTTTACAATCTGATAATGAGAAATGGTATCTCAGTAAAATATTAGATTGAATTTCTCTTCTTATGAATGAAATGAACTTTTCATATGTTTAAAGTCCGTTTTCATTTCTTCTTCTGTAACTTGTTTGTCTATATTTTGCCCATGTTTCTGTAGGGCTTGGTTTTTGGTATTTTCCTGTTGCTTTTCAGGAGTATTATATAGTAGGGATATTCAATCTTGAGCTGTGATATCAAGTGAAATCATTTTTTCCCCACCTTTTCATTTGTCTTTTGACTTAACAGGTAGGGTTGTTTTGTTTTGTTTGCCATGCAAAAGATTTTTAATGGTATGTAACTGAATGTATCAATCCTTTGAAAAAATTGCCTCTGAATTTTGGTTCATAGAGGTTTCCTTACTCCCAGGTTATAAAAAAATGAACAGAGGGGCACCTGGCTGGCTCAATAGGTAAAGCATGTGATTCTTGATCTCAGGGTCATGAGTTTAAGTCTCACCTTGGGCATAAAGATTCTTAAAAAAAAAAAAAGTTTAAAGAAATGGCATAAAGATTCTTAAAAAAAAAGTTTAAAGAAATGAACACATCTTCCCTATATACAAATCAGGGTGATGCCAATTGGCAATGAGATATGATTACATAGAGAATCTAAGCATCTCCACTGCTAGGAAGGGGTGTGGGATTAAAAAGAGGGAACCAGAGGTTGAGTATGAGAAACTCAGCTTCTGCTCATGGGGCCTCTTCAGAATTGTGAAGCCCCCCCCCCAGCATTCAGGAAATGGGAATTCTGGTACTCCTGCTACTCTGTCTAACTCAGAGGGTTAGAGGAATGTCTACCCCAGTGGTTCTCAACAGGGGCAATGGCGCCCCCACATTTTGGCCATGTGTGGAAACATTTTTGGTTGTTCCAGCTTGGGAGGCAGGGTGGGATGGGGTGCTGTTGACAGAAATGCTGCTAAGCATCCTACAGTGGACAACATGGCCTTATCCTGCTCAAAATATCAGTAGTGCTGAGGATGAGACTTATCCTGCTCAAAATATCAGTAGTGCTGAGGATGAGAAATCCTGACTCTACACTTCAGACCCTGGCATCAGAGCTCGCAAGCAAAGCAAAGCTAGGGGAGGGCTAAGATGGTTGTGCACATGGTTCTTTCTTTCCATTCCCATGGGACTGCAACCCTGTCTTCCATTTATGAGTGCTCCATCACTAGCTGCTCGCTGTTGCTGTCCAGGTTCTGCAGGGAGGTAGATAATGGTTCTGATTTCTAATGGTGATGACTGAAGGTCAGTTCAGCCACACCTCTGGATCTGTCTGCCTGTGATCCCTCCCCCCTCCTCCCTCCTTATTTTTTTTGTTTCTTGAAATTTGTTTGGAGAAAAAACTAGGTTTGACCTGTAGAACATTCCCAGTCTGGAACTTGCTCATTGCATTCCTACAGTATTCTTTTCTTTTTTTTTTTAATTCCAGTATAATTAACACACAGTGTTATATTAGTTTCAGGTTTACAGTATAGCGATTCAATAATTCTATACATTATTCAGTGCTCATGATGATAAAGTGTGTTCCTAATCCCCTTCACTTGTTTCACCCATTCCCCTACCTACCTCCCCTTTGGTAACCACCAGTTTGTTCTCTATAGTTAAGAGTCTAGGGGCACCTGGGTGGCTCAGATGGTTGAGCATCCAACTCTTGGTTTTGGCTCAGGTCATGATCCCAGCATCATGGGGTCAAGACCCATGACCAGCTTCACACAGAGCATGCTTGAGATTCTTTTTCTCTCCCTCTCCCCCACTTGCAAGCACTCTCTCTCTCTCTCTAAAATACATGAAAAAAAATTAAGAGTCTTTTTTTTGTCTCTTTTTTCTTTGTTCACTTGTTTTGCTCCTTAAATTCCACATATGAGTGAAATCATATGGTATTTGTCTTGGTATTATTTCACTTAATATTATACTCTCTAGCTCCATTGGTGTTGTTGAAAGTGGCAAGATTTTATTCTTTTTTCCCCAATGTTTATTTATTTTTGAGAGAGAGAGATAGAGACAGAGAGGGAAGGACAGAGAGAGGGAGACAGAGGATCTGAAGCAGGGTCCATGCTGTCAGCAGAGAGCTTAAGGCGGGGCTCAAACTCATGAATGGTGAGATCATGACCTGAGCCGAAGTCAGATGCTCAACTGACTGAGAAAACCAAGCACCCCTCTTTATTTATTTATTTATTTATTTATTTATTTATTTATTTATCTGTTTATTTATTTATTTATTTATTTATTTGCAAAGCGCATGTGAGCAGGGGAGGGACAGAGAGAGAGGGGAGGGACAGAGAGAATCCCAAGCAGGCTCTGCTCTATCAGCTCAGAGCCTGATGTGGGGCTCAATCCCACAACCCTGGGATCATGACCTGAACTGAAATCAAGAGCTGGAAGCTCAACCTATTAAGCCACCCAGGCACCCCTGCACCACTTCTTTATCTGTTTATCTATCCATGGATACTTGGACTGCTTCCATAACTTGGCTATTGTAAATAATGCTACAATAAACATGGGTGCACATATCTTTTCAAATTAGTGTTTGCATATTCTTTGGGTAAATACTAAGTAGTGGAATTAATGGATCATATGGTAATTATATTTTTAATTTTTTGAGGCACCCTCATACTGGTTTCCACAGAGGTTGCACCGGTTTGCATTCCTACCAGCAGTGCACAGGGGTTCCTTTTCCTCCACGTCCTCACCAACACCTCTTTCTTGTGTTTCTGATGCTTTCTTCTGCTTCCTCTGGTCTACTGTGTATTCCCTCTAGTGTATTTTTAATTTCAGTTATTGAGTTCTTCATCTCTGATTGGTTATTTATGTTTTCTATCTCTTTGTTAAAGGTCTCACTGAAGTTCTTACCTCAAGTCTAGTGAGTGTCTTTATGACCATTACTTTAAATTCTCTATCAGGCATATTACTTATCTCTGTTTTGTTTTGTTCTGTTGCTGTGATTTTGTCCTGTTCTTTCCTTTGGGGCATATTACTCTGTTTCCTCATTTTGTGTAACTCTGTCATTTCTATGTGTTAGGAAAGTCAGCTATGTCTCCTACTCTTGAAAGTAGTGGCCTTGTGAAGAAGAGGTCCTATAGTGCTCTGCAGTTCAGTGTCCCCCGTTCATTAGAACCTGGTGCTTCAGGGCTGTGTTGTGGGTATGTTCTCCTATGTGTGTTGTGTGTGCCCTGCTGTTGTGGCTAAGCCACTTTTGCCATCAGTCTAGTCAACTGCATTGCCTGTTGTGAGTAGGGTTTGGTCCCTGTGTTGTTAGTGGGCCAGTCTGGGACCACTTCAGGTTTGAGTTGAGTCACACTAAGTGTTTTCCAGAGCTTCTGGGTGTTCTCCCTGTGTTGTCGTCTGAGAAACTTTCCATGGTGGACATGGCCTGCAGTCAGACCAGATGTTTGCCCCCATTCCACTGCTGGGGCTGCAGTTAAACTGGTGTGTGTCGTTTTCTTCCCCTCTCCCTGGGGTAGTAGTCATTTTGAGGGTGGTGCTGGCTCCTTTTGGGGCTGCTCACACACTGCCAGGCTTGTGGTGTGGGTTTGGATGGACTCTTACCAAGGGCATGTTGGAGGAGACAGTTCCATAGGAGAATGCAGGGATGGGCCACATGATGCCAGCAAGGTCCTAGCCAATCAGCTGCCAGGGGGAACCTGTAGCCACTGGGGAAAATTCCTGCTGAGGCCAGGTTGGAGGAGTGGGTCTGCAGAAGAGCACAGGGGCAGGGCATACAGTTAGCAAGTTAGGTGGAGAATGTTGCCACTGCACCGGTTCCTGTGGGTGTCTGTGCCTCTTGGCTGAGGTGGGGGAAAGAAATGGTGCCTGCCAGCTCTTTTGTTCTTGGAAAGGTCTCGCAGTGATCCCTGCTCCTCCATCACACACTCTGAGATTAGTAAATATAACTTCCCATATACTCCAGACATTTTTCAAACTACTGATTCTATGCTGTATCTCAATGGGGCTGTTCGTTATGCTGTCTCTTAAGGGTGGAGACTCTACCCTCTTGGCTCTCCCAGAGCTGAGCCAACTGATTTTCAAAGTTCAGGTGTTAAGCCCTCCTGATTGTTGGGCCCCTCTAGTTTTGAAAGCCAAATGTTTTGGAGATTCATTTTTCCTGTGCAGGTCTCCCCATGCCTGTGGTGCCCAGTTGGGGATCTGCCACTCTCTCTTCTCTGTGCCTGTTGTGTCCCTCTCAAATGCAGACAGTCCTTGGGTCCATTTAGCTCCTGACCACATTTCCACCCTTCTTACCCTCTTCGATGTGGCTTCTTTATATTTAGCTCTGGCGTGTATATTCTGCCAGTCTTTGGTTGTTTTCTGGGCTATTTATACTGATGTGGGTGTTACCAAGTGGTGTCCATGGAAGGAAATGAGCCCAGGAGTATTCTTTAACATGTTCCTCTGGCCTGCATATTTCCTGTAAATTGACAATTGGACTTAGAATTTTTTTTAAGTTATCTCTATACCCAGTGTAGGACTCGAATTCACTACCTCGAGATCAAGAGTCATGTGCTTCACTGACTGAGCCAGCCAGGAACCCCAGACACTTAGAGTGTTGATAAGACATAGGTGTGATTCTTCCCATAGGGCTGTTTCATAGACAGTGTCCCTAGGTCTTTGCATTCCAGTGAAGAGCAGCCACTCTAGGCATTCTGTGACTTGTGCAGGGCTGGAGATGCAGGGGCAGCAACCAGGTGAGGATCACACTGAGTCGGGGCTTGGAGAGAGGCAGCTCCTCCATTTGCTCAGCTACTCAAGAGCCTGGGCTTTGGAGGGCAGTCAGACTCCTCCCGGCCCCAACAACCCTGAATCCCTGGCCCTCCTTGTGAGGGCTTGGAGCTCACAGGAATGGAACACCTGTGTGCTAGTCAGTCAGGATGGAGCTTGCAGGATGGGGCCCTGTGGGTTCTCCTCAGAAGCTCCCTGAGGGCCAGTGGCAGAAGAGTGTGAGGGCTGAGCTGCAGTGAGTAAATGTTCCCCTTAGGGCTCCTCAAAGGAGGGAATGAACAATGAACTAACTATATTTGGAGTGGCCTGGTGCTGCCCTGACCCAGAAGTACAGGGCAGCCTGGGGATCCAGTCCAGGGAAGGTCTGAGGAGCTGAAAATGCCTAAGAGGGGCTGGTCTGGGTACAGTGGTTTTACAATTAATTGATCACAGCCAGTTACAAATTTCTTTGTTCCTTCTCCACTTCCACTGCTTTACTTGACTAGTCTAAAAATTAAAAAAACAAAAAAAGACAAAAAAGCTCAGGAAGGGCAGGTAGCAGGAAGTCAGAGGAAGGGCCACAGGCTTTGAGCAAGGGGTGGTAGACCCCTGGGGCTACTGAGAATCCAGCCCAAGGGTTCACTTGGAATCACATGCTTCCAAGATGTTTAGGATTCTCCGTTCTGTTGTTTTTTTCCTCTTCCTTCACTCTTCTGTGTGTAGGATTTTTAGCATTTTCTTGATCAGTCTTGTCTCTTGCTTTTCTCTCTACTCTTCCTCTCCAGTTTACCCCTTCTTTCGTTTACCCCTCTCCTTTCCATTTAATTGCCATCCCCACCTCAGAAATCAGCTTGCATTTCACATGGACATGTTGGACAGAGCACAGGTGTGGCAGGGGGAACAAGGCTGGTGTGCCAAGCTGAGCTGCCCGCTTATATCCTGAGTCTCTGAGGAGCCCTCTCCTCACAGCCTGCTCTTGAAGCACGACCCGGCTTGGTATTCAGGACAGCTTACACACACTCTGGGTCAACCGGCTTCTCTGGCTGGAGTGCCCTGGAGCAGGTGGTGAGTGACTGGGAGAGAAAGGAAAGGGAACAGAGCACATGGCAAAGGCAAGAAACACTGGCAGTGCTGGGGACAAGGAGCATCTGAGCAGGAGCATGGGGCTGTGAGGAGAACCCATCAGTGTGGACTGATGGCTCCGTGAGTTCTTCATTTTCTTCTACAGATGGGACAAAGTGTCAGAAAGTCACCCCTCCACACTCTCTGCAGCCAGGGGTAAGGAGGGCAAAGGTCTGAACGAGTGCATTCAAGGATAAAGTACTTTAGCCTGGGGGGTTTCAAGTTTTTCTTTAATTTGTTTATTTATATTAATGTTTATTTATTTTTGAGAGAGAGCGCACAAGCAGGGAAGGGGCAGAGAGAGAGGGGGACAGAGGATCTGAAACAGGCTCTGCACTGACAGCAGTGAGCCCAGTGTGGGGCTTGAACTCACAAAGCATGAAATCATTACCTGAGTAGGATGCTTAACTGACTGAGCCACACAGGTGCCCCTAAAGTTTTTCTTTTTTTTTTTTTTTAATTTTTTTCAATGTTTATTTATTTTTGAGAGAAAGAGACAGAGTGTGAGTGGGAAAGGGGCAGAGAGAGAGGGAGACATAGAATCCAAAGCAGGCTCCAGGCTCTGAGCTGTCAGCACAGAGCCTGACACGGGGCTCGAACCCACGACCCGCGAGATCATGACTTGAGCTGAAGTCGGGCACTCAAGGGACTGAGCCACCCAGGTGCCCTGCCCCTAAAGTTTTTCTGTAAATATCACCTGGCTACAAATTAGGGTCACATAATTCATCTGAGACTGGGTCACCAGGTTGGTGACCAGCTGCAGCACTGGTGCCAGGAAAGCCCACACAGGTCCTCAGAAGTGCCTCTTTTTCTAGACTCGGGCTCAGCTGTACTGAAGGAAGGTCCTGTCACCCTTAGCCCAGGATTAGCATGGCCACATCCCCTGTCTTGAATTTTTCTGAGCAGGGGAGACCAATGGGCTAGAGAACATGAAGGGTGAGCCTGAGCAGGAAGCCCTGTGATGTGCTGAAGTTCCAAGCCTTCAGGACCCTCTTTGGGCCTTTGCTTTGCTCCTGTCATTGTCATCTAGTGTCTTTAGCACTGACCTTCCTTCCCACTTGAAAAACTTGCTTTCAGGATAGGAGAAAGCATCAGCTATTTATATGCAGTGAATTTTTTCAACTTGCTGTGTCTGTGTTGTCCAATTTTCAAGTCATTAGCTTTAATTGTGGTGCCAAAGATGTTATTCCTTTCCTCCAGAGGCCTGGAGGGGCCAGGAGCTGACCAGGGCCCCTGGAGCCTCCCTACCACTGGGTGGCCAGTTAATCTGCTAATTGCCAGGGGTTGCTAGTCTGGAACCAGTGCGGGTAGAGGCTCTAAGGGTAAGTCCATAAATGCTCTTCATTTTCCTGCTTAAATCTGATTCCATTGAAGAATAGACACGGGAGAGATGGAATAAATATCTGATTTATTACTGTTAAAAGCCTGTTGGAGAACATGGCTTATTTGGGAGACAAAATGGGCTTGCTACCCCTCTACCCTTGAATCACAAGAATCCAGAGGTCTCAGGCACAGGTGTAAAACCCAGCCCTTCTCACCACAGGGGCAGTCTGGAACACCAAGTCCTATCAATGGGCTGGCTTCCCAAAGGGAGAAAGGACAGAGTCACATGCACATAGTTCTTTCTTACAAGCCCACCCAACAAGAAAGTCATGTCCCAGGTAAAAAGCCCACCCATCAAGAAAGTCCTCTGCCCCAGGTAAAAAGAGGCTAGTAGTACTGTTAATAGAAGTTGTTTCTTTAGGAAAACATGAGGAGAAGGGAATGGGTATCACTCCCCAGCAGAGATGAACTCAAAATTCTCCCTCAGCAAGACTGGGTGGGGCCTGGGGAAAGCCGTGTGTGTGTGTGTGGGGGGGGGTTGGGGGGTGGTGTGTGGTGTGTGTGTGGTGTGTGTGTGTGTGTGTATGTCCCTTTACTAACCACCACCTACATCCACCCACCTCCCCTGTTGACTGCTCCCCATCCTCCACTCTCTTTTAGCCACAGCATTCCAGCCCTTCCTCTTTTGGAGGCATTCCAGCCTTTTTGTCTGCTTCCTAGTATGAGGCATAAAATGCCAATTTCCTTTATTCCCCCTTAAAAAAAACATTTTTAACTGTTTATTTATTTTTTGAGAGAGAGAGTGTGTGAGCGCACGCACACACGTGCTCAAGCGGGGAGGAGCATAGAGAGAAGACAGAGAGGAAGACATAGACTCTGAAGCAGGTTCCAGGCTCTGAGCTGTCAGCACAGAGCCTGATGTGGGGCTTGAACCCATGAACTATGAGATCATGACCTGAGCCAAAGTCAGTTAATACTGAGCCACTGAAGCACCTCCCTTTATTCTCTTTTTATGTGGAAAAGGACACGCCTATTTTTAACCAGGTACAAGGCTACATTTTCCAACTTTCTTTGACACTAGGTGTGGCCATGTGATTAAGTTTTGGCCAGTGAGGTATAAGCAGATGTGGCACACCTTGGAGGTATTGTGAGTTCAGTTCCAAACCACTGAAACAAAGTGAATATCACAATAAAGCAAGTCAAGTAAATTTTTTGGTTTCCAGTGCATTTAAAGTTAGGTTTATACTATACTGTAGTCTACTAAGTGTGCAGTAGCACTATGTGTAAAGAAAAACCCCTGATATACCATAATTTAAAAAATACTTTATTGCTAAAAATGCTCACTACCATCTGAGCTTTCAGCAAGTCATAATCACTTATCACAGATCACCATAACAATATAATAATATGAAAAATTTTGAAACATTGCAAGAATTACCAAAATGTGATGCAGAGACATGATGTGAGCAAACGCTGTTGTAAAAATGGCACTGATAGACTTGCTCAAAGCAGGGTGGCCACAAACCTTCAATCTGCAGAAAATGCATTATCTGGGGGCACCTGGGTGGCTCAGGTGGTTGTGTCTGACTCTTGATATTGGCTCAGGTCGTGATCTTGCAGTCGTGGGATCAAGTGTTGCGTCAGGCTCTGTGCTGTCAGCACAGAGCTTGGGATCCTCTCTCTCCCTCTCTCTCTCTCTCTGCCCCTTCCTCGTTTATGCTCTTTCTCCCTCAAAATAAATAAACAAACATTTTATAAAATGTATTATCTGTGAAGTGCAGTAGAATGAGGTATACCTATGTAAGACTTCTGGAAATTGTACCTGTAGGGAGATGGCATACCCTTTTTTGTCTCTTTTTTCCTGATGCCTGGAATATGAACATAATATCTGGGTTTGAGCAGTTGTCTTGGACCATGAAGTGGAAGCTGTGCAGTGAAGACAGTAAAGGAGCAAAACAGGAGCCTGGGTAGCTAATCAGCTGATGGAGTCACAATACCAAGCCTCACTGTTCTTTCCCAACTTAGTTTCTATGAAAGAAACAAATTTCTACCTTATTTAAGCCCTACTCTTTGGAGGTTTCTGTTACTTATAGCCAATCCTAGTCCTAACTAACACAAAGTATGTGCGTAGATATGAGCAGGCTTATGCACTCAGGTGCACATACAAATATATGTGAACAAGTTTATAGGGACAGCAGGAGTATGGATATTCATTCATTTGTCTACTAATTTAATTGAGCACCCATCAAGTGCAAGTTACCACAATATGACCTATGAGGATGACAAAGGTGAATCAGAGAGGCACCTTGCTCTCAAGGATTTTTCTTAATCGTTTCTGGCTTACGAACTCCTAGAAAATCTAAGGAAGACTTACCAATATTTAAACACACACACACACACATACACAAATACCCAGAGAGTATTAATTACAATAGCCATATCGGAACCTCCCAGATATACGTGTTCTGTCACCTTTCCTGAAACAAACCAGGCTACTTCTGATTCCTGCCAGGGATGGCTCAAGTTTCATGGAGTTCAGTGCACAGGTGGGGAAGATAGAAAGCAAAGCAGATCCAGATACAGAACACAGTGACCCAGGTTGCAAAACCTCTGGAGATGGAATAGCAGTGATTATGATATAATTGTGATCATCAAGCGTATTAGTTACCTCTTGCTGTGCAATAAATTACCCCCAAACTTACTGGCTTAAACAACAAACACTTATTATTTCCTAATTTTTGAGGGTTAGAAATTCAAGAGTGACTTGGCTGGGTAGTTTTGTCTTACAGTTGTTCATGAGGTTTTGGCCAAGATGTCCATGAGGGTTGGAGGACCTGCCTGAAAGATGGCTTTCTTCACATGACTATTGGTGGGGAGGCTTCAGGTTTTTATCCTGTGGGCCTTTCCAGAGAGTTGGCTTGAGCGTCTTTAAGTGCATTTGAGTGTCTTTAAGTGTATTTGACTTCCTTAGAATGAATGAGCCAAACAAGAACAAGGTAGAAAAGCCACAGTATCTTTTAGGACCTAGCCTTGGCAATCACAGTGTTACTTCTACTTCATTTTTAAAATTTATTTATTTATTAATTACTTACATTTATGCATGCTTCATTTTATTTATTAAATATGCATTAAGTCCGGGGCACCTGGGTGGCTCAGTCAGCTAAGTGTCCGACTTCAGCTCAAGTCATGATCTCACACTCTGTGAGTTTGAGCCCTGAGCAGGGCTCTGTGCTGTCAGTCCAGAGTCTGGAGCCTGCTTCGGATTCTGTGTCTCCCTCTCTCTTCTCCTCCCCCACTCACGCTCTGTCTCTATCAAAAAATGAATAAATGTTTAAAAAAATTTTAAAAAATATGCATTAAGTCCAGCCCATACTCAATAGGAGGGGAATAAACACCTTTTTAGAAGAGGATTGTCAAATAAATTGTGGACATATTTTAAAATCATTACACCAAGAAATCTTGTACCTGCTAAAGCAGTTTCTAGGTAGTTTGATAGCAGGAAGACATTAGGAACATTTCAATCTTGGAAAGCCACATACCCTGGCAGAGTTTATGAGTTGGGCTATGATAGGTTTAGTTAATGTGAATCAGTCTGCCAGATCTTGCTCAGTTGCATCTGAACTGACAAAATTAAGATCTTGGCCTTCGAAGTTGAAGATCTGAGGATATTGCTAACTAATCTCTGAGTTAGCACAGTCTCTGTCCATCCCTGACGCCCCCCTTGTTTCCTCTTACCTAATGCTAAATATATTGTGGACTCAGCCATTCTTGGTGTAACTATATCCAGGGGACCGATCAAAGGTCTTAAAGGGGGCACCTTACACATTTCAAATGGTACAAACAGCCGTGCTCAAAAGCAAAGGTGTTCGCTTAGTTATCTGACCCTCTTTTGGGACAGTTATTTTCTCCCTTGTATTCTAGTCCTGATTCAACCTCCCTACAAAGTGTAAGTTTGCAGGATTATTTATGCATATAGTCTCCCCAGGAATTAGCACACAGTCGGGCAGGAGGGAGGACCATAGCAAATATTTACTGAAAGACTACAAGAATGAATAATTGGTATCCTACAAGAATTCCTTGATTGGTGTTCAGGGAACTTGAACATCAAAAGAAAACTTTGCCTCTCCCTCCCCCTTGCAAATAAGGATTGATTCCCTCCACAGTTTCTTTTCTCTCATAAAGTCGCCGAAGGTTGAGGGAGCTGGGACTTCAGTCTGAAACGCATGTTCCAGGAAGTCCGCAGGTACATAGGCCGTGCATACTGGCCTGTCACCCCAAGTGTCCGTCTACTAAGGGCCAGACTTTGCCTGCGCCTCTTCGCTCCAACAGAACCCCCACCACGGCCCGCCGGGCAAGAACTTTCTGCACCTGGTTGAGTACCGGCCCCTGTTCCTGCCGCTGCCCCTGGCCTGCCCCGCCCCGCTCGTGCTCAACCCCATGCCCAGCTTGACTCAGAACTCAGCCACACCCCTAGCCCCAACTGGCTCGCGCCTCACCGCGCTTCCAGACACGGACTCTAGACTACAATTCCCGAGATGTCTCGGGCACCGATCGGCCCGAGAGCTCCCCGGCCGCTGATTGGCTGCGCAGCGGGGACGTGGGCGGGGACGGCCGCGGGCCGTGGCGACTGTCTGCACGTGCGCGCGACGGGCGGCCGGATGGCTGTGCTCCGCAGCCTGGCGGCGGTCGGTGCGGTGCCGGGGCTCTGGTGGGGGGCGGCGCGCGCGGCGGCGGGGCTCAGGGGCCGCTGCCCCAGAAGAGGTTACGCCGCGGACTCCGCACAGGTGAGAAAGTTCAGGTTCCCACCGAGCAGGTCCTCAGGGCTGGGGATGGGGCCGGAGCCGCCGGGAGGGAGGGAGGGGCCGGGCCACTCCGGCATCCCCGGCCTCCTGGGAAATGGCTTTTGCTAGGCCACTGACCTCGGTGCGCTTCGTTCTTTCCCAGAGCACGAGTGTCCCTGGCGCGTCCCGCCTCCCCCTCAGTCAGGGGATTTGCCGTGCCTTCGGCCTGAAAGAAAAGTTACTCCAGCTAGAGAATGAACAAAACAAACCCAAACGCGCACCAGGATTGTTTCTTGGCCGTTCGCTGCTTTCATCTCCAAAGTTACTCCGCGATTTCTGTGTTTCTGTTTTCCTGGTCAGAGTGTGATTCTTGCATTTCCTCTGTGATTTTTCAGGATGAGAATCTTTCGGTTTTGATATTTCAGCTACATTTGAAAGAGATTTGGGGACTCGCGATAGACTCCCCTCAGGGATCCGCGCCTATATAAACGGACAGCCCAGAGATAAATGTGGGTTTTGTGCGACTTTTTTACTTTGGTTCCATTCGCTTGTGGGCCGTGCTTATAATGAGCCTCTGTTACATGCAGAACGTAGGGGAAGCTCTGAGGGGCTAGAGGAAGAGAACTGGTGCAGGGTCCCCAATTTGTCCCGGTGCTTAAGTGATAATTCCACAACTTTGGAGGTAGATATAACCCTGTAGTAAGGAAGCTGAAGCTTGGAGTCAAGTTTTTAAGTACTTTTCTTTGTAAGGTCAAACAGCTGGTGGACAACTGTGCCAGGACCCTAATAAGGCAGGTAGTCAGATCTGTCACCCTCACTTCCCCCTGGGCCATTTGTCTTTTTTTTTTTTTTAAGAGGATTACTTCGTTTTCTAAAATCACAATTTCTGTGTGTAATGATGATAGTATTGTACATTTATGTAGTGCTTTCACGGTAACCCTTTGATAATTTTAAATACTTATTTTTAAAAACAGCACTTTGTGCCACACACTTCACAATTACTAATTTATACAATTTTTATGACAACTCTATGAGGTAAGTACTGTTATTCCATTTTACAGATGGAGGGACTGAAGCACAGAGAGGTTAAGCAACTTGCCCAAGGGTGTACAGCTGGTAAGTGGTAGAATCCGGAATCCAGGGCAGTATGGTGCCAGAGTCCTAGCTCCTAACAGCTATGTTATCACTGTTCTCATTTTTGCATATGGAGCAGCTAAGATTCAAAGAAGTTAAGTGACTTGACTAGTGCCACAGAGCTAAAAGTGGCCATGCTGGAAGCATGGAATGAGACTATTTTGGTAAAAGGACTTTTTGTCTTACAACGATTGTATTGACTCTAGCGTCTTTGCAGGTGATATTTCCAAGTGACTTTCTGATAGAGTAGAAAAAGGGAAGAAAGACATGTAGCGTCAGCATTTCAGAGTACTAGCTTTAGAATTGAATCCTGCCTGTACTGTTTACTAAATGACTTAAGGCAAATTACTTAGCTTCCTAAGCTTCAATTTCTCCATCTATGCATTGAGGATATTACTTACCATGCAGTGTTTTTGTAAGAATATCTGTAGGGTATTTTCTCTGATATATGTAGGGTACTTTGCACAATGACTGGCAGATAGTAAGTTCTCTTAAATGTGGAAGTGATTGGAGTAGACAGTAGACAGTTCTAATGCTGTTGTTGAAAACATACCAAACCAATTCCAGGTTAGAAGCAAAAATACAAAGGAACATCTTAGTAGCCCCTTCACTTCAAACTAATCTTAAAACCACACATTTTGGGGCACCTGGGTAGCTCAGTTGGTTAAGTGTCTTGACTTCGGCTTAGTTCATGATCTTGTGGCCGGTGAGTTTGAGTCCTGCATCGGACTCTGACAGCTCAGATTCAGGATTCCATGCCCCTCCCCTTTTCTCTGTCTGTCTGTCTGTCTGTCTCTCTCTCAAAAATAAACATTAAAAATAAAACCTAAACCTAAACCATACATTTTATCAGTGCCACAGATAAGAACTTTAGGATTTGGCCTAATACCCAGGACTAGTTAAAAACAAAAGATAACAAAACAAGTGATAGCAGAAGAAAAATCAGAACACAGATACAGAAGAGAATGAAAAGAAAAATGAAAAAAAAAAAAAAAAAGAAAGGTCTCTTTCTATATAGATAACTTTGTTTAAAGAACTTAATTAACTTTATTTTTTAGAAAAGTTTTAGGTTTACAGAAAAATTGAACAGAAACTGTAGAGGAATCCTATATATATTCCCCCTTCCCCCAGTTTCCTGTGTTACTAATATCTGGGTGTTAATGTGGCACATTTGTTACAATTGTACCTTCACTTTCTTGTTACTGAGTGCTTGGTTTCTCTGTATACATTCATCTAAGGGTTGGAGGTGTATGATTACTCATTTATATAGTTAGAGATGAGGGAGCCTTAAAGACATTGCTAAATTGTCCTGAAAAAGGTTTTTGGTAGCAGGGTCTGTGGATTCTTATTTCTAAGAGAGCAGCTTTTGTGGCTATTTAGGATATAGGCATTAAAACTATGTATGGTTAAATTTTGTAGCCATCAGCACAAATGAGACATTTTATTTTTTTTAACTATGTAAGTTTTCAAAAATCCAAAACCAATAATATGAACCCATATAACCATCTCCCAGATTTAGCAGTTAATGACAGTTTGCCACACTTGCTTTGCTTATGTTCCTCCCCTCTCTTTTTTTTCCAGTGTTAAGCTTTTATTTTTTTATTTTTTGTTTTTTCCAGCTGTAAGATTTTAAAATGAATTGCTGATTTCTTATCACTTTACCCTCAGATTCTTCTGTGTGTACGTCTAAGAAAATGACATTTTAAACATAACTACAATGCTGTCATACCTAACAACATTAGTAATTCCTTAATATAACTTAATATCCTATCCTTTTATTTTAATGTTTATTTTTGAGAGAGAGAGAAAGGGAGAATCCCAAGCAGGCTCCGCGCTGTCAGTGCAGAACCCTCTGCAGGGCTTGGTCCCATGACTTTGAGATCATGACCTGTGCCGAAATTGAGAGTTGGACACTTAACTGACTGAGCCACCCAGGCGCCCCCTAAACAATTTTTTTAATTTAAGTAATCTCTTTCCTCAATGTGGGGCTTGGAGTCATGACCCGAAGGTCAAGAGTCACATGCTCCACCAGCTGAGCCAGCCAGGCGTCCAAAGAATGATTTTTTTTTTTAAAAAAAGGACAATGTTCAGAGTGCCTGATTGGCTCAGTAGGAAGAGCATGTGACTCTTTATCTCAGGGTTGTGTGTTGGAGCCCCATGTTAGGTGTAGAGATTACTAAAAAAAAAAAAAATAAACTTAAAAAGGACAATGTTCAACTTTGTAAGTCCCAAGAAATACATATTGAGAGAGATACCATCATTTTTAAACTTTTAAATTAACAGGACCTTTGATAATTAACAAACTCTTTGATACATATGAAAATTATTATCGGCAAGCATAAAGTGCATTACCAGTGGCCGTGTAAGTTGACACATGTTTTTATTTTTTTACTTTAAGCTTTAAGTTTGTTTATTTATTTTGAGAGAGAGAGAGAAAGAGAGAATGAGCAAGGGAGGGGCAGAGAGAGGGGGACATAGAGGATCCGAAGCAAGGAGAGCCTGATGTGGGACTTGAACCCATGAACTGTGTGTGATATCATGACTTGAGCTGAAGGCCGATGCTGAACCGACTGAGCCACCCAGGTGCCCCATTTTTATTTTATTTTAGTATTTATTTATTTTTGAGAGAGAATGAGAGAGCGCATGTGAGTGAGCGCACAAGCAGGGGAGGGGCAGAGAGAGAGAAGGAGACAGAGAATCCAAAGCAGGCTCCAGACTCTAAGCTGTCAGTCCAGAGCCCAGTGTGGGGCTCAAACTCATGAACCGTGAGAGATCATGACCTGGGCTGAAGTTGGACGCTTAACCAACTGAGCCATCCAGGTGCCCTGATACATGTTTTTAGAAAACGTTTGTCAATAGGTTACACATCATTAAAATGTTTGTACTCTTTTTTTTTTTTAAGATGATTTTATTTTATTTTTAAGTGTTTATTTTTTAGAGGCGGGAGGGGACAGAGATGGGGACAGAGGATCTGAAGCAAGCTCTGTACTGACAAGAAGCCTGATGTGGGGACTTGAACTCATGAACTGTGAGATTATGACCTGAGCCAAAGTCAGTCACTCAATTGACTGAGCCACCCAGGAGTCCCAAAATGTTTGCACTCTTGACTTTTTTTTAAGTGTATTTATTTATTTTGAGAGAGAGAACACAAGCGGGGGAGAGGCAGAGAGAGAGAGGATCCCAAGTAGGCTCCATGCCCCAGCGTGGGGCTTGATCCCACAGACTGCGAGATCATGACCTGAGCCGAAATCAAGAGTCAGACACTTAACTGACTGGGCCACCCAGGTGCCCCTGCACTCTTGACTTATTACTCCTACTTTTATGAATCTAGCTTAAGGAAAAACCAGTAATCATGAAGAAGTTCTTTATAACATTATTCATAGTAGCAAAAATGTAGGAAAACGTAAGTATCCAAAATAGGGGGAAATATAATGTTAGTGGAGTATTCACTGAGAATTATGTAGCTAGAAATGATGTTTAGGAGATAGAACTATGTATATTGATATGGAAAGATAAATAAGAGATACCAAAAGTATTTAAAAAAAAAAAGGTCAGAAGGAAAAGAAAATAAAATATAATGCCATTGTGTGTTAGTTAACAGATAAGAAGTTATTACTATAGATTTATAAAAAGTTCCTGGAAACATACAAGATAGGAAACAACACTAAGTGGAAGAAGGAGACAAGAAACTTGAGAAATTTTTTATATCATCTATAGCAATTGAATTTTTTTTTTTTAACTCCGTGTGTGTTGTAATAAAATTGTAAAAGATGATTATGAAGGCTGTTGTAACAGATAAAAATATTTGAATGTCAAGCAAGAACAACAGGATGTAAAATCGAACATATAAAGTGTAGTTGTAGCTATGTGGTAAGCATAAGAATAGAAAAAGAAGAGTCTATGGTCATACCACCCTGAACACACCCAATCTCATCTGAAATCAGAAGCTAAGCAGGGTCAGACCTGGTTAGTACTTGGATGGGAGAAAACAAAGAGATGAGATTGGTTATGTTAAAGTGCTGGAATGTTTTTGAATTTCTGTATTTTCCACTTAAAAATTCTTTTATATTAATTATGTAAAGATAGTTTTAACCAAATACTTATATCCTTAAAAATACATGACAAGGGACTAATTCATTTTTATAGATGGATTTGCCTTATCAGAAATCCCATGTCCTCATTTTCTTTTTCTTTTTTTTTTTTTAATGTTTATTTATTTTTGATAGAGACAGAGCATGAGCAGGCAAGGGGCAGAGAGAGGGAGACACAGAATCTGAAGCAGCTCCAGGCTCTGAGCTGTCAGTACAGAGCCCGACGCAGGGCTCGAACTCACAAACCACAAGATTATGACCTGAGCTGAAGACAGATGCGTAACTGATTGAGCCACCCAGGTGCCCTCCATGTCCTCATTTTCTATTCAAAGCTCTAGGTGACCTGGGGATAATGAGGCACACCATTTTGTAAGGGTCTTTTCCTTCTTCCCCTTTGCCTCTTGACTCACGCTGTGGTGATTCTCTTTCCACTGTGCAGAGCGCGCCCACTTTTGGGTTCCTGTTGGACATCGATGGAGTGCTGGTGCGGGGTCACAGAGTGATCCCTGCTGCTCTGGAAGCATTCCGTAGGCTGGTGAACTCTCATGGGCAGCTGCGGGTGCCCGTGGTCTTTGTCACGAATGCTGGGAACATCTTACAACAGAGCAAAGCCCAGGAGCTGTCAGCCCTGCTGGGGTTCAAGGTGAGGCAGGTGGAGACATGGAAGCCCAAAGACGTGGTTCTGGTGGCACCCCCCTTCCAACTCTAAGCTGCCTTTCCTGGGTTCGGGCAGTGTTGCATAGCCCTCGGGCATGGCCAGTTGGGTCAGTACTAGAAAATAACTTGAAGTTCAAGCTTAGACTCATGAGTAGAGCCTCATCAGCATGGGCATTTTTTTGTATATCATTATGCGTTGAGCACAAAAATCCTGCCCATGGATTAGATAGTTTCAGTCTGCTGTCTTTGTATCCATTTCTTTTCTAGGCACCAGGATTGTCTGTTTTGGATTGTCAGCCCCTGGAAAGCAAGGGTCACATTTTCCTAAATCTCTGTATACCAGGTGGCACTCTTGTTTCTCATAAATAAGTTGTACACAACTGAATGAACACTGTCCCCCAAAAGCAGTCCCTTTTTGCCCATTTGGAGCTCCATTTGGTATATCAACATTGACACATCCTTCTTTGTTAAGGGTGGATTTAGTTTTTGGAAACAGCCCTTTGGAACCAAAAGAATAAATAAAGTGGCTGATTGACTGGGTTCAACATTGCTTGGGGGTGAATGCAGAGCAAAAGAGTACAACTGGTTCCCTTCTGTGCCTTCCAGAGAGGGTTCCAAAAACATTGTGAATATTGGCTGCATTGTTGGAGTTTGTATTATATAAATGTTAAAAAGTTAAGTCTTTAAGTAGAACTGAAAACAGAAAGAGGCATATTTCTGTGACAATGACAAAGAACATGCACATAAACCCTGTGGTCTCCAGTTGGAGGAACTGAGAACAGGTTTGGTGAGTGGTCAGAACCCACAACTAATGGCATTTCCTGCTTGTTTGTTTTTTGTGGCAAGAGCCAAAGTAGGTTCTTTTCACACCTGTTTGGGTAGTGTCTAGAAGTGTCCGGGTGCCAGAAAAGGCTGCCCCCACTTTTTTTCTGCACAGATTTTTTTCCTTTCTAAGTGAAAGAAGCCACCTATCTCCCCATTATTTTCCCTCAACTGTTGTGTCACCTCTGCTGTCCTCTGTCTTTGGCTCTCTGTACAGGTGGAGCCAGACCAAGTCATTCTCTCTCACAGCCCCATGAAGCTCTTCTCCCAATATCACAACAAGCGGATGCTGGTGTCTGGGCAGGGGCCCCTGGTGGAAAATGCCCGAGTGTATCCTTTTGGTGATTCTTGCTCTGGCTGAAGAGGAGAGGACAGGACTGGAGTTTTTCCTTCCACGGCTGAGGGGGGACCATAGTGAGGTGTTCTGACTGCATGGTGCCAGAGCTTATGGGATATGTGGTAGGCTCTGGAGGGAGGGAGGATGGCTCCCAGGTATGGCCGGTCCTGGTTCCTGATAGTTTCCAAAAGCCAGCCCACTGAATTGGAATCTACTGGGGAGCTTAAAATACAGGTTCTTGGGGGCACTTGGGTGGCTCACTTGGTTAAGTGCCTGATTTTGGCTCAGGTCATGATCTCACAGTTTATGGGTTCAAGCCCCGCATCAGGCTGTATGCTGACAGCTCAGAGCCTGGAGCCTACTTCTCAGATTCTGTGTCTCCCTTCCCTTTCTCTCTCTGCCCCTCCCCTGCTCATGCTTTCTTTCTCTCAAAAATAAATAAACTTAAAAAAAATATATATAGATTCTTGGTTTACTAGGTCTGAGATTAAAAATCAGCAATCTGTATGTTAAAAGAGAAAACTAATTAGGTTTGGGAACAACTGCTCTAGCATTGTTCTTTGGGGTGCTCAATCAACTTATCAACTAATATCTACAGTGAACCTTTTGGGTGTGTGTACACTCAAGAGGCAGAAGACTTGGTCCCTGTACTCAAGCAGCTTATTCATTTGCTCATTTTGTGAACCTGTGTTGAGCACTTCCTCTGTACCAGCCCTGTGCTGTGTGCTCTGCAGGGGCAGGGAGACCAAGAGAAGCACATGGGGCTGTGTCTTCCTCAAAAGGTTCATGCTTGAGGAGGTAGGAGTAGCACACCCAGAAAGGATGCAGGAGTGTTTAAGATGATACATGATTGAAGACCAAGGAGTGCAGTACAGGTTCTGAGAGTCACAGGTGTTGGGAAGGGAGGATCTGGGAGTGGGAATGACTGGTGGCTTCATGGAGGGATGTGGCTGTGCCACGGGAGATGGTTATGGTTTTCCATGCGGGGAAGGAGGTAAGGATGCTGAAGAGAGCAGGGAAGACATGGATCCCCAAAGCAGGAGATGGGATTGGGACAGGGTGGGGAATGAGAAGAGGAAGAGTGGTGTCTCGGAAAGGAAACCTCAGAAGTAAGGGCAAGAGGCCAGCGAACTTATTTATGTGGGCAGGAGAGTCATTGCAGGTGTTGTTGCTGTTAGGGTGATCTAATGGAAGCATTTTTGAGAGATTCATTTTGAAAGTAATCTGAAACCATGCCCAGTTAAGATTTTAAGTGGGAATTGAGGACAAGAAAATGGAGGCAGGTCTTGGAGAGGAGAGGTTGGTTGGCACTGGCATTCCACTCTTCGTGGGCTCCCCAAACTGTCTGAATCTGGCTTCTCCTCAAGAGTTAGCTCACGTCTGACTTCTCTAGACTCTGTCCAGCTACCAGCCCACTGAGGAGTCTCCTCTTTTGAACTCAACACATGTGGCAGCACTGTTCACAGAGTGCTGGTTTAAATGGGCCCTGGGCATGTAGTGAGCTTGAGGCCAGAGATTCTTGTGTGCTTCTGTGCCCTGGTAGTGCCCAGCATAGGACCTGGCACCGGAGTGTGCCCAGTGACCACCGATGCATTCAGTGATGGTGTGCATACATGCTCTGCCTGTGCAGTCATGGCTTGTCCTCCAGGATTGCCATGGGCCTTGCGGGGCTGTGTCTGGGCTCTCACTGGTTTACTCCTGTCTGGGGATTGGGTGGACTAGTTTGGTTGGGACTGTGTTGGTTCCCCTCACCTTAGAGGCATCTCCCAAAAGTGTCCAGCTTTGCTTTCCTAATCTTGCTGTAGACTGGGCTTTGAGAATGTGGTTACTGTGGATGAGCTGCGAATGGCCTTTCCTGTGCTTGACATGGTGGATCTCCAGCGGCGGCCAAAGACCACGGTAATAATGAACATGCTCCTGGGTGTCTTGTGTTTAGTTTTGTCCTGTTATTCCCCACATGGGTTCTTCTTACCAGCCTTGCAACCCCTCCCACTAAGAACTTCATCTTATCCATCTTGGAGAGGCATATCTGGCCAAGGATTTTGTTCCCCAGATACACAAGGATGGCCCAGAAGAGCAACTGGCTCCTAAGGGCTTTCCTTTCTGCATCGTTTGTAATTAGCTGAGAATCCCTTTCAAAGCCTTAGCATTTCCAGTGAGGAGTTTTATATTTTACCAACTGGCTTTTTGAGTGTTGCTTGGGAGAATCATTAACCTTTGTGAAATTAATCATTGCTGCTACTTTATACTGAAGCTTGCTATGGAAAGTTGTCCTTATGAGAAACAGCTTGCTTTTAAAAGTAACCAGCAATTCTGAGTATGTCCATATTCCTTTCGGGTTTGGCTCTTATTTGAACCACTGATTTGACTTGTTATCTCTTCTGATCACTAGTTACGGAACCTCTCGTTGATCTTTTAGAGTATGACTGCCCGCCCTTGATGGCCTTTGGCCCCCCTTCCTCATGTGAACTCTATGTCATATGGCCTACAGTTTAAGTCAAACCACTGTCAAAATATGGAAGAATGTAGTTATAAACAAATAAGCTTAACTTTTGTTTATGTAGCCTTAGTCCTTTCTCTGGAGCTTTCTGATTGAATAGAGCACTTCATTGCCTTTGAAAGCTTTCTTCTAGGACCATGCAAATTATGTGGAGAACTAGAATGTCAGAGTTGGAACAGATCTTAGAGCAGCTCAGAGACTGAGCCCCGTGCAGAGGAAGGGACCTGCCCCAGGTCACATAGCTGGTTAGTAGTAGTGCCAGGACTAATAGTCTAGAAAAGGAACGGACTCCAGGAGATTGGTAAACTGAAGACTCCTGCCTCCTCATCTCATGTTGAGAGAAATGGTCCATCATGCCCTGATGGCCTCCCTTTTCTCCATAGGCTTACCTTCATCTGAGCTACCTGATTCTAGACTCTTGCTTGGCTTATAACTTACCTCCTGTCCTGGAGAAGGACAGCTGACTAGCCCTTCCTCCTGGGAGACTTTCATATGTGGGTTCCCTCAGACTGTTCTGTGGTAGCCCTGCTCTTTCTCTCTTTACTTTTCTTTGTAAATTTTTTTCCTCAGTCCTATCTGGCTTCTCCTTGGCTTGGACTAGGCCTGGGGGTGGTCTTTGATCTGTCTAAAGTGTGTCTTTCCTCCTGCTACCCCTGGAAACTGGTTGTGTGGCTGTCTGGTAGTGGACTGCGACTGTGGCATTAATGGGCCTATTCTTTGTCTCTTGGCAGCCCCTTCTAAGGAACGACTTCCCTGCCATTGAAGGTAATGAGGTCCTCTGCTGGGATGGATAGGCGTGGCTCTGGGTGCTTCTCCTTTTGGCCCTCCAGGCTGTCCTAGTGCTGCTCTGTGCCTACAGACTGGTAGGGTTGCTAGGGGCGTTGGATGTCAGGTCGTCTGGGTTCTAGTCTCAGATCTGCCACTTACTACCTCTGAGACATTTGTTTTTAATCTTTCCTTCCCCATGTCACTTGCCTTAGTATTCCAGAAAAATTGTAAGTGTAGAAAATCTTAGCATGGAAAGGCCCCCAGAGGTTATCTAAACCAGTGTTTCACAGCTCCATTAAACCCAGTTCTCCCTTGTATAACAAAAATACCATAATGTCCTCTTTACTACTCTGCAGTGAAGTTCACTGATACTGTATATTAATTGAATACATACTGAATAATACTGTATATTAAAAATTAACTAGTTCAACATAAGCCCTATTTATGTATGTATGTATGTATGTATGTGTTTTGAGAGAGAGTGCGTGAGTCGAGGAGGGTCAGAGAGAGGGAGAGAGAGAGAATCCCAAGCAGGCTCTGCACCATCAGTGCAGAGCCCAGTGCGTGGCTTGAGACCACGAACCATGAGATCATGATCTGAACCAAAGTCAGACACTTAACTGACTGAACTACCCAGCTGCCCCTAAAGCCCTAATTGTAAGAGGGAGAGATAAAACAAAAATTTTTTAGTAAGGTAATATGTACTTCAACATGTAAATGATTATTCAAGAAGACATAATAAAGTAGTGAAATAATAATACAAAACATGGAATCACCATGAATGTTACAGCTACAAATGCAGCCTGATATAAGTGTAATAGGTGTGATATAGGTGTGTTTTATTTGTGACTCAGAAATTAGGGGCAGCATTGTCATTGGTGAAGTGATTTTCCAAAATAGGGAACAACTATTGGTAAAGTTTTGAAAAGATAAAGTGCAGTCTTTTCTTGACTTACATGATAGTTGCATTTTTGGAAAATGAGTGTGTATGAAAACTCTACCAAAAAATACTTTATGTTTACATGTAGAATTAAATTAGGGCTTAAGCTCAATTAATTATAAATAGGTTTTTCACCTTTGTGAATGTCAGATGGAACACTCAAATGTTAATAGGGGCCAGTTTTTGATTGTTTAGTAGGAGTGTCCTGAGCATCTAGCATTCTTGGCCCCCTCCCATGATCCCTTGCCATGATCATTACAATTAAAATACATCCTCCAGGGGTGCCTGGGTGACCTAGTCAGTTAAGAAACCAACTTCTTCTGCTCAGGTCATGATCTCACAGTTCATGGGTTTGAGCCCTGTGTTGGGCTCTGTGCTGACAGCTCAGAGCCTGGAGCCTGCTTCGGGTTCTGCATCTCCCTCTCTCTCTGCTCTTCCCCCACTTGCTCTCTCTCTCTCTCTCTCTCTCAAAAATAATAAATAAACATAAAAAATAAAATACACCCTCCAGTTTCTAGAACACCTCCCTAGGGGGCAGTACTTCCCCCTTGAGACCACCGGTTTTGTTCAGTCGCTGGCCTTGTAGCTTATATTGGCAGCTACCATTTGCTAAGTGCTGTGTGTCCAGCATGGGTTAAGTGTTTTATTACATCATTTTTATCCTAAACGATAGTAGGTATTGTTATTACATACTTGGGAAGGCCGAGGCTTAGAGAATAAATAACTTGCCCACATTCACAAAGGAAAATTAACAGGGACTTGGAATGCAGGTCTGTGTCACTCTGGATCCCCCTGTCCTAGCTGTTAGGTTTACAGGCCTCTGGGGCTCAGAGAGAAGTGGCTGAGGAAGATGAGCCCTTTGCCAGGTACTTGTGAGTGAGGTGGTCAGGAGAGCATTAGTCAATCGGAGGAAGCAGGCTTGAGACTTGGCTGCTGGTTTTCTTTGTTTTCAACTCTTCTGTGAAGTACTGGCGAATACAAGTGAAAAGTGGGAGCCCTTAGGAAGTGCCTTCCTGGGTCCTGGGCTTTGTTCACCTTGGGTGAATGGGTGAGTGGCTCTTTGAAGGCTGGTTCTGGGAACTGTGCCCTTGCAGGGGTGTATACTGTGGAGGAAGAGCTTGTGGTTGGGTGGTGCCAGCTGGCATCAGCTGGCCTTCTAAGGGCCTTCCTCCTGCCAGCCACAGAGGGCAGGCAGAGTGCCCTGCAACCCTCACCTCCATTCCTTTACTCTTTAAAGGGGTACTCCTCCTTGGGGAGCCAATCCGCTGGGAGACCAGCCTGCAGCTGATCATGGATGTCCTTCTCAGCAATGGGAACCCTGGGACTGGTCTGGCAACAGCCCCCTATCCCCATCTTCCTGTCCTGGCCAGCAACATGGATCTCCTTTGGATGGCTGAAGCCAGGATGCCCAGGTGAGGACACAGAGTCTCTGGGTTTGACTGTGGTGGCCACTGCCATCTGTTGCCTGGGTGGTCCTGCTGACAGTTTCCTACCATCTGGGCGGTCAGTACTCTGGGCGGTCAGACCCCTGCCTGAGCAGAACCCATATTTGTCACAGAAACTTAATCTTCTGGGAGGATTTTCAATGGGTCACTTCTAATTATTAAACGAAAAGTATAGCTTACAGAACATTGAAGATATGTTGAGATGATCTTTAACGCATGATCTTTGCCCTCCAGAATCTTAACAGAACATGTTATTTTTTTTTAAGATTTTTATTTTTTTTAAGTTTATATATTTTATTTTCAGAGGGAGAGAGAGAGAGGGAGAGAGAATCCCTAGCAGGCTCTGCATTGTGAGCCCAGAGCCTGATGTGGGGCTTGAACTCACGAACTGTGAAATCATGACCTGAGCCAAAATCAAGTCGGATACTTAACTGACTGAGCAACCCAAGTACCCCTTTTTTAAGATTTTTTATTTTTTAAAGTAATCGCTATCCCTAATGTGAGGCTTGAGCTCATGACCCCTAGACCAAGAGTTGTGCACTCCACCGACTGAGCCAGCTGGGCTCCCCCAGAACATGCTGTGTTTGCCTGTGGAGCCCAAATGATGGATGACTTCTGAGGCCAGCAGTACAGCTGCTCCTTGCATTGTCCCTGTAGCACGAGTTCTTTGTTGTTTCTTTCTGCCCTTAAGATGTAGGGGCAGGGTATGCAATAATTATTCTGATGATTGTGTAGGCCAGAGAGCTTGAGACCCAGTGGGTAAGTGACTTTCTCAAAGGCACATTGATATTGAGCAGGCCCATGTTCTCTGCTCAGCTGTTTAAACCTCATCTGGCGTGTCCTTTTTGGAGGCTAAGAACAGTCTAGGCAGCGCTTTTCCTAGCCCTTGAGGGCCTTCCTGGAAGGGCACCTATGGCTATTGTGTACTGTATGGCTGCTCTTAATCTGCAGGCCCAAAGTCTAGAGTTTTCTTTCTCTGCTACTTACTGATTCCCAGTGCACTCTGTGAGTGATCCATCAACAGAGGGCAGCAGGCCCAACACTTGATGCGACTGAAGTCATGTCACTCATTAACTCCAAAGAGATGAGTGTTACAAGTGTTCCCTTGTTACTTTAAAAGATATATTTCTGCAAGGGCACTTGTGTGGCTCAGTCGGTTAAGCATCCAACTCTTGATTTTGTCTCAGTTCATGATCTCACAGTATGAGATCGAGCCCTGCATCGGGGCTCTGAGCTGAGCATGGAGCCTGCTTAGGATTCTCTCTCTGTCTCTCTCTGTCTGCCCCCACTTGTGCTTTCTCTTTCTCTCTCAAAATAAATAAATATTTTATAAAACGTATATTTCTGCATGCTGAGGTTAGATATTTTTTCTGAAGTATTCTTCCTATAGTTAGTGTGTGCTGACACTAGGTGAGAGGGGTTTGGTTATGTAGGCTGGAACTGAATAGCCAGGGGCAAATTTCAGTTTATAAACTAAATTTGAGATTGATTTTCTTTCTTTTTTTTTGTTAAGTGTTTTTATTTATTTACTGAAAGAGAGCGTGTGCAAGGGAGGGGCAGAGAGGGAGGGAGAGAGAGAATCCCAAGCAGATTCTGCACTGTCAGTACAGAGCCCGACGCAGGGCTTGAACTTGTAAACTGTGAGATAATGACCTGAGCTGAAACCAAGAGTCGTACACTTAACCGACTAAGCCACCCAGGCACCCCGAGATTAATTTTCATTCAGTAATTTAAAAATTGAAAATAAAATTTGTCACATAAATAAGTGACACTGAAATACAAGTTTATTTGTTTTTTAATTATTATTTTTAAATTTTCTTTTTTTTTTTTTAATATATAATTTATTGTCAAGTTAGCTAATATACAGAGTGTACAGTGTGCTCTTGGCTTTGGGGGTAGATTCCCGTGGTTCATTGCTTACATACAACACCCAGTGCTCATCCCAACAAGTGCCTTCCTCAATGCCCATCACCCATTTTCCCAGCCCCCATCAACGCTCAGTTTGTTCTCTGTATTTAAGAGTCTCTTATGGTTTGCCTCCCTCTATAACTTTTTTTTCCCTTTCCCTTCCCCCATGGTGTTCTGTTAACTTTCTCAAGTTCCACATATGAGTGAAAATATATGATATCTGTCTTTCTCTGACTGACTTCTTTCACTTAGCATAATACCCTCTAGTTCCATCCACGTGGTTGCAAATGGCAAAATTTCATTCTTTCTCATTGCCAAGTAGTATTCCATTGTATGGATATACCACATCTTCTTTATTCATCCGCCGATGGACTTTTGGGCTGTTTCCATACTTTGGGTATTGTTGAAAGTGTTGTTGTAAACATTGGGGTAACATGTGCCCCTATGCACCAGCACTCCTGTATCCTTTGGATAAATTCCTAGTAGTGCTATTGTTAGGTCATAGGGAATTCTATTTTTAATTTTTTGAGGAACCTTCACACTTTTCCCTAGTGGCTGCACCAGTTTACATTCCCATCAACAGTGCAAGAGGGTTCTTGTTTCTCCACATCCTTGCCAGCATCTGTTGTTTCCTGAGTTGTTATTTTAGTCACTCTGACTGGTGTGAGGTGGTATCTCAATGTGGTTTTGATTTGTGAAATACAACTTTAATATGTTGGACAGCATCTGTTAAGATTTGGTTTAGCAGCCAGGGATGAAAACCCGAAACAAAAGTGTCTTAAACAAGATAGAAGTTTCTTTCTTTCTCATGTTAAAGAAGTATGCGGTAAGCAGTCCAGGGCTTGTGTGGAAGTCCCACCTATCTGGGACAGGTTCCCTCTGTCTTCCTGCTGTGCAATCCTTGGCTCTTAACAGCATAATCCAAAATGACTGCCTGAACTCCAGCCGCCATATCAGCATTCAGGCAGCAGGAAGAGTGGGGAAGGATGGAACAATTTTATACTCCCCAATTTTACACTTGCTAATAGTTTAGCCCAGCACTTCTGATTTCATTGACTCTTTGCCTGTAGCTTATTCACATGGCTGCTCACCTCGCTGCAGTGGAGGCAAGGGAGTACTTTTTACATCGGGTCACAATATGGTAAGCTGCAAATTGACACTGAGAAAGAAGGGGAGAATGGCAACCAGTAGTTTCCACAAATTTAAAGCTGAATTTAAACTTCAGTTTGTGGAGTCTTGACTGCTTGGGTTGTAATCCTAGCTCTGCCATGTTGGGCAAGTTACTTAATCTTTATGCCTCAGTCTTCTCACTGTAAATGAGGGGAATGACTGCTCTCTCATGGGGTTATTCTGAGAGGTAAGTGTGGTATGCCATTTCTAGTGCTCAACAAATGTTAGTAGGTAACAGCAGGTCATAAAAATAGGTAATGTCATTCTTACCAGAAATAAGTTCACTTACCTGTCACCAACAGGGTGCTGGAGTGAAAGGTATAGGGTCCTGCTTAGGGCCTGTGAGGGGAGGCCTGAACTGCTGAGCTCTCTTCTCTGACAGGTTTGGCCATGGCACCTTTTTGCTGTGCCTGGAAACCATTTACCGAAAAATGACGGGCAAAGAGCTGCGATACGAAGGCCTGATGGGCAAACCCAGCGTCCTCACTTACCAGTATGCAGAGGACCTGATCAGGCAGCAGGCGGAGAGGCGGGGCTGGGTGGCCCCCATTCGGAAACTCTATGCTATTGGGTAAGTGCTGCTCCAGCTTCTCATCCCTTTCAAGGCTCCCCCTGCTCTTCCTCCATACCTGCTCACTCCCTTGTTTCCTTGTATCAAATGCACGCCAGTTCCACAGCTGTCCTTTGCTCTCTTTACCTTGTAACACTGAACTGGGTTTTTTTTTCTCTTTCCTTTTCTGGTATGGCTACCCCTGCCAGTGATAATCCTATGTCTGATGTCTACGGTGCCAACCTGTTCCACAAGTACCTGCAGATGGTGAAGCATGATGGGGCAGAGAAGCAGGGGGCTGGTGGCTTGTGGAGGCAACGACCCTCAGCAACGCAGAGCTGCGCCTCTATCCTGGTGTGCACTGGTGTGTACAATCCCAAGGGTCCAGAGCCTACCCAGCCTGTCCAGGGTGCAGAGGAGGCTCCATTCCATGGGCACCGGGACTTCAGCTTCAGCCCGGGGCTCATGGAGGCATCCCACATCGTGAATGATGTGAACGAGGCGGTGCAGCTGGTTTTCCACAAGGAGGGTTGGATTTTATAGTGAGGGCTGTGCATTGGAGGCAAGGGGGCAGGAGGGGCCCTGGAACATTATGGGAGTCCTGTTGACTAGCTTCTGGCCCAGATCGCTGGGCATCAAGTCAGGGCCGCTTCCTGTGACACTTTCTGCTGCCCCACGGGGTGTTATTAACTGGTCACTTAGAAGAAGACACTGTTTTTCTTCTCCTGCTGGGCAATAGCCACAGAATTGTATCTGGGTAGCATTTTGGGTAGAACAGTCAGGATTTTCTGGGCTCAGTTCCTGTCTGATTCTCCTGGCAGTCTGACCTCAGGCTAGTTCCTTTACCTCTGTGCCTCAGTTTCATCTCTCATTTCAGTAGGGACTTCTGAAAAAAGGGGAAGTGGTAGGAAATAATGTGGAAATTTCTACAGAGCCTTGCCTGCATTGAAGGCACTACTGCGTCACTGCATGCCAGCAAGGTATGTCGCTAACACTAAGATACTGCTTTTTATTGTATTTTAGCTTATTGCCCAGAGACTTTTGGGCTTATTTTTTTTAATTGAAATAATCATAATAAAAATTCATTATGCTGTCTATTGTGAAGTGCTTCTTGGAAGGTACTAGAAAGTCCGGTGGGGGAAGAGTAGTGGGTGAGCAATGTGGGTGATCTTGAAGCAAAGAGATTGGTGCCATTTTGCTCCCATAAGGTGCTGATGTCTTTGCTTTCCTACCTCTGTTCTCCCTCCCACCACCAACCCACCCCCGACCTGCAAAGCCTGAGTCTGTCTAGGAATTAGTTATGCCCAGGCTTTGGTATGTACTTGGCAACTTCTCTGATACGGAAAAAAAAGATCTTGCTTATGGTTTGTTCAGAAAGAACAAATCACACAGAATCCTGTGTGATTCTGGAAAGAATGTGTTTCTTATATTCCTTCCTCTACAAGCAATCCAATTTACTTTCCATGGTCTGTGTTGCCAAATCCCTTGGTCATTTCTTGCCCTTGTGTTACTCCAGCAGTCATTTGCATGTGACACAAAGCTGATGACTCCCTCCCCTCTTCTCAAAATACTCTTTACTTCTCTGTATCTCACTGACTTCCTGACCCTTTTGTTTGGATGCCTGGTAGTCATTCAGAGGGAAAGAAACATAGGAGATTGAGAAGGAGTGGCCAGTGAAATAGAGTCACAAGAGTCTAGGAAGCTGAGTGAACATGTTTCACAAAGGAGGGAGTGATGAGCTGTGCTCCCTCTAGAAGTATCAGAGCTTGGCTGTGTCCAAAGCTGAGTGCAGTCTGACCTTACTCCTAGCGCCCAGAGCAGCCTGGGTCCTACTCTGGGTCCTGCTGCAGCCCCTGCCCTGTAGACACAGCACTGAAGATAGTAGGCTGAAGGCTTAGACACCCTTGTCTTCTCTCTCATCTCCTACGGCCAGTCCATCAGCACATCCTGCAACTTTGCCTTCAGAATGTACCCAGAGTGTGAGCATTTTCCAGCCTTCAGTGCCTCCCTGCTCCAGACTGTTGGCTCCTCTGGCGTGCGTTGTTGCGGCACACTCCAGTCTGGCCTCCCTGCCTCATCTCCTCCTCCCTCCCCACTGCTTTCCACTCAGTAGCCCAGAAGCAAAACCCTAAGTTTGACCTCTTCTAGGATCAAAACCCTCCATGACTTCATCTCAGAGGAAAAGCCCACATTCTTTACTGCAGCACAAATGCCTCTACATGCTGTTCTTTCCCCTTCATGTCGTACTAGCCCTGCTGGCTCCCTTGCCAATCCATCATACCCATTCCTGCCCCCAGGGCTTCTGCACTCATGGTTCCCTCTGCCCTACTTCCACTGTCCACATGGCTCATTCTATCTCTTTCCCCCCTCATCACTTGTTCAGTGTCTGGTGGATATGTCCTCCCAAGAAGACTCCCTCAACTTCCTATAACAAATAGCATTCATAATTCCTTAATTTTTTCCATAGTCCTTATTACTCGTGACCTATGTCTACTTCCTTTTTTTTTTTAAGTTTATTGATTTATTTTGAGAGAGACTGTGTATGCATGCACAAGCGGGGGAGGGGCAGAGAGAGAATCCCAATCAGGCTCCACACTGTCAACACAGAGCCAGTCACAGGGCTCAGACTCATGAACTGTGAGATCGTGAGCTGAGCTAAAGTTGGACACTCAACCAACTGAGCCACCCAGGTGCCCCCAAACATGATTTTCTTTTTTTCTTCTCCTTTGAGGATTATGGCAGAAGTGAAAAGACTAAGGGTCTTGGAGTCAGACAGACCTGGAATCAAATCCTAGCTGTCATTCACTAGCTATATGGCCATGGGCAATTTCCTTCATTTCTCCAAGTTTCCATTTTCTCATCTGTAAAATTGGCATTGGCAGTGTGTATGTCATAAATGAGCTATTTTAAGTGCAGTACTGTATCATTTAGGATTTTGTTCAGCTGCTTATTACAGAAATCTGACTATAGTGGCTTGAACAAATAGGTGGTTATTTTTTTAAGCGATAGGAAGTTCAGAGTAGGCATTTCAGGCTGGGGAAGAAGCTCAAGGGTGTCATCAAGGACTCAGGTGCTTGGCCTACTATCCTTAGCATGTATGTTTGTCCAATTGCAAGATGGCTCATCCACCTTCCAAGGAGGATGGAGAAAAAGGTGAAGACAAAGCAAGTGGAGCTGGATTCCTTTAAAAGAACTTTCCCAGAGGTTCTACTTTAGGACTTCAGTTCTGTCTGGTTGACTACAGGTGGATCACACAGATGCTGGTAGCTACAAGGAAGCAGAGACAGGGCACAGTGTTGCTCAAATGAAATCTGGGTCTGTCTGTTTGGAAGACTAGTAGAATGGATGTTGAGTAGGCAACTAGTAGTACAACTCCAGTGCCTGGGACCCACAAGCATTTAACTGAGTATTTCTTCAAGTGCCCTGAGCAAGTGGGTAAAGCTCTGGCCTCAGAAGTACCTTGTCTAGCAGTCATCTGATGACGGCATCTGGCTGCATCTGGCTGGCAGTCTTGCTAGATTCCATTTGTACATCGCTTAAGCTTTCCCAAAGCATTGTAAGTTCAACATTGTTCATCCTGTTTTGTTAGAGCCTTCTAAAGCCCCTAATGAAGAGAGAATTTTTACCCTATTTTTCTAAAGGAAGGCACCAAGGCACTATTTTACTTTGATTTCAGAAACATTTATTGATGATCGCGTAGGTGCCAAACACCATTCTAGGTGCCGTAGCAATGACCAGTCATTGGCAACAATACCTGCTCTCATGGAGCTTTACCTTTCACTGATGATGTGTCCAGTCAGTTAGCAAATGGAGAGGCTGGGTCTGCAGTTCAGTCTCCTGACTCTGAGCCCAGTATTCTTCCTGAGACACACACCAAAGACTCTCCCACCCTTAGCCAGCCTGCTGCCCTTCTCCAAGCATTGTTTTGTATCCTGGAGCAGTTGCTGTTGTGCATACAGCCCATGTGAGCTCTCCTCGGGCCAAATAGGTCAAGCTTACCAAATGGAATGACAGGTGAGTGCAGAAATGAGTTGGAAAATAAAGGCAAGTATGGCTATATGGGGAGGAATCATGCCAGAGTCAAGACTCCCTTGCTCCACATTGAAATGACAGAATGACAGCATCTCTGTGCCTGTCTACCTCTGGCTCTGTCCCTTTGGCTGCCTGTCATTCTGACTGTGTAGTCATTTCTCTCTCTTACTTGTTTGGGTTTCCTGAAGATCTCACAAGCCATTCCAGACTGGGTGCCAAGGAGCAAGTGTATGCAACGGTACTTACTCAAATCTGTGTCAGAGGACAGGGCCAGCCAGCCGCTCAGCTCCAGTGCCAATCTTGTCCCTTAGGGGCTTTGTCTAAACTACAGAACCAAAACTCACAACCAACTGCTTCATTTGCTCAGTCCCAAACTGAATGAAAATACTACTTTTTTGTGTTTCAATGGAGCCAAGTGAATACAAAACAAAAAAGACTTTGTAAGTCAATTTGAACATCAAGTAAGCCACGCACTGTCCGCACTGTCCCGTGCTGAGCCTGATGTGGCGTCCACGCCCACAAACTGTGAGATCATGACCTGAGCCGAATCAAGAGTTGGACACTCAACCGACTAAGCCACCCAGGCACCCCAAGTATTTTTAATAAAAGTATTAAGCCGGAACAAAACTATATCATGAGGGGTTCACACTGAACAGAGAATCACCTTGGGTCTCTTCAAGTCATTACCTTGGAGCCAGAACATAGAGGCATTTCCTTGGTGTTCCCCTTGGTGGCAGCAGCTCCCGGCCTCCTGAGGACACCTCTAGGCTGCCAGAGGCAGGTGCATCGAGCAAGTTGGTAATCAGAACTCCCAGCAGAGTTAGGGTTGCCATAGCAACTGGATGCTGCCTCGAGGGTGGAATTTTAAAATATCACAGCTATAATAGTGTTTATTTCCCCCAATCACTGTCACTTCCCCAGTGCTGCGTGGTTCTGCTGAGGCTGGGGCCATCTTGGGACGCCTGTTTCCCTGCCTGGGGCTTTTGGCAGCTTCGGGGGTTGGAGGTGGGAGGATTGTCTCAGGGTGTGAACTGCTGGGAAGCTGACAGCTTCAGCTTTTGCTTCCAGGCTCCTCTAGCTCTTGGTTCCAAAAGCCTTCTGTCATTTTCTATATTTTGGGAGGTTTAGAAGAGGGGTCTAGCTTTATACTCTCTCCACTTCCTCCCACTGTGATTTGAGTGCTCTGACTTACACTCCTACCAGATCAGACTTAGCATTCCTGGGATTTCTCTTTGGAGAGGGGAGGGGCATATCCCCTCTTGTCTGCTTTTTTCTTTGGACTTTCTGACTTCCTCTTTCAGCTTCATTTATTTACTTACAAAATGACCATCAAGTACCCAAGGATAAGAAGTGAGAAACTGCCCTGGTCTTGAAGAAGCTCATTGTATTGACATTGGACTTGGGCCCTATCCAATTCCAAACATTTTTACAAACTTACACTAATTAAGACAGTGTTCTGTTGGCAGAGGGATACAAATCAATGGGACAAAACAGCATGCAGAAGCATGTGATAAGTATCCATCCATGGATGAGTTGATAAATGTATGTATACACACACAAGATGTACATCTATACATATACACAATGGAATATTCAGCTATAAAAAGGAGATCTGGTAGGGCGCCTAGGTGGCTCAGCTGAACGTCCGACTTCGGCTCAGGTCATGGTCTCACGGTTTGTGGGTTCGTGCCCTGCGTCAGGCTCTGTGCTGACAGCTCAGAGCCTGGAGCCTGCTTTGGATTCTGTGTCTCCTCCTCTCTCAGCCCCTCCCATGCTCATGCTCTGTTTCTGTCTCTCAATAATAAATAAAGACTAAAACAAATTTTTTTAAAAGGAAATTTGGTATTTACAGTAACATGAATGGGCCTCAAGGGCCTTATGCTAAGTGAAGATAAATACCATATTATCACACTTATGTGGAATCTAAACAACAACCAAAAAAACCCCCTTGTGCTCACAGATACAGAGAAGAGATTGGTGGTTGCCAGAGGTAAGGGGTGGGGGTGGACAAAATGGGTGAAGGGGACCAAAAGGTACAAGCTTCCAGTTATAAAATTAGTAAGTTGGGATGTAATGTACAAAATGGTGACTGTAGTTAATAATACTGTATTATGTGTTTGAAAGTTGCTAAAAGTACTTAAAAGTTCTTGGGGCACCTAGGTGGCTCAGTTGGTTAAGCATCTGACCGTTGGTGTCAGCCCAGGTCATGATCTTGCAGTTTGTGAGTTTGAGCCCCACATTGGGCTCTGCACTGGTGGCATGGAGCCTGCTTGGGATTCTCTCTCTCTCTCTCTCTCTCTCTCTCTCTCTCTCTCTCTTTTTCTCTATCTCTGCACCACCCCTACTCACATGTGGGCTAAGTGGCTATTCTTGGCTTTTCCACTCCAAGTAGTGACTTAATCCAGACACCTTCCATTTTGTGATGCTGTCATCTTCAATGCATGATTTCCAAGGTCTCTATGGAAGAGGGAGAGAGAGTGGATGACTGTGAGGGATTTATGGCAAGACCTGGGAGTGGTACACAATACTTGTGTCCACATCCATTGGCCAAGCACATGGTTCCAGTGCAACTACAAAGAGGATGGGAAACGTCTTCCTTTGTGCTGAGGAAAAGGAAATGAGATCAGTCAGCATCTACCCAGTCTTTGTTGCCATATTTCTTTTTACCAGGATGAAGAAATTCTGTTTTGCCAAATTTTTGTTTAAATTAATAAATGTTGGAAGTTGTTTCTCTATGTTTATTCAGTTGATTATAAATGCTTTTCTCCTTTAATCTGTTAATGTGGTAAATTACAGTAATAGAATTTTTTTTTCCTCTTTAACTCTTCCTTGCATTCTTGTAATAAAACCTAATTGGTTATGTTGCATGTTGCTGGCTGCTAGTAGCCAGCATTTGTTTAGGGGCTCTTTGTCTATGTTCATAAATGAGATTGGCCTGTATATTTTTAACTATTTTCTACTGTCTTTGTCTGGTTTTGACATTGATTATATTAGTCTTATAAAATAAATAGTGGTTCATTCTATATTTTCCTATTTTCTGCAACAGTTTGTTTAAAATGGGAATTATCGGGGCGCCTGGGTGGCGCAGTCGGTTAAGCGTCCGACTTCAGCCAGGTCACGATCTCACGGTCCGTGAGTTCGAGCCCCGCGTCAGGCTCTGGGCTGATGGCTCAGAGCCTGGAGCCTGTTTCCGATTCTGTGTCTCCCTCTCTCTCTGTCCCTCCCCCGTTCATGCTCTGTCTCTCTCTGTCCCAAAAATAAATAAACGTTAAAAAAAAAAAAAAAATAAAATAAAATAAAATAAAATGGGAATTATCAGTTGGTTGAATGTTGGTGGAACACACAGATAATTATTAGGACCTGGCAAATTTTGTGGGGAATGCTTTTAGTTACTGATTCAATTTCTTTTCTTTTTTTTTTGAATGTTTGTTTTTGTGTCTGTGAGAGTGTGAGTGAACATAAGTGGGGGAGGGGCAGAGAGAGAGGGAGACACAGAATCCAAAGCAGGCTCCAGGCTCTGAGCTGTCAGCACAGAGCCTGATGTGGGGCTTGAACTCACGAACTATGAGATCATGACCTGAGCCGAAGTCGGAGACTTAACTGACTGAGCCACCCAGGCACCCCCTGGTTCAATTTCTTTAATAATTAAATGTATATTCAGATTTTGCTACTTCTAACAGTTTAGGAACATCATATTTTTCTAGATAATTTACCAATTTTTTCTAAGTCTTCAAATACATTGGCATAACATTGTTCATAATCTTCTTACCATTAAAAATCTCCATTGTTTCTAAATTAGATTTCCTTTTTCATACCTAATATTGTTTTATTTATACTTTCTCCCTTTTTCTTAATAAGTCATGCCAGATATTTGTGTATTTAAATGTCAATTTTAATTATTTATGTTCTTTAATAATTTCTTTATGATTTCACTGCATTTACTCTATTCTTTCTCCCACTTATTTGGATGCTTAGCTTGCTAATAATTTTTAGTCTTCCTGCTTTTGTAACAAACATTTAAGGCTATCAATTTTGCTCTAAGTTGTGCTTTGGCTGTATCACATCATTTGGACAGGTAGTATTTTCAAAATCATTTAGTTCAAAATATTTTCTAAGTTTTAGATGAGTTATTGGCAAGTATGTTTTAAAATATTCCAAATGTGTGGGGAGTGGTTGGTTATCTTTCTGTTAACTGTGTTCTAATGTAATTGCTTTGAGGTCAAGGAATGTAGTCTGTACGTGGTCAAGTTTTGTAATATATTTCTAAACAATGTGTAATAGTCAAATTTGGGGGTTACACAGTTCTATATTCAGCCATTATATCAAGCTTGTTAATGATGCAGTTAAAACTGTATAGGGGTGCCTGGATGGCTCAGTCAGTTAAGCGTCTGACTCTTAATTTTGGCTCAGGTCATGACCTCATGGTTCATGAGATCAAGCCCTGTGTTGGGCTCTGCACTGACAGTGGGGAGCCTGCTTGGGATTCTCTCTCCCTCTCTGCTCCTGCCTCGCCATGTGTGCACTCTCTCTTTTAAGACAGATAAATAAACTTAAAAAAAACCCAAAAGCTGTATATATCTTTATCATTGCTTCAACTATTTGATCTAGCTATTACTAAGAGATGCTTATATCCCCTACTATAATAAAATATTTGGCAGTGTCTTGTAATTATCCATTTTTTGCTTTATACATTTTGAGGCTATGTGATTTGATACATACAAGTTCAGAATTATGATGTCTTTCTGGAACTTGGTCCTTTTATAGTAGCAAATTCTTATATAACACTATGTGCCAAGGATTTTCCAAGTGCTTTTTTTTTTATAATTTTTTTTTTTTACATTTATTTATTTTTGAGAAACAGAGTGAGACAAAGTGTGAGCAGGGGAGGGGCAGAGAGAGAAGGAGACACGGAATCTGAAGTAGGCTCCAGGCTCTGAGCAAGCGGTCAGCACAGAGCCTGATGTGGGGCTTGAACCCATGAACTGTGAGATCATGACCTGAGCCGAAGTCGGATGCTCAACCGACTGTGCCACCCAGGTGCCCCTCCAAGTGCTTTAAAAAAAATTTTTTTTAATGTTTATTTATTTTGAGAGAGAGAGAGAGAAAAAGAGAGAGAGAGAGAGAGAGAGAGAATTAGTGGGGGAGGGGCAGAGAGAGGGAGACGCAGAATCTGAAGTAGGGTCCAGGCCTGAGCTGTCAGCACAGAGCCCAACATGGAGCTCAAACTCGGGACCTGTGAGATCATGACCTGAGCCTAAGTCGGAGTCTTAACAGACTGAGCCACCCAGCACCCCTCTAAGTGCTTTTGATATATTAATTATACATTAATTTATTTATCCCTCATAACAACTCTATGAAGTAGGTATATATTACTGTCTCCATTTTACAGATGAGACAATTCATGGCTGAGAGACTAAGTAATTTGCCAAGGGTCACCCAGCTTCTCAGTGGTGGAGCCAGGATTTGAACTCGAGCAATCTGGCTTTGGAGTGTGTGCCCTTAACTACTGTGCTATACTGTCTTTTTAAAATCATGATATGGTGAAATTCTCTTTTTTTAAAGGAAAGACAAGGCATAGACTGAGAAATACCCCTTTTTTAAAATAAATCTTTTTAAAAAATTTTTAATGTTTATATTTGAGAGAGAGAGAGGACAAGCGGGGAAGGGACAGAGAGAGAGAGAGAGAGAGAGATTTCAAAGGCTCCAGGCTCCAAGCTGTCAGCTGAGAGCCCAACACAGGGCTTGAACCCATAAAGCCTGAGATCATGACCTGAGCTGAAGTCAGGGGCTTAACTGATTGAGTCACCCAGGCACCCCGAGAAATACACTTTTAAAGAATTTTATTTTAGAGAGAACACAAGCAGGGGAGAGGGGCAGAGAGAGAGAGAGAGAGAGAATCCCAAGCGACCCATGACACTGAGATCATGACCTGAGCTGAAATCAATGCTCAACTGACTGAGCTACCCGGGTGCCCCCAAAATTTATCTATTTTTGAGAGAGAGAAAGTGTGTGCTTGAGCGAGTGGGAGAGGGGCAGAGAGAGAGGGAGAGAGAAGATCCCAAGCAGGCTCTGAGCTGTCAGCACAGACAAACCATGAGATCATGACCTTGATCTCAATCAAGAGTCAGCCACTTAATCCACTGAGCCACCCAGTTGCCCCTGGGTTTTTTTTGTTTGTTTTTTTTCTTTTGTTTTTTAGGTAGGCTCCATGCCCAGCACGGAGCCCAATATCAGGCTTGAACTCATGACCCTGAGATCAATACCTGAGCTGAGATTAAGGGTTGGACACTTAACAGAGTCACCCAGTGGCATTTCTGATGAAAAGTCTACTGTCAATCTAACTTGTTCTTTGTAAGTAAGTTGTTTTTACTGTTTGGTTTCTCTTAAGATCTTTTCCTTGTTTAGACATTCTGTAGCTTCACTTCAAAGCATTTAGACATTTTTATTTTTAATTCATCCTGTTTAAGATTTATTGCAACTCTTAAATCTCTGGACTGGAGAAGTTCTTTCACCAATTTTGGAAATTTTCAGCCAAAATTTCTTTATTGTCTTTCCCCCAATTGTTTCTAGTTTCTCCTGGAAATTCTTTAGGCATATTTTGGATCTTCCCAATTCATCCACCATGTCTTTTGATCTCTCTTTTATATATTCCATTCTCTAACTCTCTGTACTTCATTCTAGAGAATGTCTTCAGATACATATATTATTGAATCTACACTGCTCAGTTGTGTTTAATTTTCTGCTTAATTCATCTATTAAATTCTTTCCGATGGCTATATATTTGAAATCTGAAGTTCTTATTTATTTATTTTTATTTTAACTTGTTTTATTTTTTATTTTTTTAAATTTACATCCAAATTAGTTAGCATATAGTGCAACAATGATTTCAGGAGTAGATTCCTTAGTGCCTCTTACCCATTTAGCCCATCCCCCCTCCTACAACCCCTCCCATAACCCTCAGTTTGTTCTCCATATTTATGAGTCTCTTCTGTCTTGTTCCCCTCCCTGTTTTTATATTATTTTTGTTTCCCTTCCCTTATGTTCATCTGTTTTGTCTCTTGAAGTCCTCATATGAGTGAAGTCATACGATTTTTGTCTTTCTCTTACTGACTTAATTTCACTTAGCATAATACCCTCCAGTTCCATCCACGTAGTTGCAAATGGCAAGATTTCATTCTTTTTGATTGCTGAGTGATACTCTATTGTATATATATACCACATCTTCTCTATCTATTCATCCATCAATGGACATTTGGGCTCTTTCCATACTTTGGCTATTGTTGATAGTGCTGTTATAAACATGGGGGTGCATGTGTCCCTTTGAAACAGCACACCTGTATCTCATGGATAAATACCTAGTAGTGCAATTGCTGGGTCGTGGGGTAGTTCTATTTTAGTTTTATGAGGAACCTCCATACTGTTTTCCAGAGTGGCTGCACCAGCTTGCATTCTCATCTGAAGTTCTTATTTTTAAAAAAAATCCTTGTATTTGTGATTTTTTTTTTCTTGTGTAACATTTAACTTCTTTAGTTTTAAATTAATATTTTAGTTTTTTAAAGTTTATTTTGAGAGAGAGAGCATGAGTAGGGGAGGGGCAGAGAGAGAGGGAGAGAGAGAATCCCAAGCAGGCTCTGTGCTGCCAGCGCAGAGCCCCATGTGGGGCTTGATTCCATGAACTGTGAGATCATGACCTGAGCCGAAACCAAGAGCCAGAGGGTTAACTGACTTAGTGTTGCTCTAGGGCTTAGAATATACCATCTTAGCTCATGAGAATCCACTTCAGATTTATACTATATTAATTCCAGTGAGATATAGAAACTACACTTTTTTTTTTTTTTTTTTTTTTTCAGAGCTCACATGGGTTTTAACTGTGGGGTGGCTCTGCGGGAAAGCAGCTTTTACCAGGTTGGTGTAAAAATGGAACAGGGTCCAGATATGGTTCTTTACACTGACAGTTATAGTAAATTCCAGAATTCTAGCAGCAATTTGAATCATATTAGAAACTATATTTCTACTTATTATTCCATTCCCTTTTTAGTGCTATTACTGTTACATGTATTCTATCTTAATGTTACAAACCCAACAATGCTTTGTTATAATTATTACTTTATATAATTTTAAGTCTTTTATTTTTATTAAAAAATTTTTTTTAATCTTTATTTATTTTTGAGAGAGAGACAGAGTGCAAGCAGGGGAGGAAGAGAGGGAGACACAGAATCCCAAGCAGGCTCCTGGCTCTGAGCTGTCAACGCAAAGCCCAACGCAGGGCTCGAATCCACGAACCACAAGCTCGTGACCTGAGCTGAATTCGGACGCTCAACTGACTGAGTTACCCAGGCGCCCCATAATTTTATGTCTTTTAAAGAAGGAGTAGAAGGGAGAGAAAGTATATATTTATAGTTTGTCATATTAAACTTACCATTTCTGGTTCTCTTCATTTCTGAGAATTCTCTTCATCAGGTTACCATCTGATATCTAATCCTTTAACACAGCTTTGCTCTCACCCACCTCCTTTATGTTGTTTTTGTCAAATATATTTCTATGCGCTAAAGGCCCAACAATACGCAGTTGTGTGTGTGTGTTTTTAAATTAATCTCTGTGCCCAATGTGGTGCCTGAACTCACAACCATGAGATCAAGAGTTGCATGCTCCACTGACTGAGCCACCCCTGCAGTTGTGTTTTTTATAAGACAATTTATTTTTTAAATTTATTTATTATTATTGTTTGTTTGTTTAGAGAGAGAGCATGAGTGAGGGAGAGGGGGAGAGGAGGAGAGAATCTTAAGTAGTCTTCATGCTCATCTCAAGCCCAATGTGGGGTTCGATCCTATGACCCTGGGATCATGACCTGAGCTGAAATCAAGAGTCGAATGCTCAACTGACTGAACCACACAGGTGCCCCTAAAAGACAATTTTAATAGCAGTTTTAGGTTTTCAAAATTGAAAGAATAGTACAAAGATTTCCCAGTATACCGTGTGTCCCCACAAATGCGTAGCCTCCACCATTATCAACATCACTCACTAGAGTCGTACATTTTCTACCAAAGACGAACCTATATTGACACATCATAACCACCCAAAGTACACAGCTTACCTTAGGGTTCACTCTTGGTGGTGTATATTCTGTGGGTTTGTATAATGATATACACCCATCATAGTATCATGCAGAGGATTTTCACTGCCCTAAAAATCCCTTTGTGCTCCACCTATCCCTCCCTCTCTCCTAACTGCTGGCAACCACTGATCTTTTTATATTCTCTATAGTTTTGCCTTTCCAGAGTGTCATATAGTTGGAATCATACAAGTATGTAGGTTTTTGAGATTGGCTTTTTTTTTTTCTTCAACTTAGTATTAGGCTTTGAAGGTTTCTCTGTGTCTTTTCATGGCTGGATAGCTCACTTCTTTTTAGCACTGAATAATATTTCATTGTTTGTATGTACAGTTTTTTTATCTACTTACCTACTGAAAGACTTCTTGGTTCATTCTATGTTTTGGCAATTAGGAACAAAACTGCTATAAACATTCATGTGCAGGTTTTTGTGTGGATATAAGGTTTAAACTCCTTGGGGAAATACCAAGGAGTGCATTTGCTGGGTCATATGATAAAAATATGTTTAGTTAAAATTTTTTTTAACATTTATTTATTGTTGAGAGACAGAGACAGACAAAGCATGAGTGGGGGAGGGGCAGAGAGCGAGGGAGACACAGAATCCAAAGCAGGCTCCAGTCTCTGAACTATCAGCACAGAGCCCGACATGGGCTTGAATTCACAAACTGCGAGATCATGACCTGAGCCGAAGTCAGATGCTCAACTGACTGAGCCACCCAGGTGCCCCAAAAAATATGTTTAGTTTTATAGAAATGCCAGAGCATGTTCCAAAGTGGCCGTGTCATTTTGCATTTCTACCAGCATTGAACAAAGGGGTTCCTGTGCTTCTCATTCTCACTAGCACCTGGTGTCAGTGTTCTAGATATTGGCCATTCTAGTAGATGTGTAGTGGTATCTCATTGCTGTTTTAATGTGCATTTCCCTGATGGCATATGATGTTTAGCATATTTTCATATGTTTATTTGCTCTCTGTATATCTTCTTTGGCAAAATGTCTGTTAAGGTCTTTGGCCCATGTTTTTACAGTTGAAAAATTCTGTTTGTCTTAATGTTGAATTTTAAGAGTTCTGGGTATATTTTGGATAACAGTCCTTTATCAGATATGTCTTTTGCAAATATTTTCTTCCAGCCTGTGGCTTGACTTTTCATTCTCTCAACAGTGTCTTTTGCAGAGCAGAACTAAAAAAAATTTTTTTGATTAGAGAGAGAGCGCGTGAGCTGGGGAGAAGGGCAGAAAGAGAGACAGAGAACCTTAAGCAGGCTCTGTGCTCAGCACGGAGCCCATCATGGGGCTTGATCCCATGACCCTGGGATCATGACCTGAGCCCACATCAAGAGTCAGATGCTCAACCAACTGAGCCCTCAGGTGCCACAAATTTTAAAATTTTAATGAAGTGTGACATCAATTCTTTCTTTCAAGGACTGTGACTTTGGTGTTTGTATCTAAAAAGTCATTACCAAACCCAGGGTCATCTGGAGTTTCTCCTGTGTCATCTTCTAGGAGTTTTATGGTTTTGTGTTTTACATTTGGGTTTGTGATCTATTTTTTTTTTAATTTTTTTTTAACGTTTATTTATTTTTGAGACAGAGAGAGACAGAGCATGAATGGGGGAGGGTCAGAGAAGGGAGGCACAGAATCTGAAACAGGCTCCAGGCTCCGAGCTGTCAGCACAGAGCCCGACGTGGGGCTTGAACTCAAGGACCGCGAGATCATGACCTGAGCCGAAGTTGGCCGCCTAACCGACTGAGCCACCCAGGCGCCCCATGTGATCTGTTTTTTTTTTTAAGTTTATTTATTTATGTTGAGAGAAACAGAGTGTGAGTGGGGCATGGGTAAAGAGAGGGAGAATCTCAGGCAGGCTCCTCACCATCAGCTTTGAGCCCCGTGCGGGGCTAAAACTCACTTTACAAAACTGTGGGAACATGACCTGAGCCAAAATCAAGAATCAGACACTTGACTGACTGAGCCACCCAGGTGCCCCGGCCTGTGATCCATTTTGAATTAATTTTTGTGAAGGGTGTAAGATCTGTGTCTAGATTCTTTGTGTGTGTGTGTGTCTGTGTGTGTGTGTGTGTGTGTGCATTTTTTGTCCAGTTGTTCCATTACTATTTGATAAAAAGATGCAATTGCTTTTTAAATGAGTTGGATGAAAGAAGAAATGTGCAATTGCATTCTTTTATAATTACCTACATAAGGACCTTTGCTGCAATTGCTTTACACATAATTTAGAAGAAAGGAATAGAAATACACAATTACATTTTTTATAATTGCATATGTAATGACCTTTACTGGCACACTGTTTTGTTGCATATAGATTTGAATTAATGTTTTCAGTCTGAAGAACGTCCTTCAGAATAGCATTTTAAAATCAGGTAGCACTGCTAGCAACAGGTTTCTCAGATTCTGTTTGTCTACAAATGCCTTTATTTCATCTTCATTTTTTTTTTTTAATGTTTATTTATTTTTGAGACAGAGGGAGACAGAGCGCGAGTGGGGGAGGGCCAGAGAAAGAGGGAGGCAGAATCTGAAACAGGCTCCAGGCTCTGAGCTGTCAGCACAGAGCCCGATGCGGGGTTCAAACCCACGAACCGTGAAATCATGACCTGAGTTGAAGTCAGACACTTAACCAACTGAGCCACCCAGGTGCCCCAGTTTCATCTTCATTTTTGAAAGATAGTTTGGCTGGATATAAGAATCTTGTTTCACTTTTTCTTTCATCACTTTGAATTTGTCATCCCATTGGCTTTGGCCTTTACTCTTTCTGATGAGAAGTGAACTGTTAATCTTATGGGATTCCCTTGTATATGATGTAGTTTTTTTCTTGATGTTTTCAAGATTTTTGTCTTTTGCTTTTAACATTTTGACTATGATGTGTATGGATCTCTGTGTTTATCCTACTTGGAGTTTGTTGAGCTTCTTGGATGTGTAGATTAATATTTTTCATCAAATTGGGAAGTTTTCAAGAAATTAATTCTTTGAATATTTTTTCTGCTTTTTTATTTCTATCCTCTCCTTCAGGTATTCTCATTATGTGTATGTTGATATGATTAATGGTGATATGATTATCTCTCTGAGGTTCTGTTTATTTTTTTCTTCATTTTTTTCTCTCTGTTCTTCAGAGTATTTAATCTTCATTGATTCTTTTTTTATGCCAGCTCAACTGTACTGTTGAGTCCCTCTGATGAATTTTTCGTTTTAGTTTTTGCAATTTTCAACTCCAAAGTTTCCATTTGGTATTATTATTATTATTATTATTATTATTATTATTATTATTTCTATCTCTTCATATTCTGTATTTGATGAGACATTATTATCATACTTTCCTATAATGCTTTAAGCATGGTTTCCTTTAGTTCTTTGAACATATTTATAATAGCTGTTTTGAAGTATTTGTCTCCTAAATCCAATGTCTAGACACCTCAATGGCAGTTTCTGTTGTCTGGCTTTCTTTCCCTCTGTGTGGATCACACTTTCCTATTTCTTTGTATGTTTCTTTTTTTTAAAAAGTGTATTTTATTTATTAAAAAATTTTTTTTTAGTTTATTTATTTATTTTGAGAGAGAGAGATCACAAGCAGGGTAGGGGCAGAGAGAGAGGGGAGTGAGGGATTCCCAAGCAGGCTCCACGCTGTCAGCCCTATGTGGGGCTAGAACTCACTAACTGTGAAGTCATGACCTGAGTTGAAGGCAGACGCTTAACCGACTAAACCACCCAGGTGCCCCTAAGTGTATTTTATTTTTTGAGAGAGAATTAGAGAACAGGGTAGGAGCAGAAAGAGATCCAAAGCAGGCGCCACGTTGACAGCAGAGAGCCCAATGCGGGGCTCAAACTCACAAACCATGAGATCATGATCTGAACTGAAACCAAGAGTCAGATGCTCAATGGACCTAGCCACTCAGGCACCCCATCTTAAAATGTTTCATAATGTTTTGTTGAAAACTGGACATTTAAGGTAATATAGCAACTCTGGGAACTGATCATGACCCCTCACCCCCACCTTAGGACTTTTTGTCATTGATGTTTGTTTTGTTGTTGTTGTTTTAGTGACATGGCTGGAAAAATTCAGTGAAGTCTGTTTTGCTTGTAGTGCAAAGCCTCTGATATCACTTTTTAGAAGATGTAGCAATGGACATGAACTCAGTCTCCCTTCCCTCCTGGGACGGTTCCAGTTTTAGCTGGGTTCTCATTGGCTGTCTTTTTTCCTGATCTCCCTGTTAAGCTTCTGGCTGGTCTGCCTCTGTTGGTTTCACACTCAGCTCTAATCTTCACTAATTGATAGCTGATTGTTCTGTTATTTTTCACAATGTCCTGGGGCATAAATTGCTCCACATCCGATCCAATAAATTTGGACCCCTTTGCAGGGGTAGTTCTTGAGACCAGTTTTTGAGGCTTGTTCTGTCCCCAGGTTTTAGCTCTTTCCCCGGTTTTCTCTGTTAAACTTCTAACTGGTTTACTGTTTCACTTGTTCCATCATGGAACTACGTTAGCCTCCTCTAAATTACTTACCACCGAGATTTCCATTGTCTTCAACAGTGCCTTTAGACTTGAACTTCCTCACACTCTGTTCCAAATAAAATCAGGCTCCTTAGGCTGAGCTACAGAGCTCTTTGTCTCTCTATCTAAGGCAGAAACTTTGTGCCAGTGCTCACACAGAAACAACACACTTCTCTTGGAGTGATACACCTTTCCAATGAACTGGAAGGGGATGAGAGGAGGGGGTAATAGCTCCTTGTCTTCTCAGCTTGCCTCTCCCTGCCTGGAACCTCTACCCCACAAGTGAGCTGGGACAGGGTGATTTGGTTCAGTATTTTTAGCCTGCCACACCTAGGTTAGAACTTTTACTCTTCAGGAAGGGACTGGTTGGAGGTAGGGAACCTCAGATCTCTCAGCTGTGCTTTTTTGGAATAGAATTTCTACATAGGAAGCTGGGGGAAAGGGGGCTGTATTAGAAAGCCCTTCCTAGGGAGAAACCATTATCCTAGCCTAGGAGATGGGAAGCCCCTTTTTCTTGGCTGTATTCACATGAAGTAGTTTCTGTCACACTCAGCTAGGGGAGGGAGGGAGCAGGTTGTGGCTTAAATGCCACAGACTCTTGCTGTTCTTACAGAGATTTAGTGTACTTTATTGAATAAATGTTTTTCTATTTGCTGGATGCCCTAAGACTATTTTCAGAAATTTTGAATCATTTGTCTGGTTGGTTTGGTTGTTTTTTACCTCCCTCCATCAACCCTCAGTTTGTTTAATGTTTATTTATTTTTGAGAGAGAGAGACAGAGAGACAGAGAGACAGAGCATGAGCAGGGGAGGAGCAGAAAGAGACAGACACAGAATCTGAAACAGGCTCCAGGCTCTGAGCTGTCAGCACAGAGCCTGATGCGGGGCTCGAACTCACAAACTATGAGATCATGACCTGAGTCAAGTTGGTGCTCAACCAACTGGGCCACCCAGGCGCCCTGACCCTCAGTTTGTTTAAATGGTTGTTTTTTATAGTTGCTAGCAGTTATGGCTGTTTCACTGGGGAGCAAATTCACAGAGATCCACACACTGCTATTCTTGGATGTAATTCTCCCTGCCTTGTTCTTTTCTTTTTCTATACTATTCTTTTTCATAGCATTCTTTTTAAAAATGTTTTTAATCATTGTAAACTTATTGGTATTATAGCCTTCATCATCTGAAGTTCTTGGTGGTGGGGGGGAGGGTCTAATCTTGCTGTATATTTCATCTGCTGGCTTTCATTCATGATGGATTATTTCCTTATGTGTTTTGTAATTTGGGATTGTGAGCTCACTTTTGCTGGTGTTTTATCTATGGGACTTCTGTAAGGCCTGTGTTGAAGGTGTGTCTCTTCAGAACTGTTTTATATTTGCTTTCGGTAGGTATCCATGTTCATTGTCAGCCTACAACCAATATATATATTTTAATTTTTTTAACACTTATTCAATTTTGAAAGATGAAGAGAGACAGAGCATGAGCAGGGGTGGGGCAGAGAGAGAGGGAGACATAGGATCCAAAGCAGGCTCCAGACTCTAAAGCTGTCAGCACAGAGTCTGACATGGGGCTCGAACTCAAAGACTGAGAGATCATGACCTGAGCTGAAGTCGGACGCTTAACTGACTGAGCCACCCAGGTGCCCCAATATATATATATTTAAATAAAGTATATTTATTTTGAGAGAGACAGAGAGAGTACAGGGGAGGGGCAGAGAGAGGGAGAGAGAGAATCCCAAGCAGGCTCTGCAATGTTAGCCAGGAGCCTGATGTGGGGCTCAAACTCATGAACCTTGAGATCATGACCTGAGCTGAAGTCAGACACTTTAACTGACTGAGCCACCCAGGTGGCCCAGCCTATAACCAATATGTATGTTAATTTTTAGCATAAGATCATTGAAATTCTAAATCTATATGTGGTGTAGGCTCATGGTAATGAATTCCCAGGAGGGGTTTTCCTTGTACTTCTAGCCGAGGCCAATCCTCATTAATTTCGATGTAGTCTCCCTATTTGGGTGGTAGATTTGTTTTTCTAGTCCATCCTTTCATTGAGGGTTCTGGTTTTATGTAGGAAGCTCAGCTTTGCCTTCTTGCCTCATTGGGGTTGAATGCCAGGTCTCCTGTCTGTTTGGCTATTAAATCCAAGTTCCCATCTGTGTGGTCCAATAGAACGTGCCACAGTGATGGAATTGTTTTGTATCTGCTGTCCCATATGGTAGCCACTAATCACATGGGGCTTTTGAGCACTTGAAATGTTGCTGGTGAGACTGAAGAATTGAATTTTAGGTTTTAATTTATTTCAATTAATGGCAATTGAAATAAATTTAAACCTAGATTGCTGTTTGTGGCTAGTCCCTACCATATTAGATAACATCGCTTATCTAAGAGACTACGTATGTGAAGGCACTCAAAGCATCATTTACTTCACTTATCATTTTGGTTTTTAGTTTCCTCTTTATTTATGGCCCCAAGAATTTATCTTACTCTCTTAACTGGGCATTTAAAAGGACATTCAATTTTATCTTGTATTTTTTTGCTAGCTGGAGAGGTTTTATATTACTTAGTTCACAGTATTGCCAGAAGTAGAACATAGTCTCTGCTTTCACTTTCTCTCCCCTCCAAATCCATCATCTTTACTGCAAAATAACTTTTCCAAAATGCAGATCTGTTCTTGTTACATCTCTGCTCTCAAGAGTTCCCTATTCTGAGGGTGCCTGGGTTGAGTGTTGGTTGAGGGTCCCACTCTTGATTTCGGGGTTGTGGAATGGAGAGCTCCATGTCCACCTCCGTGCTGAGCATGGAGCCTTCTTGGGACTCTCTCTCTCTCTCTCTCTCTCTCTCTCTCTCAATCCCTTTGCCCCTCTCCCTGCCCTCTTTCTCTCTCTCTAAAAATAAAAAATAAATCACATCTTAAAAAAAAAAAAGAGTTCCCTGTTCTCTCAGAATGCAGCCCATTCTGCATATGGGCTGGCATATGAGGTCCTACCTGTTTCCTCAGCCTTATCTCGTATTGCATCTTCTTGCACCTCATATTCAAGCAGTGTCCCATACTTGTAATTCCTTAAAAGTGTCCTGCTATTTCATACCTTTGGTACTTTGTTGATCTTGCTCCTTCTACCTGGGATGCTCTCCCTATCCAGCCCTATCTGCTAACCAACATCTCATGTTTTACAACAGCTTTCATACCCCATCCTCCTTGAATGCTTTACCGACTCCTATTTCATACCTCTTCTGGACCCTATATAACATTTGGTCATAACATTCATAATATTTTATTGTGTCTCCCTCCCAGTGTGGGTTCCTAGGAAAGGACTTGCCTTGTTTTAGTGTCTAGAATCCCGACACCTAGCCCGGGGACTGATACATGGAGTTGCCTCCTTTCCCCAAGAGGGTAATGGCATGTCTGTGTGACATCTGTGGGACAGCTCAAGGCACAGCCTTGCTCCAGGTATTGGAGGAGCTCTGAACTGGGGAACTGGGGCAGGGGGAGTGTCCATCTTCAGAGAGCTTCAAAAGCAGTTTTGAGGCTCCAAGTTCCTAATAAGCCGCACGCAGCTTCACAGACTCATCCTGTCTCAGTCCCAGTTCCCTGCTAGCTTCCCTTTCATTTTCTGATAGTCAGTATGGTGACTGTGTAGTTGAGAACCAGAGATCCCTGCTTGTGTCTTTTCACAAGTACCTGTGAGGTTCTACACACCCCTCTGACAGTTCTCTTTGGACCTGTTCTTTATTCTCGCTATGAAGGTGAGAGAGGGCAGTGATAGTGAACTGAGAATGGATCAGGAGTGAGTGGGGTCTTGGTTCAGTATTTGGAGGGGCTGGCCCTGCCTCACTGAACCTTCCTATGCTGCTGAGCTGGCAGGGATATCTTTCCCTTACTCCTAGTCTGTCTACTGCTGTTCCAGGAGGACAAGAATATTAGGTCCCCAAATGAACCTTACCCAGTGCCTAGTGTTTAGCAGGTTCTTAGGTAAGTATATTTTGGTTTGAAACCTGCTTAGTTTGTCCCTGTCCCCCAGGATGCCCATGAGTGCTGCCATCCTGGAGAGTGGTACGCGGTGAGAGCACTGGGCTAAGAGAAGTCTAGATCTAACCCTAACTCTGCCCTTAACTGCTGTGTGACTTGGAGTAAGTTGTTTTACCTCTCTGTCTCTCAGTTTCCAGGTTTGGTATGTAAGATATCTAGCATAGATCCTCATGGTTTATGAGGTCCTTGGCATCTGTATCTTCCCTTTGCTACATCCTTGTAGGATATTTGCTCTCACTTTACATATGAGGAAGTCTTTTTGTCTTCCTTCTTCTTGTCATGTCTTTGTCAAGCCCTTTCCAGGCTGAAGCAAAGGCTGTGAGTGTGTGTGTGTGTGTGTGTGTGTGTGTGTGTGTGTGTACACAGAAGATTAGAAAAAACCCAGTGCAAAGAGGAGATCCTTCCAATACCTAGGCCACCAGCTTATTCTTTCATGTACTCGGATTTCTTATCCTTATTATATGTGGTCTTTTATTCAGGGCCTCAGATCTGAAAAAATTGGGCTAAAAGATCTTGTACAGAAAGTTAATCTAATCTGGGGGCACCTGGGTGGCTGAGTTGTTATGTGTCAGACTCTTGATTTCAACCCACAATTTGTGGGATCAAGCCCCGCATTGGGGTCTGCACTGACAGTGTGGAGCCTGCTTGGGATTCTCTCTCTCTCTCTCTCTCTCTCTCTCTCTCTCTCTCTCACTCTCTGCCCCTCCCCTGTGTCCTGTCTCTCAAAAATAAATAAACTTAAAAAAAATCAAAACAAGAAAGTTAATCTGATTGACAGTATATTTCCCAGAAATACAAAGGATAACTTCAAAGGGCTGTTACAATTCAAGTGGCTGGGGAGGGAACCTGTCCTGGAGGCACCTGTGGGAGGAGGGGCTGGGCCTGCCAGGTGAGAGCAGGAGGGGAGTACCGTGAGTGGTGAGTGGGTCAGGGTAGCCGGCAGGTGTGGGGAGTGGGAGCAGATCTTTGAGTGTTCCCTCAGGAGCCCAGTTCTTTGCCTTCATCAGCTGCTTTTGTTCCTTCACCTTCTCTTCATTAGCTTGAGCAGAAGGCTTGGGTCAGCTTTCAGGTTAGTTGTTGGCTGGTGTTTTCCCTGGGGGAGAGCTGGGAGATTGGCTGTAATCACTCCCGTTAGCACTTGGCTGCTCCCCATTCTGCTTCTTAACCTGGACTGTCTCAATCCTGATGCCTGCTGGGTCTGCTGTGATGCTCACACCTGAGTGCAGGCTGCATCCGCTGTTTCTTCCCCACCCTGCCCCATGTGGAGGGGCCTTGGCACCAGCTGCCATAGTGGAATCTCTCACACTGAAGTCTGTGAAGACCAGCTCTAAGAACCACTGTCCTAATGAGAGTGGCTTTGCTCCCTGGCACTTCCCAAAGTGCAAAGCTGTGGGGGATAGAACTCTGGTTGTGGCCTCAGGAATCCAGCCCAGAAAACCATCATTAGTGGCCTGTACCATGAGTAAATGTTCCTTGGGACGTTAAGACAAGAGCTAAGAGGAATTATGATACACCAGCTGCCTTTAGCTGAGTACATACTCTGTGCCAGGCACTAGGCTAAAACCTTTGAATTCATGACCTCTCTTAATATAACAGCCTGTTAAGGTAGATATTGGTCCCTTTTTACAGTTGGATAACATGAGGCTCAGAGAGGGGAAATAACCAAGCTAAGTGGCAGAGCTGAGGCCACTGACCCCAGAGCTCACGTTCTGTCTGGCATGACGATTGGACATAGAACTTTTGAAAGGCTGTGTGTGACAGAGGCAGATGGAAAAGTGAAGGCTGTGGTGCTAAATCCCACATTTACCATGGCTTAGTTGTACAGACTGGAGAAAACAAGTTTGGCTCAAACTGACCCTTATTCAAGAGGCAGATTTAGGGGCAAGGCCTGGGCTTTACTGTTTCCTCCTCCCTGGCACTGCAGGGTGTCATCTAGGAAGGGAGCCCCAATGGCAATGAAATCAAGGCAGGGAACTTGGAGCCTGAAGTATGTGGGGAAGGAGGAAGGGGCCAGCAAGCTTCCTGCCTTGCCGGGATGTTTGCATTATACATGAGCCTCGGATTTTTTTGAGCCCCAAATGCTCTAGTCATTTCTTCTCCCCTAAATCTGTAAAGCCAGAGCTCTACCTGCTGCCTTCCTGAGTTGCTGGTGGATATCTAGCCCCAGTCATGGAATAAATCCTAGGGGCTGAGTCAGAAAGAGCTCTGAACTGGTAGCTGCAGGCCCACTGTGCCTTCTTTCCACAGTGGCTGGTTGTTAACATTCCCCATCACTGTCTTTGAGCTTTTGTTTTTTATCAAGGTACCCATACCTCTAAAGATGCCTTTATTTTACTCTCTTCTATGTACATCTTTATTAGTTGCAATTACCACTTTAAAGACCTCTGAGAATACCAAAAGCCCCACTTGGCTGAGGCCACATAAGTAATTCCTTTACCTACCCTCTCTCCCCCAGCAGTTATATTCAAAGAACTGATCCATTCACTGGAAATTGGAACCTCTCTGAGGGTCTATCACTGAACTCAGTGCGGGGGCACATGAATATGTAGAAATACATGACTGGGCTGATCCTTTTAAATTGTATGGCCTGACGCCTTCATTAGTTTTTAAGTGCCTGAAGGAGAGGCAGGATGCCCCAGCCAGCGGGCACTGGACAGAGCCAAGGGGCCAGAGCTGCCTTTCTGCCTGCAGAAGTGTGCTGACCAGGAGGAGAGGCCTGAACCTGTCGTCTGTGTCTGGTGCTCAGGCGCATGGTCTGCACTGAGACCAAGGCCATCCAGTTGCTAACGCTTCAGCAGTTCAGCTAGTGGGATCTCTGAACGACTTTCCTAGGAATCCTATGCTCGGGTTAGTCCTCCCAGCGCCACCACCGATCCCCGGATCCCCCCCCACCCCCACCCCCACCCCCGCCCCTTCCCGGTTCCCAGCCCCTCCCTCCTCCTCTCCTCTCTTCCTCTAGGCCCACCACAGCGCTCTCCACCCCAACTCTTGTGTCTCAGCACCCCCTTCCCCCTTTTCTTCCTGCTGATCCAGCGAGCCAGGCTTTCTCCTTCTCTGGTCTCTCCTCCTCCTCTCCCCCTTGAATCCACTCCTGGTTTCCCCGCCACCAGCCTCCCTTTTCTCTCCGGCTGGGCTCGCTCCCCGCCCCCGCCCCCGCCCCCGCCCCCGCCGCGCCCGTCGTCACCGCGGAGGGTTCAGCTCCTCGCCTTCCCCGCTCCCAGCCACCCGGGGCTTGGCTCGCCCAGTCCGGTGGCTCCAGTCCGGATCTCGCTGCTGCCCGACCCGGGTACGAGTCCCAGCCGCTCCGGAGGAGGCGGCGGCTGGCCCCGGCTCCCCTCGGCCGCCTAGCCAGCCCAGGGTTGGCGGGGAGGGAGCAGCTGGGCAGCCCCCCGGAACCCCTTGGAGGACAATGCACCCAGCGCTCGGCAACCCCCGCTCGGTCTCGTCCTCGTCCGGCTCCTTCCCGCCGCCCCCCGCCGCCGCCCGGCTGCAGCCCCTTTTCCTCCGGGGGGGTTCCTCCCGCGACCGGAGAGGCTCGGGCGACAGCAGCACCAGCACCAGCACCAGCCGGGGGGGAGGCGGCGGCAGACGCGGCGGGGGCGGCGGCGGCGGCGGCGGCTCCCGCTCCCCCAGCAGCAGCACCGGCGCCGAGCGAGAGGACGACGACGAGAGCATCAGCATCAGCAAGCCGCTGGTGCCAGCCACCGCCGCCGGGCTCCCGGGACCCCCGGCTCAGGGGGGCGCCCCAGCCGCCGACCCCGCGCCCGCCGCCTTCTCCTCCTCGGCCGCCACCTCCTCCTCCACCTCCACGCCCACCTCCTCCTGCAGCATGACAGCCGCGGACTTTGGCGGGGGCGCGGCGGCCGGGGCCGTCGGGGGCCCCGGGGGCCGCTCGGCTGGGGGCGCGGGCGGCACCGGGACAGGCAGCGGCACCTCCTGCTGCTCGTGTTGCTGCTGCTGCGGTCGCCCGACCCGGTCGGGCCGTAGGAGTCGACGCCGCGGCTGCGCCCCCAGCCCGGGGTGCCGCTGGGGCTACCAGGCGCTGTCCGTGGTGCTGCTGCTGGCGCAGGGCGGTCTGCTGGACCTGTACCTCATCGCCGTCACCGACCTGTACTGGTGCTCCTGGATCGCCACTGACCTGGTGGTGGTGGTGGGCTGGGCCATTTTCTTCGCCAAGAACAGCCGGGGCCGTCGGGGCGGCATGGCGAGCGGCGCGCACAACCACCACCAGCACCACCACCACGCCGCGCCGCCCCTGCACCTGCCCGCCTCCTCCGCAGCCTCCGCCGGGGCTGCGGCAGGGGCCAAGGCGCGCAGCGGCCGCGGGGGCGCCGGTGGCCCGGGGGGCGGCCCGGGGGCTGTCGGGTCAGCGGGCGAGTTCGCCTTTGCCTACCTGGCCTGGCTCATCTACTCCATCGCCTTCACGCCCAAGGTGGTGCTCATCCTGGGCACGTCCATCCTGGACCTCATAGAGCTGCGCGCCCCCTTCGGCACCACGGGCTTCCGCATCACCATGGCGCTGTCCGTGCCCTTGCTCTACAGCCTGGTGCGGGCCATCAGCGAGGCTGGCGCCCCCCCTGGCTCGGCGGGACCCCTACTCTTGCAGCCCCAGCAGCACCGAGCCGCCGGCTGCTTCCTGGGCACGTGTCTGGACCTGCTCGACAGCTTCACCTTGGTGGAGCTGATGCTGGAAGGCCGCGTGCCGCTACCCGCGCACCTGCGCTACCTGCTCATCGCCGTCTACTTCCTCACCCTCTCCTCGCCGGTGCTCTGGCTTTACGAGCTCAACGCCGCAGCGGCAGCTTCGTCCTGGGGCCAGGCTTCAGGGCCGGGCAGCTGTAGCCGCCTTCTGCGACTGCTGGGTGGCTGCCTGGTGGACGTGCCCTTGTTGGCGCTGCGCTGCCTCCTGGTGGTGAGCTACCAGCAGCCCCTCTCCATCTTCATGCTCAAGAACCTCTTCTTCCTAGGCTGCCGCGGCCTGGAAGCCTTAGAGGGCTGTTGGGACCGGGGGAGTCGGGCCTCCCCCAGTCGGGGGAGGGGGGGCTATGGCGCTCCACCCTCCGCCCCACCGCCGCCGCCACCACCACCACCACCTCAGGGAGTCTCTCAGCTGGGCCACTGCATCTCGGAGAATGAGGGAGGAGCCCATGGCTATGTCAATACCCTGGCAGTGGCCTCCCAGAATTGAGGAGGGATAAAGGAGAGGGGCTTACTTTGGGCTTGAGAGAACCCAGCCCCCTATCCTCTGACCTTCTCTCACCCAGATTTGATCAGGCTCCATTTGGAAAAGGTAACTGTCAATAGGGCTAAGGGCCAGTGTGTCCTTCTGCACCCTGTGAGTCAAGACTGCTTGGAGGGAGACCAGCCGCTAATGATGAAGGAGGAAGGTCCACTTACTCGATTCTCCCTTCTCCATATCCTACTCTAATCTAGCCTCCAGGGGGCTGGATACCTCTGCTTCTTGCTTTTCCCACTGCCATCCTAATTCCTGTCCATTGTGGGGGAGCATGGAGTAAAGGGGGTGCCCAGGCAGGGGGTGCTGGGCCTTAAGCCTTCCCTCTTGCTTGGAAGTGCCAGCTTCTTATAGGCTGTGGTTAGTGGTCACTGTCCCATGCCTTGAAGCTGACCCGGAATCCACTGTTCCCCTAATGTGTCTATTGGATTTTTTTTCCCCCAGATAGTAGATGCAAAGTCTGTGTTTGTCTCTGTGTGTATAGTGTTGTTTTCTTGTGTCCACACTGTGACCCCTTGCAATCAGTAGATCTGGGAGGCCCTGCCCTCCCCACCACACATATGACCACTCTCTTCATTGCTACCTGAATTTGTGGCCCTGAATTCCCAGAAAGAGCTGGGCTCCTGGGAGTTGCCCAGTTGCTCTCCTCCGAGGGAGAAGCTCACCCAGGACCTTCCTCAATTCTACTCCTCTCTTCTCAGCTTGGGGAGGAGAGGGTCCCTACTCTAAGGACCAAACCACACCCTTTCTTGGGTGAGTGAGCATTTCTACCTCCGTGCTTTCAACTTTTGTAGCATCATGTGCTGATGCTGCTTGCAAAAAATAAAGGCAAAATACTCAGAAGTTGCATTCAACATGGCCACTGGATCCAGCTGGGGTTTGGTGCCAGTCTTATTACAGGGTCTGTGGAGTATCAGCCATTGGCTTGCCCTCCCTGTCTCCTTCCCTTTGCACCTGGAACTCTTATCCTTCCTGAGGTTTGTTGCTGACTGGGTCAGATCTTGGCTCAGAACAAAAGCTTTGGTGGGGTTCCTGGATAGATGTGAAGTTGGGGCTCCCATCGGCTCAAGGAAATCCAATTCCCCATCTGTCCTTCCTCTAGGAAGCCTGGTGTGTATCAGAAAGTGTGGTGATGACCTTTGTCCTCGGCTCTGGTTAAGAGAATTTCTACGGAGAAGGCAGGCTGCATAGAGAGGCTGGGCAAATCTTACCTCCGCCCTGCCTTCCTCCCTAGTATTCTCGCTGAGGTTGATGACGAGGGACACCCAGGGGTTGCCCACTTATACTCTCTATGTGGGATCTCACTCTTGGAATCTTTGAGGCAGGATAAGTGTTTTTAGGGGAGTTATGAGTGCAGGAGGGCAGCTGGCAGCAAGGCCAGGAAATACTCATTTTCTTCCACCCCAAAATAAGATGGGGTGGTGCTATAAGAATTTTTGTTTTACCCTCCCCAACTTCTTATGCTTGAGAAGTCTTGTGTGGTTTAATGAACCCTGGACAAAAGACTAGAAGTCACGGACTGTAGTTTTGACTCTGTCACTCACTAGCTTTGAGTGACATGTCACTTGCTTTCTGAGCCTCAGTTTTTCACATGGGGCCCTTCTCTCTCAACTTCTTGGAAGTTTGTTGACAGAAGACATCTGTCCATGTAGACAGAGACACAGAGAGGCTGATGGCTTGAGCAGAGTTCTGAGCCTCCCCTACTGTCACAGTGGGGGACGATGGAGGAAAAATGTTTACACTCAATGTATTATCTGTGTTCCCAGCTCCTCACCCTACCAGGTCCAATATTAGCTAGTTGGATTTTACAACTAATCTTTTTTTTTTCTGCCTTCTCCCCCTCCCCCCTCTTACCCCAGTCCTCTCCCTTTAAATTCCCTGTGCTTGAAGTTCTGGGCCCAGACCCTGGGTGGGCCCCCATGGCTGCTCCCTGGGTCCCCATATCCTCTCTCCAGCTTTGCTCTCTCTGCTACCTAATCTCAGTGACTGAAAGGGCTCTGTGTCTGAGCCATGGCCAGCCCCTGGCTGGCCCCTGCCCCACCCCTCTCTCCTGTTTGGATGATGGTCTCCCGCTGAATGACTGTAAAATCTGAGTGCTGTTGAGTTTTCTGTGGGAGGCTGTGATAGGTTCCAATGAGCTACCACTTCCCGAGATATGACAAGAGATTTATGGCACCTGGGCCAATTTTGGCAGAGGCCAGGCCTGCTCAGGCTCTGTCTGCTGCACCACCACCCCCCCGACTCACCCCTGGACATTCTCTTTCAAACATCTGGTGCAAGCACTTTGTGCTCAGGGGTCAACCCCTTCCTTCTGGTGTTTCTTTCTTGAGTCCTTTTACTTTCTTTCCTTGCCCCACGCTCAACAAGAAAAAACCCCTAAAGTTTCGTTTTTCTTGCTTTCTAGGGGCATCTTTAGTGGGGGGTCAAACTGGAGATATTTCCCGTGGGTCTAAATAAAGATAAGGTACACTGTCTCCTGAGGCTTGTGCTGGCAGTATAGTTCACAGAAAAGTACTCTGGGTTCAGAATTCAGACTGTCTGCCTCTAACATTTGTGCAAGTAAGGCATGCTCTTGATCTGAGCCTCTGACTCCGTATCTGTTTTAAAAGGGGGTTGGACCAGACCCTCTGTAAAGGCTGTTCTGCTATAATGTGCCCTGGTTCTGGTGGTATGTGTCTTTGTGGAGGAGAGCTGGCTGGTAGTTAGAGCCTGGAAGAAGGGAAGCGGCAGCTCACTAGCATTTATCACGTTTTTTCCCCCTTTCTCTTTTTAAAAATAAAACCAGCCTCTGTTCTGAAAATAAAAAAAAAAAAAAAAAGCCTTGAGACTTGTGACAAGCTTCCTGTGTGGTTTAAGATCTTTCCTGTCCTGGTTTCCTTACTAAATTCTTAAATGTCACTGTGACATTTGTCATCATTTTATAGGCTTATGTTAACATCGTGGGTACACCTTGGCTATTTCCTTCTGGGCGGTTGGCATGCTATTCAGGGAGGCAGTGTGGTTTTGGCCTTGACCTGGGGGGTGTCTAGCCAGGCTTTCTGTAGGCAGAGCTAACTCAGGTGTGTGCTTGGCCTGAGAGAGATTTCCCCAGCCATTTGGGGCTTTCACTCCCATTTCTTTCTAAGAATAACTTGCCAAAAGAAAGATTGAGAAACTTATGTTTAAGTACTCTGTCCTCCTCTATTACTCTTCCCTCAGCCAAAGGCATGAATTATGTATGAATGAGAAGAATAAGGCCTTTAACAAACAAACAAACAAACAAACAAACAAACAAACACAAAGGGGACTGTGAAGTCTAAGACAGAACATTGAGTCTGCACAAAAATAATAGATTTTTTTTAGCATAGATATAGCCACTCTGTGTTGTTGCCCTATGATGCTTCTGGCCATTCCAAAGGCTACACAGTGGTTGGACCCAGAGGGTGAAAGAGGCAAAATCAGAGCATGGGAACAGCCTGGCCCTCGGCTTGCTCTCTGTTCTACTAGCTGAGGCTGTGGGCACTTACCTCACCTCCCAGAAGGTTTTCATCAACAGGAGCAATATTATCTCACAAAGCTGTGGTAATAATTAAATGAGGTGGCATATGCAAAAATGGTCCTTTTCCTCAAGATATTTATAATCATAATGGGGGACAAAATTTACATATAAAATAACGACAGAAAAACATAAGATCATGTTTTCATTTGTTCCTAAATCTAGATGTAAAATAAGATCATTAATTTGACTAAGCATGTTATAAATATTTACACATTTCTCATAGGCAAGCTAGCTCTTACCCATTTGGTCAACTGGAACATATATGAAAACATCTTTGTGAAAATGAGAAATGGCATATGAATGGGCAGTATATTCAGAGTGGGCAGGGCTGAGGTCTCACTCAGGCCTTGCCTGAGGGGTTGAGTCTGACCCTGAAGTTCCGGCCCTCTGGAAGAGCCTGGGAACATGCCCTGTGCTCGCCTGAGTCAGGCCCTTGCACAGCAGCCCATTTCATCCTCACAGCCATCTCCAAGGGAGCCTTATCTCTATTTTCCTGAGGCCCAGAAAGATAAAGTAGCTTGCTGAATACCACACTAGAGTCAGGAAGGGAATCCAGATCAGGGGCCCCAGGGTGGCTCAGTCAGTTAAGCGTCTGACTTCAGCTCAGGTCATGATCTCTCAGTTTGTGGGTTCAAGCCCTGCATCAGGCTCTGGGCTGACTGCTCAGAGCCTGGAGCCTGCTTCACATTCTGTGTGTCTCTCTCTTGCCTCTCCCCTGCTTGTGCTCTCTCTCTCTCAAATAAATAAACATTAAAAAAAGAGAGAGAGAAGGGAATCCAGATTTGAACCCAGGTCTGTCTGCTTTCCAGATATTCACTACCCCAGGCAGCCTACAGACTTAGCTGTCGAGTTCAACTTTCCCTTATTAAAGCTTCAGAATGGTCTGGCTAAAAACCAGGGGCTGGTTTTCATGTTCTTTGTGAGTCCCAAGAGAGAGGCATTGAGCAAAAGTCCACTAGTGGGACACCCATGTCAGGGTGCAGGCAAAAGTAGGGGGCCAGCCACCTGTGCCTCATTCCTTTCTGCTCTCTCTCCTCTTCTCAGGTCACTATTGTATCTATCTTCTTCCTCTCTAATCAGAAAGGAAGAATCCAGTGAACATCCTAAGGGACTACTCTTCCAAGGAAAGGAATCTAGGAACTGGGGTGTCGGGAGTGGGGGCATGTTGAACAAGAATTCTTGGTATCCTTCAAGTCACGAGAGAGGGGACTCCATGTTCCTCTAACAGACAAGGCTGGCTCACCTGTCTTAACCAACCTAAATGGACAGGATGTGAATGTGGACCGAGTGCCAAGATCTGGGGGAGGCAGCAGGGCATGAAGAGCTGGAGGGGAGACCAAAAGCAAGAAGATGGACCTTGAAGCCATTTAGGAGTGATGTGGGAGGCCATGAGTGGGCACCCCAACTTCGCAGCCTGTACCCACGGGCTGGGGGCAGTTGCTTTATTTTATATTCTCTCATAATAAAGAATATTGGATATTACTTTTGTAATCTGAAAAAGCAAACACTATAGTGAGAAAGCCATAGCAACAGAAGAGAAGCTAGATAAACAGTGAGGTTCCTAAACTGCTCTGACCCAAATCAGGTCAGAGTGCTCCTTGCTAAGAGGCGATGAGACCTAAGGGAGCCTCTGGACTCCTCACAAGGGCAGCAGTGGGTAGGGGTAGCAACACCTGGATGGTGTGATGGCTACCATGTACTGAGTACTACCATGTACTGATTTCTCCTGTGTACTAAGTACTACCACATACTGAGTACTACCGTGTACTGAGTACTATCATGTACTACTGAGTGCTCCTGTGTGCAGGACACACCCAAGTGATTCACATGCACGTTCCAGCCACTCCTCACAAGACCTCTATGAGGTAGGAGCCCCTGCTGCACATCCTGCAGCCGGAGACCTAAGGAGGATTACTTGGTAAGCCACATGGCTGGCAAGCAGCAGAGCCAGGGTTCCAGATTTGGGTTAACCTTGGGCTAACCAGCCCTTGGGTTGCCCTTTTTAAAGAACCTCTCGGGCGCCTGGGTGGCTCAGTGAGTTAAGCATCTGATTTGCGCTCACGTCATGATCTTATGGTTCAGGAGTTCGAGTCCTGCATCGGGTGAGCACGAGCCCTGCTTCAGGTGAGCCCTGCTTCTCTCTCTGCCCCTCACTCACTTGCGCCACCCCCCCCCCCAAAAAAAAAATTCTCTCTCCCTTTCTCTGCCCTTCCCCTGTTCTCCGTAAATAAGTAACTTAAAAAAAAAAAAAATCTCTTTCCCCAGCTCCCTGGCTTGAGACCCACAGCTGGAGCTGGAATACCAGCTCTGCTTTAATCCAAGCTCATGCATACTTGGGCCCTTACTTTCTTGCACAGCCTGAAGCAGCCGGTGTCTTGTGGCCCTTAACTGACAGGTCTTTTCAGGAAACGCTGGGGCAGAATGGCACCTGGCACTGCCCTTGTGTATTTGGGATGGGAGCACACCAACTGCAAAGCTAAAGGACACAGGATTAAAACTTTCCACTGCATTGTAAGTACATCTTCCTCTCCCTTATGCCTTATTTAATATTCAAAGATAAGCAGAAAATCAGTAAAATCCATCATAGCCTGCCATGCAGAGATCCCAGCTCAAACTGCTGAATGGATGTTTAAGTGACTAACAATTCCCTGAAAGCCTGGACACCTTCCTGAGATCCTTCCTAAGCAGAAAAGAAAAACTGGTTTGGAAGCTGAGTTGGAAAGCACTGTATTGAACAATGTCTACATCACCATTTAATCATCCCTACCGCCTTTTTTTTTTTTTTTTTTTTTTTTAAAAACTAGGAACAAGACAGCAGGCAAGTCCACTTGGAAGTTGGAAGCTGGCCTGGTGCAAGCATGCAGACTTGGGCCGGACATCAGTCACAGCTACTCCACTGCAGGCTTCGGTCGTATATTGACTGTGGGTCCTCCCACCCACTTGAGCCACTTCTGCACTCTATTTAGGAGAGGGCCTGAGTGGTAGGAAAGTCACAGCTTGGAGGACATCTGTTCTTGGAATGGTGTTTCTGGGTGAAGTAGGATTTTATTAGCCATGTTTCAGAATAGTATGAAAAGAAAGGCATGGCTTTATTTATACATGCTCTTGAAGCTCTTGGCATTTGGCTGACAGCAGACACCACAGGTTGACAGAATTTCCAGCATTTATGCTGGAAAGACCAGTATGAGACTGGGGCTTTAGGGTAGGGCAGGGAACAGGGGAGGAGCCAGGGAAGAACATTAAAGAAAGGGTGAAGCCTGGGGACTTCATGATTCCACTTACTTGTTATGTCCAAAATGGAGAAATCTATAGAGGGATGAGGAATTTAGGGAGGTTGGGATGAGGATTAAGGAGTGCTAGATTTCTTTTGGGGGTAAGAAAAATGTTCTAAACTTGATTATGCTGATGGTTGAAGTCTGAACTCTTAAAAGCCACTGAACTGCATGGGGGCAGCTGTGAATGGTATGGTATGTGCATCGTATCTCAACAAAGCTGTTAGGAAGAAAAGTAGCAGCCCTGGAGATAAACAGGACTTAGTGAACAATGCTAATTGAGGACATTTTAGCCTCAGAGGCCAGCAAAGCTAGAATTCAAGGTTTGTGGGGAATGCAACTCAAATGGGAATGTCTTCTGGGCACCAGCACTACACTGGCTAGGGCCATTCTGCCACCACAGAGAGCCCTGGCTCCAGCAAGGAAGAGCCCATGGTGGTATTCCACACTCTGCACATTTAATGCTTCCTAGAAGCTGGGAAAACACCACAGGCTGGTAGGCATCTGGACCCAGCTTATTGGAGGAGAGATGGAGCCTGAGAGGCTGGCAGCTGGGAGAACTCAGTTCCTTTTCTCCCTTCTCTCTTAGTCTGTTAGGGCTGCTTTAACAGAACACCATAGGCTGGGCTGCTTATAAATGCAAAAATTTATTTCTCACAGTTCTAGAGGTTGGCAAGTCCAAGATCAAGGAGCTGGCAGATTGGATGTCTGGTGAGAGCATGCTTCCTGGTTCACAAACCATCTCGCTGTGCCCTCACGTGGCAGAAGGGAGGAAGTCTGGGGCTCCATCCACGTGACCTCATCACCTGTCCCTCCACAACCGTCACACTGGGGATTAGGTGTCAATGTAAGTATTCTGGAGGTGCACAGACACCTTATCTGGTCCTGCTGTCAGGCTGTGTACGGGCCACACTCTGTCTGGGACTTAGGCCTGATGCCCCTGCCACTATGAGGTGAAATCGCACCACTGGAAAGGACTCTACAGCTAGGAACTCTTGACCCATAGTAACATGGAACTCAAAGTAACTACCCAGAATTCTAACCAGAGTTAACACATTTATTCATTCTTTTATTGATAATCTCCCTTTTGTGCACACATATGCATGGGTGTGGCATACACACAGGTAACCTGAGATACTTGGTTTCCCATTATGTGCCAGAATCCTCACCCCTTCACTGAAGCTTAGAGCTGTGTCTCCATTCCAGGGGCAGATGGCATCCCATTGTGCTTGCCAGGACCCCAGAGGGACAAAGCCTTCAGTTTCTCCAAAGGAAGCACTTTCAGGAACCACTTCTTCAAACACTGGGCCTTAGCATCTCTCCTCTTTGAACCAACTCAGACTTTTAAAGACAGAGTGGTACACTTCCCTCTCTCCTCAAAGAGGCCTGCTTCTGCCAGCCCTCTAACTCCTGCCCTGCCCCCCTCTGCCCACCCTGATGTGAGGTCCGTATCTCATACTCAGTCTTGGGCGCCCAGCTCTGGTGCTTCCTGTGCTCATGGGGGGCAAGAGGTGTGCGGATGGGGGGCTGCTGCCCAGGGGCCCGCCCATGCAGTCCCTAAAGACCCTGTCTTTGACTGAGTGCCAAAACAGGGGCTCAGGATTTCAGACTTTTCTCCCCATTGAATGCTGTTAGGTTTCACACCACACATTTCCATCCTGTCTCTTTCCAAAACTGAGCTGAGGTGGCTTTCAGGTATGTTTGGTCCTCAGCCTCCTTCTCTGCAGAGCAGCAGCTCCCCATATCAAAGGAATCCCAGGCCACAGGGCTGATGTCCCAAACCCCAGCCTGGCCCACATGCCTTCTCCAACTGGGGCTCTAGCTGCCTCTCCACCACCTCTCTTACTGCTCCAGCCCTCACCCCACCTGCTGCCTTCTGCAACCACAGTGTCTTGGCCCAGGTTTCCCTTCTTTGTATTTTCATAGCCCTGGGCAGACCTCTACTATGGCCTTACTTCGCTCATGACCATCCTGTTTGCTAATCTGTTGCTCTCACTAGATGTTAAGCCCCTCCGTGGCCGGGGCCAATATCTCCTGCAATTTACCTTTGTATCTCAGATGCCTGGCACATAAGAGGTGCAAAATAAATGTTGAATGAATGAAAGAATTAACGAATGAATGAATGGTGGAGACTCAAGGACACTTTGTCACTAGCTCCTGGGAATGGGCTGTGGATTCTTGTGGGGAAGAGACATCATGACCAGAGGGTCAGAGAAAGAAAATTAAGGGGGATGCCCAGGGATCAAGAGGTTAACACTTCAAAGGCAAACATTTCACACACGGACATATGTATACATACAGACACTCATGTGCACACTTGTGTACATACATGCACCCTTCTCCCAACACTCGGGGTCTAAGGAGGCCCTATGGCATCTCAGGCTCCACACCGTCCCAACCAGAGTTCTTCTGAAGCTCTTGGAAGAAAAGTTGCCGCTGGAGGCTTCTCAGGCTCTCTACGTCCTCAGGCGAGAGCTGCTTGGCCGACCTCCCCAGGTCCTGCTTTTCTCCCTCCTCCTCCATTTCCAGGAGTCCTTCAGGGGGCTGCGGGGAGCTCCTGGAGATGTAGCCCTGGTCGGACTGCACTGACTGTCGCTGCCCATCCTCACAGGGAGCGTACAGGTCTTTGAGGGCTGCTGCGGCGCTCTCCCAGCCCTCCTGGTCCTGGCAGCCCAGACTCTGTTGGAAGAGTGAGAACATCAGGCCTTCGAGCTGTTCCCTCACGTCTTCCGGGAGGTGGTTGGGCGATGCCCTAGGCGTGCTGCAGAGGGGCAGGTCCTCTGAGTCCACGGGGAAGAGGATGCTGTTCCGCCGAGGGCCGTGGCCCTCCAACAGCGGCCAGGCCTCATCTCCCTCTACCACGGCCAAGCGGCTGGCTGTGCTGCTCCCGGTGGCTTGAGGGACAGGCTGCACTGCCTGAATTGGAGGCGCCTCCTCCACAGGGAGCACCTCTGTCTGGAGCGTCAGGGCTGCCGGCTCTCCCTGGGGCTGAACTTGAGGTTCCAGCCGGGACACTCCCCTTCCTTCCTCACAGACGCGCAGATTGAGCACCAGGCAGCCCTCGGAGGCAGGTTCCTGCACCAGGGGCTTTTGCTTGATGATCCCTCCTCCCGGTGGCAGCAGCGGCTCTTCAAACACCTCTTCATCCAGGGATGGGAGGTCCTGGTCCTCTGCGGAGCAAAGGTTCTCGCGCTCGAACCAGTCAGGGCACTGAGCCTGCCACTCCCGGAACCTCTCCACGGCCTCCTTCAGCAGCCAGCCACTGGGGCTCCGCAGGTAGTTCTCACCCGTGAGCTCCCCAACGCGGTGCATCCGGCCGGGTTCAAACATCTCCAGGTCCTGGATTCGGAAGTAAACTTCCTCAAATTTGTCCATGAGTGGGTACCTGGGAGTGATGTTGAAGAGGTCAGGAATATCACTCTCACTGCTGATGTCACGGAAGTAGCAGACAATGTAGGTGCCGAAGCAGGCTGGCTTCTTAAAGTCTGGCAGGATCATGTTCATGGCCGCTGTGAAGAGGTCACCCCCGGGCTTCCAGCAGTCACACCGAAGCTGGACAGCAGGCTCCTCCCAGCCGAGGATGGCCTGCCACTTGGCGCGGGTGCCTCGGGAGCACAGGATGATGATCTTGGAGTTGGTCTCTACCATTTCCTGCTTCTGGCGGCCCACCCAGGTCATGATCCCCACCTCTGAGATGACCTGCTCCTGCAGCAGGTCAAGGGCCACTTCGGTGCCACAGACGGTGAGCAGGAACTGGGCGAACTTTAGGACCACATCCACGTAGAGGGGGTGGTCAGCTGAGTAGACGATCCAGACCTTCCTGGGCTTCAGGGGTGGGGGTGTCAGGCTGCTCTTGGGCAGGACATCTGAGGGAAACAAGGAAAACCAGGCCCACAGGTTCAGGTGTGCATCTGCAATGATCCTCAAACCACAGGCCAGGGGCAGAACTCCTAATGGGTCAGGCCAGGAGCACCCTAGACCAGGAAGAGATTGGTTCCCTAGCCGAGGTAATGCAACTGAGGTCTCAGAATAAGCCAATGTTACTATTTCGCCCATTTTGGCTGCCTGAAAAGAATCACAATTTGACCCCTTCTGGGACAGTGAATTTCTTAAGATTCCTATCTGACCTTTAGCCGATACTTTAAAAAGAAAAAGAGACACAAAGGCCTGCCTATGGAATACAAATATCTGTTATAGGTAGGACCTCTTTTTATAAAAGATGGCCCCTTCCCTTCCTTCTTTGTCCAAGTGATTTAAAAAATGTTATCTTAGCTTTGCTATTTGAGGTCCCCTCTGTGTGGTGGTACTAGGAAGCAGGTCCTCTTATGGGGAGGTCTCCTGAAGGAGCTCAGGAGTTAAAATGCAGAAGGCAACCCACCCATGTCTCTCAAGAGAACCCTCCATCAAGCCTTTGACAGCAAAACACACCAAACAGAGGCCACCCACACCAGGAAATACTGACCTGTACATTTGGTGTCATTCCCGTATTTTTCACGAGACCCTGAAAGAAACAAAAATACACTGGAGCAGGTCTTTTGGAAGAGAAATAGGGACCAATTCACAAGGGCACCTGATGGCATGCTGTCCCACCCCTGACACAGAGCAAATGATAAGGGAGGGCAGTTATTAGATGCTTCAGGGCCTTTGCAGGACCCCGTGCTGTGTGGAGTCGCTCAGGTGTGAATCCCAGGTCAGCCATGAACAGCTGTGAGATCTGGGAAAGTTACCCATGCCTCAGAAACTCAGTTTCTTCCTCTGTAAAATGGGTCTGTGTGGCACAGATTAAATGAGACTGTATATGTGAAGTGTCTGGCACACTGAACATAGTCAGCAGGGGTCACAAGCACTTGGCAGCACTGACCCAGCAGGGACTCTCAGAGCGGTGACTGGGAGTTCCACCCACGTCCCTCATTGTAGCCCTGGTTCCTCTCCTCTCCACAGCTGGGCTGCTTCTGAGAAACACCCCACTGCAGGGAAAGCCTCTTCCTCAGAAGTGTCCTTGCCAGAGGCTTACAACACATCTCCAGAAGTAGCCCCCACCAGGCCGGTTTACAACATTTCCTCCTAGTATTTTTGAGGTGAGGAAGAGAAACAACATTCTTAAGCAACTGTTCCCCCCGAGCTACAAAGAGGGAAGCTGTGGTGCAGGAGTCGGCTCCCCAGTGACATGGCAGGGTGAACGGAACCCCCGACGGCCAAGGAAGACATGCAGAACCTTCATTTCAATCCCCACCTTTTGGGCCCTTTCCCAGAACTACCAAAAGATAGTCAAATGAGTGAACTTTCCTTCATGTCTTCTTCTTCATGTGTTCTTTCGTGTCAGTGTGGCGTGGGGCACTTCAGTAAAAGGTCAGAAGTGCAACAACAGAAATGAAGCAAAAGCCTCTCTGGCGTCTGCAGGGAGCTTTACAGTTTATAAAGTGTTCGCAGAGATGTTAACTTATTTGACCCTCCCAATAATCCTGTGGAGAAGAGCTCTCTCAGTGGGTCTTCCAGTGCCTGGTCTGGCGTTCTTCCCATCACACAATAAATAATAATTAATAAAACCTACTCCTGACGAGACTTGAATGTGTGGAAACAGCTCCCAGACTACTGAAGGAAGGGCCCGGGCCCAAGGCGGAGGGGGCAGGGAAAGGCTGAGCCCCTAGGCTAAAGGCCCTTGTTCTCTCCTGCTCAGAACTTGGCCAGATCATTCAATCCTCACACACCCCTGAGGGGGAGGTGTTATCCCATTTTACAGAAGAGAAGATCAAATCTAGGGTTTGTTAAGCAATTTGCCTATGCCTGCAAAGCAGGGAGGCAGAGCTGGGACCCACACCTGTACGTTCTGGGTCTACCCGGAGCCTTCTTTTCACACCATGCTGCCCCTTCACCATTCTCCCTGACCTAGTTTGTACAAGTCTGGGGGCTGCAGGATGGAGTCATTCAGGTTCTCCCACCTGCCTGGCTGATCATGTCTGATGCAGGGAAATTCTACCCTAGCTCCTTCCATCCAGTTTGTTTTAATGGTATTAATTTTAGTAGCAATAAATATAATTATGGCTAACATGTTGAGCAAATATGTGCCAGGCTCTATGCTAAGAATTCATATATAAACATTATTTCATGTCATCCTTATATTTGTTTTACGATGTGGGTACCTTTATAAATTCCACTTTATAAAAGAGGAACCTGAGGCTCAGAGAATTAAGTAATTTGCCCAGGTAGTAAGTGGTGGAGCTGGTATTTGAGCCCAGGGCAGCCTTCCTGCAGGCTGAGTTCTTGACAACTGAGCTTGGTGTGGCCTAAAGAGGCAAGTTCTGTTCTTCAGGCTGGGGTTGAAGGGTGCCCTCCTAGTACAGCCTTACAGAGACTGCAGCAGAAAGAAGGGGACATAGGAATAAAGAGAGGAACAGAGGGGAAAACCCCATGACCCACCCCCACAGCCCCTGCCCCTTACTGGGTAGCCTCCAGGTCATGCAGATGATCAGCAGGATGACGGAACCCACCAGCAGGATGGAGATGCCCGTGATGAACCCGTACACCCACAGGGGTATATAGTCTGTGGTAAGCAGAACAGCATGAGTGATGTAGCAGAGGGGGTCTGCTATGCCAGCCCTGAGCTCCCCCAGCCCCCGGGCCCAGCCCCTGGGCTGTCCACTCTGGCCTGCACCATGACACGGTGATGATCTCCACCCCTGGGCTGGCCTCTTGGTTCAGCCTTGTCTGCCTGGCTCCATCCAAGGCTCAGTCAGGGACGTCTCACGTGGCCCCTGGGGAATGGCCCCTGTGGACTCCTACAGCGCTACGGGAAGGAGAGTGGGGCTTACCTGCGATTGAGACTGCAGTGAGAACAAAGGGAAAACAGTATTCTTAGTTATTAGCAGTGACCACAAGAACCATCACTGCCCCCACTGAGGGCCTGGCAGTGACCTCGGCCCTGCACTAGCACTCCAAATGCCCGGTAAACTGAGTGAAAACATCCATATGGAACACCCAAGTTGTCGGTCTATTAAGAGATGACCCAACTCTCAACCGGGAGGCTAGGTTCTCCTCCAGGCCAATGCAATGTCTGCTGCTTTCTGGTCTGCATTTGGCTGTAGCCACATGCTAGGGGGTGGGTGGCTTCTGAGTGGGAGGTTGGCAGCGGTGCAGGGGGAGGGAACAGGCTGCCAAGTTTCTGGCCCTCGGGCCAGAAGCCGAAGCTCCGGTACTTCCTTGGTGTGTGATCTTGGACAAGTTACTGAACATCTCTGTGCCTCTATTTCCTCATCTATGAACCTGCGGAAGGGACCTTCTGCTTCACAGTATGAAGAGTCACAATTTGTGAGGACTGAAAGTGGACATGGTAAAACACTTCATTCAGTACATGGTCCATAACTGTAACTCTCTGACAGTAACAATTCCTGTTTTTTTCAGTCTCAAAAGTTGAAGATCAGAAAGGTTAAGTATTTTGCCCACGGCTACATAGCTAATGAAAGGCAGTCAGGAGTCCAACCCAGGAGTGTCTTTAGAGCCCCACATTGCAGGCCTGAGTAACTCTAAGTAAAATTAAACTCCGCCCCCACCCTTAGAACCAGGTCAGGGTTCAGCTCAAGGTGTTGACTTCATTCACACTCACCCCCTAAAATGCCCCAGAACAGCCATAAACTTCCTACCTGGAGGATCTGGAATTTCCGGGCAGGGTACAGTTATGGAGTGTCTGAGGCAGTCATTTAGACAGCTACTGAAGAAGGGCTGGATCTGTGAGAGCAGAGGAGAGAGGGATCCTGAGATGCTGGGGAGACTTGGGGTCCTCTACTAATGCTTTCTCGCCAGCAGGCTATTTGAGAACACACACCTGGCTGGCTGCTCCAGGACCTCCCTGTGCTGTCAGACAGATCGCCCATCAGCTACAGGGGCCAAAGAAGCCCGGCCAGGTGAATCTGGGAGAAAGGGCTGGGGAAGGTGGACATGATGCCTCACCAGGCAGGGAGGCCCAGTGGGGCACGGTGCCAGGTCCTCAGAGAGAACACGAGTCCCTGAGCCGCCCTCCTTTACTAGTCTGCCCTTCTAGGAGTACTACCTGTGCATGTGCTCCCACACCTGTGCACACTACACTCACTCACCTGTACTCGGTGGCGGCAGCACCAATTAGAATCTGACAGGGTGAGCGTGACATTGGACCGCTGGCGGGAGTCCTGGTACGCAGGCTGTAGGGAGAGGAGAGGACGGGTGAGAAAGTGCTGCAGGTGGCTGCTGAGAACGCTGGCATTGCTGTCCACTGTGCCCCACAGGAAGGCCACACACACAAATGCTTCTTGGGTTTCTGTTCCAGGAAAGGCTATGTTTCCCTAGGGCAACTGGTTCATTGTTAATTCGTGAACACATCTAGTAACTGGAATTTCTCTTTGCTTTGGCTGCTGGCATCGTGGGGACAATCTGTGTTCCTAACCAACGGCCTGACACACATTTTCAGTAGTAACTGCACCCTGGTTCCATCTTACTTCCTCATCTTTATTTCCCCTTTGTCTTAATACCCACATTTAAAAATATTCAGATCCTTTTTGGAATAGGTGGAAAACAACAACAACAACAAAAAGAACAGAGGACACTGTGGGGAAGGAAGAACTAAAAGGACGGGGGAGGTGAGCAGGGCAGAGATCAATGACATTTCTATCAACTGCAGAATCAACTATAAGAGACAAAGGAAAGATCAACCATAGAACTGACTCTATGTCAACCACGTATCAGAAGGAAAGAAAAAAAACAGATGCGCAGGATTGGGGTTGACTAAGCATGGTACTGAGCGCTGGGCTTCTGGCAAAGGTTCTGTCCTGACAGTGGAGGGAGACTTGAGGCTGAGGGAGGCAGCATGGTACTACACTGGAGGGGTCAGGACAGTGGCAACATTACCTCGGGCACCATCAGTGTGTGCTGGAAGCAGCTGTGGTTCTCCGTGTGTGGAAAACTGGTCAGCAGGATCTGGTAATGGGTAGATTCATTCCACAGGGTGAAGCTCACCCACAGCTGGCGGGCCTCCAGGGTCTCCACGGTGATGTTGGGGTCCCACAGGCTGCCTGCTCAGGGCGCAGACACAGGCTGGGAGTGAGGGGAGGGCATGCGTGCGTGTGTATGCTCCTGGGCAAAGCTCCCCCAGCAAGACTGCCAGCTGTGGTTACCTGAGCCCACGCATGGTGTGATCATCTTCATCCTGGGGTCTTCGCAGCCTGTCAACCCAGAAAAAGGTGAAACAACTAAGCCTCTGCCTTAGAAAGTTTGCTCTTCCAGACACCCGACACCAGGGATAACAACCTGTTTCCTTCTGGGGAGCCTTTAAAGATGGGCCCTTCAAAGCCAGTTCCCAGACAGCACTGCTGCCACTAGCCAGAGGTCCCACAGAACTGGGGGCTGACCTGGTTGTCTCCTCCTTCCTCTCTCAGGGAACCTTCCAGACTCAACTGTACTCCTCCTGAGCTTGCTCTGAGTGACCCAAGAATCTCAGCCTACTCCGGATCCTCCTCCCACCTCCAGCTTTCTCTGTGGGTTGCCTCTGACTCTTGACAGGGGCAGAAACATTTTGTTCCTCCACAGCAGTGTTTCTTGAACTTTCCTGTGCATCATCATGGGTAGTTTCTGATTTAGTCCGGTCTGGGGTGGGTCCTGAAAATTTGTACTTTTAACAAGCTCCCAGGTAATTTGATGCCACTGGCCCAGGGATTGCCTTGAGGACCACTGCTTCAGAAACATCTTCCTAACCTCCCTTCCCCAATGGCATTGACTGTATCATTTTCACTTTGGTTTAAGAAGACATGTGATAGGTATGAATCGCTGTAGACTGATAGTCACTGAGTCTACTGCAGGAACAAGCGAGGGGACTGGGGGGATTCACACATTTGACAAGCACTTACTGAGCACCCAATCTGTGCCAGGCACTGTTTTAGACAGTGGTGAATAAGATAGAGTCCCTGCCCTCTGGAGAGCACATTCCAGTAGAAAAGACCAATGAAAACAAACAGCATAATGTAACATCACAAATATACGGCGATAGTATGTCAGGGAGTGATGGGTAACATGAGGAAAAATAAAGCAGGGTAAGCAGATTGTGTGTGTGTGTGTGTATGTGTGTGTGTGCATGTGCCCATGTGGAGTGCTGTAGGAATGGAGAAGACTGTCATCATCCTTAACAAGCACTTCCTGATGACCTACTATATGCAAGGCACTGTGTGGTTCTGGAGATTGCGCAGACCCTGAGCAAGCCCCAGACCCTGTCCTCAAGGGGACTGAGTTTCCATATGTAGTTGGCTTTGAACAATAAGAAATGTTGTAGGTTGTGGCTGAGATTCTGGGGAGGACAGAGAAATAGATGGTGCACACACATTAAAGGTTTAGATGATAAACCCAGCAGTCTTCTTAGGCAGGATGGATTAGTGGGGGAAGAGGAGACGGTATCACACATGGGATGGTGGTGGATAAATGCAGGTAGGATGTGGGGTAAAAAGTGAAAGAATCAGGTGGGGACAAGTGGGGAATGAAAAGGAAAAAGGTGCAGAGCAAGGTGACGAGAGCTGGAACCAGACTAGAAGCAGGAGTTAAAACTCTCTCAAGAGTGGCTTGTCCTTCTGACCCTTCCTGGGCAGGAGCTCCCCAACTGTGGCATCTGTTTATTCCATAGGTATCACATGCTGTAATGGCAGTCACAGTCCAGCTGAGCAGGGAGGCTGATGTCTGAGCCACCTGCTGGTTTCTTCTCCAAGAGCTGAGTGGTGAAGGGAATGGCTTGGGAGGGCGCTCTTACCAGGTACGGGAAAGTTCCTGGACTGGTGGTTTGGGTCACCATCAGGGATGGGTTTGGGCAGGTGGTGAACAGTCACCTCATACTCCTGGCCAGGTTCTACCACAAAGTGGCTGAAGGTAAAATGCCACTGAAAAGAGGGAGGAAGGGGAGGTTGGAAAGGTCACATACACACTTCTCACCGAAAGAACTCCAAGCCCACCCGCCCTCAAAAGATCAGTGAAATGGGAGAAGAAAACAACCACCAAAGCAAGATCCCAAATCAGAGGGAGGCATTTCTTTGTTCTTTGTTTCCTCTGGTCTTTGCTGCCTATTTTAAAAAAGTCTGGCCCCTCATCAGTAGACTGTAGTGTCATATGCCAGAGAATCTGGGGAAAGCCAAAATAGTCCTCCTCCATTGTGAGCCCTCTCAAACTCCAGAACTACAGCGTAAGGGAGCCAGGGAGCCGAGCCAGAGGACTTGGGGCTATTGGGAGAGCTAGCACACAAGAGGCAGTTCTATGCCTTTGCCTATTTTGGGCTTTTCATATGAATGGAATCATTCAATATGTGAAAAAACAAAAAACAAAAAAACCAAGAGGCAGCTAAACACCATTTGTTAAATGACTCTTCCTCCTTAAGGGAAAACCAGGGATCTCTTGAGAATGTTCTGGAGCAGGAAAGTGCAGAGGGAGGGTTACAGATCCCCACTGAGTCTGCATCTGTAGGCACCTTTGTTGTACAGGTAATAGAAGGTGTGCAGATATTTTTTTTCTGGATGGTGCAGATGATGTGCATTGATTCCACCTCTCATTCTAACTATCCTGGTGGTGGACAGAGGTTGGTGGTGCGGGGGCGGTTTGCTTCTAACTTGATCTAGGCACGTGGTCCTCACCATCCACCTGGCAGTCAAGTTTGAGGGTCCTAATTACATACAGGAGAAGGGATCTGTCTTGGCTGCTTGTGGTTGTGGGGGATCTGCAAACAGGTACTTTTGCAGATTTCAACCAGCAGTTTGCACACTGGAGCTTGCACCAGAATCACTGGGCAGGCTTGTTCAACACCGATTGCTGGGCCCCACCCTTACAGTTTGATTCTGGAAGTCTGGAGTGGGGCCCTAGATTCTGCATTTCTGACTGGTTCCCAGGTCATGCGGATGCCTCCAAGGACCATACTTTAAGCAAACTAAATGAGAATGAACATTTTACCATTGGGCAGTGAGCAGCCAAATAAACAGAAACCGCTGCAGAACTCACTGGCTTGTGCCCCAGCCACAGTGGTTCTCTAGGCTGGGCAAAGCTGTTTCTTCCTGGAGGCAGGCCCCAGGTTAATCCGGTTACAAAGAAAGAGAGCAGGAGGTGGGGCCGTGGAAGTCCTTCCCATTCAACTCTCTTTACAATGAACATCTAGTTACAGTTGGAAGCAAAAGCCGGGTGGGTATGTCTGGGAAGTCTTCGGAAACATGTTCTGTTCCTCACTGTCACCAGAGGAACACAATCCACTCTGGAGCCGGACACTTACCCGCTTATGATGATGCTTCAGTCTGGTCAGAAACTCAAACTTGACACACAAACGTTCATTGGTGTTCAGCTGCAGGACAGACAACTCTGCACCCTCCAGGTAGAGGATGCTGGCTGCAGGCCAGAGGGAGGAGAGGAGACAAACAGATGTAGATCAACAAACACAAACCGCGGGGTGTGGTGCTTCCCCATCTGTTATGCTTACTCACTCTTAAAAGAAAATCTGCACATTGTACCTAACCCTCCACTTCCTGTTACTTTTTGCTCGCTCTTGGGCCTGAGTTAGCCTCCTGCCTTGCTGACACTTACCTCCCAGCTGGGCAAGGACAAATGAAACTTTATACTGGGCTAGAGGCAAAGGCTGTGCAAATTTGTGTTCTGTCATACAACTCTCTATCCCTGGAGAAGGTTTTTTGGGGGAAGGGTGTTGTTTTAAAAAATGCCAACTCCTAGGAGCGGCTGGCTGGCTCAGTCAGAAGAGAATGTGACTGTTGATCTTGGTTGGGGTTGTGAGTTTGAGCCCCATGTTGGGTATAGCAGAGATTACAAAAAAAAAAAAAAAAAAAAAAAAGCCAGCCCCTAAATTAAGAGGAAAAGCAGGCTGGCAAATGTGTTACCATTTTCCAATAAATATTTGGTACTGCAGTCAGAGAATTAACCATTTGACTTCCTTTTCCAGGGTGATAAGGATTTTAGGCTGAAGGAAGGATGGTGGGTTGAGAAGATACCATCATTGGTTAATATCTAAAATGCTGAAAAAGTACTCATGTATTGCATGAAATGATGGAGCCTTTCAGCATGAAATCTGGGCCCTCATGTCTGAGCACAGGACTGGGAACCCAATTCTGAGTCTGGTGGGAGAGCTGTATGGTCTAGTCTGTGGATTCACCTGGAAGTAGGTAGAATCTCCCAGGCAGAATCTGACATGCCCACTCACCATCTGTCTGCAGGGTCCATCTGATGCCAGCTACAGGCAGTAGGTCTCCATGCTGGGTCTGGACAAAGTCCAGGTGGACCTGGACATCCTTTGGGGATGAAGGGGTCAGATTTCGAAGGTGGATCCAGCTGTCATCCAGGCAGGTACCTGGAGCCAGAAAAAGCAAAAATTAGAGACCTCCATGTTCTGCAAGAACCTGAAGAAACTGCAAAAGAATGAGGCATGCAGGCAAGATGCGCCAGCAGTGGCTCTAAAGAGCTAGATCTTAAACGCTCAGGGGCCTGCGACCCTCCGCTGGGTTCTTGGCTTCACCACACTGCCCCCACCCCTTTCCAGCTTGTCTGGGTCGCTGCAAATCTCTGAAGTCTAAAGGGCATGTTAAGAGAGAAGACAAAGCATGAAACTTGGTTTTGAGATAAAGCAGTGAAATGAGAGCACAGGAAGGATGGGGTAGTGATAAAAGTTGATTCATTTTATATGCCAGGGGTCTCTAATTAGCACAGACACTGGAAGTATGTGCCTCCTTCTTGAAATAAAACACAAAACAGGACCAACACCACAGATGTCTCTCGCCTGACAGTGACAAGCTCTGGCAAATCAAATCGTATTATAGATACACCAGGGGCAGCACCCCAGATAATATTTTCAAAACCCAAATGACAATTCTGATTCTCACTTTTGGACTTTTGCATAATGGATATTCTTGACAGGAAGCACAGGTACACACATCCTGGATTCCCAAGGGCACCTCCTGCTGAGGGCTGTAACCCTTATCCCAAAACAAAGTGGACTGGCAGCACTCTTGTCGGAGATCAGCATGGGGTTAGCATTTTATTAACAAGGCAATGACAAGACGAACAAAAACAGATGACTTACTATTCTTGACTACGCAGTTTAGCCCCTGTGGAAAAAAAGAAGGAGGTAATTACAGCTGTGAAAGAATGGTAGTTCACCAGCCAGGCTCCCCATGCTTCCCTTGGCTCCTTCTCATGGATAAAATGTACACAGCCCCCCACTCCCACTTCAGGCCGCTCTTGGGGCAGGGAACCATATTCTCCTCACACTTCTCTTATCCTGCCCTCCTATCCTTGGATAGGAGAAACAGGATGGCAGTGGGTACAGTGGCTGGCAAAACAGAAAGGGCATTTTTTGAGTAACTGGTAACAGCCAGGAACTTCCCAATTTTAAAAGACACTGGGAGGGTTCTCTTGGGGCACCCTGCTGAAAAGGCCTCTAAATACCCAGCAACTTCCCATCTCCCATCTGGATAACAGTGCTGTAAGAGGAGGGAACAGAAACTATATCCCTCGTTACAGGATCAGTTATGGAAAATTCACCAAGTCTCTACAAGCTCCTTTAGGTGCCAGATCCTGTTCTGGGTGACTTAGATATATTATTTCACTAACCCTCGTACACATATGATTAAGTATTGCCCTCTGCCCTGTTTTATAGATCAGAAGACCTAAGTACAGATATTACCTTATGTCGCTTCCCACTTGGCAATCTGTGTTAACTCTCTAACCCAGAGGAGCTCTGGGGAGCCGGATTTAGAAGCCCCAATTACAAACAATCGGAGATGTGATTACTGGGCTTGAGTTTGGCCAGCTGACTCTACTTTGGAAGACACACACACATCCCTGGAGCTCAGCCACCTTCCCACCACTTACCAGCTAAGTGACTTTAGGCAAGATATCAAACATTGCCAGGCCTTGATTTCTTCAACTGTAAAATCAGAATACCCATAACACTAACTCCACAGCATTGTTGAAAATCAAATGACACAAATATAAAGATCATGGGGCAGGGGGTGGGCTGGTGGTGATGGTGGTGTAGGTTTAAGGAAGCCACTTACTTTCCACTTCTAATATATCTCTATTACAAAAAATTTCAAACAGCAGAAATGTATTTGTGTATTAATGATGCAATTAAATAAAGTAATACAGTGCTCCTGGACTGTTAAACAGGCAGCTTACTAGAAGCCCTAAGAAAATCGTTATGAGGAATTTTGTTGGCTGTAGTGCCCAGCGAACTATGTCATTGCCTGCTAAATGAGACAATATTTGTCCAGTGTTGGGCACATAATAGTTGCTCTTTAATTACTGGCTGCCCTTCCTTGGAGCTTGGCATACAGTAAGCATTCAAAAAATGGAAGCTATTATTATTATTACAGTGATCTCCACGTATTCGGATTTGGCAGTGGAGCAAAGGAAGAACTCAGGCACAGGTGTTTCTAGTTATCTAAACTGGCAAAATGGACCAATCATGGCTTGTGAGACAGAAAGTTGGATGTCGAAGCAGATCAGAAATACGATTTTCGATTTTCGGGACAACACCGAGATTTGGTATATGTGTGTAAATAGGGTGTTGGGGTCAGCACCCACCTTTTTCTGTAAAGGGAGCAGAGACCTCCTAGGTGGCTCAGTCAGTTAAGCATTGGACTCTTGATTTTGGCTCAGGTTAGGATCTCATGGGTTCCTGAGTCTGAGCGCTGCATCAGGCTCTATGCAGAGCCTGCCTGGGATTCTCTCTCTCTTTCTCTTTCTCTCTCTCTCTCTCTGCCCATCTCCCCCTACCCGGCCCCTGCTTGTGCTGGCACATGCACTATCTCTCTCTCTCTCAAAATAAACTTAAAAAAAAAAAAAAAAAAAAAGCAGAGAGACAGGGCTAAAGATGGGAGGGGTAAGATACTGTGCCACCAGGGTTCACTCATAAAGTGGATACAGGGATGATATACTTGAGCATGCTCCAGGATTGACTTCAAGCACACCATTTCATCCATACCTGGGCATCTGGGACACCAGTTCATGAGCCCATGGGGTCCAGATTTTCTGTAGCCTGTCCACCTCCTGGTGATGAATTATCATTACCCAGGGCCATCAAAACCCTGCTAGGCTCTCCTCACATATTCAACAAAATCTACTAGCTGTCTGCTCACTCTAGTGTCACTCTGTTTCCTGGCTGGTGAGGAGATTACCTCCCAAGCACAAGCTCATTTCTCCGTCCACCGGAAACTCCTAGGACCAGGGTATAGCTGAAATCAAGAGTCAGATGCTTAACTGACTGAGCCACCCAGGTGCCCCTAATTTATCAAGTTTTAGAATTATCTTTGTGCTATCTTTAAAAATTGGGTAACTTACCCTTTTGTTCTGTGGTATTGAATGCCCATCAATAGGGAATGGCTGAATAATGTGAGATCTAGTTTAAATCTCACTATCCATCAAGACAAATGGTTGGATAGACTGCTCTCCACTATGGAATATTATGTAAATACTAAAGAGAATTAGTTACATAGAAATCTACTGACCTGGAGTGATGGCTAAGATGTGTTGATGAGTGAGAAGAATAAGTTGCAAAGAACTTTTTATCATATGACCCAATTTTGTATAGAAACAAGTGATGAAAAAACCCTTCCCATATATTTACATGTGTTTGAATACGATTGTATGAGCATATGAAAATATGTGGACAGATATATAGCAGGCCGTTAACACATTGGCTACCGTAAAGGGATGGAAGCAGAAGAGATGGAGAGAGGGAAGATAAAGGGGAAAAGATTTAAACAGAAGAAAAAAATGTGCATATAAGTGAAATATAGAAAATAGAAATATAGAAAAATAAATTCCATTAGAGGTTGTGGCATGTTGATCATGTACATATATCTTTTCCCCTTCCCCGAACCATATGAAAATTCTAGGAAAGGGAAAATTTTATAAATTTTCAAGGACAAAGAGGAAACACCAGTGGACAAAAGAGGTGAATACATTTTTAAAAGCCAAAGAGGAAGGAGGAGTAGACAACTGGCTCAGGCCAAGTGGAGGAACTTGCATCTGAGTTCCTTGCTGCAGAAGGGAATGAGACAAGAAAGAAGCCAATGGCTCATCAGAATCTTTTAAAGAACCAGGTCTTAAAGGTATCAGGTATCTGGGGAGGTAGTATAAACAAAGGAACTGAAGGGGGTGTGGTAAAGTGGTAAAGGTCTACATAGAGAATGTTGGGAACTTCAGCCTCTTTTTCCCTGCTCTGATTTCAGAATGCTGGCAGCCAACCCCTGGGAAAGGACCTCCAGATGCTGACATTAAAGAGTCCACTGATAGACAGGGCAAGTTCATCATTAGCCTGACCCACTATATTAAAGTCTGATGACCAATAAGCCCTATCTACACAGAGTATGTAATCAGCTTTTTAGGACCTCATTCTTTAAAAAAAATTTTTTTAATTAAGTTTTTCATTTTAATTCCAGTATAGTTAACATACAGTGTTATATTAGTTTCAGATGTACAACATCATGACTCAACACTTCCATACGTTACTCAGTGCTCATCATGATTAGGACCTCATTCTTAAAATATTCTCAGACAGCCAAAGAGTATCAGATACTTAAGAAGGGTTTCCTGTATGAGAAATAGATCAAAACATACAAATTAAAAAAAATACTCTTGAAGGGAATAAGACAATGGTAGGAACAGAATAAAATTAAAACTAACAAAATTATAATACCTTCAAAGAGATAAGAGAGGACATGGACAAGGACCGGATACTGTGGTAAAATGAGCAAGCTGGGAATAAAAATGAACCTCGGAAATAAAAAACTCCATAGAAGAGTTGGGCTACAAAATTCAGGAAATTTATCTGAAAGTAGAATAAGCACAATCAGAAATCAGAGAAAATATGTGAATATTTAGGAATCAATTCAGGAAATCAAAGTATGATTAACTGGATTTCCCAAAGACTGTTATACTGGAAACAGAGGGGAAAAAATTAAAAAGCAAAAAAATCCACTCCAGAACTAAAGGATACATATTTCCAAATTAAAAACATTCATTGAATGGCCTGAAAAAAAGACCCAGACCGAGGCCCCACTTCATGAAACTTTTGGAATAGCAGGAATAAAAAAGAAGATCCTAAGTGTTTCCAGAGGGGGGAAAAATAGGTACCATACAGTCAGGAAGGCATTGGCTTTCTTAGCATCTGTACTGTTTGCCAGAAGGCAACAAATCAATGCCTTCAAAATTCTAAGGGAAAATTATCTTTAATCCATGATTTTTATACCCAGCCAAATTAATCAAAAAAGTGTGAGGGCATATATGTGTATATATTTCCCTCATATCCTTATGCATTTTCTTAGGAAACTGCAGGAGGATATGTTCCAGCAAAATGAGGTAGTTAAGCTCTGAGAAGGAAATCATAGGGTCCAGGACATAGGAACTGTAAACAGGACAGATTATCTAGTATGATAATTGTGCCGTGGTGCAAGTCCAGGTCCAAGCTGGAGAATGTGGGGTTCCAGGAGGGAGTTCTTTGGGGGATGAGGAAATGAAATTGATGGGATATCTGATGTTTGGGGAAAACAGTGTATGACAAATCCGACAGAAAAAACTAGTTATATGGAAAATTATGGAAGATAAAGAATTAAAAGAAATATCATCTCACAGAGGAAAAGAAATTACACCAGGAAATAAATATAATCAAAGGGCACCTATTTGCCTCAGCAGTGAATATTACTTACTTGGTATAAACCCCATGGATTTCATTGAGATTGTGATGTAACTACAATGGGGATGCTGGGAGAAGCAGTGGGAGCAGAAGTATAAGAAATTTAAATTTTTATCTGTTATGAGTCAATAGGTAATATCTAAAATTGACAAGTCAAGAAAAAACAGTGTAAGTACATTTAGAAATGTGGAGGCAAATGCCAGAGGAAAAAAAAACACTAGGGGTACCTGGGGGGCTCAGTCAGCTGAACATCCAACTCTTCATTTCGACTTGGGTCATGATCTCATGACCCTGGGATCAAGCCCCACGTAAGGTTCTGTGCTAGCATGGAGTTTGCTTAAGATTTTCTCTCTCTCCCTCTGCCCCTCCCCTGCCCGTGCCTGTGTGCTCCCACAAGTGCATACATGCACTCTCTCTCTCTCTCTAAAATAAAAACAAAACAAAACAAAAAACTAAAAGAAGTATATGTGATCATCTCTGGAAAACAGTTTTAGGAAGTGCTGAGGGCTGGGACAGAGATCTGATGTTTTTGGTTTTAAAGGTCTTAGTATAATTTTAAAAGGATCACCATGATATTATACATGCTGCCAAATCAAGCATAGGATTACTACATATTACCTCGATAAGAATTAATTAAAAGACAGACTTTTATTCAGGACATTACTCCAAACAAAAGAAGGGATTAAACAGTGAGATAAACGGATGAAAACATTAATTTGTTTAGGGGAAGGAATAGCAGACTTTTTCCTTTTAATTTCCATGTAGAATTTCCTTTAGTGTGATGTCTTAAATGATGTAAAAAATGCATTCAGGCTCTTCTCTGAATGCTACTGAGACAGATCTTGTTGTATTCTCCTCCAACAAATCATCCCAAATTTCTTTACTTCAAATGCCCACTTTAAAAAAGATAGTTGGATCAGAATATTATTTATGAGCTACTTGCTTGTGAATGGCATTATGTTAGCCCTCCTGCAGAAATCTGAGAGAGAATGTTGGTGAGGAAGATGGCACTGGTAGCAGCTAACATTTACTGAGTTCTTCTTTTGTGCCAGGCATCATGCTAAGCACTTTATACACATATTTCATTTAATCTTTATAATAGTCCTATGAAGTAAGTACCATTATCCCATTTAAAAAAATGTTTATTTATTTATTTTTGAGAGAGAGAGAGAGGCAGACAGAGAATCCCAAGCTGTCAGCACAGAGCCTGATGAAGGGCTTGAACTCACAAACTATAAGATCATGACCTGAGCGGAAACCAAAAGTTGGATGCTTAACTGCTTAACCAACTGAGCCACCCAGGCTCAGTCCCATTTTTACTGATGAAAAAACTGAGGCACAGAGAGGTCAGCTAAGTGGCCCAAGATCCCATAGAGCTAACACTCAAACCCATGTAGTTTTGCTCCAGAATCCTTGCTCATTTTTTTTTAAAGTTTATTTATTTTGAGAGAGACTGAGACAGCACGAGTTGGGGAGGGGCAGAAAGAGGGAGACAGAGAATCCCAAGCAGTCTCCACACTCAGCGCGGAGCCTGATTCAGGGCTTGAACCCACGAAACTGTGAAATCACGACCTGAGCAGGAACAAAGAGTCAGACATTTAACTGACTGAGCTACCCAGGCACCCCCAGAATCCATGCTCTTAATCACTGCTATACTGTCTAAATTGAAAAAAAAAAAGGGACACCTACAACAGGTAAGCCAGTATTCTCTATCCATAGTGGTGAAGATTAAAAGGAAGAAATTTATTTCACTGTGTTTAACTGTGTGCATGTAATGAACATTACCAAGTGCCTGGTAAAGAAAAGTGGGCTCTGAAGCCACATATTGCTCTGATTCTCAGTACAGCACTCACTAGCTGTGTGACCTTTGGCCACTAGCATGTAATCACGCAGCCTGGCAGGTTATTGTGAGTGTGGAATGAAGCTAGCATGTTAGCCCCAGGCAGGGTGCCTGCCACAAAGCTACAGTTGAATGTTAGTGCCCTTGTACCTTCCAAAGCCACAGCCCATTGTAGTCTGTTGCTTTCACTCACTCACTCACTCACATATTATCACATGACCCTGTGAGGGGAGGATCTTTTATAGGCAAGAACATTGGTCCACAGCAGTGGAGTGGACCCAGGGCTACAGAGTGGGTGAGCAGGGAAGCTTGACCCAGAGACCATATACTCTGACCTGGTGTGTCCTCTTCCCTGCACGGTACTGCCATGTGCTTTTGGCTGCTGGCTGCTATGTGATATCACAGTACCGAGATGGAAGTCTCACCGTGAGCAGTCAAAGCGAGGAGCTGGGTATGATGGTCAAGGAACCTGTTAACTGTGCTGGTTCCACTGCCAGCAGTGACCCTGACTGCTGGAATGCTTATACCATGTAAAAAACATCCACAGAACACAACTTTTTACGCCAGGAGTGGCCTGGCAACCAGAAGATAAGGGTTAAATCTAACAGTTTTTCTACCACAAGTCAAAACCACAAAGTGCTCAGGAAAAAAAAAAAAAAAAAGAAAGAAAAAAAAGAATTTGTAACACAACATACATCCTGTCTCTAAAATCGTGTGTTAACACTCATACTGACCAAATCCAAGTCACTGTCTTTTCTTGAGGGCTTTCCTCTTGGCTAGCAGTCATGGCAAACCTGCGAGAAAGCCCAGGCAGGGGGAAGGGCCAACCAGCAGGCTGCCCAGGGAAATGCAATTACTTATGGTTTCTCCAGTATTGATTTTTGTGGGGAACTCAGAGTCATCTGGGTTTTGAGGTGCTAAACCCAGGAAGCCAGAAATAGTGCTATGCTTGGTGTCAGTTTACCCTTGCTTTTCCCGCAGAGCTAACCATTCATTCATTCATTCATTCACTCATTCAACTTTAATTCCACAAATATTTATCAAGCCCCCACGTCCTGTGCTTACAGCACAGAACAGGTATGTAGAAGGCTCTACTCTGTCTTGGGAGAGGGTCACTGAGCGAGAACTCCAACCAGGCTTTGGATAGACATTTGTATTCTGGAAAGTGGTACACACTTTGTGATGGTTCATCCAGGTCTTTCATTATGGAAGTGAAGAAACCCAGGTGCAGGCCACCTACGTTCCCTAAGCTTGCAGAGATTCTAAAAGTGAAATCAGGATGTAAATTTAGGTGCTCTGAAGCCAAGTTTTTGTGGTGTCCCCTACCCTCACTATATTGCATTGTATCCACAAACACCAGTGGAGGCAGAGAAATCTGAAGGGTGTTGTTTCTTTGTTTCTTTCTTTTTAAAGAGACTAGTCGATGAAGCAGGGAAGCTGTTTGTTCATGGAGATGAGCGGTCTGTGAGCCAAGTGTCTATGTAGAGGCAAGATGGAGGGAAGGCAGAACACAGGAGATGGCAAACAAATTTGGCCGGTAAGTATCTGTCTCCAGCCCTGCTCCTGACTTTCAATAGCTTCCCACTGAGTGATTAAAATCAAACACTTAGTCTAGCTCTTATACCAGGCTATGATGGAGTCCCTACCTCCCTTTCTAGCTTCTTCTCTCACTTTCCTGCCACATTCTCTGGTGCAATCACACAGTTTATCCTGCTCACCCAAGGGCCTGGGCTCAGCCTCTGTCTACCACCTGGACAGCTCCCACTACCCCTCAGGGCTGCCCTAATGTCTTATCTGCCCTGAGGAACATCCCAGCCGGAAAGAGTTTTTCTTTCCTCTGGAATTCTGTACACTCCTGGTTGCACAAGGAGCCCTTGCTACAGGCTGCCTTGCACCATAGTTAGCACCTTCAAGCCTCTTCCCCATCCTAAATGATTTGAGTCCCTGCACATTAGGGTCCCAGGGGTGTTTCCTCATAGTTTCAGTTCAGAGCAACAGTATCTTGTATTTTGCAGACACCTGGCAAACGGCCATCAGAAAATGAACACGAATTCTCTAGGTACAACAGTTCTATACCAAGTCTGTGGGAAGGATCTGCTGAGTACATGTCCCCTACTTTGCCTAAAAGCGGGACTCACAAGGACATCTCCCAACATTATTCATATAAAAAAAAATTCTTCTAAATCGTCACTCCCTCTCCACTCTCTTTTGGCAAATCCTCCATGACATTAGATAAGGAGACATATCTTTGGTTGTTTCACATCCTCTGACTCAGATACTGGGTCAGAGGTGGTGGAGGGGAGGGAGCTGAGGAAACCAGAGAGAAAGTGGAGGAAAGAGACATTTCTGAGGGGAGAAGCTGTGGAGACATTTCTGAGGGGAGAAGCTGGAGCAAGGTGATCTGCTGTTTGTTTTTTTCCCCTTAAGATGGTCCTCCACAGAAGGCCACTACCCGACGGGTGGGTGTGTCACTTTCCGAGGGCACATTGGGGGTACTACTTGACGGGTCCGAACTGGATGAGGGTGGCGGCGGCGGTGGTGGAGCTGGAAGGGCGATGTCTTAATCCTCTCCCCAGTCCTTAGGGCTTCTCGCCCTGGGGAGGTGTTGCCCAGCTGCCCGGAGCCAGCCGGCTGCATTCCGCACAACTGTCCCCGTCCCACCGCTCCGTCCCCTCGGCCCCCGCAGGCTGTCCAGCCTCGAGCACAGGGCTCTAGGACCGCTGGGTCCCTCCTGGGGATAGCGGGGCCGAGATCCGTTGGGGCCCCCAAGCTCCTCAGAGCCTCCCCCTAGTCAGGTTGCCGGGGGACTGGCGGGCTTCTTTGAGAGAAGCTCCCGAGGTCCGGACGGGTCTCCTGACCTCGGGTCCTGGCCCGCTCCGGCACCGCGGGGATTTGCAGGGCGCACCGCTTGGAGGCCATCGGGTCCAGTCCCCCACTCCTCCGAAGGGCTCCCCCCGCCTCCCTTTCTAACCGGCCTTGCCCAGCCTCTCCGGCCAGGCCCCGCGCCTCCCTCTCCTTCCCCGAACCGTGGGGCCCCGGCGGCGGCGGCGACGCTCCCGCCTCCCACACGGGACGCCGGGTCGGGTTGTGCAACACGCACCGCGCGAACTTCTCTCCCGCAAACTCCCTCTTCTCGGGTCCACCCCTCAACTCCCACCAATCCGAGTGTCCTCCGGAGCGCGCCCGCTCCGAGACCCCGAGCCTAGACTTCCCGCCGGCCCGGCCTGGGGCTCCTCGTCCGCTACCACCGCCTCTGTCCCTCACCCACGTCCCTGTAACCTCGGGGCGCGTCGGGGTCTCACCTGCTGGGAGCAGACCGGCGCCGGGTAATCCAGGAGCCGCGGGGAGGCGCGAACCGGGGCCAGCCCGCTCAGGAGCAGGGACAGCAGTAGCCGCCCCAGCAGGGGCCCCGGGACGACTGGTGGCCCGCGGCGCAGAGTCCCCATGGCCCCGCACTGTCGCGGAGAGCTCGCGACCCGGCGGCTGGGGCGCTGCGAGGGACCGGCCCTGGGCTTTCCCTTCCGCCGAGAAGCTCCGAGTCGGCTCGACTTCGCCTGCTTCCGGCTTCCAGCCGCCCAGGGGGCGGGCCGCCGAGGGGCGGGGCTCTGGCCCGACCAGCGCTCCGCTGGGTCCTCCTCCGGCCGTGCGTCCAGGTGCGCGCTCCTCCCCGCGCTCCCGGGGCCTGGGCTCGACTCCTGCGCGCCAGCTTCCTGCCGCCCCGCCCACCGCCTCTCCTAGCTCTCGGCTCCCGCCAGCTCGCAAATTTCATCTCCGCGCTTACCCGCCAGCGGTGGCGCCCGGCTTTAGCTCTTGCCCGCGTTGCCCGCGCCCCTGGTTAGTCTTCTCTGCGTTTTCTTCTCGGCTCCTGGACGTCAGGCCCCAGCTCGAGACTCCAAAGGAGTCCGATCGATTTCTTACTCCCTTCCCCTCTATTCCCACCTCTGGCAGCTCAGTTGTCTGGCTCTGTTCTGACTTTCCTTTCTTTTTCTCAGTCAGGGGCTGCTGCTGCCGCCTCCGACCCATTTCTCAGTTGGATTCCGGGGGAGGAAGTAGGAGCAGTCATTTCCCACACAGTTGGCGTCGACTCTGGGAGATCGAATTCTTGGGGGGCAGGCACCCGATTTCGGACCATTCTGCGTGTTCACAACGCCGAAGACTTCCGTATTTCCCGAGACTTACCCCACGTCCGTTGGAGGACGGCCATCGCGACCACATGCTCTTTAGTCTCCCTCCTGATGACTCGTCCTCTGGAGGAGCGCTGACTGCATGCTTTCCTGTCCGGACTCCCCAGACTATCCAAGTTGGGCCGCGTCTCCCTTCTCCTGACTCCTGCCACTGCCCGACCCGGCTCGTGGCTTCCAGCTTCTGCCTCCCGGATTTCACCCTACCCGCTCCCGGCACATTTGCCTTTCTTAAACTGCATTTCGTATCCCCTTCCTGCGTTTCCCCTACACCCACCTCCCCCGCATTTCCCTCCTGGTCAACTCTAAACCCTGGCCTGGCCTTTGAAGCCCACGGAATCTAGACGCACTTAGCTTTTCCGTGTGTTTCCCACCCACGGACTGGAGCTCCCAAGTCTGGGTCGGTGGATTTTTTCATTGTCTGAAGCAGCCGCCACCCTTTTCTGCTGCTGAGGACCCCTGGCGATTATCTCTGTTAGCCCCGCACCCCCGAACAGACTGCTGCTCAATTAGGCCTCAAGCATCCTGCTCTCCGAACATCTTTACCCGTTTTTTTCTTTTTAATGATTATTTATTTTGAGAGAGAGAGAGAGAGAGAGAGCATGAGTGGGGGAGGGATGGAGAGAGAGAATCCCAGGCAGGCTGAATGCTCCAAGCTGTCCTGGGACTTGATTTCAGCAACTGGGAGAACGTGATCTGAGCTGAAACCAAGAGCCCTGGATGCTTAACCAGGCGCCCCTTTACTTGTTCATTTCTGAAAGAATCTTGGAAAATTCTGCATCCTCTCACCCATTTTTCTAAATGTTTATGTTTGAGAGAGCGAGCGCGCCTGAGAGCGGGGAAGGGGCGGGGAGCGGAGGTGGGGGGGAGGAGGGATGGGGAGAGACACAGAATCTGAAGCTGGCTCTAGGCTCTGATCTGGTCAGCATAGAGACTGATGCGAGGCTCGAACTCAAGAACAGTGAGATCATGACCTGAGCGGAAGTCCTGTTCCCAAGTCAGATGCTTAACCGACTGAGCCACCCAGGTGACCCGCTCTCACCCATTTTTTAAGACGAGACTTAAGGGGTGCCTGGGTGGCTCAGTCGGTTGAGCGCCTGACTTTGGCTTAGGTCATGATCTCACAGTTTGTGAGTTCAAGCCCCACATTGGTCACTGCTGTCAGCGTGGAACCGGCTTTGGAGCCTCTGTCTCCACCTCTCTGACCCTCCCCTTCTCGCACTTTCTCAAAAATAAATAAACGTTAAAAAAAAGACACTTAAAATTTTTAATCCTGTAATTAAGCAGATGTAGAGGATATAGTTAATTTGACATTTGTAGCAGGCAACTTCTGAGATGGCTCCCACGATCCCACCTCCTGGTATCCACATCCTTTTATATCTCCCTCCCCTTGAATGTGGGCTGAGACTAATGCCTTGTAAGACAAACATGATGGGATGTCACAATATTAGGCCACAAAAAGACCATGGGTTCTGGTTGTTTGGCCTCTTTCTGGGTTGCTGTGAGCTGCCCTGTGGAGAGGTCCACATGTCAAGGAACTGAGAAGGGCCTCCAGTCAACAGCCAGTAAGAAATTGAGGCCCTCATTTCATAATTATTAGTACTTAATTGATCAAAATGATGTAAAAGTGACACAAGTTTTGATAGTAATTATTAAACAGAATAACAAACATTTGAAATTCTCCTATGAGACAAGTAATTTTTTTCCTCATGTATCTGAGGACAAATACTGCTTATTCACAGAACGAGACTGTGTTCAGCATTTTAAATATTTTGCATATAAGCCTCGAAAACTTTGTTTACATAAATAATTATGATACTAGGTTTGTCATAACCATGTTACTCAATTCTTTGAACCCCTTCTGAGTTACATGCCCCAAATCATATAGCTATCTGTCACCAAATATTTTCAATGGTTTGGCAGCTGATAACTTGACTGGGTCCTCCTTCAGTTTTGGTAATGCAATACTTGGCAAGACTTGACAACAAGATGTCATTAGAATCCTATTAGACACCAGTATTCAGGGAGATTCTTTTGTTTAGTGCCAGGTGAGATTTTTACACCCCCCAGGGCTGGTGAGAGGTCTACTTTTCTTTTCAAAGTGGGAGAAGGGCAAATGTGAAAAAGAGGTGGGGAAGGAGAAGATGCCACCCATACCTGGGCCCTTGATGGCTGGCATCTTCCCAGGCAGGTAAGTTTTTAGAAGAGGACAGAGAGATGCTGAGGTTCTAGAAACCCATTTTCTTCAAACTGGGATCAGCAAACCTTTTCTGTAAAGGGCCAGTTAGTAAATATTTTATATTTTGCCATATGCCCTCTATCCCAGCTATTTAACTCTGCCCTTGTGGCACAAAAACCGCTATACCAAATTATGGAAAGAACCCAAATGTCCATCAACTGATGAATGGATAAAGAAGATGTAGTACACACACACACACACACACACACACACACACACACACACACACACATTGTATATATACAATGGACTACTACGTAGTGATGAAAAAGCATGGAATCTTGCCATTTGCAACAGCGTGGATGGAACTGCAGGGTATCATGATAAGTGAGATAAGTTAGAGAAAGACAGGTATCATATGTTTTCACTCATATGCGGAATTTGAGAAAGTTAACAGAAGACCATGGGGGCAGGGAAGGAAAAAAAATAGTTATAAACAGAGAGGGAGACAAACCACAGGAGACTCTTAAATACAGAGAACAAACTGAAGGTTGATGACGGGGTGGGGGAGAGGGGAAAATGGGAGATGGGCATTGCAGAGAGCCCTTGTTGGGATGAGCACTGGGTGTTGTGTGTAAGTAATGAACCACAGGAATCTACTCCTGAAGCCAAGAGCACACTGTATACTCTGTATGTTAGCCAACTTGACAATATATTAAAAACAACAACAAAAGCTGCTATAGATAGTATGTAAACCAAGAAGTATGGCTGCGTTCCAGTAAAACTTTATTTACAGACACTTATATTTGAATTTCATATAATTTTTACATTACCCAAATACTATTCCTCTTTTGATATTTCCCCCATTATTTAAAAATGTAAAACCCATCTTAGCTCCTGAGGTGGTAAAAAGCAGGCAGCCTGCCAAATTTGGGCCATAGGCTCTAGTTTGCTGACCCTTGACCTGAAGCATCCATGGAAGCATGCCCCTTGGGAATGTGTATTCTAGTTTGAACTCAACATTCTGGTGCTTTAAAAACTACCAGTGCCCAGCCCTGCCTTCTCCATATTGATTTAGCTGATCTGGGATGGAATCCAGGCATTAGCTTTTTTTTTTCTTTCTTTCTTTTAGGGTTTCCCAGGTGATTTTAATGTTGCAGCTGGACTTGGACCACTATTCAAATTGCCATAGGCTTACACAGCTCTCAGGTATGAAGCTGCTCTGTGCTACACTTACTGTATTTCATCCAGAGGAAAGCATCACCATCATAAGATGAATTGCAATTTGAAAGATTATAAAATGTAAAAAAGTGGGTGTCTTCAGTTTAACAGAATCTTGCCTACAGGACTGATCCTTCCTTACAGCAAGGATCCTGGCTTCCCCACCACTGTGTTCCTCTCACCCTTCAGTGCTCTGCTTGGTGTGCCGTGTTGAATAAATACTTACTGAGTGCACCATTGTACTGCTTTGTGTATTGCATGTTCTCTGGGCTCTTACTGTTTTCTTCCCTTCTTCTCTGCCTCATCCTGAGGAAATAGTAGATAGTCAGGAAGCATTTGTGGATTTATCGATTATGAAAGGATTAGTAGGCTGATATCAGGAACTGGAGTTAGGCAGGAACTGAAACTTGGTGGTGTCTTTGGCTGTGGAAAAAGAGAAGAAGGCACTGCTCCTACTCTTGGATGATGAGAGAGAGAACAGAGTGGTTTTTGCCATGAGGAAGATGGGATAGAGTCGGGAGGTAAGGAAATAGTCTCTGATCGGTATTTGTCTATTATCTCCCTGTATTCTCTACTAGTGTATAATCTCAACCAAAGAAGGTCTGGGAGTCACTTTACACTGTGTTTAGAAAGCATCTGTCTCATAGCAGATGATCAACAAATATATTTTGAATAAACTATTGGATAAATTTGTCCACTAAGGCTTACTAAAGCCTGAGAGAGGTTTTTGTATGTGGAAAAATTATTTATAATATTGGTGTTTTAATTATCATTCACTTACTTATGAAATTTAAGTCCTAGTTTTTCTCAAGCTTTTAAATTCAACTTACAAATCTTGCTAGTCCACTTACTAATCTAGTAATATTTATTTAAAATAAGAACACTTTTACTTGTTCTTTGATTCATGTACAGTTAACTCATAAATTTAAAATTAAATTGTCTTTAAATATTTAACACTACTCAAAACTTGATTAATTATATTTTCTTAGACATTTCAAACCATATCACAAATTTTATGTGTCTGCTTCTTGCAAATATTTCTAATGCTAAGCAAGTAGACTTATAAATTTAACAAACAAAATATTCCTAAGTGTTTAAGTAACACTTGCAAATCTAATTGTTAACAAACTACAGAAGGTTATTGCAGTAATGGTTCATATCCTGATTTGTTCATACCTTCTTGAGTAATCCTCTCTCATACTAACTCTGTGCTTGGTCATTGGAATTGCTTGGACCAATGGGATGATAGCATATGTGACACACTGGGACTTTCTCTCTCTGTGTATTTGGAATCCTTAAACTCCCATATGAGGAAGCCTGGGCTAATCTATTGGAGGATGAGAGACCATGTGGAACAGAGACCAACAAACCAACAGCCTTCCAACCACCTGACATGGACCATTCAGCCTGACCATTCAGTACCAGCTGACCAGAAAAGCTGTTCAGTTGACCCACAGAATGAAGAGAAATAATAAGAGAGAATTTAAGTAACTAAGTTTGGGATGTTTCAATGCAGCAAAAGCAAACTGATATATAAACTGAAATTCTTCTTATTTATAATAGACCTTTTCAGGCCAAACTTTTTTCCATGAAACCTGGACCATCCATCTACTCTATAATAAAATATCTTTCATAACTTTTGTGCTCATGATTTGAGTTGAGGAGGTAATGAACCCTGCATCCAGATTGTAACTAATTCCTTTTTTCCTGTTTGATTGGATTCCATACCCTTCAAATATTTCCCTTTTTTTATCAACTCTCATTAAAAATTTTTAAAAAATGTTTATTTATTTTTAAGAGAGAGAGACGGAGACAGAGCATGAGCCAGGGAGGGGCAGAGGTAGAGGAGACACAGAATCTGGAGCAGGCTCCAAGCACTGAGCTGTCAGCATGGAGCCCAACGATGGCTTGAACCCACAAACTGTGAGATCATGACCTGAGCTAATCCTGAGGCACCCAGGCTCCCCTCAATTCTCATTAAAAAAATTTTTTTTAACGTTTATTTTTTTTGAGAGAGAGAGAGAGAGAGAGAGGGTGAGTGGGGGAAGGGCAGAGAGAGAGACATAGAATCCGAAGTAGGCTCCAGGCTCCCAGCTGTCAGCACAGAGCCTGACTTGGGGTTCGAACTGTGAGATCTTGACCCAAGCCGAAGTCGGGTGCTTAACCGACTGAGCCACCCAGGTGCCCCTCAACTCTCATTTTAAAGTCATCTGTATGGGCACCTGGGTGGCTCAGCTGGTTGAGCATTTGACCTGACTTCAGCTCAGGTCATGATCTCACGGTTCATGAGTTCGAGCCCCACAGCAGGCTCTGTGCTGGTAGGTTGGAGCCTGGAGCCTGCTTTGGATCCTGTGTCTCCCTCTCTCTCTGTCCCTCCCCTGCTCACTTTCTTTCTCTCAAAAACAAACATTAAAAAAAAATTTTTTTTAATATATGAAATTTATTGTCAAATTGGTTTCCATACAACACCCAGTGCTCATCCCAAAAGGTGCCCTCCTCAATACCCATCACCCACCCTCCCCTCCCTCCCACCCCCCCATCAACCCTCAGTTTGTTCTCAGTTTTTAACAGTCTCTTATGCTTTAAAAAAAATTTTTTTAAGTCATTTGTAGATATCTTCCCAATGGTCAATGGGCCAATTACCCTTCTAACTGTAAAGCTTGATCTTTAAACAAATAAAAAATAAAATGTATTTAATAATTTCTTAACATAATAAACGATGCCAGTGTAATACAATTAATATTAATACCAAGGTGATAAGAAAGAGAATAATATGATCATCATTAATATATCCTACATAACCATCCTTTTCATGAGTTGAAATTTTCTTCTAGGATATTTTATGTTTTTCTCCTTCTGGAATACCATTATAGGCTGATGCTTTTCTCAGATTTGTTCCAATGAAATATAATGATTTTTTCTTTTTATTCAAATTATAATATCTCAGCCAGGGAAAGATCCTTAAAACTTGCTCTTGTCTCCTCAGTGCCATCCCAGATGGTCTGAAGTATCTCACTTTCTAGGAATAAGGTATTTTAGTCAACAAAGGTGGAATTAGCTACTTTTCACCAAACTTTGGTTATTTCAGTGGTGTGTTAGAAACCCCATTCAGTGTTCTAAGGGTACATTCGAATTGTTCCATGTATGTCTGAAATGGGTGATTTTGCTGTGGACCATTTTTTTAAATATATATTTTAAGATAACATTATGTAACATTTAATAAACATTATTATTCATTTTTGAGAGAGAGAGAGAGAGGGAGACAGACCATAAACAGGGGAGGGGCAGAGAGAGAGGGAGACACAGAATCTGAAGCAGGCTCCAGGCTCTGAGATGTCAGCACAGAGCCCAATGCAAGACTCAAACCCACAGACTGTGAGATCATGACCTGAGCCAAAGTTGGACACTTAACTGATTGAGCCACCAGGAGCCCCTGCTGTGGACCATTTTAATGACCGAACAGTTAGACAGTCATCCCCCCCCTTATCTGCAGTTTTGCTTCCCATGGTTTTAGTTACCCCTGGTCAACTGTGGTCTGGAAACACAATCCTTCTTCTGAGGTATGGTCACAAGGTCAGTAGTAGCCTAATGTTTTATCTCAACACCTGTGCCATTCACCTCACTTCATCTCATCACATAGGCATTTTGTCATCTCATACCATCACAAGAAGAAGAGCGTGAGTACAATAAATCAGATATTTTGAGAGACATCACATTGACAAAACTTTTATTACAGCATATTGTTGTAATTGTTCCATTTTTAAATTACTTATTGTTGTTAATCTCTTATTGTGCCTAATTTATAAATTAAGTTATCATACGTATGTATAGGGAAAAAATAGTACACATAGGGTTTGGTTTTATCTGTGGTTTCAGACATCCACTAGGGGTCTTGGGATATATCCCCGTGGATAAGGCAGGTGTGGGGGGGGGGGGGACTATTATACTTTTAAAAGTAAAGAGTTCATAATGATGTTTTCAATATAATTTCCACTTTATCCAATCCTTAATTGTTGTTCTGACATAAAAATATTTTATTTACAGCATGTCTATTTAAATTCAATACGACATTTCCAACTAAATTTAATAGAAGTAAGAGTTGTAAGTTGCTAAACATATTGGTCACATTTTATGGAGCAGATTGAAAAATAGAGAAATATTATCTAAGGGGAAAGTTCTATCAAATTCTACCAATGATTAGCTTTGCATTCTGGGAGGCAAACAAACAGATGTATTGGGCTTTCTTGCCACTTACCTTCTAGGCAAAGGAAGGTCCCAGAATCCTACGGGATGTCAGCACCGTTCTTGGAGGCAGCTTCTTTGCAATAATAGAAAGTGCTGCTTTTCTATTTCTATTTTTTTAATGTTTTTAATTTATTTTTGCCAGAAAGGGGGTGGGGTGGGGAGAGACAGAGTGTAAGTGGGAGAGGGGCAGAGAGAGAGGGACACAGAATCTGAAGCAGGCTCCAGGCTCTGAGCTGTTAGCACAGAGCCCTATGTGAGGCTCCAACCCACGAACTGTGAGATCATGACCTGAGCCAAGTCAGATGCTTGACCAACTGAGCCACCCAGGCGCCCCTTTCCATTTCTATTTTTTTTTTAATTTTTTTTAACATTTATTTATTTTTGAGACAGAGAGAGACAAAGCATGAACAGGGGAGGGGCAGAGAGAGAGGGAGACACAGAATCTGAAACAGGCTCCAGGCTCTGAGCTGTCAGCACAGAGCCTGACGCGGGGCTCAAACTCAGGACCGTGAGACCATGACCTGAGCCGAAGTCGGACGCTTAACCAACCAAGCCACCCAGGCGCCCCTCCATTTCTATTTCTAAGAGAAGTTAGAGCAAGAAAGAACTATTGCAAAAAAAAAAAGTTTTTTTTTAAAGGCATCCAGTCCAGGGATTGTTATGGTAAAGTCCATGGGTAGGTTCTAGGAAGTTTATAAACACTCAGAAATAATTTGCAAAATGTTTATGTGTTTATGTCTTACCCTGGAAAGAGAATTCATAAATTTCCTCACATTCTTGAGAGAGTTTTAGTATTAACAAAACAAAATAAAACCACCAGCAGCACCACAACTAAACCTCAATACTGATTTAGTTTAATCTTGTCCCTTAGTAATAAGTAAACTGATAAAGTAAATCACTTGCCTGGAATCACAGTATGTGGCAGAGCCTAGGATAGAGACAGAGTACATCATTACATCTAGGGATAATTACTAAATTTATATTTTAAAAGAACATTGAGATTTGGGGAGAAATTGTGCAAAATGAGTCAAAAGAATCAGAGGCTTAGAAATGATTCCTATTTCTGAGAGACAGAGAAAGATGTAATGAGAGGTACAGAATTATGTGTAAGTGCTTGTCAATAACATGGCTAGAGGTTAGTGGTCACTGAAAGAAAGTAAACTATAAAAACATTTGCAGAATATTTCTCAAAGTCCCAGCAGGCTTTTTCATAGGAATTGAAAAGCTAATTTTATTTTTATTTTTATTTTTATTTTTATTTTTATTTTTATTTTTATTTTATCTTTATTTTATCTTTATTTTCTTTAATATATTGAATTTTTACTAATGTACTTCTATATCTGTGTATGTGGATGTGTGTTTTTCAGAAACATTAGAAAGTTGTAGACATAATGCTTAGCCCCCGAATATTTCAGCAAGCATCTCTGAAGAGTAAGACAGCTCACTGCATTAACAGAATGCCTTTATTACACCTAAGAAAATTAACACCAACCTGTTAATAATCAGATCATAGTCAAATTTCCCCTAATTGTGCCCCTAACTGCTTTAACTATAGCATTTTTAAAACCATGGTTCATTCAAGTTACACATATTGCATGTGGTTGTTATGTCTCTTTAGATCTAGAACATGTCCCTCACCTTTTAAAAATGACATTGAGGGGGCGCCTGGGTGGCTAAGTCAGTCAGGTGTTCGACTCTTGATTTAGGCTCAGGTCATGATATCACCGTTCGTGGGATCAAGCCCTGAGTTGGGTTCTGCACTGACAGCTCAGAGCCTGCTTGGGGTTCTCCCTCTTTCTCTCTTCTCCTCCCCTGCTTGCTTGCTTTCTCTCTCAAAATAAATAAATAAACTTTAAAAAATGACATTGAATATTCCACATTTTTATATTTTTCTGACAACTTTCTTATAGTGTCTCTTAGCACGATTTTTTCTATCCCTTATGTTTCCTGTAAACTGAAAGTGAGGTCTAAAGGCTTGTTTTGATTCAGGTTAAATCTTTTTGGCAAGATTATCCCCCAGGTGATGCTGTGTATTTCATATGTTGTCACATTGGGAGAACCCAAATAAGCTCGGGTTGTTCCCACTGTTATTTATTTTATTTTTTAATAGTTTTATTGAGGTATTCACAGATCATACAATTCACCTATTTATTTATTTTTTATTTTTATTTTTTTTGTGAGAGAGAGAGGGTGCACGTGAGTGAGGGACAGAGAGAGAAAGAGAGAGAAGCAAGGTTCACCTGATGTGGGGCTCGAATTCACAGACCATGAGATCATAACCCGAGCCTAAATCAGATGCTTAATGACTGAACCACTCAGGTGCCCCCAATTCATCCAATGGAAGTGTACAGTTCATGCTATTGGGTTGTCCCAGGGCTGCATAACTACTCCTTTTACCAATGCTAAGTCTGATCACCTGGTTGAAGAGGTGATTGATTGCCAGGGAAGAGAAATATTTTAGATTACAAAGATTTATTGAGCTCTATGAGTTAAGTGCTGCATGGGGCGCGAGACTCAGGCCCCAGGACTGAGAGTTTAAGGGTTTCCATGTGACCTTGGAGAATGCAGCCCCAGTGAGGTTGTGGGGACAGAAGATCCCAAGAAGAATGTGGGTGCTGGGGTTGTGGCACACTTAGTTCATGAGGTCACCACACACACACACACACACACACACACACACACACACTATGGGGGAGGGGCAGAGAGAGGCAGAGACAGAGGATCTGAGGCAGGCTCTGCACTCACAGCAGAGAGCCCCATGTAGGGCTCGAACTCAAGAACCATGAGATCCTGAGCTGAAATCGGAGGCTTAACCAACTGAGACACCCAGGCGCCCCAGTTTATGAGGTCTTAAAATCACAAAGAAGCAAGGACTTCGGAGGTGGCTTGAAGGGGTAGCAGAGTAACCCGTAGAGCCATGTTGAGTGGAACTCAGGGCAGCAACCACCCCTTTCCTCTACCTGCATATAGCTGTGTGTCTGTATGCTCTGCCCCATTGCTCCTCGGCTGTAGTTCTGGGTTTGTACAGAGCAGCTTTCCAGACAGGTTCAGGAAGTCAGAAGTCCAGGTGAGAGCAGATGGGAGTAAACCAGAGGTTGCTGGGTGCAGACTGAGCACCAAGCCGGGGCACAGCTTTCCCAGCTGATTTAATCCTTGAAGCCACCCTGGGAGACGGGCACTGCATAGCCGAGCAAACAAGTTGGGAGAGATTGCTAATTAATTTACCCAAGGTCACACAGCAGGGTTTTTGGGTGCACACGAATTGGGTCTATCAGTTTTTATTAAATGTTTTTATTTATTTATTTTGGGGGGGGTGCCTGAGAGAGAGGGAGAGAGAATCCTAAGCAGGCTCTACATTGTCAGCCCAGAACCTGATGCAGGGCTTGAACTCCCAAATTGTGAGGTCATGACTTGACCCTCTGTGCAGTTCTTTGAGTGTTTGTCCTCTACCCTTGTGGAGTGGGACTCACCAATTCACCCTCTCGTGGGTCTCCAGCCACCTGTGGAAGTCAACGTCCCCCCTCAGGATGCCCCATTGCAGCAAGAATATCACTGGGAGCAGCAGAGGCGCAGGTGTGATCCTCCTCCCTCCTCCTTGGCATTTGGTTCTGTCAGCAACATTTGGTAGTGGGGACTAACTGGGTCACAGACTACTCCCCTTGCAGCCATTGTGTTATTCTTTTTCAACCCATATTGTCCTTGACCTTTCTTAGCCACTCATTCTATGTTCTCTCAGTTCTCTGAAATTACCTGACTCTGTCCATTCTTGGGTCAGGTATCACTTGGATGTTAGTTTGGTTGGGGGCAGAAGACATTCAGAAGAATTTTGACTTAGACACTGTATTTCTGTTGCATATAAAAGTTCAAATAGGTATGAAGACTCTGCTTTATGAGGCCATCAGGGGGCCAGGCTCCTTCTATCCTTTTATTCCACCACCCCTGGGGGATGGTCCTGGTCTGCATCTGGGGGTGGCATTTCAGCTAGTGAGAAGTGGGGAGGGGAGATGGGAGGGTGAGCCATTTCCATTGGAGTGTACAACCCAGAAGATACACGCCTCACCTGCTCACATCCCACTCACCAGAATGTTTTTGAAGGGAGGAGAGGATGGGGGTTGTAGTCTTATTAAGTGAAGCTATGTGTCCAGCTGAAAAAGAGCATGATGGCAGTATCTGCCACAGGCAGGCTGGGCTCTCAGGACCTCCAGTTCCATAGGCTGCTGGCAGTTGTGAGACAGTCCACCCCTCCCCCGCCCCCTGCTCCAGATAGTCTGCATACATCTCCTCCTACCACGCTCCCCTGTTCAGCTGGAGTTCAGATTGGTCTAAATCCTGCTAGAGGGAAGGTGGTTTTGAGATTATGGATGCTTATGGTCTGCTCAGAGTTCACCATTCTCCTAGGGCACCAGAGCCCAGCTTCACAGTTCTCATAGTCACTGCTGCTGAGATGAAAAAGGAACTACTTATTGGGGTGATGTCCATGTCCATCCCCACATCCACCCCTCCATTCTGAGTAAGAGGTTGAATTGAGTATGCTCCCCTTTTCCTGTTGATGGCTCCTGTAAGTTCCTGCCTTGGTATAAAACGTGCCTTCTGGCTTAGATTTGGCATATGGTGTGTATTTGCTTCTCTGGGAGTCCATGTCCTCTTTTATTTACTTCCATTGCCTCCTATAGATGATCTGATGGAGAGAAAGTCCAGGTTATGTCCTGAAGGAGGGTCAGTCCTGCACTTAAGGGTGCAGTTGATGAGTGCACATGAGTTCCTTCAACAGAGCAATAGTTGCAGTCTTCCTGCATGCCAACCCTTGGCTGTTGGCAAGGATCCCCACGGCTGCAGCAGCAGTATCCACTCAAACATGAAAGTGGTCTCTCCTGGTTATGGTGTATTGTTTGCATGTGTATCACAGAGTTCTAGTACATTTGGCTCATACGTACTATGTATCGATAAGACCTGTACATTATTCACCAGTCAGATGAAGACCTATATGGGTCCTGGCCTGGTGGGTGCATTCTGGGGGGTAGAACAGCATTCAGGATACATCCTGGCACTGTTACCACTTCCTCTTTTGATGCTGGATCACGATCTCTTGCCTAGAGCAGCATGGTGACATGCCTCCAGTGTCTCCTTATAAACTAGAAGTCCTCCAGATGAGATGATCTACCTGAGTATTTCAGTGGCTCGAGGGGGTGTCCTTACCAGGTGAGTGCTGACTTGCTCTTAAATCTGCGGTATTGGTTTGCTCTCTGGTTTCACCACAGCTCGTATCAGATAAGGAATTCCCTTTGATGATCCAGTCCTGGGCCTTCTGAGCTCCTGAGCACTCTGTAATCCTTGTTGTGATAGCCCTGGAATTTCTGTAGATATCTGGGTTATGAATTCCTCTTGGTTGCTGTTTCAGAGACCACTGGCCTTATTGTCTGGGCCCTCCCTTTGTACACATTCCTGTCACAGTCCTGAGTCTTGGTGATCTGGTTTACTTCTGGGGCAATGTGTGGCATGATTTTATTTAATTCAAACTAGGGCAGTGTGAAATACATCATCTTAAACACCTTTCTTGGCCAAAGTGGGTTATTACTTACCACTTACTTATTCCGCTCCTCTAGGCCCTACAGATAGCACAGAGAACAAAACAAAGTCTTAATGTGATCTAGTGTCACAAACCCCCTGTTCCTTTGTGTCTTTGCTGAGGTGGTTTGGTGAGTGTTAACCCCCTCTGATGGGTGGAGCAATTTGAGGGTTTCCAGGGCAGCTTTCTTACCACACATGGGGTGGGCCTCTGCATCAGGAGTGCAAACTGGTACCAGCTCCCTCAGCTTCCAACAATGTTCATCTCTGTCTCTTCCAAATGGTCTGCTTCTATGGCTGTCACCCTTACTTTGCTCAAGGTTATGCACTCTGGCCTCTGGACTGAGGGAATGAGGACGTGTCCTCACATCCTTACTCTTATCAAAGACCTGTCTCTGAGATGATGGAGGTCACCTGGAATACCTGAGTACCCGTGCCTGGAGCCCATGGGCCATTGCTTCCTTACTCTCAGTCCATTTTATTAGTATTTCCCATCTCCTGGCCATCCTGGGGCTAGGCCCTTACCCCTGGCAGGACAAGTCCTTGTGCTTTTGCAAATCTGTGCTGGGGGTCCTGGAGATGCAGACCTCTTCCCACTTTTCTCTTTTTCATAAAAAAAAAAAAGTTGTTGCCTTGGCTGCAGGTGCTGGGTTTGAACCACTGTCTCTGTTTCCTCTTACTCGTCATCAGTTTTACTATTGTGCAGTCCCCCTTCCTAGAGCTGGGGTGAAGACTCCCCATTCCTTGCATTTCCCTTCAAACTCCCCTCCGAGCTCACCTGTCCCTCCTTCCCTAGTTGTTAGCACCAGGTCAGTCAGAGCTAGGAAGGTGAAGTCCAGCTAAAGACTGGGTTGAGAGAGGGCTGGGCAGCTCTATGGGAAAACCCCCTTTTTTAAAATTTTATTTTTTAGTTTTTTAAAATTTACATCCAAATTACTTAGCATATAGTGCAACAATGATTTCAGTAGTAGATTCCTTAGTGCCCCTTACCCATTTAGACCATCCCCCCTCCTACAACCCCTCCAGCAACCCTCAGTTTGTTCTCCATATTTATGAGTCTCTTCTGTTCTGTCCCCCTCCCTGTTTTTATATTATTTTTGTTTCCCTTCCCTTATGTTCCTCTGTTTTGTTTCTTAAAGTCCTCATATGAGTAAAGTCATATGATTTTTGTCTTTCTCTAATTTCACTTAGCATAATACCCTCCAGTTCCATCCACATCATTGCAAATGGCAAGATTTCATTCTTTTTGATTGCTGAGTGATACTCCATTGTATATATATACCACATCTTCTTTATTCATTCATCCATCGATGGACATTTGGGCTCTTTTTATACTTTGGCTATTGTTGATAGTGCTGCTATAAACATGGGGGTGCATGTGTCCCTTTGAAACAGCACACCTGTATCCCGTGGATAAATGCCTAGTAGTGCAATTGCTGTGTCATAGGGTAGTTCTATTTTTAGTTTTTTGAGGAACCTCCATACTGTTTTCCAGAGGGGCTGCACCAGCTTGCATTCCCACCAACAATGCAAAAGAGATCCTCTTTCTCTGCATCCTCGCAACATCTGTTGTTGCCTGAGTTGTTAATGTTAGCCATTCTGACAGGTGTAAGGTGGTATCTCATGGTGGTTTTGATTTGTATTTCCCTGATGATGAGTGAAGTTGAGCATTTTTTCATGTGTCGGTTGGCCATCTAGATGTCTTCTTTGGAGAAGTGTCTATTCATGTCTTTTGCCCATTTCTTCACTGGATTATTTGGTTTTTGGGTGTTGAGTTTGATAAGTTCTTTATAGATTTTGGATACTAACTCTATCTGATATGTCATTTGCAAATATCTTCTCTCATTCTGTCAGTTGTCTTTTAGTTTTGCTAATGGCTTCCTTCACTGTACAGAAGCTTTTTATTTTGATGAGGTCCCAATAGTTCATTTTGGCTTTTGTTTCCTTTGCCTCCAGAGACGTGTTGAGTAAGAAGTTGCTGCAGCCAAGATCAAAGAGGTTTTTGCCTGCTTTCTCCTCGACGATTTTGATGGCTTCCTGACTTACATTGAGGTCTTTCATCCATTTTGAGTTTATTTTTGTGTAGGGTGTAAGAAAATGGTCCAGGTTCATTCTTCTGCATGTCGCTGTCCAGTTTTCCCAGCACCACTTGCTGAAGAGACTGTCTTTATTCCATTGGATATTCTTTCCTGCTTTGTCAAAGATTAGTTGGCCATACGTTTGTGGGTCCATTTCTGAGTTCTCTATTCTGTTCCATTAATCTGAATGTCTGCTCTTGTGCCAGTACCCTACTGTCTTGACGGTTACAGCTTTGTAGTATAGCTCGAAGTCTGGGATTGTGATGCCTCCTGTGTTGGTTTTCTTTTTCAAGATTGCTTTGGCTATTCGGGGTCTTTTCTGGTTCCATACAAATTTTAGGATCATTTGTTCTAGCTCTGTGAAGAATGCTGGTGTTATTTTGATAGGGATTGCATTGAATATGTAGATTGCTTTGGGTAGTATCGACATTTACCAATATTTGTTCTTCCTATCCAGGAGCATGGAATCTTTTTCCTCTTTTGTGTGTGTGTGTGTGTGTGTGTGTGTGTGTGTGTGTGTCTTCTTCAATTTCTTTCATAAGCTTTCTATAGTTTTCAGTGTATAGATTTTTTCACCTCTTTGTTTAGATTTATTCCTAGGTATTTTATGGTTTTTTGTGCAACTGTAAATGGGATCTTGATTTCTCTTTCTGTTGCTTCATTGTTGGTGTATAGGAATGCAACCGATTTCTGTGTGTTGATTTTATATCCTGCAACTTTGCTGAATTCATGAATCAATTCTAGCAGTTTTTTGGTGGAATCTTTTGGGTTTTCCATATACAGTATCATGTTGTCTGTGAAGAGTGAAAGTTTGACTTCCTCTTTGCTGATTTGGATGCCTTCTATTCCTTTGTGTTGCCTGATTGCTGAGGCTAGGACTTCCAATACTATGCTGAATAACAGTAGTGAGCGTGGACATCCCTGTCTTGTTCCTGACCTTTGGGGGAAAGCTTTCAGTTATGGGAAAACCCTTTTTAAATTTGGAGGTCATCAGCACCGTAAGCTGCTCCAGCTCCCAGCCCTGGGCTTGGACGTTGTCTCAATGCCCAGAGAGTGCTACTTGCATTTAGTTCACTCAGGCCAGGGATGCTAACCAATTGGCCAATTCATGGAAAACTCCACTCAGAATGTGGACAGAACCCATGTTGAGAGTCCTCCACTTAGTTCCTGTTCCAAATCAGCAAGCAGCACTCTGGGAAAAGCTGACTTCAACCACAGCTGCTCCCTGCCCCTGAAAATTCAGCTCATCTAAACCTCTGGGTCTAATCCAGCCCACTGTGGGACATCCCTACAGAGCCCACAGCTGAAGGCCTGAAAACGTAACAGGATGTGAGAGCCTTTTGCTCACCTTGAACTTCTCTTATTCCTGTCTTGAACCACAAGGTCTTTCAGACAAAATCCTGCCAACATCTGCCAAATGAGATTTGCCAGCTGCCAAGTCTGGCTGGCTTTGACGTGACAGGGTTGTTTTTGCTTCATTTTTATTATGAAACCAGCACCTAGGCTGTGCAAAGACCATTCATGAGGGCAGTGGTAGTGGTGCTGAGGTTGTTCTGGCTCCCATACCTTCCTTGAACCTCACAAAGACATTCTAGAAATGCTATGGTCAGAGCCTCAGGGAGAGAAGAACCTGCCAGGTCAGAGCCTCTTAAATTCTCTACACCCTTGGTTTCTGTGTCTCTCCTTCTATCTCCCTGACCATTCCATTTGTTTTCCTTTGTGGACTTCTCTCCTAGGCTCTGTCTCTATCCAGAGCTGGGCTACCACTGGAGTAGATGGTAGGAAGAAGTTAGGGACCCAGGCGTCAGAGAGTAACATGAGTCCTGGGCACCCAGAAGTTAGCAAATGGAGTGGGGAGAGATGAGGGCCAACTGCATGTATGAAATTGCTGATATCTCATCATTTTTGATCTATAAAATCAGCAATTTCATCTGGTTCAAACTACAACTTCAGAAATTGCTTCAGTAGGGCCTATGTCTACCTATACTTTATTTTTTTTTTAAATGTGTATTTATTTATTTATTTTAGAGAGAGAGAGAGATTGAGAGAGAGCATGCACGAACCAGGGAGAAGCAGAGAGAGAGGGAGAGAGGGAATCCCAAGCAGGCTCTATGCTGTCAGTGCAGAGCCTGATGTGGGGCTCGAACTCAAGAAATGTGTGATCATAACCTGAGCCAAAATCAAGAGAGATGCTCAACAGACTGAACTACCCAGGCACCCTACCTATACTATAAAGGAGAATATAAGAAGGTAGTAGGGCACCTAGGTGGCTCAGTTGGTTAAGCAACTGACTCTTGGTTTCAGATCAGGTCATGATCTCACTGCTTGTGGGCTTGAGCCCCATATGGGCTCCACAGCTGGCAGTGCGGAGCCTGCTTGGGATTCTCTCTCTCTCCCACTCTCTCTGTCCCTCCCCCACTCATGCTCGCTGTCTCTCTTAAAATAAATAAATAAAAAAATAATAATAAATTAAAAAAAGCTTAAGTAACTTACACAAAGGTAAACAGAAATAATTAAATTGGAAAAGACTGCTCTTTACAGCTAGCAACTCTGCAGTTCCAGAAGGTAGTGAAGTACTGGAGTTTCATGTGAAATCATGTATAGCCAAGAAGTAGCTCTGTTTATAGCTGCTGAAAAGTTTATAGCCGACTTAAAATCCCCCTCACTGTCGAGGAGGGTGGAGCAGTGCAGCAGATCTCTGTGTCTCTGAGCCTGGCATGCCTGTCTGGGGTACTTTTTCAGAGCAGGCCCTGGAGTTCTATCATTCTATGCTGTGAGGAAGAGCATCAGCTAGGATTTGAGAAAGAGTTGGTAAAGACCTGGTACTTCCAGGGTAGCTCAGACAACTCTCTGCAAAGACAAAGCCTTGCTATAAGGAAGCCTGCACAGATACTGAGATGAGCTGCTTACTATCTGTGGAGTCTTAGCTAAGTAGAACTCTCTGAGCCTCAGGACACCTAGCTGTGCTGACAGCTCAGAGCCTGGAGCCTGCTTCAGATTCTGTGTCTCCCTCTCTCTCTGCCCCTCCACCCCACTCACACTCTGTGTCTCTCAAAAATGAATAAATGTTAAAAACAAATAAAACCTCTCTGAACCTCAGTTTCTTCCAGTATAGAATGGGATGGTAAGTCCTACCTCTTAAGACTATATTGTCCACTAGAGTTGACATATCTAATACCACTGGGTGGCCTGAACAACAGAAATGTATTTTCTCACAGTTTTTGGGGCCAGAAGTCCAAGATCAAGGTGTTGGATGGGTCAGTTTCTGATGAGGCCTCTCTTCTGGGCTTGTACATGGCTGTCTTCTTGCTGTCTTAACATGGCTTCATCTCTGTGAGGGTAGAGAGAGAGAGAGAGAGAGAGAGATCTGATATCTCTTCCTCTTCTTATAAGGACACCAGTCCTAACAGATTAAGATCTCATCCTTATGACCTCATTTAACTTTTATTACCTTCTTATGGGCCCTATCTCCAAAAACAGTCACACTGGGGATTAGAGTGTCAACATACACATTAGGGAGGGGGCACAACTCAGTCTAGAACAGACTGTTTTCAGAGTATCAAGACATAGATTATGCTCTGAAAATGGCAGTTCTTTTGATGTGGGTCATAGAAGAGGTCAAGCAGGTTCAGTGAATCTGCCTGCTGAATCAAGAAGGTCTGAGCAGACTAAGCCAAAGATACCCCCAGGTCCTTGGTGAAGAAGAAATAAAAGTAAAGACCACACCCCTATAGTAGATTACTAATATTTTGCTACACTTCTCTTTATGCTTTAAAGGTTCATTTAATAGCTATCTGTGTTTTTTTTTTTCATGATGACACCTTCTCCCTTACTTCCTACATTCTGTCAGCCACTAGCTGTCCTTGATCTACATTCCCCACTCTCCTATTAGTCCAGGTCTCCACTCCTGATGAATTAGATGCTCACTGTGGCTTCCTCTGTTCTTTTGCCACCATTCAGTCCCACCCACTCTCACACCCTAGACAGGCTGGTAGCTTAAAGTGTAAACTAGATCATATCACCTCTCCACTCGAAATGTTTTGATGATTCCTATTATTTTTAGGATAAACTCAAACTTTATACCAAGCTTTCAGGGGCCCTTCTTCTATCTTCTGGCTCTTACCCATCTCTCCAGCTTCATTGTCAACCCCACTTTCTCATTCTCTGACCTAGATGCCTCTGGGTTACTGCTCAAGCTGCTCTGCCTGCCCACACTCGTCTGTTCCCCACACCCTTATACCAGACTCATTTTTTAGATCTCAGGTTCCAAGTGACACAACCCAGAAAGCCTTTGTTGGGAGATTAGGCTGGGTACCTAGCCCATGTGCTCACATTCTTTTTGTTCTAACAGCTATCTCCCCATATTGAAATCTGTGGTTGTCTCTATCTCCCCCTTCAAACTGTAAGTTCTGGGGAGGGTCTTATTTATTGTTGTGTTCCCAGCATCTAGCACAGCAACTGGCACATAGTAGGTACTCAATAAATACCAGTCAAATTAACCAATTATGTTTTAAAAAACCGTTTTGGATAGTTGTATACCCATGTTCATAGCAGCATTATTCACAAAAGCCAAAAGGTGAAAACAGTTAACTGATTCATCCCCAGTTAACTGATGGATGAATGGATAAACAAAATGTGGTATATCCATACAATGGACTATTATTTAGCTTTAAAAAAGAAAGAAATTCTGACACATACTACAACATGGAGGAAACACTATACTAAGTAAAATAAGCCTGTCACAAAAGGATGACACAAAAGGATGGCATGACTCCTCTTATTTGAGGTTCCTAGAGTAGTCAAAGTCATAGAGACAGAAAGTAGAATGGTAGTTGCCAAGGACTCAGGGGAGAGGGAAATGAGGAGTTAGTGTTGAATGGGTACAGAGCTTTAGTCTGGGAGGAAAGAAAAGTTCTGGAGATGGATGGTAGTAATAGTTGCACAGCATGGGGGATATATTTAATGTCACTAAACTGTACACTTAAAAATGGTTAAAATGATAAATTTCATGTTTGTGTATTTTGCTGCAATAAAAAATAACCACTAAAATCGTTTTTATAAAATTTCAAACAATAAGAACAAAATAAAACCTCTAGGTAATGCTGGAGAGAGAGAGAGAGAGAGAGAGAGAGAATGAATCAGGAGGGACCCCTGCTGGGATCTGTGGTCGAGATTCAGGAGCCAGTGGGCAGACTAGGTTAGTAGCCCTCATAAAGGGTCCCTATGTAGTCAGGCTCATTGTCTCTGGATGTGCTTCAAGTTATCCTCTCACCCTCTCAAGACTGCTGCTGCTCATTTTTTTGTTCATTTCAATGGATATGATTAAAATAAACACTTGGGGTGCCTGGCTGGCTCAGTTGGTTAAATGTCTGACTCTTGATTTTGGCTCAGGTCATGATCTCACTGTTGTGAGGTCGAGCCCTGTGTTGGCTCTGTGCTGACAGCATGAAGCCTGCTTGGGAGTCTCTCTCCCTCTCTCTCTGCCCTTCCCCCACTCATTCTCTCTTCCCTCCTCTTTCCCAAAATAAAATGAACACTCAGGGTTTTATATATCACTATCCTTAAGGTCTATTCCACTTGGCAGAGTACTTTAAAAGAGGTTTCTTTGCAACTTTGGAAGTGAAACATTATTTAAGCACCCAGTGGCCGACTGTTCTTCAAAGATGATCATAACTTTATCTCCCATCTTGCATGATTTCTGCAATGAGACCATTATGAAGAGAGGTCTTCTGCTCTCATTAGGAAGAGAGGTCTATTTCCCTCTCCTTGAGCCTAGATGCAGAAGTGACATTGTGTGGCTTTTGAGGCTGGCCTCCAAGAGGCAGTGTAGTTTCTGCTCTTTTGCTCTCTGTGAGAGCCAGCTGCCATGCAGTAAAGAAGCTGCAGATAAAATACTGAGTGATGAGGCAGCTAGCATGTGCAATGAGAGAGGCCATGCTGGGTAGCTGACTATATGGTATGTGAGTGAAACTTCTTAGGCCTTCCAGCTCAGCCCAGCTGCCATTCGACTGCAACTTCATGGACACCCCCGTTAATCCCAGCTGGAACAGAAGAACTAGCCAACCAGGCATTGCCCAGACTTTTAACCCACAGAATCATTAGAAGTAAATAAGCCATTTCTGCTCTAAGTCACTAAGTTTTGAAATTGCTTGATTTGAAGCAATAGATAACCCAAGCCCCATCTTCTACCAAATTAAACACTAGAATGTATAATTGTAGTACAGCATTCTAGTACCTCCACTCCAGTTTGTATTCATTGTAATAATATCAACATAGATATAAAAGAAAGAAATCCATATACAACACCACCGTTCCAATGCTTTCTCTGTTTTCACTTATCCATACGTTTTTCTGTTAGTGTATGATAGGCATACATAGTGAAACAATGTTGTATTTATTGAGCACGTGACATTGTGCTGTTTTTCTCTCTCTTCACATTGTATTTTTCATTCACGCATTGAACAAGCATTTACTGAGACCTACTTCATGTTAGGCACAGAGGATTTGGAGCTAAATGACTGCATACTATTTTTTCCATATTTTTAATCATTCACATAATAATTCCTGTGAAATTGGTCTTTGAATTGAATGCAAATTAATCCAGGTGTTTCTTTTCTTGTCTATAAATTTTAGCTCTGAAGAATGTGTGGTAACTTATAATATGACCTATAGTATCAAACCATACAATTAAAATTATCAGGAAAGGAAAATAAATATACCATGAACCTAGTCTAATACAATTACTATAATTGAACATATAGCTCTGAGATTTCAGTCAAGGCAAAAAGAAAACAGTGAAACAGTCATTCTCATTGCTTGACTTAAAGCAAGCCCATCACACTTCTGATGGGGATGGAGATCTTGACTTCCCTACACAGGAGGAACTGGTGGTGGACTAGAGGTGAGGAGGTGGAGACAGTATACATAGGAGAGGGTCAGCTTTATCCAGGAACTTGGCTAGCAGGAAGAGTAGGGTGTGGGGAAGCTAGGCAAGGGCAAGAGTGCTGGTGGGAAAATTCTGTAGCGAGGCAGAAATCGAGGATTCAGGGGAGAGTTTTGACTGAGGAGATGGGGTCCTTGGGAAGGTCCAGGTATGGGATCTGGGACTCATTTGGAAAATGAGGGAGTTTCCTGGCTGGCAATCACTGTTTTTTCAGTTTAAATGAGATGAGAGTGTAGCAGAAAGGGGTTGGAGGTTTGAGAAGAATGGGAAAGGTACCAGCTATTCCTTGTTGAATCTGCTGATAGTCTGTTTCAGAGTCATACTATTGAGGCATCTGAATCCAGGAATAGGTAAGGAAAAGGACAGACCATAGCCTGGATATCACCAGGGCCCTGGCTCAATCTTCCAAGCAGGCTCCTGACCCTGTACAAACCCTCCATTCTACACTATAGAATACTTGATCTGAAGGTTCTCCTACACCTGCTTTTCTGAGGGTGATGATTTGTAGAGGCTGTGAAGACAGGCAGGTGGCATAGCCAATGGGGCAGCTAGCTGAGAGATTCTAAGGAGAGGAACAGTTGGTGAGGAAGGAGAGGTTTCCTGTTGACCACCAGGTTTTACATAGGAGAGGAGAGAAAAAGCAGGGCTTCAGAGCTGTGGCAGCAGAAGCAGGGACACAAATGGTCCAGACCTGATTCACTCCTCCAGCCACTGCAGTAAAAACCTGCCCTTTTAGTCACCACTAAACACGTGTTACCAGAGATTTGATGCTTCAATTTGAGTGACTGGGATTTGGCCACAAAACTGTCTCTGAAGGAAGGAAAGCAAAGATCTGTGAGTCTGACCACCAACTGTTTTATTTCCCATGAGAGTTGGCAGGTGAGGGTTCGGAGACCCACTATGGCCTTCCTCCTTTCCTCCTTGTTATCTTTGGACCATGCGCTTGCAAAGCAGATGAAATCCAAAGTTTAGGCTGCCAAGTTAGACACTCTGGTTTCTAATCCTGACTTCTCCATGTACTTGGCTATATAATGATCATGGGGGAGTTACTTAGCCATTCTAAATCTCAGTTTTCTTGTCTAGAAATTGAGAATATTTATCTCATAAGGTTGTTCTAAAGAATAAATGACACATCAATGTCCATTTATGGCAGAGTGCCTAGCACATAGTAAATGCCCACTATGTGCATTGTTTTCCCACTGTCCCATCTACCCCCTTTGGCTCTTCTCCTTGATCAACCACTGCTCTTGGTAGGCATGAGCTCACTCTGGAGCCTGCCTCTCATTCCTATGTATGACTGTTTGAGTGATGTGACCTGATTCTTGGGAGTAATTTAGAAATATTGCTGAGTCTCAGACACCTTTGAAGAAGACTTTTCAGCACTAGCTGTGACAATTTTTTAGTAAAATGCAAAGCATTTAAAAAGAACCCCAGAAAACAACAAGTTTTGGCAAGGACATGGGGAAATTAGAACACTTATGTATTGCTGGTGGGAATGCAGAAGGCACAGATGCTATGAAAAACATTGTGGTGATCCCTCAAAAAAATTAAACATAGATTTACCATGTTATCCAGTAATTCTGCTTCTTGTTATATACTCACAAGAAGTGACTGGAAAGGCAAACATATCTGTACATCCATGTTAATAGTCGTTTTATTTATTTATTTATTTATTTATTTATTTATTTATTATTTAATATGAAATTTATTGTCAAATTGGTTTCCATACAACACCCAGTGCTCATCCCAAAAGGTGCCCTCCTCAATGCCCATCACCCAATTTCCCCTCCTTTCCACTCCCCATCAACCCTCAGTTTGTTCTCAGTATTTAAGAGTCTCTTATGTATTTAAGAGTCTCTCAGTATTTAAGACTCTCCTTCCCTCTCTGTAACTTTTTTTCCCCTCCCCCTCCCCCATGATCTGTTAAGTTTCTCAGGATCCATATAAGGTGAAAACATATGGTGTCTGTCTTTCTCTGTATGACTTATTTCACTTAGCACAACACTCTCCAGTTCCATCCACGTTGCTACAAAAGGCCATATTTCATTCTTTCTCATTGCTAAGTAGTATTCCATTGTATATATAAACCACAATTTCTTTATCCGTTCATCAGTTGGTGGACATTTAGGCTCTTTCCATAGTTTGGCTATTGTTGAAAATGCTGCTATAAACATTGGGGTACAAGTGCCCCTATGCATCAGCACTCCTGTATCCCTTGGGTAAATTCCTAGCAGTGTTATTGCTGGGTCATAAGGTAGATCTATTTTTAATTTTTTGAGGAACCTCCACACTGTTTTCCAGAGTGGCTGTACCAGTTTGCATTCCCACCAACAGTGCAAGAGGGTTCTCATTTCTCCACATCCTCTTCAGCATCTATAGTCTCCTGATTTGTTCATTTTAGTCACTCTGACTGGCGTGAGGTGATATCTCAGTGTGGTATAGTCGTTTTATTCACAACAGTCAAAAAGTGGAAACAACCCAAATGTCCATCAATGAATGTATATATAAGCAAAATGTAGTATTTCCATACAGTGAAATATTATTTAGCCATTAAAAGGAAGGACAACTTGACACCTGCTACAATGTAGATGAAACTTTAAGATTTTATGCTAAGTGAAATAAGCCAGTCGCAAAAGGATGAATATGGCATGGTTTCTCTTAGAGGAGGTTCTCAGAGTATTCAAACTCATAGAGACAGAAAGTAGAGTTGTGGTTTCCAGGGATTCAGAGAGAGTGGGGGGCGAAAGGGAGTTATTGTTTACGGGCAGAGCTTCAGTCTTGGAAGATGAAAAAGTTCTGGGGGTGGATGGTGATGATGGTTGCACAAGGGTGTGAACGTACTCAATGTCACAGAAGTGTACACTTCAAAATGATCATAATGGTAGATTCTGTCTTAATGTGTATTTCATCACAAAAAACTCCTCAAAATTTGTTAAATATTCTAAATCTCAAATTAAATGATTGGTCACTGCCATGTACAAGAACACATGTAAAACAGGACAACCATTGATGATTACCCAAATTAAGCTAATAAAAAGATTTAAGAAAGGTCAAGGTCAAGATGGCTGAGCAGCATGGAAGTTTTTTACATCTCTTTTCCCTGAAATGCAGCTAGATCAACACGAAACCATCTTGCACCTAAAAAATTGATCTGAGGATTAACTCAACAATCTGCATAACTGAACCACAGAACTCAGCAGGTACATGGCACAGAGAGGTGAACTGAGGGAGAGAGAAGCCACGGAAGGTAGGGACCTGTTTTTGCTTGTGGAGAGAGGACAGAGACAGTGGGGAGAGTACAGGAAAAGCCCTCTCCCTGAAAATAGCTGGAGAAAAAGAGAAAGAGTGGAAACACCCATAAGAGAATTAATAAGAAAGGGAGAAAGGAGAAAGGAGAGGGTGTGGATACCATTATGACTCAATGAACAGGAGAGAACAGAGTCTGAAAGTCCATGACTTGATACCTGGTGGAGCTCTGGTGGGAACAGTGAATCCCCAGGAGCAGACAGTGAGGTCCGAGGGATCCTCGGGCCACATAGGGAGAAGTGGTTCCTCTGCTGAGAAGACATTTGGTAGGTTGTGTGGACTCCCCACAGGCAAAGGTCCCAGTGGACCCTGGAGAACAACCATGTTTGCTAACAAGGGACATCCACATGCACATACTGGGCATTTACTATGTGCTAGGCACTCTGCTATAAATGGACACTTATTTGTAAATAGTATGTGCATTGTTTTCCCACTGTCCCAACATCTATACCCCCAACGTGAAAGAACCCAAATACATAAATCAATTAATCACAAACATACAGAAACTCATTGACAATAATACCATAATAGTAGGGGACTTCAACACCCCACTTACAGCAATGGACAGATCATCTAAACAGAAAATCAACAAGGAAACAATGGCTTTGAATGACACACTGGACTGGATGGACTTAACAGGTATATTTAGAACATTTCATCTTAAAGCAGCAGAATACACATTCTTCTCGAGTGCATATGGAACATTCTCCAGAATAGATCACACACTGGGACATCAGCCCTCAACAAGTACAAAAGATCGAGATCAGACTATACCTGTTTTGAGACCACAATGTTATGAAACTCAAATGTCAATCCCAATAAAACATTTGGAAAGACAACACCTACTTGGAGACTAAAGAACATCCTACTAAAGAACGAATGGGCTAATGAAGAAGTTAAAGAGGAAATTAAAATGTCCACAGTCCAAAACCTCTGGGACTCAGCAAAGGCTGTCATAAGAGGGAAGTATATAGCAATCCAGGCCTTCCTAAGGAAGGAAAAAAGTTCTCAGATACACAACCTAACCTTACACCTTAAGGAGCTGGAAAAAGAACAGGAAATAAAACCCCAAATCAGCAGAAGATAGGAAATAATAAAGATTAGAGCAGAAATCAATGCTATTGAAATAAAAAAACAGTAGAACAGATCAATGAAACCAGGAGCTGGTTCTTTGAAAGAGTTAACAAAATTGATAAATTCCTAGCCAGTTTGATCAAAAAGAAAAAGGAAAGGACCCAAATAAATAAAATCAAGAACAAAAGAGGAGAGATCACAACCAACACTGCAGAAATACAAACAATAAGAAGAGAATATCATGAGCAATTATATGCCAATAAATTGGGCAACCTGGAAGAAATGGACAAATTCCTAGAAACATATAAACTACCAAAAGTGAAACAAGAAGAAATAGAAAATTTGAACAGACTCATAATCAGTAAAGAAATCAAATTAGTAATCAAAAATCTCCCAAAAAACAAGAGCCCAGGTCAGATGGCTTTCTAATTCTACCAAACATTTAAAGAAGAGCTAACACCTATTCTTTTGAAACTATTTCAAAAAATAGAAATTGGAGGAAAAATTCCAAACTCATTCTATGAAGCCAGTATTACCAAAACCAGACAGAGACCCCCACTAAAAAGGAGAACTGCAGACCAATTTCCCTGATGAACATGGATGCAAAAATCCTCAACAAGATACTAGCCAACCGGATCCAATACATTAAAAGAATTATTCACCACAACCAAGTGGGATTTATACCTGGGATGCAGGGCTGGTTCAGTGTCTGCAAAACAATCAATGTGATGCATCACATCAATAAAAGAAAGGACAAGAACCAGATGATCCTTTCAATAGATACAGAAAAAGAATTTGACAAAATACAGCATCCTTTCTTGATAAAAACCCTCAGGAAAGTAGAGATAGAAGGAGCATATCTCAAGATCATAAAAGCCATATGTGAAAGACCCACCGCTAATATCATCCTTAATAAGGAAGAACTGAGAGTTAAGTTCAGCTAAACTAAGGTCAGGAACATGACAGGGATGTCCACGCTCACTACTGTTATTCAACATAGTATTGGAAGTCCTAGCCTCAGTAATCAGGCAACACAAAGGAATAGAAGGCATCCAAATCAGCAAAGAGGAAGTCAAACTTTCACTCTTCACAGACAACATGATACTGTATATGGAAAACCCAAAAGATTCCACCAAAAAACTGCTAGAATTGATTCATGAATTCAGCAAAGTTGCAGGATATAAAATCAACACACAGAAATCGGTTGCATTCCTATACACCAACAATGAAGCAACAGAAAGAGAAATCAAGATCCCATTTACAGTTGCACAAAAAACCATAAAATACCTAGGAATAAATCTAAACAAAGAGGTGAAAAAATCTATACACTGAAAACTATAGAAAGCTTATGAAAGAAATTGAAGAAGACACACACACACACACACACACACACACACACACACACACAAAAGAGGAAAAAGATTCCATGCTCCTGGATAGGAAGAACAAATATTGGTAAATGTCGATACTACCCAAAGCAATCTACATATTCAATGCAATCCCTATCAAAATAACACCAGCATTCTTCACAGAGCTAGAACAAATGATCCTAAAATTTGTATGGAACCAGAAAAGACCCCGAATAGCCAAAGCAATCTTGAAAAAGAAAACCAACACAGGAGGCATCACAATCCCAGACTTCGAGCTATACTACAAAGCTGTAACCGTCAAGACAGTAGGGTACTGGCACAAGAGCAGACATTCAGATTAATGGAACAGAATAGAGAACTCAGAAATGGACCCACAAACGTATGGCCAACTAATCTTTGACAAAGCAGGAAAGAATATCCAATGGAATAAAGACAGTCTCTTCAGCAAGTGGTGCTGGGAAAACTGGACAGCGACATGCAGAAGAATGAACCTGGACCATTTTCTTACACCCTACACAAAAATAAACTCAAAATGGATGAAAGACCTCAATGTAAGTCAGGAAGCCATCAAAATCGTCGAGGAGAAAGCAGGCAAAAACCTCTTTGATCTTGGCTGCAGCAACTTCTTACTCAACACGTCTCTGGAGGCAAAGGAAACAAAAGCCAAAATGAACTATTGGGACCTCATCAAAATAAAAAGCTTCTGTACAGTGAAGGAAGCCATTAGCAAAACTAAAAGACAACTGACAGAATGAGAGAAGATATTTGCAAATGACATATCAGATAAAGGGTTAGCATCCAAAATCTATAAAGATAAACTCAACACCCAAAAAACAAATAATCCAGTGAAGAAATGGGCAAAAGACAGGAAGAGACATTTTTCCAAAGAAGATATCCAGATAGCTAACAGACACATGAAAAAACGCTCAACACCACTCATCATCAGGGAAATACAAATTAAAACCACAATGAGATACCATCTCACACCTGTCAGAATGGCCAAGATTAACAACTCAGGAAGCAACAGATATTGGCGAGGATGCGGAGAAAGAGGATCTCTTTTGCCCTGCTGGTGAGAATGCAAACTTGTGCGGCCACTCTGGAAAACAGTATGGAGGTTCCTCAAAAAGTTAAAAATAGAACTACTCTATGACCGAGCAATTGTACTACTAGGTATTTATCCAAGGGATACAGGTGTGCTATTTTGAAGGCGCACAGGCACCCCCATGTTTATAGCAGCACTATTAACAATAGCCAACGTATGGAAAGAGCCCAAATGTTCATCGACAGATGGATGGATAAAGAAGATGTGGTATATATATATATATATATATATATATATATATATATATATGTAGGTATATACACACACAATAGAGTATTACTCGGCAATCAAAAAGAATGAAATCTTGCCATTTGCAACAACATGGATAGAACTAGAGGGTATTATGCTAAGCGAAATAAGTCAGTCAGAGAAAGACAAATATCATATAACTTCACTCATATGTAGATACAAAACAGATGAACATAAAGAAAGGGAAGCAAAAATAACATAAAGCAGGGAAGGGGACTCTTAAAGAGTATTATTAGTAGTAGTCGTATCAATAAAGTATGATGATAGGTACCCTCTGAAGAATTGTGGATGGAACAGAAGCCATGTGCATGAAAGAAAAGGAAATGTTCTATTTTTCTCTATAGTCTTAGGAAATCTCCTGGCAAAGATACAAAGTAAAGTATAGAGATTGTCATAGGGCTTCTAGAACAACCAGACACACCTGAATAGTTAAATTCATTTATTCATTCCATCCTTTTGTTCATTTATCAAGTCTAATTAGACCCTTATGTGTCATTATCTACACCGGATGATATGGACATTTTAACTGTGAATAAAGTTTGACTCCTGACATCCAGAAGCTGATAATCTAGTAGGAAAGATGAGATATGTAACTGTTGTGCAGTTGGGCGTGTCCAGAGTGGACAGCCTTTATCATAGGCTGAAACGTGGAGAGAGGAATAACCATATCATGGGGCACAAATATTGCATGTGTATAAAGATATGAAACTGACAGCTGGTAGCAGATCTAAAACCTGAGCCATCTCCTTGGATGTGCTTAGGATTCTTGGCCGCCTGCTCGCAAGTTCTGACACTGTGTTCTTCTTTCCTTTCCTGCCCTTCTTGAGGTGCTGTCAGGAGTCCTCCTGGTCTTGGATTCTGTGGTCCCTTGAGATTCTGAAGAGATGGCTGCAGCGGCAGTGGCTGGACTGATCCCTGTGCTACACTCAGTGGCTGGTGACAAATCCCGCTACTATATTGGGCGACAGCTGTGGTTTGGGTTCATCGCTGTGTATGGAGTGGTGGTGTACGTGGTCCGCATGCCCTGGGTTCCCATCCATGAAGATTTCTGGTGCCATGGCAACATTACCAATACTTGTTTGATTGAGTGTTTTGAAAAAAGTTTTAACAGTCCTGTAGTGGGAATTTGGTACTTTTTTTTCTTTATTTTCTTGGCCCTCTTCTTCCTCATGGAATTCTTCATGGCTCAGATTCGGCACAAGCAAATCAAAGCCAAGTCAGTGGAGTCAGCAGCAGATGAAATGGAGGAGGGCTCCATGGTGGGAATCCAGGAGCATGCCCCTTCCCCGAAGAGGTCCATCCTGAACTTCCACCAGGAGAAGATGCTTTTGCTTTTGTATCTCCTTTACTTCCTCCTACAGGTTGGTGCACAGTGTGTGTTTTTATTTTTTCTCATGTACCAACACCTGCCCCTGGTGAGCCAAGCCATCATTCACTGCAGCACCAAGAGCTGTCCAGGACCCTATTTCTGCCTGATCAGGGGGACCATGGAGAAGCGAATGTCCATCTACACCCTCATCACCTTATCCTTCATGATCATCCTCTTCTGTTCAGGTTTCTTCATGTACAGCATCCACCATTACCTGCTAAAAGGGCTTGCCAGTGCTAAATTTTGGCTTGACTAATGTTTGAAGTTCTTATTGAGAGTCTTTCCTCCCTTACACTAGGAAGTTTGTGTTCCTTTAAATATTGTGTCTGGGGCAGGGCTTCTTCCTGCTGTTTCTTTGCTTTAGTCCTTCATAAAATAAACATTTATTGTTCTTGTGTCCTCTCTCTACAGCCAGGTTCAGGTTGTCTAACTGTGGGGGGGGGTGGTACACACGATAACATTTCAGAGTTTTCTCAAATGTGTTATCTAATTTGGTCCTTCCCAGAAGCCTGTGGCCTTGAGCTTGCTACTTCATCCTTCCAGTATTTTCAAATCATGAAGAGCTTTCATAGTCTTAGAACTAAGAGCATTAAAGATTCAGAGGAGATTGGCTGACTTGTGCTCTGGCCTCCCCAATTTGGGTTGTAAATAAAGGGAAGGTAATTCTTCTCTACAGGAAAATTCTCAGCAGGACTGTCAGAGCAGGTTACTCAAGCTCCTAGGTGTGGGCGCAGTCTTGCCACCTCACTTGAGTCTCCAATGAAGACTGAATAAATCTGGATGAATCCCACTGGGGAGAGGATGAGTGTGGGTAGGGTGGGAATGAGGTTTGGAGGAATCAGTGCACTGGGTTTCACTATGTTCAGAATCTTGTCTCTCTCCAAGACCTGACCTATTTTTTAAAAAAATTTTATTATTATTTTTCTGTACCTGTTTATCTTGAGTTATGTTGAAGCTCAGGTCAAGTCTACACATACGTTACTAACAATGCTTTGGGCTCCCTGCTGAGTCATGCTATTTGCAAGCACAAGGTGGTTTGAACAGATATGGCTAAAGCTCTCCACATCTGGGGGGAGGCAACAAGATGGGGATCAGAGTGAATATGCTACAGAGAAGGTATGGCTAGTTACCTCATCCTGTGCTAAGCAGTTGTCCCCAGAACTAATTTGAGTAGCCATCTTGTGCCTGAGGCTTAGGTTCCTTCCAGGTGCTTCGTGTGAGATGAAGAACGAGGGCAATGCCAAGAGCCTTACCTTGTTGGGTACAGTCTGTGTTGTCCAAGCAAGCATAATGTTCCGAAACTACTTAGTTGGATGTAGTTGGAATTTTTTTGAGGCTGACTGTGACAGGCAGATCCCAAGGTCTCCCCCAGTGATTTTCTGCCTCCTGGTATCCATGCCTTTGTATAATCCCTCCTTTTGAATGTAAGCAGAAACTGTGACTTGCTTCTAACCAATAAGATGTCACTCCTTTGATTATGTCATATTATATATAACTCTATTTTAGCAGATTAGAACAAGACTTTCCCTTGCTGGCTTTGAAGAGGCATTCATGGCAAGGAATTGCAGGCGGCTTCTTAGGGCTGAGAGTGGCACCCAGCTGACTGCCAGCAGAAAATGGGGTCATACAACTGCAAAGGAATTAAATTCTTCCCACAACTTGAAAGAACTTTAAAGTGGATTCTTCCCCAGTCAAGCCTCCAGATGAGAATACAGCCCAGCTTACCCCTAGATTGCAGTTTTGCAAAACCGTGCACAGAGGACCCATGCCTGGGCTCCTAACCCACAGAAACTGTGAGATAATATGTGCATGTTGGGGTGCCTGTGGGGCTCAGTTGCTTAAGTGTCTGACACTTGATTTTGGCTCAGGTCATGATCTTATGGTTTGTGAGTTCAAGCCCCACATTGGGCTCTGCACTGATAGTGTGGAGCCTACTTGAGATTCTGCCTCTTTCTCCGCCCTTCCCCCACTCGTAGTCTCTCTGTCTCTCTCAAAACAAATAAATAAACTTAAAAAATATATGCATGTTGTTTTAAGCTGCTAAGTTTGTGGAGATTTGTTACATAGCAATAGAAAACTAACACACTGACCCCAGGGGCCCCACAATGGTATAAGAGCCAGTGGAGGCTGGCTGGTCTCAGCATTAATGCATCTGTGGTTTTCACAGCTTTTCTTCCATCCCAGGAAACAATACTCCTTTGCTTTCTTCCAGCAGGTGACCCAGTCACAGTCTGAGGGGCTTGTATAAGTTTTAGCAGAGAGTGCCAGAGACTAAGGTGACTGCTGCTTCTGACCCTTCTGCCTAGATAAGAAGGCTCCTGCATAGGCCAGCCCTGGAAAGATTCTTACTTTCCTGAATGATCCACCTTGATCTGCATTGGTGTCGTACAGGTGGGATCTGAGGTTCCAGAACCTCCTGTTGCAATACTACTGTAAAATGAGAACTTGCTGGGCTCACACAGTCTCCACCAGGCACAAAGCTTGGCAGTTGGTGCTGCTGGATGCCACCTTCTACTATCATCCTAGGCTGTCTTTGAGCACAACTGTGTGCAGGGGCCTCTGAGGCCCCATTTTGAAACTCAACTGGATTTGTGGGGAGGCCACACCCTGTGGATGCGGTTTTATCCAGTGCATGCTTGGAAGTTGTGTAGAAGAGGGAACTGTGAAAAAATTTAGGGGTGAATCAGAGCCAAGTGTTGCTGTATATCCAGTGCCCTGAAGAGTGTCTGGTACATGGTAGGGACACTAAATACATTTTTGGACAAATGGAGTATAATCCTGTGCTCTAAAAGAATCTTGATGCTATTCCTAGAGCTTGTGGGTAGTGGTAATACTATTCTCAGGCAGGTTTATTGAGAGTCAAAACTCAAGGTCTGGTTTATATCCCAAGTAAACCTTGCATTTCCCCTTTCCCTGGGCTTATCCTGGTTGCAGGCATGGTGCTCAGTGGTTGGATCTGTGCCATCTTGTTTCACAGAATAGAGGCTGCATCAGAGACTTTAGCTTAATTACAAGAAGGACAGTCTGGACAGTGACAGCAGTCCGTCAACAGCTATATTTGAGCATGCAATTATCCAGATGAAGACTGTCTCAGACAGAGGGAAGAGCAAGGGCTCTGAGGTGGTGTATTGGTCAAAGTTTAACCAGGAACAGAAATGACACCAATAATTTGAACAAGGAGAGTTTGGTGCAAAGTCTAAGTAGTCAAAGGTGATTAACTATGTAATGGGATAAAAGAGGACTATAAGGGATCTGGAAGTAGCAATCACAGAAAATAGCTTCTGCTTCTAGGACTGATGGAGATGAACCAGGAGGGAAGGGTATGACTGCTACAGGAAGATGTAGCCTGTGGGGGATGAGAAAATCTGCCAGAGGGTGGCAAACTTGGGTCAGAGCTACTCTGTAGAAGCAGACTCACTTGTCGGAGAGTGCAAATGAAGCCAGTCCATAGGGCTACTTAGATGAGTTCTAGCGAGCTTCCCACACACCAGAACTTGGTGGCTGCTGCACCAAGAAATAGCACATTGGAAGGAATTCCCTTCTTTCTACTATTGCCTCCTAGTGTCCTTCCAGTATTACCTATTTTATCTAATGACAAATCTTAACACTAAACCATCTGGCAAAGGAGAAGTGTTTACAGGGTCCAGCCCTTGTATCACAAAGCTGGGGCAGGAAAAAAAAAAAGATAATAAATTGGTAACTGGCAGTCTATCCTTTGGGCAACTCAGCTTCAATATGTATCTTCCTGCACACATTTAAACTTCTAAACAACAATGAAACAACTCTGTTTCCACCTAACAAAGCTGTAGTTGTTCTTTGTACAAGGAAGCAGTGCTCACACTTTCTCCAAACTGAAAATAGTCACAATAGACATTATACCCATTGCTGACTGTATTCAGTACTTTCAAATTTGGTCATAGTTCCATTGAAAATTTTGTTACTTAATGGCTAAATTATAAAGTTAATTTTCTTTTCTTAAAACATTTTTTCCTAATGTTTTATTTATTTTTGAGGGGGGGTGGGCAGAGAGAGAGGGAGGCACAGAATCTGATGCAGGCTCCAGGCTCTGAGCTGTTAACACAGAAACAGTGAGATCATGACCTGAGCCTAAGTCAGATACTTAACTGACTGAGCCACTCAGGTGCCCCTACAGAGCTAATTTTTAGCAACTTGTATATATAAAATAATAAGGGAAGGAATAAGAGAGAAGAAAATAGTTACAATTTACAAATAAATACGTACACAAAAAGAAAATATGTAAAACTGATATAATCCTTGTAATTGGTCACAAAGTCATAGTTGATATTTCTCCCTTCTTACTTATGTTTTTCTTTGCCCTGAGCCAGAAACTTAAGTTTCTAATAGGGTAACCCAAAATATCCTAATAGGGTGACCCAAACTGTCATTTCTGAAGGGTCTGAATCTTCAAGAGTCTTAACTTTTCCTTTTGTTGGCTATAGTTTTCCCTTAACCTTCACTATTGGGCTTGGAAGTATTCTGGGTTCCAGAAATAGTTTTCTTTGTCCCCTACGTGTAGGGGCAACTCAATTTCTCACTGGCAGTTGTGATCAATCACTCCAGTCTGTAGAGTAACTCTTTTTTTCCCCTTGCCTGTTGGTTCAGCATAAAGATTCCCACATAGCCAAGTGGTGGTCTCATCTTCCAAATCAATAAAGCCATCATGCCCTTGATAGAAGCACTTCCCCATTGGGAACTAAGATCTCCAAACCAGAAGAGTTCATGGTTGCTGAATGGGAAGTGAAAAATTCTGCCAATGTTTTTTTTTTTTTTTTTTTTTTTTAAGTATAATAGTGAGAGGAGCTTCTCTCCCTCCTACTCTTTGATTCAGAGGGTATATATATTCTGGCTGTGTGGAAGATAGCACCACATAATGGCTTCTGATTCAAAGCATGTATTTTAGCCTGTTAGACCCCATCTTTTCAGGGTGCTGTCTCACAATTGATACTATAACTGAGTTTTCAGTAAGCCCTTCCACCTTTCAATTCAGTCAGCTGCTTCTGGGTAATGGAGTATTGTGGGAGATTCTATGGGCATGAGCCTATTGCTATACTTTCTTTGCTGCCAAATTAGTTCCTTGATCAGACACAGTTCTGTGAGGTGTATATCTATCATCTAAGCACCATGAACCCCCACTCTGGTGGGACACAGTGGTGTTTTGGATTCTTAGGAATTAACTTCAATTCAGAGCCTGTATCTACCGATCCCTTAATAGTCTGGGTATTTCCTTTGCTCCAGTGCCCAGCTACTGGTAAATGGCTACAGATATCCTCAGGGAAGTCCTAGAGGAATGTTTGCTGTATATACTTGTGGCCATTCTGCAGAGTGTCTCCCCTTTAACCAATGGTCTCGGGATCTGTGAATTGGCTTAGGACTAGAAACTGGATGAAAGATCATGAGTCTCCATTGCGATGACTCAAACCAGATCTTGAACCAACAGAACTAGAAGTTTTTCAGTTATATAGATCCAGGTTGGCAAACATTTATTTATTTATTTATTTAAAAATGTTTAATGTTTATTTATAAGAGAGAGAGAGAGAGAGAGAGAGAACAGGTGAGGGGCAGAGAGAGAGAGAGAGAGAGAGAGAGAGAGAATCCAAATCAGGCCCCAGGCTCCAAGCTGTCAGCACAGAGCCTGATGTGGGACTTGAACTCACAAACTGTGAGATCATAAACTGAGCTGAAGTAGGACACTTAACCGACTGAGCCACCCAGGCACCTCTGGGTTGGCAAACTTTTTTTTTAATGAAATTTATTGTCAAATTGGTTTCCATACAACACCCAGTGCTCATCCCAAAATGTGCCCTCCTCAATACCCATCACCCACCCTCCCCTCCCTCCCAACCCCCATCAACCCTCAGTTTGTTCTCAGTTTTTAAGAGTCTCTTATGTTTTGGCTCCCTCCCTCTCTAATCTCTTTTTTTTTTCTTCCCCTCCCCCAAGGACTTCTGTTAAGTTTCTCAGGATCCACATAAGAATGAAAACATATGGTATCTGTCTTTCTTTGTATGACTTATTTCACTTAGCATAATACTCTCCAGTTCCATCCACATTGCTACAAAAGGCCATATTTCATTCTTTCTCATTGGGTTGGCAAACTTTTAATGACAAAAGCCAAATAGTAAAAATTTAGGCATTGTAGGCCAAACAGTCCCTGTCACAACTAATTAACTCTACAGGTATGGCAGGAAAGCAGCCATAGACAGTATGTAAATATATGGGTGTAGCTGTGTTCCAATAAAACTTTATTTATAAAAATAAGTAAGGGCTGGATTTGGATCATGGGTCATAGTTGACTCCTGTCATGGATCTAGCAATATTTTAATAGGAGATCTCTTTTATTACTATACAATCAATTAGCCACCACTTGAGATCCCAATTGGCCAAAAGCATTCTGATTACCTTTGTTCCTGCTCCCCTTATTTATTTATTTATTTTTTCAATATATGAAATTTATTGTCAAATTGGTTTCCATACAACACCCAGTGCTCATCCCAAAAGGTGCCCTCCTCAATACCCATCACCCACCCTCCCCTCCCTCCCACCCCCCATCAACCCTCAGTTTGTTCTCACTTTTTTTTTTTAATTTTTTTTTCAACGTTTTTTATTTATTTTTGGGACAGAGAGAGACAGAGCATGAACGGGGGAGGGGCAGAGAGAGAGAGGGAGACACAGAATCAGAAACAGGCTCCAGGCTCCGAGCCATCAGCCCAGAGCCTGACGTGGGGCTCGAACTCACGGACCGCGAGATCGTGACCTGGCTGAAGTTGGACGCTTAACCGACTGCGCCACCCAGGCGCCCCTGTTCTCACTTTTTAAGAGTCTCTTATGCTTTGGCTCTCTCCCACTCTAACCTCTTTTTTTTTTTCCTTCCCCTCCCCCATGGGTTTCTGTTAAGTTTCTCAGGATCCACATAAGAGTGAAACCATATGGTATCTGTCTTTGTATGGCTTATTTCACTTAGCATCACACTCTCCAGTCCCATCCACGTTGCTACAAAGGGCCATATTTCATTCTTTCTCATTGCCACGTAGTACTCCATTGTGTATATAAACCACAATTTATCCATTCATCAGTTGATGGACATTTAGGCTCTTTCCATAATTTGGCTATTGTTGAGAGTGCTGCTATAAACATTGGGGTACAAGTGCCCCTATGCATCAGCACTCATGTATCCCTTGGGTAAATTCCTAGCAGTGCTATTGCTGGGTCATAGGGTAGGTCTATTTTTAATTTTCTGAGGAACCTCCACACTGTTTTCCAGAGTGGCTGCACCAATTTGCATTCCCACCAACAGTGCAAGAGGGTTCCCGTTTCTCCACATCCTCTCCAGCATCTATAGTCTCCTGATTTGTTCATTTTGGCCACTCTGACTGGCGTGAGGTGATATCTGAGTGTGGTTTTGATTTGTATTTCCCTGATAAGGACCTGCTCCCCTTTATGTAGTAAATGTGTTCACCTTGTCAGGCAGTGACATGCTGTCTCTTGATCTTTCTAACTCCAGGATTTCATTGAGCCTATTGAAATCAGTGTAGCATCCCCCATGGCCATATCTAGTCTATAAATGAGAGTAACTACAGAGCTTTGAAAGGATGCAGGTACTCCTTCACTAATTTATTTCTCAATATCTTAGTGATGGGAGGGTCTTCTAAGCCTTCTCAGGGAATGTGGTTGAGGGTATGGGTATGCATATTACACATGATAAGTACATATCAACATTTCCATCTTCCTAAACCTTCAGATACCTTCCTTCATATCAGATCATTGAAACTATGGCATCTCTCATTAAGCAGAGGACATTACTGAGTCCAAGAGTCAGTAGACCACCTAAGTAAGGTGTCAGAGCCACTTCCATCTGCATAATTTGAAATACAAAATCTGAGGGGCGCCTGGGTGGCTCAGTCGGTTGAGCGTCCGACTTCGGCTCAGGTCATGATCTCGCGGTCCGTGAGTTTGAGCCCCGCATCGGGCTCTGTGCTGACCGCTCAGAGCCTGGAGCCTATTTCAGATTCTGTGTCTCCCTCTCTCTCTGACCCTCCCCCGTTCATGCTCTCTCTCTGTCTCAAAAATAAATAAACGTTAAAAAAAAATTAAAAAAAAAAGAAATACAAAATCTGAAATCTCTAGTAAGTACATACAAAAAAATTAATTTGGTTTGATACAGAGTTATATTCCACTCTCCATGTTCTTTTTTTATGTTTATCTATTTATTTTAAGAGAGAGAAAGAGGAGCAGGAGAGGGGCAGAGTGACTGGGAGAGAGAGTGAATCCTAAGCAGGCGCTAAGTTGATGAGGGGCTCGATCTCATGAACTATGAGGTTATGATCTGCACCAAAATCAAGAGTTAGATGCTTAATCAACTGAGCCACCCAGGTATCCCTCTACTCTCCATGTTCTAACTCCCTTAGAGTACACTCCCACATATTCCTAGGTTTACAAGTCATAATTTAGAGTACAAGCCATTTCCTCTTGGGTCATACTGTGTGTCTGAGTCCCTGACACATGCTGAGATTTGACCCAAGTTGTGGGTCTAGAAGCAATAAGAGGTGATGATAGTGCATCTTGAGGAGAATAAGCATCCCTTTCAAGACATCTGCCTTAGATGACGTTATCATAGTTTTCCAGCAAAGGAAGGCTAGTCACTGTAGCACTTATCTGCTTCTGTTGCAAAGGGATGCTCAGAATGACTTAGAGATTTTAGAATCTCAACTTCATTTGAATCCTACCAGATTTCTCCATCCATGTTTCGAGGTCTCATTATTTCTGAATCAGTGTTCTAACTTTCACTTAAGAAGCTTGTGAAGGCTGTGAATCCAACTGCTATTGTAATTCAACCACTTTCGCAGTTAAATTAGTGCTTGATATTCAGCAATATTAGTTATAAGAAATAAAATATTATATTAGGACTGTGGTAGGAGCTTTCCGATTCTCAGGTTATGATCCTGAGCCTTTTTCTTCCCATAAGTAATGCAATGTACTTGGGAAAGTCAGTTCCACACCACAATCCTTGTCATTACTACTGCCATAATAATAAATGCAGCAGCTACTTGGGCTCCCAAGGCATTAATTAATACATCATCATAGGTGGCAATTTTATTAACTGGGATGTCACTCTACGTCACGGATAACCGGCATCCAATTTCCACTAACAAAGAACTTAGTACTGCCCTCAGATGCTAATACATGACCAAACTCACTCTCAAATTCTATCGTTGAGAGTCTGTCTCTCCAGAACATTCTAGTATCAATTCTATATCAGGGTTCAATCAGGAGACAGACCCCACACCAGTAATTTGAGTAGAAGAAATTTAATATAAAGAATTGTTGCTTATAAAAAGGGTTAGCTATCAAACTAGAAGAAAAAAGTAGCTACTATCTCTAGGGCTGAGGGAGAGTAGTTTAGGAAGGAACTAAGAACTTAGAAAAGCTCTCCTCACCACTCACCTCAAGGCTGATCCAGACATTCTTGGAGAGGCATGGCTGCTACAGGATCACACAGCCTGCTAGTGCTAAGGGAACTTGCCAGAGGGCATGGGTCAGAGAAGGTCCATAAACATGGCCTGTTGGGTGGTGGAGAAACCTGCTGGAGGTCATCAGCAGGCTGGAGCTGGTATGTAAAGGCTACTGAGATGACCAGTACCAAGCCTCCCACATACTGCTCCATGGCTATATGCCTAAAAATAACACACTGAATTGTGAAAGGAAGTCCCTTTATTTTGCAATGGTTTTTCAGTGCCCTCTATTGACAAAGACTGTACTAAGCATTGAGCCAGCTGGCAAAGGAGAAATGTTTATGTGGTTGAACTCTAGTATCACAGAGCAGGGTAAAAAGCATAGGTTTAGTGCTTAGCAGCAATAAATTGATAACTGGCAAAGGGATGAATACATTTTATGTGTTTAATGGACAGCAAGAAGGTGATTATAGCTGGAAGTGAGTGAGTGGGATGGGACAATGGTGGGAAATGAGGTCTGAGAAGTAGAGGGGTAGGTGAAGCCAGATGCTTAAGGCTTTATAGATCATGGTAAAGACTTTGGATTTTAATCCAAATGTGATGAGAAAGCATTAGACAGTTGAGAGCAGGGATGTGATGTAATCTGATTTATTTAAAAAGGTCAGTCTGTGGACATTTGATTTTAGCAGCAAAAGTGGAGTTAAAGGAGGCTCTGTTTACCAAGTGCCAGCTAATCCATGCTCCATCTTCTTTAGGCTGCACTCTCTTCTGGGTTCTAATCAGAGCAACCAAAGGTCTTCATTGGATGGACAACTAAGGGGCCAGAACTTCTTTATTCTCAAAAGTCCTAGTTATAGACAACATGCAATGTAGCCACCCTAATACTAACATATCTCAAATTCTCTCCTTTCCTGAGCACAAGCCTGACATTTTAAGATTATTAGGTAGAATTTCTAGAGGTGACTGCCACTCATTGCTATGTTTGGAGAATGCCTGAAGTACAGGTAATTCATCAAGATCCTCTTCCTCAACACCTCAGAGTCTTCTCTTTCTTGTTCCTCCTATATCCTATCAGTCCCAACCCATTAGTCTGATCCCTGATGTAGACTGCCGACATTCCTCTAACTTAAGATGCTCTAGAGAGGACTAGGGGAGAGTCCCACTGACAGTAGCTTGACTTTGAGGACTACCAAATCTTCAAAGGAGTTTTCAGAAGTCTTTCCGGTAGTCTTAGTCTGGAAGACTAAGAAGAAGAAACATAAGAAGATGTTTAAGATGGCAGCCATGTGTAGAAGGTCAAGCCATCTTTCATTTCTCACTGGATCTTAGAACAGAGGCCAGATCACTTGCTTAATCTGACTTCATTGCTTCCCTAGACAAATCAAAATTCCTAGGTGGGTGAAATAGAAGTTTGCCTCACGATGCCTCTGGTTCTGTTACCTAAACCTTTACCTTCTTGCATATTTTGTTGTACTTTCCCTTCTGTCTCCACTCTCCCTCCTCAGTGCTGACAACGATTGCTCCCATTTCCCATCAAAATCTGCTCTCAAATCTTTTACTTATATCCTCTAAGGCCTTTGGTTTCCCCTGGAATGTAATGGAATGAAAGAAGCTTAAAAATTTTCCTCTCCCAGGGACCATGCATTTTAATAGAAATCAGTCTGATACCAGCAATTTGAAATGTTTGGTCTAAATAAGAACAACTTGGAGAGCTTGCTGAAATGCATATTGATGGGCTCCAACCTCAAAGTATCTGATTTAATAGCTTTGAGATGAGGACAAGTTTGTGGGTAAAACAAGAATATGTGTTCTTTCTAAACGATTTTTTAAAGTTTATTTATTTATTTTTGAGAGAGAGAGAGAGAGAGAGAGAATGAGAGAGAGACAGGGAGAGAGGAAGACAAAGAATCCCAAGCAGGCTCTGCACCAGCAATGCAGAGCCTGATGCGGGGCTCGAACACAGGAACCGTGAGATCGTGACCTGAGCCAAAATTAAGAGTCAGTTGCTTAACTGAGTCACGCAGGCACCCTAAGAATCTGTGTTCTAATCAAGTATCCCAAATGATTCTGCCAGGTGGTTCAGAAACCACACTTTGATAATACCTAAGTTAAAAAGAGGAGACACAAATGATAGAATTGCATGTGTCAGTTGTGAGAAGAGAAGGCTTTACTGAGTATCAAGAATTATGTCACACAGATAATGGTATTCAAATATATAACTATATTTTCTGATTCCGAAATTGTGTCACATGGAATCTCAGTGGAGCATCATTGAAACACTTGGGCTTAAATTGTCAACCTTTGTGATGGGGGATTTTGATGTTCTTTGAACTTCTCAAGAGTGCCAAATTCTGCCCTGCCTCTCCTCTCTGTGGGATTCCCCAGGAAATTATATACATAGCATTGTAGTCAGTTGGAAAGTAAATGTTACTCTATCATTAGCCAGAATAATGTCTGATAATGTACAACATAACGCTCTGTGAAGGCTGGATTGGAGCCCGTCATTTTAGCTCTTGGTGAGTTCAGAGTCTTCTGCTCCCCCACTTTTCACAGACTAATTCTTGGGCTAATATATCCCTATATGCTGTGAAGAGCAAAAGATTGAGGGACTGGTGAGCCACTTACCTGGCAAGCCATATGGAAACAAAGGGAGAAAAAAATAAGAAAGAGAGATTTGTAGAAAGAATGCTTAGTTCTGCTCATTACATGGAGGTTAGAAAATTAAAGGACAAGAGGGAGTGTCATGTATGTATACTGATTTTTTTTTTTTTTTACCATGCAGTAATTCAGCCCATTAGCAAGTGCAGCCCAGTTAATATCTAGTACTCTCACCTCTTTCTTGTGAGGACAAAGGAAGAAATGGGCAGAAGTAGACCTGATATAGGAAGAGTGTTTGAAGGCCAGGCCAGGCTGAAAGAGCTGACACCAAATTATAAAGCAGAAGTGAGGCCCTGCACACAAAAGGGATGACTCAATTTGGTGATGTGCTCCTACGGTTATGTTTAATTCCTGCCATGGGCTGTCCCTCCACTCCTTTTACTCCCATTCAGGAAAGCATACAAAATGCAAGGCAGAGTAATTTCATTATAGGGTGAATCCTGAATCTATTCTCATTGGTTAAAGGTATCATTTACAAACTTTGGTGCTTTAATAATGACTGGATCTGCTGATGGGTTGTGACCTTGTGGGCAGGGCCCTGTGGAGTGTCCTCCCAGCCTGCTCTGGTAGCTACCGTCCCCAGCTCTTTCACTCCTCTGTTCTCTTCATAGGGCCCTAGACTTCAGAGCTTAGGGTATGGGTGGTGGGCTAGGGAGGAGGGAGGCTCTGGAGAAGTAGGGAAGTTGGCTGATGTCCTTTAATTCCTAAAATGGACTTGAACATCCAACGGTGGGAGGGTTTCTGTTGTTATAATTGTATTCAACTAAGACACATGGATTTCTGGGACAAATTATTTTTACACAGGGAATTATTCTGGAAGCTTTGTCAGAGCCAGTTTAATAATAAAACAGAACCCAAAAAAAAGAACCTTGAATTTTTAATCTTTAATATACATAATCTGATCTTCCCCCTCCCTCCTTCTTTTCTCCCTTCCCTTCTTCCTCCCTTCTTCCCTTCATTCATTCAAAACCAATTTTATGCCTTTCCAAATATTGTGGGGGGAGGGGGGGAAGATGCTCTTCTGTTTTGTGGATTATCCATTCAATTCCTCCTATTCTCTTTCCTTGTCAACTTTGTTTTTCTGTTAACGTTTTCATTGGAAGGAGTGAATAAATTGCTGAAATAAGGTTAGAGATTATCATCGGCTTCAGATTTCACATGTTTTCCCGGCTCCCACCCCTCTGGAGGTTCTGAGAGGGTAATCTGGCAGTTAAGTGTATTTTTATAACCTGTAGGAAACACAAGAAGAGGAAGGATGTGGAAGATACGATAAAACCAGTGTAGACATTGTTAAGAAATTTATTTGCAATTCTTGTTTTTTGTTTTTTTTCTTTGTTTTTTAAATAACATCATTCCTTAGATAAAAATGCAATCTTACAGGAATATACATAGCGTCTCACACAGAGATGACCCTGAAGCTCTTCTCGAAAGGTTACCCCTTCTAGATTCCCTGGCCTTTCTCAAGGGCGAGAAGGCGCAGCAGGCGAGGCCTTTGACAACGGGATTAGTTGATGATTACAAACTGTACAACAGTATTTACAACAGTAAGACTGTGAAGTCGTGGAGCCTGGAGAGGAGGGGTGTGCAGGGGTGTGGGGGGTGGTGACAGGCAGTGGGATGACGATGGAGGCACCGTTCATCTTTCTGTGATGCTCGGAGAACAAGCATGATACAAATTGGTTCAGGCCTGAGCAAGAGGACATGAGGAGAGGGGGATGTATCTGGAGCCTCTTATGTGGACGGAAATTTTGCTTGGCAGCTCTAGGGTATTAAAACAAGATGATTATGAGAGTAACAGACATTCCAGTGCTTCATCAGCTGGGGACCACCACCCAATTTCTTAACAAACTTGTGTGTTTTTCCACAAGTTGTTCTCAACTACTACCATCACAGATTTGTCCAAATTTGTTTATGCCTTTGATACAGCCTATTTGGTGCTAGACCTCATTCCCATGAGGCTCTAGGAGAACAGCATATGTTCTGGGCAGGGCAGAAAGCGGCTATGGGGTAGTGCATAATCTAGTTGAGAAACCAAGAGATGGATTCCAAACTTGGGGGAATGGGATGCAGCTTGATGCATGGGTGGTGTAATGTGTGCAAGCAGAAAAGAGCCCATAGCATTTGGGTCACTGGAGTTGCCTTACAAAGGAGCCCTTTGCACAGGGTTGTTTGTTTACCGTCTACCCTTGATTCCCAAGTTTAGTTTTTTTAAGCTTTAATGTAGTTTCCCCATGTTGGGAAATCTTAGGGGGAGGGGGCTTGGTACAGGATGCAGTGACCTGTCCTCTTTTGTTCCTCCTTGACTCTACAGAAGGGAGCCTTCTCTTCTCTTCCTTCCTGGTTGCAGGCTCAGGAAAGATTTCATGCAGGGGGTCTGAAACCTGCAGCCCTCAGCATCCCTTGGCAGTGACTCAGTGCTGAGGCTGGTGCCCACTCACCCTCATCTTCCTCATTCCTCTGCTTATACACTCCGGGGCTCCAAGAATATCAGAACAAGAGTTCTTCAGACTTAAACTGAAAATAGGAACCATCCTATTTCCACAGTTCTTCACATAGAAATTACCTTCCCTTAAGACGTACAACCTCTTCCATCAAGAGACTTTTCTGATAATGATCTAGGTGAAAAATTTTCTTATGTATGAAGTACATGAGTGATTTTTGGATGGCAAATTTGTAGTAAATGTCTGATTTATGGTAGATTAAATGTCATGCTGCCCTTTCTAGGAACCTTATGAAAGTCATTAGATTCTGGGAAATGGGGTGTATGGGATGTTCCCCAAAAGAGAGTATAGCTGTGGAGAGGCCAGCATCTGATCTGAAAGGAGAATATTTGGTGATATAACATTTGAAGCTTTTGTTTAATTTTCTCGTGTTTGTCTTGTCTTTCTTAATTTAGTAGAGATTTAGGGGATTTTTGTGGACAGTCCCAACTCTGACTCTGCTCTCAGTGTTGAATAGATTTGTTCAACTCACCCAATATATCCTTCTGGCAATCTCTAATTCCCTTTCAGAGACCCATCAAAAGGCTTTTCTAGAATACTGGAGAGCCAAAGGGCCAAAGGGTCTATACCACTGCATCTGCTGTGGAGCAAGACTCTTAAAATCATGTGAGGGAAAAGTCTTGATTTTAGAAGTAGTAGTATTTCTCAATATAGATAAATAATATTTAGTTCACAGTAATAATAGGTTCAGATGACACTATTTCTACCCAAGGAAGTTATTCTGGTTCTCTCTCCATTTCTCTCTACACAGTGCTCAGTCCTCTGGGAGGACAATATCATGTGTGCAGAGCTCAACCCCTTCACTAGCACCTGTTCCTTAAGGAAGTGTGTGTGTGTGTGTGTGGTGTTCAAATATCTCCCCAACCATGTGGAAGTCTGGCAGAAACCACCTGTTCTATTGGTATCTGGCTTCAAAGCAAAGTTTCATTGCTTTGAAATAAAAAAAAATAAAGTTAAAACCAGAACTAGTTTCACAAAGAAACTATGTAAGAATCTGCACATTGGACTCCTCTCAACTCTTCTGTTGACTAGACTGGGGGGTGGGGAGAAAGAAAAAGGGGGGTTGGGCAGGAAGCTGGAATAGAGAGAATGGCTTGGGGAATGGAAAAGAGGCCCTCTCTCTCCCTGACAGTTGTAGGACACTTCGTTCCCTTGTCTCTTTTCCTAGTGTCTCCTCAGTGGGAGCTGATGGGGAACCCGGATGTGGTGACCAGGAGCTTCACCGTGAGTGACATTAGGCCTCCCTTCATACCTTCCAACTGACTAGAGTCAGTTTCAGGTGGCATACTGGCTAATACAAGGGGAGGGACACCAGCAGAGAGGAAAGACAGTGTGGCAGATACCCCACATCTAGCCAAATAGTTTGGGAAAACAATGCCAGATGGAAACTTTAGTTTTCTCTTTTTCTAAAGTTGATCCTTGAGGCATCAGCCTCTCTCCTGTTCTTGCCATTGTGGGTGGTTGAACTGGACACTTCTTTCCATAAAATGGGGACAGATGCATAAAGAGTCAAGACATACCCTTTGTTTTGGCCCATTTCCCTTCCTGTTCTCTCTGTGCCAATACTTTCCCCTGACCAGAGCCATGTCTTTTTTTGTTTATTTTTATTTATTTATTTATTTATTTATTTATTTATTTACTAACTTTGGGCTTAAATGAGTCTTCTTGAAACCAGATTGCCCTTTTCTGGTCTCTTTGCTAAATAGTTTCTAACTCTTAGACAATGATACTTCATTTTTTTTTCTAGGTCCCTCAGGATTGAGATGCTTTCATCCTCCTTAGCAACATTTATAATTGTACTTTGATGAGGCTAAAAACCTGACTGCCAGGGTTATTTTGTATGCCTGAACTAGGTTCTTGCTACATATCTTGACCTTTAGGAATGATGGGCATGTATCAACTGGCCTCTATGAAACCCTTTTGATACCTTCCAAACTCTTCATTTTCAGGGTGTTCTTATTTCTCAGAAAGATATTACTTAGGAATTGAAAGGTACACTTCTCCTGTGGTTGCCTTACTATCTTTAAGTGGATGATCAGGAAAAGTTCTGGAAGGAAAATGGCTGTGAGAAAATGATAGCTTCACTCCAGACAAGCCCCTGAGATTTGGAAGCAGCGTCATAGGATAAAGACAGAGTAAGGAAGCCTTGTTCCTTTGTCCTTGGACCTCCCAGTCAGAGGGCAGCCTGTCAGACTTAGAAGGTGAGGGGAAGGACTATAACTAATTGCCTGTGAAGCAAAGCAGAGAAAAATTCATGGATCAAGCCAAAATCTAGGAAAATATTCTTCTCTTTCTGCTCAAGACCAAAAAGAACTTTCTAGAAACAGACAGAAAGGAGACAACTGAAAATCACACACATGACTCCTAAAAAGCCAAAGTGTGGAAATAAAAGAGTCTGGGTCATTCAGAGGACAAATAAAAATCGCGTTCACCGCCCCCAGAACTTACATTGCACTTCTTCAAGTCCTGTTGGTCCTCAGCCATTAGCAGCTTTCTCCTGCCACTTAAGGGTTCTCAGATTTGACAGTTATGTTTTACAAGGTCATGGGGTAAGTTCTGCTCTAGGTGGAGGGTAAACATCTAATGGATGAGGTTCAGGATTTCATGACTGATTTAACCAGTCTGTCATGACAAGTATCTTATGTCAGCCCTTTACCAATTGACCATGAGGTCATGCCAGAAAGACTCATGGCTCTAGACAGGGAACTCCCATATGAAACTCCTTTCCTTCATAGAGGCGTAGGGCCAGATGCCCTTGTCACTGCTGACATTGTCCCTATAGGGTGCAAGGCTAGCTGGTCTTCTGACAGAGATGACTATAAAGAAGAAGGGACCTTGTAGGCATGAGTGGTGAAGGGCAAGGGGCATACTTAGGCACAGCCCTGGGGGTAGCTGGCATGAGCCCGGCCTGCAGCCTCTGCAGCTGACTAATGAGATTTGGTGATGCAGAAGAAGTCTAAAAGGAAAAAAGCAGCAGGAAGGCTGAGTGTGTATGTTGTGTGTGTGTTTGTGTGCATGTAGTCAATTAAGATTCCAAATTTCTATCCAGGGACCAAATGTACAGCAAGAACCAGATATTAATCCAAAAGGGCTCCCCTCTCCATCATAATTAAAATCTTAGCAGCACAGTGGCAGACATCTTGGGAAACTAGACAAAGGATGACACCTAACTAATTTCTAGAAGGACTTCACAGCACTGAAAACAAACCAAAAATGTTTGGATGGGTTGGGCTTGGAGAAACAGGAAGAAACCCTCCTGCTTCTAGACAATAAGTTAACCTGGGAGTATCTGGCACATTTCTCCACTTTTTCATGAATCAGTCCTTGAAAGTGAAATTCATCTTCATTGGGGTAATGGACTTTCTCCAACTTTAATTTCTAGGCTGCTCATATAAGGGCTGAGAGCACACTGGGACCAGAAGACATTCAATGAGTAAATCCTGGATGAATGGTTGGGTCCTGTTTTCCCCAAATCACTTCCTTTTCAACCATCATTGTTGAACTCTATTTGAAGGAAACAGCACCAATAGGATGATGTTCTAGGTAGACACAAATGGGCATAAGAGATGCTCCCACAAAGTCTCTGGTTCCACTATCACTGTGAACTCCTGACACGTCCTCCCCAGTCCTGGTCCCTTCCATGGCTGCCACACACACGAGGGTGGGTCTGGAAGAAATCCTGCTCCAGAGAGGAAGAGATGAAGTGAATAAGACAGAGCTGACGTTTGGATGGACAAAGATTTTTACCTGGTTGCTGTTCTCTGGCCCCTGCCGTCTGAGTTTGGGTAGAGCAGTTGCCAGGGGGAGGACTCCCTTCCCTCCAACCAGCCCGACTCTAGTTCCATCCTCTCAAGTCAGTGTACACTTTCCTGAGGAAACCACTGAGGAAAGTTTGTGCGGTGAAAGTGAACAGAAAAGCCAGCCACTTTTCCCATGGGGGACGTTGACGCCAGCCTGGTGATGTCCCCTCATGGTGAAGGAGTGTCCCTAGAGAAAGTCCAAATCAGAGAACTGGAGCAGAGTGGATAGAACGAAGACAGGAATAAGACATGTCCTGGTCTCTCAAAGCAAGATGTAGTATGAATATACTTATATAGTTTTGGAAAAATTGAGGGAAATGGAAGCGAACACAAGATATGCAAAACAGTAATGTCCAAACCTGTTTGTGGATCGCGGGGTAATGATTTACACTGGTGATACCTTTGCTCATTGTAAAAATTAAAAGAATATTCGTTCCCTTTCCCCCAACCACATATAGAAAAGCACTTCAGAGTTCAAGGGTAAAGCTTGTCACACTTCAAATACAAAATGATTTACTTACATGCAGCAAAATATACAAGAAGTGAATTCAAAAACAAACTTAATTCAATTCATTATATTCGCTTGGCACAATTGCAATTCAGTTTTAAAAAAATATTTGTAAAATACTGAAACTGACCTGAATTCAAGTATAACAGTTTCTTCAACAGAAACATTATCAATGCAATAAAACATTACACGGAATATATCGAAGCAAAACGCCTTCTTGAGTTTTTCCCTTAAATTTCTCTGTTTTTTTTTTTAAATACAGTTTTAATGCCAACACAACTCACAATTGTATTTTTAAAATGAATATTATTGCATTGTTTTTGCATATCTTGTGGGACAGAAAATGCAAAGAGTTACTGATTCCCGTTTCAGAAGCAGAGACAGTGGTTTGTTTTTGCTTTCAAATGGCCCCAGATTCAGATCTCCCCACAGTTAGACCAGAAAGGGGGAGCGACACACTCATTCACGCATGGGCGCACTGCATGGGTGCACATACACACGTAGGACATGTGCCCAGACAACCCACTACACACACACACACACACACACACACACGTAGCACACACACTCACAGAGACTCTCTCATCCGTGCTTCCGCTCTCTGGCACCCACGGATACACCCAGCATTAAAAAGAACCCAACTCAATCACCCATATGTGCAAGACCACATCAAGTGCATTACTTTAAATTATAAAACCAAACCCAAAAAATTGTTGTTACTACCTACGGAAATTATAACAAATTATTGCGCATACACAATGGCTGGTAAAACTCGGACTACAGCGGCTCCACAGAACCCACCGTAGAAAAAGAAAACCACAATCGTTTAAATAATACAGTAAAACCAAACCCGATTTACATTTGCAAAAGTGAAAACAGTAAGGTGGGTGGCTACAAAGCTTTGTAAACACTTCTTCCTCCCCTCCCCCTGGGAAAACAAAATGAAAATAAAAACCAAAAAAACGAAAACTGCAACATGCTATCAAGAAATATGTCAAATCACAAAACAAAAGAGCGCTCAACAGAAGCTCAGCACCACCTCGTCGCGTCAAGAACTGGCTGCCCCTTCCCTGGCAGGCAGCGCCAGCTGCCCCTCCCCGCCAACGCAGGCCCAGCCGCCATTCTGGAGCTGGGAGCACAGGGCAGGCAAGGTGAGCCTGACGCAGACGAGTGGGCGTGGCCGGGGCCTCGGCGGTGAGGCTGCCACGCACCCCTCGCCAGCCGCTCCGGGTTCCCGAGCTCCTGCAGCCTCCTGCTGTTCCTCCTCCCTCTCTGGGATGGGGCTGGGTCCTCGCTGAAGTCCTACCCCTGCTTCCTTCTGCAAATCCACAGGGCCCTGGCTCTATGGAGACAGTGAGGCTCATACAGAATATGTGCAAAATGATTTTTTTTTTTTTTTTTTTTTTTTTTTTTTTACAAGCAAAGTTGACACCCGTTTGACATAGGGTCCTTTTGGTGAGGGCTACCGCAGGAAGCTGAGGTTCTCTTTCATGCCCGGAGGCGAGGGCAGGCGTCTCTTCTCTTGCTCTCCCTCCCTGATTCTTCCACTCCTCCTCACCACTCTACCTCTGTGCACACAACACAAACTGGGATTGCTGCCTTCCATGCCCCCGAAAAACTGGCTCTCCACCACCACCCAACTCTGCGTCTTGTCCCAACGAAATGAATGAAGACGCTGTTCCGGTTAACTCCAGGTCACGAGAACAGTGAGGCACTTCTGAAACGAACCCATTAGGAACATTGAAACAAATAAAAAACCCAGCATCTCCCCAGCCCTAGCTACTACAGGCTGCCGACGTGGGCTCTGCTGTCCTGGAGCTCCTCCTCGCTCTTCCGACACGCCAGGGTGGGCGCGCAGGTCTCGCCCTCTTGGCCCTCTGCTCTGTCCTGCCCTGGGTCCCTGCAGTTAACAAAAGGTAGTAGGGTGCCATTGGGGCTCTGCTGGGCGCCCCCACTGAGGATGTTGTCTGCGGCGTTCTCCATCTCCTCTATGGTCATGTCACAGGCGTCAGCCAGCTCCTGGGTTGTGACCTCAATAAACTTGGGATCTTGAGCAAACTGCCCCAGTCCTTCTGAAATCAAGACCTGAAGTGGGAAGGGAGGACCATGAAGAAGAACCAAAGAGGAACATTATTCCTGGAGCTTGACTCTTCTCTTTAGGGCTAGGGCAAGGGGCATATAATTGGTACCTTTGAGAAGTGTGTGTGTGTGTGTGTGTGTGTGTGTGTGTGTAGGGGTGCTCACAGGAAAGGAGTGGACACAGAGCATTGCCCAAAGGAATCAGGGGTGCGTAGGTTGGAGTGGAGATGTTTTGGCTGGGGCACTCAAAAACTGTTGTCAAACACATGAGAACTCAGCTTACAGAGGGGGCCAGAGGGGTGCTGTTGGGCCTTTGTCTAAGGTAGAACCCAGCCCACCCTGTCTTTTCTCCTCCCTGCCACCCCCACATGCCTGTCATATTATTCTTGCCAAGAAACCTTCATCCTCCTTTTGTGAAACTTGTTAACCTTTTGTTACCTTGTGCCCCTTGCCTATTGCTGGCTGGCTGCCTCTGTGGGAGAGGATTGTGGGGAGGTGTGCAGAACGGCATGTCTGCACCTGCTTCTGTTCCCGCTCCAAAGGCCAGCAGGTGATCCCAGAGCTGCTCCCTCTTTCCTAAAGGCTGCTTTAGTGACTGGCTCTGAGCCAAGGGGAAGGTATTCATAATGAAGCCTGGAATGCCTTCCTCCCAGTTCCATTTGTCCTGCTCCCCACCCCATCACTCTTTATTTCCTCTCCTGCTTAAGTTTTCTTCAGAGCTCCCACCCTGTGGGACATGCCACACACATGTTTATTTATTGTCTGTGTCTCCTCACCACAGCATGAGCTCATGAGAGCAAAAACTGGTGTCTCAGCTATATCCCCGCACTTAGAACAGAGCCTGCACGTGGTCGGCACTCAATGGAAATCTGTGAACTGAATGAGGGATAATCAAGGTCAAGTGAAGAACAGGGTTTTGGAGCTAGAAGTGACCTTAGAGGTCATCTGGTTTAACTCTCCACCTCCTGCACAACAGCCTGACGACTGGATGGGCGGTGTCTCTGCCTGCATGTGTCCAGTGATGGCGGGCTCACCCCTTTATAGGAAAGCCCTCCTCATTTGGGAAAAGCTCTGTTGGAAAGGTCTTCCTCATGTGACCTTGAATCTGCTCACCTGGCAGGTTGATCTGCCGCTCCAGGCCTGCACTTAAGAGCCCCTGCCCAGGACATGAGGGGCCTCACAGGTTTGAGATGCCTATCGTGGCCTCCTAGGCTGTCCCCCCTCCAGGTTTGCTTCCCTAGTTCCCCCGACAGTTCTCATAGGAAATGGCATTTAGGGACCCTGCCAACCCCTGGCTGTGTTCCCCTTTGGGCTTGTTCCAATTTGTCACAGTCCCCCAAAATGTGGTGCCAGGAGTGCATTAGCTGCTCTGGCCAGGGCAGAGCATGGAGGAGCTGGAAGCATTCTTGTTCTAGAACAGTGATTCTCACCCCTGGCTGTGCATTAGAATCATCAAAGGGCTTTTAAAAATATCCATTTAATGTGTCCTAGGTTTCCGAAGCTCCTGGGTTATTCTAATGAGCCCCAGGCTCGAGAACCACAGATACTGATACTGAACAAACCCAGCCCAGGCCCACATTTGCATCTGGAGCAGTCAGAGCTCACCACTGGCTGTAAATTGGCGCCCAGGGCCCTGCTTGGGGTTCACTGGCCTGTGGCAGGGTTATGTTGCTCAGTACTTTCTCCTGCTACAGCAGGCCCGGCCCAAGCAGAAGCCTATAGCGTCTTGTGTGATCACCATTTTCTGCACACCATGCCCTTCTTCAGTAGACCCTGGGAGTCAGGGTCTTTCTGGCCAAGAGACTCGACATCCACTCTACTTGGGAAAGGACCAGATCCTCCCTTCTCCATTCTTCATGCAAAGCCCCCTTGCTGCCCTCAGCCTTTCCTTCCCCCTGTCTGCCTGCTGTGCAGCTCCGGGTCACTTACCGCTTCTACCAGGCTGCTGGCACTGCCGTGGAACTGCCTGCCCTGGGCCCCAGCCTGGCCAGGTACAGTGAGGGACACTGGCCGGGCTCTCCGGATGGTGCTGCCACCTCCACCACAGGGTGTGGGCTCCCCAGACCAGGAGCTGCAGTGGATGGACGGGAAGCTGCTGTTGAGTTTCTCGCTGGATTCGGCACCCTCCAGCCGCAGGGTGGGGATAGGCTGTGGGGGCCAGCCTCGGCTGCCTGGAGTGGCTGGTGGGGTGGCACAGGGCCTGGGGGATGTGCTGGGGGAATGGCTTCTCTGGAGGAGGGGGCTCAGGCCTGCCACCGCCAATGCCTGCGGACACACAAGGAACACGGGTTACTGGAAGCGGTCAGGCCTCTGGCTATTCCTAGCAGCTGTTGTTCCCGGCGATCTCCACCTACCTGGAGCCCACATCCATCATTTTCAGCCCTCTGAATCCCACCCCCCCCATCACGACCCAGTGCTCGTGTCCGCCACCCTAAAATATATTCTGTGATCATGTCCGTCTGCAGTGATCGCCTTCTCCTCCAAATCCAGAAAGTTGCAAAGGAGTGGAATCGAGCTCGTCTGCCTTTCAGCACTGGCCCTATCACCAGTCAGCGGTGAATTCTTTTGCTTTTGGTTTTCTCGTGAGCAGTCTACCAGGAATGCTGCCCTCATCAGCTCTAAAACCGGAACACGAATGCCCTCTATCTACCTATCTTGCAGGGTTGATGTGAGGTTCAAGTGCAATATGGTCTGTGAAGCACCATAAAGTGCTAGAAAAAAAATCAGTGCTTATTGTTTTAATTTTTACAATTAGGCTATTAAGAATGTCCTGCTGATCCTTAGCTCAGCTTGTCTCTGAGCTGTTGTTCAAATCTTACACTGTGCTGTGATTAGACTATTTACATATTGTATCCTCTGGCCTCCATGTCACCACCACAACAATTTCTCTGAGTGGAAGTGTCCATGGGAGAGTGTGCAGTGGGAAAGCCCAGACGGAGAGGAAGAGGAAAGGGAACATGGCGGTGGGTTGGGGGGTAGTGGAAAGGCATGAAGGGGGGAGTGTAAATAAAGCAGAGGTTCCTAACCTCATGATAAGAATAGATGGGTGAAATGAACTTCTAGAAATCTTTTTAAATAGCACATACAGTGTCCCCCCGGCCTGCCTCCCCTGCCCACAGCTCTTGATGGTCCCCAGCCTGGGTCCCTGGTTCCCTGGAGATCTGAGGGAAGTATAAGGCTATGCTCAATACTCCAGAAAGCCCAGTGGAAATCATATGTATGCTGGCAATGCCACATCGGCTAAGCAAAACAGTGGATACTTTGAGCCGAAATCATATCAACTTAGCTGAGCCACACTGGCCATCTTTTGTACATTATAAGTTTTGATTGGCAGTTGAGTGCCCTTGGGTATTAAAAGAAATCATCTAATGCATGGGCCTGTGGTGAGGGAGTATACAATTTGAGAGGTAAAAACTTTAGGAAATTTAGACCCTAATTTGCCCAGAAGTAAGAGACTGGCCTTTGGTTCTTTGAGGTTTGCATTGTTTCTAAGATCCTGAGATTATGTTGGACATTGGTGTCTTGGATTTCACTGGCTCAGTTGGAGTCAGCCATGCCAAGAGGTACCTCAACTGTCAAATCTCTCTGGACCTGCTTTCCTTGAATATCAGTCTCCTCCTGACCATGTTGCTGGCAGAATCTTTGATCATTTCTATGTTTTGGTGTATCTTGCAACTCTGTATAAGTACATCTATAAGTAACGCTATGTAAGTACATCTGCCTGAGTGCTCTGTAGTGTAAGCCAATGTCTGTGGAGGGAACATCTGCACCATTGTAGGAAGAAAGATGAGGCAGAATCCTGGCACTGCTGATCCTTTGGGACCACATGAGGAGCTCCTGTTCAGTATTTGCTACATCTCCACCCTGGGAACTGACACCCCTTTTTCACGTTCTCACTTGCGTGGACAAGTGCCCTCATTGGGGGCTGTTAGGGCCAGGGGTTGGGACTATGAGTGGTCAAGACAGGGAAGACTGAATGGTGTCTTGGGATTTGCCATAATCATGGGGGTTTTGTAGCCTGTGGGGGTGATGGCCAGTGACATATCTGAAAGTTTAGGCTACCTGATGATGAACCAGATGCAAGGGCAGGACTGTCTTCTGAGAGATGTCTCCCCCTTGATTCTTCTGTCGCTTCAGACATTCCAGGTGGAAGGAGGCCCTTCGACCTGCAAAGCCAGCCATAGAACTGTGATCAGCACAGGGAAAGGGGACACAGGCCTGTGAGGCTCATACCCTGGGAGGTGTAGAAGCCATGTTAGTGGCCCTTGGATCACCTTCTCTCTACCATTTGGCTCCCATATCAGGTAGCATATGGTCAAGTTCCACCCAACAAGCCCTGCCCTTAGAATCCTGTCTCATCACTGGGCAGCCACTGTGTGGGAGTTGTCTGAGCCAGGCCATGGCAGTTTCTCAGCCACCAGAATGCCTGACCAGTCATCTGGGGGGTGATACCTGGCTGGTCACATCTGGAGTGAGAGGTGTGAGTATTCACCTAGTGAGGCAGAGCGGAGGAAGCCCCTCTTTGGAGATTGCCGGATATCTCTCTTGTCCTCCTCTGGTGGTGTTAATTGCCGATTTTCATCATCCTGATAGGAGAGCCTGGAACAGAGAACTCCTGGAGCTTATTCCGAGAGGCTGAGAAGTTCCACCCCATAGGGACAGCTGCCACCCCTGAAGGCAGTTTGCTTTCTCCCTTAGCGAAGGGAACTCCCACTTTTTGCTCTCCTAAAGGTTCGGCGAAGGGGCAGCAGGAATTCCCCCCCCACCCCCCAAGGCTGGGCCTGGCTCTCTGGCATCACAGATGTTTCCAGCTCCTCATACACGGTCTGTCTGCTCATGAGCCTTGCATTTCTGATTTGAGGCAGTGGAGGCGATCTTGAGTCAAAGTTGGTGAGAAAGTTGGAAAACAATTTTTGGCCCACAAGATTCTTTCTGGGAACAGCCTAGGCTCTGCTGTTTACATATGTGGGTGCTATTTATCATGAGTACTCCCAATTTCAGCCAAAACTTCTCTCCTTCCCCTAATTTCTCCCTGGCCTGCCCACCCTTCATCATCAGGACACACAAGTGGTTACCTATGACAAACACCCAGTCATCTAGTCAGTGACCAGCAGAGCTGTAAGAGGCCTTAGGGGGCATCTACTCAATGGCTTCTAAGCCTTTTTGATGGAGACTCACAATAAGAAATATACTGCTCGTGGTCCCATATACATAGACACACCTAAATGAACTCGGCTTCTGGAACCATACTTACCTTTATTGCATGCATTGCTCTCTGGTGGCTTCTATGCTACTTTAGTCTATTCTATTTCATCAAACAATGTCAGCTGCAATCCACTAAGTTGATTTCACAGTCCCCAGTGGGAGCAGCCTGCAGTCTAAGAAGACAGGTGCATTCTAACCCCTTCATTTTACAGACAAGGCCACTGACTCTGTTCCTGCTGTGTGACTCCACATGCTTCGAGGGCAGAGACTGTGCTGCCTTCCCTGCTCCTAGCATACTGCCCTTGAGCCTTTGTAGATGTACAAGAAAATTTCTGACTGAAAACCTCCAAGCCTTTCCTCTCATTTTTGACATGGTGAACTCATCCTATTATATTCTCTTCTATCCAAATTGTACCCACTCTTGAAGACCCAGCTTCTGTTTGATCTTGTGCAAGGAGGCTGTTATGGTCACCTTGACCCAGACCTTCTCTGAATGTCTATCCCCCTCATTGCTTGTACCACTCTGTGAACAAGTAGTTAGAAAATCTCCATGTTATCTCCCTCTTCTGAGATCTTAACTAGTTTGTAAAATATCCTTGAGTGCTGAGGCCGGTTTATTCATGCTCTAGCAGAGTGCCTGGATGCACCAAACACTCAGTAAGAGCCAAAATGGAAGGACGCATATGCTTTTACTGATTTCTAGGGTATGTGGCCATGTGAAAATTTGCAGTCTCTACAAATCAAAAGGCTAAAGGGCCGGTCCTTCTTTTAGGGAAGTTACTAAAACAATGCATCTTAAACTTTTTGAATGCAACCCACAGTCATAAATACATTTTATGAGACTCAGTACACACATTAAACAAGTATTTCACTAAATAATACCTTTGTGACATTGGATACACTATTATCTATTGTCTTATTCTAACCTATTCTATGCTATTGTGTACTATATTATTCTTTATTTTAAAATGCTGATCTTGGTCTGGCTTTCTGGAGCCTGGGGAAGTTTCTGAAGGCAGATACAGAGTTGCTTTTCGTGTTTCTTCATTGATTCCAGGATCCTCTGGTCTTCAGCCCCCTGGAGGAGACCATGTTGAGACTGGAGAAGAGGCTGCCTGGAGCTGCTGAGCCTGCTGGGCCAGACAGACAATAAAGGGCCAGCAGGAAAATGTACCAAGACTAAGAACCCAGCATGGGCATCAGCTAAAGTGGATAAACTCCAGCCTTCAGAAGGCTTCAGCCTCTACAAACTCTGGGGAGAATATAGCAGTTAGTGGCTGATAATGTCAGGGCCAGAAAGCTGACTAGACAAAGGTGTGGATGTGATGTTCGGCATTGGAGAGCTCTAAGCACAGTCCTAGCAGACAGCGTGCTGGGATGATGTTACAACCACCAGGCCCAGAACTTCCTTCCAGTCCTGAAGCTGGAGGAAGAAGCCTTCTACCATAGCAACTTCAAAGAGCCAGGCATCAAAGCACTTGTGAGGCCTGTGAAAGAGGCTGACTCAGACTATACATAGGTTGAAAAAAACAATCCCTGTTATGACCCATCCAGCAAAGAAGAGAGCCCCAAATGGTCCAGGGTGGATGTGCAGTTTGTTTGGATGAGGAAGAATTTCAGTATCCTGGCTGAGCTCAAAACCCATCACCAAGCTCACAAAGCCACTGGAGACCCCTTAAAAGAGATGGCTCTCTTCACTCGCCAAAGACTCAACTCAGCCCTGACCTGAGAGGAGTTTGATTTTATTTTGAGCCTAGAGAAAAAGGAGACAAGTTAACTGGGACACTGTTGCTGGAATGGGCAAGACATTACTCCAAAGAAGTTAAGCTTTTATAAGACAAAAGATGGTGTGATGAGGCTTGCATGTTATGTTCACCTGGGCTCATGTCCATAGGTGGTTTTCATGTACCCTTTCCCTTTCTTTCTTTCTTTCTTTCTTTCTTTCTTTCTTTCTTTCTTCTTTCCTTCCTTTCCTTTCCTTCCTTTCTTTTTCTTTCTAAAGATTTTATTTTTTAGTAACCTCTACACCCAACGTGGGGCTTGAACTCATGACCCCGAGATCAAGAGTTGCATGCTTTTCCAATTGAGCCAGCCAGGTGCCCCTCATGTACCTTTTCCAATAAAACATTAATATATAAAAAAGTATCGATCATAACTAAGTAAATGTCACAACCCTCGAATGGGTCTGGACTTGTAGTTAAAAAACGCTTCTCTTAAAAAATTCAAACTGTAAGAGACTCTTAAGGACTGAGAACAAACTAAGGGTAGATGGGGGCTGAGTGATAGGGGAAAGTGGATGATGGGAAGGGAGGAGGGCACTTGTTGGGATGAGCACTGGGTGTTGTATGGAAACCAATTTGATAATAAATTATATTAAAAATTCCAGCACTGACAAAAATCTTGGCCACTGTTTGCCAGCAGTGCCCTCTGCTGGGTAGCTTTATTATAAGAAGCTTCATGAACTTTTATTTGTCAATACATGTATGTGTGTACTGAGTCTCACTCCAAAGTATGTTTATGACAGTTGGTTTCAGTAAAAAAAGTTTATGAAACAATGTTTTAAAGTTTTCCTGAAAGTATTGCGTCACAAGAAAAGCTAAGCTAACTGGGGGATAGTGTGCATGTGTGTGTGTCGGGGGTGGGGTGGGGTGGGGTGGGGTGGGTGGAGACACATACATCCATCTCCCTAATGAGGTGACAGATGCTTTAGGCATCTTCTGATATATGATCTCCTGCTCCCCAAGTCATGCCCAGAGGAGGGATTTCAGGGAGCTTCCCTTCACCCCCAGACCCTTTCCTGCACATGGGCTAGCCTGGGGGCAGAGCTCACATCTCTGTGGAGATCAGGCTGGGCTCGCTGCAGTACTCAGTGTCTTCACTTATCTTCACGTCATAGGTCTCGTCCTGAGAGACCTCCTCCTGACACACCATGGCTATCTGGCTCTCCCGGGAGTGGCACCTGAAGTGTCCAAGATGGAGAAATAAAGTCAGAAACTGCTAATCCCCACCATTCCTTCAGCAGGTGAGGTGGCACACATTGCACATGCACTCATTCACATGTGCAATGCACTCACACAGGGAACACGCACACACACACGTGCACACACACTCACACAAAACCGCTGTGGCCTCTTCCTCCTGCAGTCGCTGACAAAGCCGCGGAGCCATGGAAGCAGTAAGATTAGAGTTAGAATTCCACATGAAACAAGCATCTCTGGGGTAGGATCCAAGGAGATCTGAGTTCTGACCCCAATTCAGTTGCCCTCTGGCATAAGTCACTAGCTCACCACATGCCTCAGTATCCCTATCAATAAAATTGAACTAACATATGCCCTGCTTGACTCAGAAACTTGTTGGGAGTAACAAATGAAGTAACAGATGAGATGGTGTTTTGAAAGGTGGAAAGGACCAGCTTTTAAAACAGGGTCCTGGACTGTTCTATACAGGTCGGCGTGGGCCTGTGCAAGGTCTGTCCTCTCCTTCTGCTAGAGACAGCTGGGGCTTTGGGTGCTAGTTGGGCAGAGCTGGGAAGTTCCTGGTGTCACATTTTGACATGGCTTTGGGTTTGTCATTGGCTCCTTGGAGTGAAGGCCCAGAGAAGAAGCCTCACATAGGGGGGTTTGTTGTCCTGGGTAGTGAGCTTGACTCCCTGCTGAGCTTGAGATCCTCCCACACCAGGATGTACCTTGGATTATTTTGTTTTCCCTCCAGACCAGGATCTTCTGCTCATTTGGTCATGTCTTCTTAGCTCTGGTCCAGGTGTTCTCTCTTCCTGTCTGTGCCTCGCTCAGTACCTCCCTCCATCTTTCTTCCTATAGTTCCTGAATGCTGGGGCCCACTTTACTCATGGAGGCATCAGGGAAATATCCCAGTTTATTTTCTCAGGGCTCAGTGATGGATTGGCATCTTAGATTTGACGCTGAGCCAGTGGGCTGTGTGCAATTCAGGATGATACCGTTCCTGGGTACCTACCTGGTTCTCTGGAGAAGGCCCTAACAGATGGCTGCCCACCCCACAGTAAGGAGAGGTGAAATGTTGAAGGCTCTTGATGGAGTGGGAAGAGAGATATGTGAAAGGAGCTTTGGTGAGGCATGATGGGATGAGCTGGAGATGGAGAATGGCAGCAGGCAGGCAACACCACTTCTTGGGGGCCACTGTGTGCAAGACATGCTGGCTTGTCCCCATCAAAAGTAAGGCTAGTCCTGGGGCCACTGCACTTAGCCTTGAGCTGCAAGATGAAGGATGAGGCCCCAGAGCTACAACCTTGGTTAAGTTGTTCCTCCTCACCAAGCAGAAGCATACTGCCTTGAGTATTGTTTACTGTGTTGGGAAGGGAGGGAGCCGATGTTTAGAGAGCACTTACTACATGCTAGGCATTGTGCTAGGTGCTTTGCATGTACCATAATCATTGATAGATGTATCTGTGGGGAGAGGAAGACAATCCCCTGATGTCTCTCCTATCTCCTCTCTAAAAGCCACTCTCCCTTCATTTAATATGGAACACAGTTTGGAAAATACCCTTTGAAGGGGGTATTAGTTTACACTGAGAAGCTAATGATGGACACAATGAGCCTTCCTTAAGAAGAGGTTTTGATAAGGGGAGCAAGGGAGAAAATGGCACTAGAACTGAGTCCCTGAAGGTTGTAGAAGGGGAAAAGGTTTACAGAAAAGGGAGGGGCCACCAAGACAGTCATGGGTCAGCCACTTAAACTTTGATATTCCCCTGTACAAAGCTAACCCTTTCACATCAGCATACAAAATCCAGTGCGAAGTACACTGCCCTGCACATAGAAGGCATCAATATACATCTCTTGAGCAGGACTCACCCAACACTGCTTTTGGGTGGTTTAACCAGCCAGGCTTCCAGGCAGTAAGGTTTGACTTGGCTGTCATCAGCACTGTTAAATGCCCAGGCCACGTAGGCTTACATGGAGCCATTTGAAAATGGGTGGTAAGAACAGAAGTGAAAACCAGGGGGCAGGTATGCTGTCTCCTTAGATGAAAGCAGCTTCAGGACACTTGTCCAGAAAGACACTCACACTTCACGATTATTTTCTAAGTTTGCAAGCAGGAGGGATCGGCCCAAGATCATGGCATGCTGGGGATCTTCCCGGCCTGCTGTGGTGGGGAGGCTGTCCTGCTCTGGAAGAGCAGCTCAACTAAGGGTGAAGTGGCAAGATGTGGAGGCATGTTCCCACCCAGCCGGCCTTGGGTACCCGGAGCTGTTGACAGAAAAAGCGGGGAGACCCTCTAAGCCCAGGCTGTGCTTCCTGAGGCCCAGAGCATGAAAGTAGGCACCTACCGTCCCAGCACATCATAGCAATGTATCCTGGAGCACCAGGGAGCAGAGGGTGGGGAGAAAAGCATGCGTCAGGAGGTGGGAGATCAGTCAAACTACCAGGAATGATCCTACACTGGGGCAGAATGAGAAAGTGCTACCGTGAAGGGCCTCCTGACACCAAAATGCCCCTCCCAAGAGGGTTGAGAAGGACATAATAGCTCCGTTCCCATCCTAATTGAGCCAAAGGCCAGGTTTAGGCAGACTTGGGAAAGGCCAGGGGAACAGAGTCTACTGTGGAGCCAGAATGCCGACATCCCAGGGATCAGGGGCTGGAGCTCCTCTGCTTGGTTAGCATGAGAAAGCACAGGAGGCTCTGTCCACAAGTGTGCATCTCAGGACACTTGTTGGGCAGTGGGGCCATGGTGCCTTCTCCCGAGGGTGGCTGCCACATATAATCAAGGGCAAGATTGGGAAGCAGCATTTGCCTATCTCTTGATGGGCTCTGGGGCAGCATCCTCCATCCCAGCTTGAGGGGTGAGTGGTAGGCCTGGGGGCCAAACTCTCCCCCCATCCACTCTGGGCTGGAGTGTGTGGGGCCCCTGTGCATGGGCCCTGGATGCCCCACCCTCCTGCTTACCTCTTGGAGCTGAGCTTCCATGCTGCCTCCTGTACCCGGACAGCAGGAGACAAGGGGGGCCCATGGCCCTCCACGGTGCTGACTGCGCTGGGGTAGCCAGCGGGACGGGGGAAGCGGCCCAGGGCAGTGTTGTTGGCATTGTTGATGTTGGCGTTGGAGCCAGTGGACGAGTAGCTGCTGGGGGTGAAGGTGGAGTCCACCAGTTTCTCGTGGGATGGCGACTCGGTGTCGCCTTGGCTGTTACCCGCCTTGTTGATGTGCAGTGGGCGCTGGGTGGTGAAGGTCTGGGGGAAGGCGCTCCGGCCGTCGCTTTGGTAGTAGCTGACGTGGTTGCCGAACAGGCCACCGGCCCTCTGTAGGCAAGACGGGAGGGGTGGGTGGAGGAGAAAGCCCCCTCAGCTACCTCTCCTTCTCAGCGAAGGCACGGAAGGTTGTCCGCCTTCCAGAGAGCACAACCATGCCGGGCAGCACATGGCAGATGGGGAACTCTTCACCTGCGTGGCCTGGTGGTTTGAGAGGGAGGGACCCAGAGAGTCCCCTCTGAAACCACTGGGGGAACAGTGAGGGACAGGACCTCTTGCAGAACCCATCAGGCAGGGAGGCTGCTCCCCTGGGACTTTCTAATGAACCCCATGAGGAGTTTCAAGGACCAGTGTAGGATGGCAATCCTAAATTGCAGTCAGTGCTTGGCTTGGCAGCTGTGAGGCATGGTGAGGGCTGAGGGGTGGGGAAAGAGACCAGGGGATTCTAACAAGAATTTTTTAAATGGAGATCCAAATGGCTCACTGAGCTAGAAACCATGTTGGCAAAATGGTTTTGAAAATAAGGATGACACATTGACTCCATTAATTATATCATGGCTTTCTCTCCCCTGGGAGGTTCTTAGAGATTTCAAATCAGGACCCAATGTTTTTTCCTAACACTTTTTTCTTGCCCTGGGTGAGTGGGAAAGTAGCTATCTGCAAGTTGATCTGTGGGGTCTTGCTGGGGCAGTGTTATCATGGTGCTGAGTCCCTGAGGCCATTCAGTGATGGACATTTCACAGTGATGAAGATGAGGATGGTGATGACAGGGTAGCCACAAGGAGGGCAAGCTCCTCCCGGTGACTCCATAGCCCAGGACCCCTGTGTGGTCCCCCTGTGGGAGCTGGAAGGGACAGTTGTGAGCATGGCCCCATTGCAATGGTGGTCAGTAGTTTCTCCCTCACTTGGGAAGGGTTTTAGCCAAGTACCTCAGGGCTTAGGCATGGGCCACAATGAATGGAGAGAGCAGGACCCAAGAGTTCCACTATCCTGGCAGAGTCAGGTTTGGTTTTCACTTCTAAAACTGACGCTCAGCCTTCATATCCAGGACGGGAGAGGGAAGGAAGGCTGGAGGGGATTTTTGTGACCTGAAGAACACATGCTTTATCTCAAGAGGATAATTGCCACTTGGCTCCACTCCTCTGCTACCACATGGGAACATAAGCCAGATTTTCTGATTTTTTTTAAAGAGAAGCCAGAGGTCTAGATTTTTATTTGAATGTGCCGAATTTCCAAATGTCGGCAAACAAAATAGGTCTGCAGATTAGATGAGGCCCAAGAGCCACCATTTGCAACTTCTAATGTAGAAATTTCTCCTAGGAAACATTTCCCTTAAGAAAAGGGCTCCTCCCCTCTTTCTCCAAGAGCCAGTGACACTCTGTAAGCTGCCATGTCCTGGGAGCCCAGCCTTGAGATGGAATCAGGCTTGGAAAACATGCAGGGATAGGAAATAGTTGAGTGGGAAGAGCTTGGAATCTGCCTTAGAGCTCAGGGCTTTTTCCCTGGATTTTCTTAGCAGAAAAGGTGAAGCCAGCCCACCTTCTTACTTCAAACCGAACTTTATAAAGATAAGAGAGTGCTCCTATGGCATCCACCTACCCTGAAGATGTCATCTTCGGAGGCAGCAGACACAGCCTCCTTCATGGCCTTGTCCAGCTCCTCCTCAGCTGTCAGATCTCCAGAGATGGCCCGTCGGATCTCAGGCCCAATGTCATGCAGCGTGCGCAAGCCAGCCTGAAACCCAGAGGGGCACCCAGCCACCTGACCCACCTGCCTCTCCACAAGGCAGGTGAGCCTGAGAGGGTTTATCTGTGTGTGCTAACTGGGGATGTGGTTCGGGACCTCTCTTGTCTGCCCCAAAGTGGAAGAATCCATTTCTCCACCCAGGAAGGATAAAGGGCTGTTCCAGAACTTCAGCAGAGCTCCATAGAGCTCTGGGGAGCTGTGAAGCGGGCAGGACTGTGGAGGGCAGGGTGTGTGGGAAGCAGTATGTAGCCCCTTCACACACCCACCTGTAGAAAGGCTTGGAACTCTCAGAAAGTTTCCTTCTGAAGGGACCTGGCCTCCAGCCCACTGATGACAGACTTAAGCCTTAGCCAGAGGTTGGAAGAAGGTGACCAGGCCCTTCCTTAGGGTGTGGACCCCCCTCCTCACCCCTCACCTGCAAGGACAGGGCGTTCCTTTGGGAAGGCTTGCCCACAAGGCCCTGCTCTTTGCGCTTCTTGAATTTCCGGAAGTACTCTTGGATCAGGAAAGTAGCATAAAACTTGCCAACGGTGACCTCATCATCTGAGACGTGAGAAAAAAAGGACAGAAGGGTGATAAATGGGGGAATTCAGTTGGGCTTCATTAACTTTTTTCAGCATCCAAACTTTCTTAAGTTTTTTAAATTTAATTTTTTAAAAAGAGGTAGTCTATTAACATGGTTCAAAAGGCAAAAATATACTAAAAGGTATACAGTGAAAAGTCTTTTTACCACCCCTCCCCCATCTGCCTAGTTAACACCTTTTAATAAATAACCTTTCTCAAATTAGTTTGAGTATTTTTCCAAAGAGTCTTTCTGCAAATGCTTTCTGAATATAAGCAAATATATTCTTATCCCATCTTTTTTTTTTACACTAGAAGTAGCCTATTGTCAAAATTATTTCCCACCTTGTTTTTTTTTTTTTTAAAGTTAAAAAAATGTATAAAAAACTTTAGTGGTGCCTGGGTGGCTCAGTTGGTTAAGCGTCCGACTTCAGCTCAGGTCACAATCTTGCAGTTTGCGAGTTCAAGCCCCACATCGGGCTCTGTGCTGACAGCTCATAGCCTGAAACCTGCTTTGCATTCTGTGTCTCCCTCTCTCTCTGCTCCTCCCTAACTCATGCTCTGTCTCTCTCTCAAAAATAAATAAACATTAAAAAAATTAAAAAAAACTTAGCTTATATTGCTAACTCATTTTTATTGGATTCTAAATAATTTTTAGATGTTTGCTTTTGAGAGAGAAAGTGCAAGTTGGGAAGGGGCAGAGAGAGGGGGACTGAAGATCTGAAGCAGGCTCTGCCCTGACAGTAGAGAGCTTTATGCAGGGCTAGAACTCACAAACCATGAGATCATGACTTGCATCAAAGTCAGACGCTGAACTGACTGAGCCACCCAGGTGTCCCTATTTGATTCTAAAACTTGAGATGCCCATCATAAACTGACCAGTCCCCTAAGTGCAAACAGTTCTGCTTAAAGATGGGGTTTGGTGTAAGGAGCACCTTCTCCTCTAAGTCTAGGTTTTTCTTATAATTAGACAGATTGGGTTTTCTTACCATGTGGCTTGGCTGAGTCCCTGCTGGGCTGGACACCCAAGTTACACATGACATAATCAGCCTCTGTCTTGGGAATGAACCAGGTGGTGGAGAAGCCAATGACTCTCCAAGGAGAACATTGCATGCCCTATGAGTAGCCCCTTGGTTCCATCTTCTTCTCTGGGAAATGGGCCCAGGAGATAGCTTGTAGGTTAGATATAGGGGCTTGTGATGGTTCTCTTACTCCTAGTTGTACTTTAAGAATAGCCAAGTCTACAGCAGTGATGACCTTCTACATGACAAAGACCTCATTACCATGTGAGAGGGAAAGCCCTGAGTTCCCTGTTTAGGGTAGTTGGGGAGGAAGAGCGGTAGGGAAGAAAGAGCTTGGAGTTCTAGCATCCCTCAGACCTGGGTTTGGATTCTGAACCTACTAGGTACTCACCATGTAGTCTTGGGTCAGCTACATAGTTTTGAAGAACTTCAGTTTCTTGAGCAAACTTCATAGTAACGTTATAAGGATTAAATAATGTACAAAACGTCAGATGATGCTTGGCCTGTGTAGGTGACTTTTCACTTAGCTCCTGTCCTGCTTCCCTTTGGGAAGTGGTTCTCAACAGGGGTGGTGGTGTCACATTTTAAGGAGTGTTTTGGGATTGCGTGGGACTTTCTTTTAGCTGTCACAGTGTGCTACAGGTATTAGGTGGTTCCAGATGTGTCCCTTAAAATACAGGCATGTTTTACACAACAAATAATAGCTTTGCAATCTGCTAGATGTCCATGTGGGGACATAACCTGTCTATAACTATCTAAGCTAAGAACCTAACTGCATTTTACATATGAACAGAAAATAATTTTTTGCCTGCTTTTAATATATCCAGAATTTTCCAGGAATATAACTGCCATGTAAATTGATGGAAGACCATATTTACTTTGTTTCCACTTGGTTAAGAGGGGTTTACATTTTGGAAAATTGTATCCCTGATGGCAACACTGCTCGGGGTCTGAGTCACCTGCGGTCTGCTGTGGTCTGTAAGTAGTCACCTACTTACATTGGTCTGCATTTGTTCTATGTATGTGCACATACGTAGGTGCATGTATGTATACATACATGTGGATATTATATTATTTAATATACTTAGTTATCCCTCAAAATGATAAACACAAAATGTCAATGATATTCAATATCATCTTAGTTCCTTTAAACACAAACTTATTCATCATATGTAGAGCAAGTATTTCAGTTAACTATGACTTTTGGCGTAGTGTCATAAGCCATAGTGCTTTAGCGTGTATATATTGAAGAACATTTGACTTTAATGTATTTTATATTAAAGTGTTATATTAATATTTTGGAAATTATATATGTTGTAGGAAGATTATTATTTTCATTCAGGGTAGTAGTAGGAGCATTATAAACTTTTTGTTATGAAAAGGGGCTTTGGGTTTGACAGGGTAGAGAAACACTGCCCTAGGAGAAACAAAAAGAATTTCAACCAAGAGAGGATCTCAGGGGATTCTTTGTCCAGGGCACCATTATTTCCAGAGCAAACAGCCTGGTAGTTTATGGGGAAACTTATATTTGCAGAGTTTCCTTGGAAATTCTGTCAAACCTCTAAGTATTGAGGGGCCTTGCTTGGTCTTGAAATGTAGGATTGGACCAGATTTCCAAGCTGACATTCTGTATCTGAGTTTGTGAAGGGCATGGCACCCTTGTCCCTTCTTCTTTTTAAAAAAAATTTTTTAACGTTTATTTATTATTGAGAGACAGAGAGAGACAGACCGTGAGCAGGGGAGGGGCAGAGGGAGAGGGAGACACAGAATCTGCAACAGGTTCCAGGCTCTGAGCTGTTAGCACAGAGCCCGACGTGGGGCTTGAGCTCACAAACCGTGAGATCATGACCCTAGCCGAAGTTGGACGCTTAACCGACTGAGCCACCCAGGTACCCCTACCGTCGTCCCTTTTAACCAATAGCACCCTTGAGCCCCACACACAGGGCCTGGGGAAAGCAGGCCTCCCAAGACCCTAGTAGACTCAGAAACCAGGCAAGAGATCCTGAAGTACTCACCACCTGCAGGGGGCACCACTTGGTCTAGCAGCTTCATGCTGGTACGCTTCCAGATCTTCTTGATTATGGCTCGCAGCTCCTCATTGGCTTGTTCTAGGTTCCCTGAGGGGAGGGAGATACAAGGCTGAAAAGGATCATCAGCCCCTTGGGGCCCTCCCATGGAGTGGGTCCTTCTGTGTAGAGTGGGAAGCCGCTACTGGTGGCATTTTGCCCCACAGAGAGACATGGTCCACGAGCTTCACTCTCTCTCTAGGCTACCTCCATCCATTTCTCTTTGTATTGTTCTCTGCATCTTACTTCCCCCTCCCTCCATTCCCTGTCCAGTGCAATTCCTTTTTGCTTCCTCTCTGCCTGCTGCTTGGGCCAGCCACTGGTATCCCTTCACCCCCACATGCTGCTTCCTTGTGGGTGGCACTTGGAGCAGACCAGACAGCCTGCCCTGACTAAGCTCAACAGCCACCTGCCAGAGAGCATGAGGGACTGTTCCAGTGCATGGCATTTCTCATGGGCCTCTGTGGGTGATTGGGAGGTTTCCCCCACATAAGGCATAAAGCATCCATACACAGGGGAACCTTGGTGTCAAAGCCCTTTTCTGAGTCTCCTGTGGGGAGGATGTGGCAAAAAAATTTCTACTTCTACCTCAGTGTAGAAGTAGAAATCAGTAGACACTGGGTTCTGTTTTGGAGTTTCTCTGGGTCTACTTTTTCCACTGGTAAAACAGACTTAATTTGATGCCACTGGTGGTAGAGCAGCTGAAAGAGAGGATATGGTGGGCAGTAGCCTAAATTCTGCCTGAGCTATCTCCCACCACCACCAATATATACACACCCTGCATGGTCCCTGGGACTGTGACTGATGGATTTTACTCCTGTGATTATATTATATTATGTGGCTCCTATCACCTTAAGATAGGGAATCTAGGTGGGCCTGACCTAACACATGAGCTCTTCAAAAGTAGAGAGTTCACTGGTGCAAACTTCCAGTTATAAAATAAATAAGTCCTGAGATGCAATGTACAGTATGGTAATTATGGTTAATAATACTGTACTGCATGATAGTTGCTAAGATCTTAAAAGTTCTCATCACACACACACAAAATTATAATTATATATGGTGATGGATGATAACCAGATTTACTATGGTGATCATTTCTTAATATATACAAATGTGGAATCATTATGCTGTATATCTGAAACTAATGTAATGTTATATGTCAATTGTACTTCAATAAAACCAAACCAAAACAAATAAAAAAGTAATGCATGAAGAAGGTCAAAAGATAAAACTAGAGAGTTGTCCCAAGTTGGAAGTAGAAGGAATAGGAGGTAGCTGCTATGGCCTGAGAGAAAGCACACACTGATGCTGTGAGCTAAGAGCCAGTCCTACAATGGCAAGAAATGAATTCCTCCAAAAACCTAAATGAGCTGGAGCTTCTGGAAGAGGACACATCCTGATCAATATCCTGATTTGGCTTTGTAAGACTCTTAGCAGAGAACTCAGCTACTTCATGGCTGGACCCCTGACCTTTAGAACTGTGGGCTAATAATAGGTATTGTTCAAGCCAAAGAATTTGTGGTAATTGGTATAGGTATAGGAAACCAATACAGGGGTGTTTACTGCTACTACACAGGGGAAGCAGTATGGTTGAGAGCTCTGGTGTTAGACTATCTGAGGTGAAATCTGCCCTGTGGCCACACCAGAGAGTCTCCTGTGGGAAGTGGTCCAACAGGAGTAAGCAGAGGTGGCAATGGAGAGAGAGTGATGGATTCCTGAGTCCCCTGTCAGATCCAAAAAGTACCTGGAGCCAGAGGATAATCCTGGGCATTCCAGTTATGGAGGCATCCCTAACGGTTAGGTTCACTTCCTGGTTAGGTAGTTAGTGGTTTCTGACATATACAATGAAAGAGTCATAATTAAAATAATGCTCAAATAAAAATGCTTATCTTTTGTAGTGGGTTGAATAGTGTCCCCACCAAATTCATGTCCACATGGAACCTTAGCACATGGCCTTAGTTGGAAATAGGGTCTTTGCAGATGTTACTAGTTAAGACAAAGTCATACTTCATTAGAGTGGACCCTAAATCCAATACTACTGGTGTCTGTATAAGAAGAGGAGAAGACACATGGAGACACACAGAAAAAAGGCCATGTGAAGATGGAGGCAGAGACTAGAGTGATACAGCTATGGCCAAGCAATACCAAGCATTGCTGGCCCCCACCAGAAGCTAGAAGAGAGTCACAGAGCAGATTTTCCCTTGAACCTTGGGGAAGAACAAATGTCACCCATACTTCTCCCATTCAGTAGGTTGCCTTTTCCTTCGCTGTGTGAAATTTTTTGGTTTGACGTAATCTCATTTGTTTATTTTAGCTCTTTGTCCTTGCCTGAAGAGACTGGTCCAAAAATATTGCCAAAACTGACGTCAAAGAATTTACTGCCTATATTTTCTTCTAGGAGTTTTATTGTTTCAGGTTTTACATTCAAGTCTTCAATCCATTTAAAATTTATTTTTGTATGTGGTGTAAGATAGTGGTCCAGTTTCATTCTTTTGCGTGTAGCTGTCCAATGTTCCCAGTACCATTTATTGAAAAGACTTTTCCCCCATTGTATATTCTTGCCTCTTTTGTCATAGATTAATTGACCACATGTGTGGGTTTTTTTTCCTGCACTTTCTGATTCTATTCCATTGATCTATGTGTCTGTGTTCATGCTGGTACCATACTGTTTTGATTAGTATACTAGCTTTGTAGTATAGTTTGAAATCATGAAGGATGATACTTCCAGCTTTGTTCTTCTTTTTCAAGACTGCTTTGGTTATTTACTTTTGTGGTTCCATGTACATTTTGGGATGCTTTGTTCTAATTCTGTGAAAAATGCCATTGGTATTAAAAATTTTTTTTAATGTTTATTTTTGAGAGAGACAGTGTGTGAGCGGGGGAGGGGCAGAGAGAGAGAGACACACACACACAGAATCTGAAGCAGGCTGCAGGCTCTGAGCTGTCAGCACAGAGCCTGACATGGGGCTCAAACTCACAAACCCTGAGATCATGACGTGATCTGAAGTCAGATGCCTAACTGACTAAGCCACCCAGGTGCCCCACCCTTAGTATTTTGGTAGGGAGTGCACTGAATCTGTAGAATGCTTTGGGTAGCATGGACATTTTAACAATATTAATTCTTCCAATCCATGAGCACAAAATATCTTTCCATTTATTCATGTTGTCAATTTCTTTCATCAATGTCTTAAACAGTATTCAGAGTACAGGTCTTTCACTTCCTTGGTTGAATGTATTATAGGTATTTCATTATTTTTGATACAATTGTAAATGGAACTGTTTCCTTACTTTATTTTTCTGATAGTTATTAGTGTATAGAAACAGTGATTTCTGTATGTTAGTTTTGCATCCTGTGACTTTACTGAATTCATTTATCACCTGTAATAGATTTGGTGGAGTCTCTAGGGTTTTCTCTACACAATATCATGTCATCTGCAAATAGTGACAGTTTTACTTTTTCCTGTTCAATTTGGATGCCTTCATTTCTTTTTCTTGCCTAATTTCTGGCTAGGACTTCCAATACTACGTTGAATTAAAGTGGTAAGAGTGCACATACTTGTCTTGTTCCTGATTGTACAGGAAAAGCTTCAGCTTTCATCACTGACTATGGTGTTAGCTGTGGGTTTGTCATATATGGCCTTTATTATGTTGAGATACATTCCTTCTATACCTACTTTATTGACACTTTTGATCATAAAATGAATGTTGAATTTGTTAAGTGCTTTTTTCTGCATCTATTGAGATCATCATATGATTTTTTATCCTTTGTTTTGTTAATGTGGTATATCACATTGATTAATTTGTGGATGTTGAACCATCCTTGCATCTCTGGAATAAATCTTGCTTGATTGTGATGTATAATCCTTTTAATGTATTGTTGAATTTGGTTTGCTAATATTTTGTTAGGAGTTTTACATCTATATTATCAGGGATACTGGCCTGTAATTTTCTTTCTTGTGGTATTTTTGTCTGGTTTTGGTATCAGACAAATGATACCTTCCTTCCTCTTTAATCTTTTGGAATAATTTGAGAAGAATAGGTACTAACTCTTCTTCTTAAATTTTTTAAATTTATTTTTATTTTTTAATTAAAATTTTTTTTAATGTTTATTTTTGAGAGAGCGAGAGAGAGAGACAGAGCATGAACAGGGGGAGAGGCAGAGAGAGAGGGAGACACAGAATCAGAAGCAGACTCCAGGCTCTGAGCTGTCAGCACAGAGCCCGACATGGGGCTTGAACTCTATGAGATCATGACCCAAGCCAAAGTTGGATGCTTAACCGACTGAGAGAGAGAGAGAGAGAGAGAGAGAGACAGCGAGCTAACAGGGGAGGGGCGGGGGGGGGGGAGAGAGAGAGAATCCCAAGCAGGCTCCACACTGTCAGCACAGAGCCCAATGTGGGGCTTGAACCCATGAACTGTGACTATGACCCACCCATGAACCATGAGACTATGATCTGAGCCAAAATTGAGTCAGACACTTAACCGACTGAGCCACCCAGGTGCCCTGATACTAACTCTTTTTTAAATGTTTAGTAGAGTTCACTTGTGAAGCTGTCTGGTCCTGGACTTTTGTTTTTCAGAAGTTTTAAAATTACTGTTTCAATTTTATGAATTGTAATTGGCCTATTCATATTTTCTATTTTTGTGTGTGTGTGATTCAGTCTTTGGAAGGTTATGTGTTTCTAGGAATTTATTCTTTTTTTTTTTTTTTTTTTTTTTTAGGTTTTTTGATTTGTTGGTATATAATTGTAGTAAACTCTTACCCTTTGTATTTCTTTTCTTTTTAATTTTTAAAAATGTTTATTTATTTTTGAGCAGGGGAGGGGCAGAGAGAGAGGGAGACACAGAAACTGAAGCAGGCTCCAGGCTCTAAACTGTCAGCACAGAGCCTGACGCAGGGCTTGAACCCACGAACCGTGAGATCATGACCTGAGTTGAAGTCTGACTCTTAACCAACTGAGCCACCCAGGCACCCCTTACCCTTTGTACTTCTGTGGTGTCAGTTGTAACTTTTCTTTCATTTCTGATTTTATTTATTTGGGTCCTCTATCTTTTACTCTTGAGTTTGGCTACTGATTTTATTTATCTTTTCAAAGAACCAGCTCTTACTTTCACTGATCTTTTCTTTTCTTTTTTTTTTTTTTCCCCAATCTCTATTTCATGTATTTCCACTCTGGACTTTATTATTTCCTTCCCTCTACTAATGTTGGGCTTTGTTCCTCTTTTTCTAGTTCCTTTATAACGTTAGATGGTTTATTTGGGATTTTTTTTGTTTCTTGAGGTAGGCCTGTATCATTATGAGTTTCCCTCTTAGAATTGCTTATGTTGCATCCCATAGATTTTGGAAAGTTGTATCTCCATTTTCATTTGTCTCAAGGTATTTTTGTTTGTTTCCTCTTTGATTTCTTTGTTGACCCATTGGTTGTTTAGTAACAAGTTGTTCAGTCTCCACATGTTTGTGGGTTTTTTTCCAGTTTTCTTTTTGTAATTAATTTCTAGTGTCATACCATTATGTTTGGAAAAGATGCTTGATATGATGTCAGTCTTCTTGAATTTCCTGAAACTTGTTTTGTGGCTTAACTATCCTGGAAAATGTTCCACGTGCAGTTGAATAGAATGTGTATTCTGCTGTTTTGGATGAAACGTTCTATATATATTTATTAAGTCCATCTGGTCCAATGTGTCATTTAAGGCCAATATTTCCTTATTGATTCTCTGGATGATTTATCCATTGATTAAGTGGGATATTAAAGTTCCTTACTATTATTGTATTAATGTCAATTTCTCCCTTTATGCCTATTAATATTTGCTTTATATATTTAAATGCTTTATGTTGGGTGTATAAATATTTACAAATGTTATATCCTCTTCTTGGATTGAATTTTATCATTGTGTAATGCTCTTCTTTGTATTTTGTTATAGTCCTTGTTTTAAAGTCTATTTTGTCTAATATGAGTACTGCCTCACTAGCTTTCTTTTTGTTTCCATTTCCCTGGAATATCTTTTTGCATCTCTTCACTTTCAGTCTCCGAGTGGCTTTAGATCTGAAATGACTCTCTTATAGGCAGCATATAAATGGGTCTTGTTTTTTATCTATTCAGACACCCTATGTCTTTTGATTGGAGCATTTAGTCCATTTATTTTTGATGCGATTATTAATAGGTATGTACTATCATCATTTGGTCAATTGTTTTCTGGTTATTATTGCAGTTCTTCTCTGTTTCATTTTTCTTCTTTTGGTGTCTTCCACTGTGGTTTGATGGTTCTTTAGTTATGTTGGGGTTTCTTTCTCTTTATTTTTGTTTATCTATTGTAGGTTTTGGTTTGTGGTTACCATGATGTTCATAAATATTGCTCTCTCTCTATATATAGCAGTTTATTTTAAGCTAATAGTCACTTCAGTTTGAACAAAACTTGTTTTTAGTTTGAACACATTCTAAAAGCACTACATTTTTACCCACCACCTGCAATATTTTATGTTTTTGATGTTATATTTGATATATTTTTTATTTTGTGTATTATTTACTTACTGTAGTTATAGTTAAATTACTATTTTTGTTTTCTTAATATTCATACTATCTTTTTTTAAATGTTTATTTATTTTTGACAGAGAGAGAAACAGAGCATGAGCAGGGGAGGGGTAGAGAGAGAGGGACACATAAAATCTGAAATAGGCTCCAGGCTCTGAGCTGTCAGCACAGAGCCCGATGTGGGGCTTGAACTCACAGACCACGAGATCATGACCTGAGCTGAAGTCAGATGCTCAACCGACTGAGCCACCCAGGCACCCCTATTCATACTATCTTTTTAAGTGGCTGATTTACTGGTAAATATAAGTATATAAATATATATATTCTCTTTATCAGTGAGTTTTTTCTTCATGTACTATTTCCAGTTATGGCCTTTTCTGCTTAAAGAAGACCATTTAACATTTCTGATAAGCTTGGTTTAGTGGCGAGGAACTCCTTTAACTTTTGCTTGTCTAAGAAACTATCTCGCCTTCCATTCTGAATGATAACCTTGCCAGGTAGAGCATTCTTGGTTGACAGTTTTTTCTTTCAATACTCTGAATATATTATGCCACTCACTTCTGGCCTGCAAAATTTATGCTGAAAAATATGATGATAGTTTTATGGGGGGGTTCCTTTGGGCATAACAAGTTGTTTTTTCTCTTGTTGCTTTAAAATTTTTTCCCCTTGTCTTTAACTTTTGACAATTTAATAATATTCCTTGGTATAGGTCTCTTTGGGTTCTCTTTTAGGACTTTTTGTGCTTCCTGGACCTGGATGTCTGTTTTCTTTCCCAGGTTAGGGAAGTTTTCAGTCATTATTTCTTCAAATAAGTTTCCTGCCCCCCCGCTCCCGTCTCCTTCTGGAACCCTTATAATGTGAATTTTAGTGCATTTGATGTTGTTCTAGAGGTTTTTAAAACTATTCTCATTTCTAAAAATTCTTTTTTCTTTTTGCTGTTCTGACGGGATGATTTCCACTATTCTGTCTTCCAAATTGCTGATCCACTCTTCTGTATCATCTAATCTGCTGTTGATTTCTAGTGTATTTTTCAATTCAATTCTTGTATTCTTCTTCATCTCTGTGACTTCTGTTTTGTACTTTCTTATATTTTGTAACTCTTTGTTGAAGTTCTCACTGTGTTCTTTCATTCTTATCCTGAGTTTGGTGAGTATCTTTATGGCCATTACTTTGAAATCTGTCTGGTAAATTACCTATCTCCATTTCATCAGGGATTTCCCCCCCCCCCCCCCCGCCCCCGGGTTTTATTTTTCTCTTTCATTTAGAACATATTCTTCTGTCTCCTCATTTTGTTTGACTTTCAATTTTTGTTTCTACAAATTAGGTGGAATAACTACCTCTCCTATTCTCAAGGAGTGGCCTCATGTAGGAACATCCCCTGTGTAGATTGCATGTGCCTGGAAGTTTTGGCTGGCTGGCTGGAGTTGAAGCCAGCATGGCCTCAGGGAGTCAAGGGACATACGGTGCATGGATCACCCTGATGGAATGGCTGGAGCTCAACCGACACTGGCTGGGGGTGTCCTGGGGTGCACTGAGACCAGGTCACCTTGGTGGGTTGGCTGGAGTTGGTGGGCATGGGTGGGGGCTACCTGGGGGAAGCTGGTGTGGGCTAAGGGCCTGGGGCTCATTGGAGCAACCCTATCAAGCCAACTAGAGCACTTAGACCCTGCTCTCATCTGCATTATCAAGGTGAAAGAGGAATGTAAACAATGGTGCTTTTTGGTACCTCCAACCTGGAAAGAATTCCAGTACTCCCCCCACCATTTAGTGGATGTAAACGGATTTCCTTCACTTATAGTCCTGTTGCCTGTTTTCCCCCTGTGTCTCAGGGTAGGTGAGTCTGGGTGCAGGTCCCTCAGTGCTATCCCTCCTCACTGCAGGTCATCACATTGGTCAGGGTGTTCCCATGGTTACCATGTTTTCATCTTTCCTGCCATTCTCTGTGTGGCGCCTCTAACATTTGTTGTGCAGAAGCTGTTTTACAGGATGAATTGCTCTATATGTGGGTGTAGATTTGGTGTGTCCTTGGGAGGAGGTGAATTCAGGGTCTTCTTACACCAGAATCTCAGACTGCCTCCTTCAGCCTTTGTTTCTCTTTAGTTTGGCAGCATAACTTGAACTATTTTCAATTTTTTAAAGATTAGCTCATTACTTTGACATGTGTCTTGCTGGCCTGGTTCTTGTTTTCCTTCATTGTAGATGTTTCTATTATTTTGTGGAAGGATTTAACTGAGAAATGGCACTTCTTTGGATTCTTCACTGAACTGAATTCCCACACATCATTATCATTCTTATTTTACAAATGAAGAAACTGAAGTAGAGAGAGAATAAATGCCTTATCAAGTTTTAAACAAGCTTCAACAGCTGACTTTGAGGCAGGTGGTCTTTTGACCACACTCTAGGAAACATTGTAATTAAGCTAGAAGCTCTTGGAGAGCAATTGCATCTTCTTAGGTACATTCTATATAGCCTTTTCCACAGAGTGGTTCAGAAATACTTATCAATTACAAAGACAGCTGATTATCTCAGCCAAGGCTGCTGCTAGCCCATAGGGCACATTTGTGCAAACCAGAAGGCATCCCTTCAGGTGGACACATCCCTGAGGGAGCATGGCCCGGCTAGCAAAGCACAGGTGAGATCTTAACCCATACCTGTCAGCTAGCTGAGCACCTTGATCCAGGCACAGCCTGTATAATTGTATGTGATTACCTTGACCATAATCACCATTTGCCAATATGACCCCTTCCTGACACTTCTAATTTAAAAAGAAAGGTAAACATTTGAGAGATCCACACAGTCAGTAAAATTTCATTTAGATGGGGCTTAGTCCTGTTTCAGGTAACACTCATCACCTTCTGCTTTTGAACTATAAGCTATGACTTCAAGATATCACCCAGAATCATTCATAGAAATTGATGGAAAGCTAGGGTTCAAAATAAATAGGCTAAAGGCCAAAAGGCCATTCAAGGAGCAAAGGAAACATGAGCAGGCCAGGCCTCTTCAGCATGTGAAGGTTATCACTGAGCCGCTGCTCTGATACACAGGATGGGAAGATGCTGGGAGCACTTTATAGCCTATTGGTTTCCTCTTTTGTTAACCTGTTAGACCTTCTGAATGGCTCTCCCAGTGGCCCTCAGATGACCCTTACCTTCTGTTTTGATCCGCAGGGCTGTCCGGACTAGGGCAAACAGGGTGGCATTGAACATGACAGTCCCATCACTGTTCAGAGGCATGTTCATGGAGACCAGGCGCTGGAGGAGAAAGGGAGGCAAAGCTGGTGATTACAGCAAACAGTTCTCAAAGGACCTACAGAGCCACCATGGCAGGAGAATGCCAGGAGGGAGCCTTGAAACTTGTGTGTGTGTTGGGAGCAGGTGGGGGTTGAGGCATGGGTCACTAAAATGTATTCAAAATCTGTTCTGGGGAGAATCTCAGCTCTACCATAAGTACTTTCACCCTACCACACAGAGTGAAGGAAGAATGGAAATTGTCCTTATTAGACACTTGCCTCCACAAAAGGATGGTAAGCCCACACAACCCCCTCCTCTGCTCAAATGTCTGCTCAGGCATATGGGTGTGCTTTCTACTGGCAACGAAGAACAGCTGCATGCCAGGCATTTGCCAGGAGCCCACCTGCCAGCAGCATTCATCCAAAGCCTTGACAAGAGAGACAGTAATGGCAGGTTTGCATGCAGGAGGTGTAGTGTATCTTCTTTTCTGTATATTGAAAAATATACCTCTGCATCAAGCTGAATTAAAAGCTTGTTGACTGGATTGGATCAGATTGCCCTTTTCCCTCCATTCTCACCACCCAAAATAGCTGCTATTGCATTGTGCCCTGGTGTGCGGCCCTCAGCACACACCAGAGTAATTATGATAAAGAGCACCATTCTGGCATCTGCTCTCAAGATGTGGTCAAAGATCTTATTCGTTAGATCATATGGTGTCCCATTAACCATAGTGCCAAAAAGGTTTATAATTTTCCTGAGTGACTGGATCTTCTTGACTCTCAAGGACAGTGTGAATTGTGGACTGGCCATGGGGAAGCTCAACACCCAGGCAGTCTGGAAGGCACAAAGACACACTGTCACCTTGTGCAGGCCACATTTGTCCCTGCTCTTTTGTCCATTGTGCTTTGACTTTACATTTAATTTGTGCTCTATTTTTTGGTCTTATCTTCTATACCCTTGGAAATCTTCTAACATCTTTTTTGGAACAAGGTGGAGATGCAAGTGAGAAAAAAATGAGTAAAACAGAACACAATTCAGTTCTCCATTTTCCATGAATGGTTTATCCACAGAGTTAAAATTTTCTATTTGAGCCTCTTCTATACAGCTCTCTGATCTCACTTTCCCTAACCCCTTTCAGCTCATTGTTATTCCAATAAGGAGTACAGAGTGGTGGAAATGGGGATTGAAAGAAGAGGGGAGAGAGTGGAAACAATACCCTTCAGCATTTGTGGGGCTACCTGGTTGGGATTATAATGAGGTAAGGGAGGTGCCTGGACACAGAATTGAAGGGGGCGCTCACTCTCAGGGTCATGTGAGGGCCACATGAGCAACAGTTAGGTCTAAAGAGACTAGGATGCTTGTTTTTACTTTTATGGGGTCATGGACTCACTTAGAAATATGAACATGATGGATCCTCTCCCTCGTACAATTTGTGAGTGTTTCAGTGATTTTGCACACAATTTTAGAGATTTACAGGTCCCTGAGGCTGATACATAGACAGTCTAATAGCCCCCTGATCCCAGGAAGAGAACCCCTAATCCATCTGTCCTTGGCTGGAAGTCTTCTAGGATGCCTAGGTGGTGCAGCTTGATGGGACTGGGCATGTGGCTGGTTGGGTCATGAGGCATCCATTTCATCTTTCCTTTATGGTGTCTGAGGACTGATTGTTGGTAGGAACCTCAAAATATAATCTGGCCCATGCTCATTTCTTTAGGCACATAAAATATTGTCTTCAATCCCTGTAAGGATCAAGGTCTGACCAAGGTCACAAGACAAATAGGCCTCTTCCCTTCCATATTTTTTCTTTTTCTCCTTTGAACTCAGGTCATCTCTTACTTTGCAAGCCACGCGGTGAGGGCACAGCTTCCCAAAACCCAGTGGGGGCTGAATCCGCCGGAGCAGGGTCACCACATCTAGGTGTTTGATACGACCCCTAAAAGAGGAAGGAGAGGAGTCAAAGGTCAGTCAAGAGTCGTGGTTTCGACTGGCAGCCCAGGACTCAGTACTGGGCTCTCCAAAGCTATTGTTCTGTTGGTCAAACTTGGTGCAGAGTTGCAGAATTGCATGGTAAAACTCCAAAACCAATATATACATTTTAATGAACAATTTTCCACCAGTGCTTTTAATGAACAATTTTCCACCAGTGCTTTGCTTAAGGTGGAAGAGACTTTCAGTAGTACAATGAGATTCTCACAGATACCTGCTGCTGCAATTTAACCATCTGACCAAAAGGCATTTATTGAGCGTCAACCGAATGTGATGGACCTATGAGGGTATCTTTGAACCTGAAGTGAGAATGGAGTGAGATCTACTTGACTAAATATTTTAACTTGAATACTTACTAGTTATTCCTGACACTAGGATCTCCCATCCTTCTGTCCAACTGAAAATAGCAGACAAGTTCTTGACTTAGCCAAAGATGCCTGGCGTATCACTGGCCCTTTTGACCTTTGGCCCTGGGGTCTGGTGCAGTTCAGTGTTTCCAGTCGATCTACCCAATGCTAAACTGTCCTGAACCTCTTCTATAGGTGTGGTCACATAATGTTCTCTGGGTTTTGGAAATCAGTCTTTCTCTCTGGGAACTTACTTAGCTTCAGGATCATACTCTGCCCAGATTCTTTTAAATTCATCCAGATGATGGGGACCAAGGATTGACCAGTCTCTTGTCAGGTAGTCAAAGTTGTCCATGATGACAGCTACAAAGAGGTTGATGATCTGCAGAGGACAGAGATATGATGAGTTTCTACAAGAGGACCTCCTGCACACTTGAATCCTCTTTGCCAGCCGGTGCCATGTGTGGCAGAAGCCCATGTTTCTAAAGACCAGCTATATTCACCATTTAAAACACCAGTCCCTGGAACTTGGGTCTCTTGGGTATGAATTTGCTTGCATCAGAGCAGGGTTGGATGAACCCCACATGTGGGCTGGACAGTTTCTCTCATACACAGTTGCTGGGTAGCGCTGCCAAGGACAGAGGGCAGCTTTATCCACCACCCTTCCTGCACTCTGCATCAAAGTGTCGAAAACATACAGGTTGCCTCTAGGCCTCCACACACATCCCCTCTGTCCTCTAGTACAATGACACCATCACAAGAGCCAAGAATGGACAAGAAAGATGCTAGTTGGGCTCACTCTGGCCCAGGGCTTTGTGTCCTTGTCTGATGGTTGGACATTCCTCCTAACTCAGTCTCTGCAAGCTAGTTCCTCTGATGGAGTTGCTCTGACTGCAAGCTGCAAAAGTAGTTAGAGGGCCTGGGCTGCCTTGAACTGCACACTCATACCCATGGCTGTTCAGCCCCACCTTGGCTTACCAGGAAGGCACAGAGCATGTAGAAGCTGATGAAGTAGAAGACGGCAAAACTGCTGCCACAGGGCGTTTCCCCTTCCGTGCTGTTGCTGGGCTCTGACTCGGGGGCACACTTCTTCCCTGGCATGCAGGCCAGCATGATGTCTTGCCATGCCTCCCCTGTGGCACACCTAGGGGAGAGCGGTGAGAGAGTCTACCACCCATGGGGCCCATCTCATATCTCTGGATCTTTCTCTTACCCCTTGTGCCATCCTCCCTGCCCAGAGGGAACTACTGAATTGAATTTGGTGTTTATCATTTCCTGAATGGTCTGATACAGTCACTACCAGATACAAAAATATATATCATTGTTTTGAATGTTTTAAAACGATATATAAATGGTGACAAACTTCCTTTTCTGAAAAGTCCCTCTTTTTTTGCAATTCATGTTAAGTTTGCAATTCATGTTAAGATTTATCCATTTCGTTCTAGTTCATTCAACATAACTACCATATAGCAGTATACTCTATGTATATACCATTAAAAAAACCCCACTGTCCTGCTTAAGGTTTTTCTTTTCTTTTTTGCTATTATAAAGAAAACTGCAATCAAAATGCAGGTCCATGCCTTGGATATCTGCTTAGAAAGTGGAAGTTAGGGTCGTCTTCACTTTCACTAGGTATTCCTGGTTCTCCAAAGGTTTGTCCAATCTATGCTCTGGTCGTCAGTGCAGGACAAATGCCATTGCTCTGTGGACTTGCCAACTCGTTTTCAGTTTTGCTGAGGTATAATTGACAAATAAAATTGTAAGGTATTTATTTATTTTCTTTTTTTGAATGTTTATTTTGTGTGTGTGTGTGTGTGTGAGAGAGAGAGAGAGAGAGAGCACAGGCACACATTGGGGAGGGGCAGAAAGAGAGGGAAAGAGAGAATCCCAATCAGGCTCTGTGCTATCAGTGCAGAGCCCCATGTGGGGCTCCATCTCACAAACTCTGAAATCACGACCTGAGCTGAAACCAAGAGTTGGATGCTTAACAGATGGAGCCACCCAGGTGCCCCCAAAGTTGTAAGATATTTAAAGTGTACTTCATGATGATTTGGTTTACCTATACATTGTGCAAGGATTCATATGGTAATTTTATTTTTAATTTTTTGAGTCATCGTCATACTGTTTTACACAATAGCTATGCCTTTTTCTTTCTCACCAACAGGGCACAAGGGTTCCGATTTCTCCACATCCTTGCCAACACTTGTTTTCTGTTTTGTTTTGTTTTGTTTGATAGTAGGTATCCTAATGAATATGAGGTACTATCTCACTGTAGTTCTGATTTATATTTCCCTTATGATTAGTGATGTTGAACATCTTTTCACATGCTCATTGGCCATTTATATATCTTCTTTGGATATTTGGAGAAATGTCTATTCAAGACTTTTGCCCATTTTAAAACTGTTGTTGAGTTTGGCAATCGATTTTTTGGCATTTAATTTTGTTTCTTCTGCAATTCTTACTTTTTATTTTTCTTATTGCATTGGATAAAATTGCAGTATAATGTTGACTAGGAAAAGTGATAGTATGTGCTCTTTTCTCTTATATTTACTAATTACCTGGTATAGACTGAATGTGTCCCCCACCAAATTCATGTGTTGAAGCCTTAAATCTCAATAAATTTGCAGGTGAGGCCTCAGGAGATAATAAGATTTGGATCAGGTCATAATGCTGGGGCCCCCATGATAAAATTAGTGTCTTTTTAAGAACAGAAGGAGAGACTTGAGCTTTCCATTTTTTTCATCATATGAGGACACAGCAATAAGGTGGCTGTCTGTAGGCCAGGAAGAAGGCTCACACCAGGAACTGAATTGACTGGGACCTTGATCTCAGACTTCTAGCTTCCAGATGTGTGAGAAAGAAATGTCTGTTGTTTAAGCCACTCATTTCATATTTTGTTAAAGTAGGCTGACCAAACTAATAATTTCCAGTACAGGAAAGTGATTGTTTTCTTTTGGTAATCTTCCACTTTACTGATTCTATTAATTGTTATAAGGTTTTTGAGTTGATTTGCTTGTTTTTTCTACCTGGATTAGACTGTTGTTTGCCAACAATGACAGTTATGTCTACAAGTTTTCATATTTATACTTCTTGCTTTTTTCCCCTTTCTTAATACATAAGGTAGTAGCCTTATTTAGCCTTATGGAATGACTAAATGGAATGACTGAGGAGGTGTTTCTACCTTTTTCTGTTCCTGAAAAGTTTATGTAACATAGGGATGATCTATTCTTTGATATTTTGGTAGACATCACACATAAAAATACTGGATCTTGGGACTTTTTGAGGACTAAAACTTTGACTACCTTTTCAATTTCTATTGTGACTAATTAAACAAAATTTCCTCTTAAGATAATTTTGTGATTTATATTTTCCTATATAAAAGTGCCTACTGGATTTTCAAGTATTTGGCATAAATTTGTTCATAATATTTTATCATTCTGAAAATCTCTTGCATATCTATAATTGTATTTCTTTTCTTATTCTTGATGTGTCTTTTTAAAAAAATTAGATTTGATGAAGTTTTGTCTATTCACTGGTATTTTCAAAGACTTAGTTTTAGGGTCTATTGATAAATATTTTTGTTTCATATTTTATTAATTTCTGCTTTTATTTTAATAAGTGAGTTATTTCATATTTAGGGGTTATTTTGCTATTCTTTTTCCATCCATTGTTTTGGTTATTATAAATTTGTAAAATAAAATTTTGGCTTTGAAATTTTCTTTGGTATTGATTGATACGTCTTATAAATTTAAGATGTACTGCTCTCACTTTTCATTTCTAAGAAGTATGTAAGCTTCAGCTTTGAGTTATTTAGAACAGTGACTCAAAACATTTACATGAATAGATTTTGGAGGGACTACTGATTTGTGGTTAATTTATAATTTTTGCTGTATTGGAGTCAGGGGAAGTTTTACAATTTATTGAATTTTTCTTTGTGACTTAAATCTTGGCTAATTTTTGTGAATGCTTCTGGGTGCTTAAAAATAACTTTTTTTTTGCAATTTATTGAGTACAAATTTATTACATTAAATTTGTCAGTTGTGTGTTTTTTGAATTTTAATTAATTAAAAATTAAATATTTATTTTTGAGATAGAGAAAGCATGTGTGTGCATGCGTGCACAAGTGGGGGAGGGGTAGAGAGAAGGGAAGAGGATCCTAAGCAGACTCTGTGCTGACAGAAGTGAGCCTGATGTGGGGCTCGAACTCACAAACTGTGAGTGGCTGAAGTTGGACACTCAACCAACTGAATCACCCAGGTGCCCCTATCAATTGTGTTTTTAGATATTCTTTACCCTTTCTTTTATTTTGTTCTATTTGATCTGTCATTTTTGACATATCTCCCATTGTGTGTATTTCTGTGTGTGTGTGTGTATGTGAGTGTTCATTTTTTCCTTATTATTCTATTAGTCTCATTGATATATTTCCAAATTATATTGTTAGGCTCATGTAGTTTTGTGATTATTATGTAATCTGGTGGATTATACCTTCTATCTATATCAAATATCCCTCTTTGTCTTATTTAGTTCCTTTCATTTGGAATTTTATTTCTTCTGATACTGTTATTCCTACATCTATTTTTTTTTTCAACTTTTTTTTTTTTTTTTTTTTTTTTGGGACAGAGAGAGACAGAGCATGAACGGGGGAGGGGCAGAGAGAGAGGGAGACACAGAATCGGAAACAGGCTCCAGGCTCCGAGCCATCAGCCCAGAGCCTGACGCGGGGCTCGAACCCATGGACCGCGAGATCGTGACCTGGCTGAAGTCGGACGCTTAACCGACTGCGCCACCCAGGCGCCCCTACATCTATTTTTTTTAAGCATTGTTCTATTTCCATTCCTTTATTTTTATTTTCTTTAGATCATTTTATTTTACTATATTATAAACAGGCTACAGTTAGATTTCTTAAAACTAACATTAGAGTATCTATCTTTTAATAGAGAAATTTAATTTTTAGTGATTATTAATCTTTGCTTTTATTCCTGCCATCTTGTTTTCTTTTCTAATTTTCTTTCCCTCCCTTCTCTCTCCTTCCTTCCTTCCTTCCTACCTTCCTTCCTCCTTCCTTCCTTTGCCTTTCCTTCGTTTTGTGGAATTGCTAAGGTTTTACTTGCTGATTTTTGCCCCCTCTAGTAATTTGGAATGTACACATTTCCATTTCTGTTTTTCTGGTGGTTGACCTTCAAATATTTAACATATATATTTACACACTTTCCCTTGGCTGTGCATAGGGTTGAATAGCATCTTTTCCTCTCTACAACAAGAGAAGAATGTCAGCACACTTTCATGTTTCTTATTCTTCTACCACTTCATTCTTCTGACTTTGTTGAGATAATTTTAAGGTTTTTACTTGCAAATTGCTATTGAGGTTTTGGACATTTTCCCTTAACAGTTATTATTTCTTATTTAAAAATTTATTACAAAAATTTTCAACCATATACAAAAGTAGAAATTATAAAGAAACCCCAGGTACCCATCACCCAATCTTAACAACCATCAATATTTTGCTGTGTGTGTTTCATATATCTCCCCCAAATTACCCTTCTCCCCTTTTCGCTGGAATATTTTATTTTATATTATTTTATTTTATTCTTTTGTATTTTGGATTCTCACCTTTTAAAAAAATTGAAGTAGTTGACACAGTGTTAACATTAGTTTCAGGTGCACAACACAGTGATTCAACAAGTCTATATGCTCTGCTCACTGCAAGTGTAGCCACCATCTGTCACCATACAACACTATTATGGTACCACTGACTATATTCCCTATACGGCACCTTTTATCTCTGTGATGGAATAGTTTAAAGCAAATCCCAAACTTCATGTAATATCATTATATCAACCCTAAATACTTCAATATGCATCTAAAAAATAAAATGATAACTTTATGTAACCACAATATAATTATTACACTTAAAAATGAATAATTCTTTAATAACTAATACCTCCCTTAACAACTATTTAGATTTAATATAAGGTTTATAATTTCTTTGTTCATAACTCATAACTATAAACTTCATGGCTTCTTTACTAATATTACTCTGTTCATTCTATTTGTTAGATTAATTTTTCATTCTGTGGAAGTGCATCCTTGTGTAGTTGTTTCAGAGAAGGTTCGTGTGAGGGAGTAAACTTTCTGGGTTCTTATGCTTTTGGAATCTATTTTGCTTTGTTACAGTGCTAATTAGGCTGCATTATAGGAGTCTAGGTCCAAAAGTACATTTTCTTCATAATATTGAATATATTATTCTTTTGTCTTCTAGTATGTACTTTTGCTAATACCAAGTATAATGAAAATTGGTATTTTTTCAATTTTAACTTGTTTTATTTTTTATTTTTTTAAATTTACATCCAAATTAGTTAGCATATAGTGCAACAATGATTTCAGGAGTAGATTCCTTAGTGCCCCTTACCCATTTAGCCCATCCCCCCTCCCACTACCCCTCCAGCAACCCTGTTTGTTCTCCATATTTATGAGTCTCTTCTGTTTTGTCCCCTCCCTGTTTTTATATTATTTTTGTTTCACTTCCCTTATGTTCATCTGTTTTATCTCTTAAAGTCCTCATATGAGTGAAGTCATATGATTTTTGTCTTTCTCTGACTGACTAATTTCACTTAGCATAATACCGTCTAGTTCCATCCACGTAGCTGCAAATGGCAAGATTTCATTCTTTTTGATTGACAATACTCCATTGTATACATATACCACATCTTCTTTATCCATTCATCCATCGATGGACATTTGGGCTCTTTCCATATTTTGGCTATTGTTGATAGCGCTGCTATAAACATGGGGGCGCATGTGTCCCTTCGAAACAGCACACCTGTATCCCGTGGATAAATGCCTAGTAGTGCAATTGCTGGGTCGTAGGGTAGTTCTATTTTTAGTTTTTTGAGGAAGCTCCATACTGTTTTCCAGAGTGGCTGCACCAGCTTGCATTCCCAGGAATACTTTTGAAAGTATTTTTTTTCTTTAGGAAGCTTTAAGGATATTTTCTTTATTCTTGGTATTCTAAAACTTCATCATAATGTGTCTAAGGGACTTTTTGACAAACTTATTCTGCATTTAGTAGGCCATTTCAATCTGAAGGCTCAGATCTTTATATGAAATTTTCTTTGATCATTCCTTCATTTCCTTCTCTCCATTCCTTCTGTCTTTTCTAGCTGAATTTGTATTAGAAAGATGGGATTTTCAGTTCTACCCTCCATGTGTTAATTTTTATTTTATATTTTCAATTTTTTTTGTCCCTTTGGCTGTGTACTAAGAGAATCCTGGTTTGACCTTTCAGCTCAGTACCTCATTCTTTAGCTGTGCCCATTTTCTGAATATTTCAACAACTGTATGTTTTTTTGAGTTCTTTCTTTAATTTGTTCTTATTAATAATGACTTCTTTGGGTTGCCTGGATGGCTCAGTCACTTAAGCATCTGACTCTTGGTTTTGGCTCAGGTCATTATCTCACAGTTCGTGGGACTGAGCCCAGAGCTGTCAGCACAGAGCCTGCTTCGGATTCTCTTTCTCTCTCTTTCCTAGCCCCTCCCCTGCTCTCTCTCTCTCAAAATAAATGAACTTAAAAGAAAACACTTCTCCTCCTCCTTCTTAATTTAACAGATGTAATATGCTCTGCAATCTCTCTAAAGATATGAATTATATTTATTTTCAAATCTTTTAGCTTCATATATTCTTTTTCCTCCTCATGTGTTCATTCATCTGCTAATTGAGCATGGTGCCTTTCTTTATTGATACTAGTTTCCCCCCAGTACTTTGGTATTATTATTGACTGTTATTTGTGCTTGAGAACCCAGTTCACAACTCTGTGGATCAAATTTTCTTTAGAGAGACTCTTTGGAGATCATGGAAGAAAGAGAAGATGTGCTGTCAGGTGAGGTGGGAAGGTAGCATCTCTGAGGGTGGAGTTCCTTGGGGGGACCTGTTCTACTTCTCAGACCCCAAAGCCCAGGGGTGTGATGTTCAGTGCTGCTGCTTTCAGCTTGTGAGCATTAGCAAATGCTCTCCAAATACAGGTCCTTGAGGAGCTGGCCTGGTCATGGTCTCTCCTGTGCTGTGCACCTGTGGATCCAGGAAGTGCTCTCACTTTTTTCACAAGCCACACATTGTTGGGAAGGTGTTTTCTTCAGATCTTGTTCCTTTGTCAATTGAACCCCATCTGATTTCTTCCATTTAGAAATTCCTCAACATTCCTGGTTCAGTAACAGCACTCTTTCATGCCCCCCCCCCAACCTTAGTATTGTTATGGGTTTATTCTTTTAAGAAATATCTTCCGTCATCAAGGGCTTTAGGACAGGAGGGGAGATAGACCCATGTGCTCAGTCTTATATCTGTGTTCAGCTCTGATATTTAAATATGGCACAGGCTTAAGTGTTTTGATTTAATACATTTTGAGCAATGATACTTGGGCTTGGGTGTGGGGAAAGGATTTGATAGAACTTGGTGAAAGTGATGCTGTCTGATAGATCTCTGGATCTTCTGGAAAGGGACCCCAGGGAATGGTAGAGAGCTCACTGCCTCTCCCAGGGCCATAATATGTAGAATATATGATCTGGAATGGACTTTAGAAGTCGTCTGGTCCAGGGGATGGGGTAAATCATTCTCATCTGCCAGCCCTGGTCTAGATAGGGGCCCCAGAGTTCCAGGCTGTGAGGAACAGGAAACTGAGAAGGACCAAAGAGGTCATTAGGAGTCAGATGAGGAAGAAGTACGTTGCAGCATAGACTCACTCACTCAGGAGCAGGCTGAGAAACACTCTTTTCTGCAGGTAGGCCTGAGGTGGTGGCCTTCCAAGAGGGGTGAAGGCTCATGGCTGGCTAAAATGAGGAGGAGACTAAGTGCATGAGGACATAATAACCCACTACAGCAAATGACACTGACATTGGTATAGCTGTACTTGTTTGCAAGGGAGCTGAGACTCAGAGAAGTTAGGTGTCTTACACAGCGAATGTGTCACAATCTTGGCTTAAAGCCTGTTTGGCTTCCAAACCACGGTTCTTTCAGTATTAGACTTGTGACGACCTAGTGCTTTTGGGTGGTTACTAGCCAGTGACCAGTGGGCAGCTCAGTGGAAAGTATTGCAAATAACAATGAAACAACAGATTTCTCTCCCTGCACAGTCCCCTGGAAGAGTTCCCTCTCATTCTGCATCCAGACCATAGGGCTGCATCATGTAGGTGTGTTTGTATGCATCTGTCCTCAGAGACTCACCTGAAGAGAAGGAGCACAGCTTGGGGGAAGGTCTGAAAGTTGTTGTTCCGGTTGATCTCTGTGGTGTCATTCAGGGCAATTTTCCCAAACACCTAAGCAGGGGGAGAGGAGAGTAAGTCAGTGCATGGTGGACACTCATTGTTCAATGATCTCTTTAGGGGTCACAGCTGACTGTGGGTCAATCCAGCCCATAGCTGAACTGAGTCCCCTGACATGACCTGGCAGGGCCTCATGGAGGCAGGCACCTGCTGACCTATCCAGCCCCTGATCTCCATCCACCACACTGGGCAGGTGTAAGAGGAAAAGTACCCATGGGCCTTCCTGTGGGCCACTGGGAGCTGGGCTAAGAGCAGGTGGAAGCTGCAACCAGCACCCTGCTTTGTGTAGGGACAGAGGGTTCACTGGTCTTCTTCCCCTCCTCCTCCTCCTTCTGGCTGCAGATTCTTGAGAATATATATTTTTTCTCTTTCAAAAAACTTTATTGAGGAATAATTAACAAAGATAATTGTATCTATTTAAAATGTACAATGTGGTGGTAATTTGATGTACAATGCAATGTAGAATCGTTACCAAGACCAAGATAATTAACACATCCATCACCTCACACAGTTAACACAGGTAACTTTTTTTTTTTTTTTTTGGTGTGGTGAGAATGCCTAGGATCTTCTTGCAGCCACTTGCAAGTGTCTAGCGCTGTGGTATTGATTACAGTCACTGCTAGGCCCTCAAGACTTACGCTTCTGGCCTCCTTTTCTTTGCCATTTCAGCCCAGATGCCCAAACACTCTTCCAAATTCAGTTCTTGGATTTCAGAGCAGTCTGGACTTGGGCAAGCTTAATTTATCCATGAAATTAGGGGCCTCCTTATTTTTATGACCATTTAAAGATATGACTATCCTAGAAGCTGCCACCGTTGGTGAGGGTTAAGGTAGCTCTTCTCATCTCAAAAGATTTCGGCCTAGGAAACTTGAGGTCTTTCTGCAAGGAATAAGTAGGAGAATCTTCCTTAGGGAGCTGCTGAGGAAAAGCTCCCTGCCAATGTGAGTGCTAGGCTGTGGGAGCTCTCTGGAGCCTTGAGGAGAGGCCAGCTGGAGAATGCCACAGAGTGTGAGGGCACCTGTGAGGGGGCCCTTGAAACTGCTGCGTGTTTGATGGGGATAGCTTGCCCACCTGACTCCCTTCTTCCCTCCTCCTTCTTTGTTCCTTCACTCTTCCATTCCCTCTCTCCCTCCCTCTCAGTCATGAGCTTCTCCGTAATGATGCTGGGGTTGGGGGCTAGTTCTCAGGCCAGCAAACCTGGGAAAAAGGAGGGGTGCTGTCTGACACACCCTTCGTGTTGTTTCTTGGAAGGCCTGTCTCTACAGAGGCCCCTGGTGTTAATCTTGGAGTGTTTTTCCCTACCTGAGAGCAGAGGCCAGGCCTGGGGTGCAGGAGAGAGAAGTTGTGTACTGCACTTGGCCATTCATCCTCCTATCTATAAGGCTGCCATTTGAAAGGATGTTCTAATTCTTGTGACTTTCTTGTCTCAGAGGTGGAAGCATAGGGAGGGACAGTCGGAGCAAGAGGGAGGTAGGAGGGAGGAGGTGTCCGGAAAGTGGGGCTGGGAGCTGGGAAGAGAAAGTAGAAGCGGAGGAGCAGCAGGAGAGCTGTCCTACCTGCATCCCGATCACTGCGTAGATGAAGAACAGCATCACTATCAGAAGGGCCACATAGGGCAAAGCCTGGAAGGAAGCACAGGATACAGGGCGTGAGACCAGTAGGGAGATAGCTGGCCAGATCCCTTCCCAGGGGGCACTGTGGCCTGGTTTTGGGAGGTGGCATTTCCCAGGGCCCCACAGAAGTTCAGCGTATGGGGGAAGGTCTGAACCATGGCATTGACCTCCCATTTTCCCTTGGTTTCAATTGCCTGAGAAGCAGTGAGTGTGGTGTACTGAGAAAATCAGGCTGCAGAGTAAGGGAAATTGTATGATACTGCTTTAATAAAAACTATCAAGAATGAGCAGACATCCTCCAATTAGGCTCTGTACAGCAAGGAGAAAGCCATGGAGGATACACACCAAGTTTTCCTGGGGAGGCATGGGGTAGAGGCTGGTTACACCCTTCCTTTATGTAGCATGATGATCTAGTTGTAATAAAAACAATTACTAAGGAAAATAAAAGAAAGATTTTGGGTTCAAATCCTATTTCTACCACTTTCTAGCCATAGGAGCTGGGCTATATTACTTAACCTCTCAGAGCCTCAGTTTCCTCTTCTGAAGAATGAGAAGAATGAAGAATTACCTCTCAGGGGTTTTGTGGAGTTTAAATGATTTAAGGTTTATAAAATGCTTAATGTAATGCCTTCCACATTGTTGGGTCCCATATATTTTATTCACTCAATGTATTATTGCCTGGCAGCTCAGACAACTTCATTTTCCAGAGTCTCTGCTGCTTCTCCCGGGGAGAGTGGGAGAGAGCCCTGGGGCTCAGGGCTGACTCTGGAATCCAGGAGATTCCAAGAATTTGGGAAATGCCTTGCCAGGTGCTCACACACCACTAGATGGCATTGCAAGATCACACGAATGCTTTTTCTGTCAGGTCAGAGCTCCTGACCCACGTTCAAGCCACACAGCCCTGTCTGTTGCCTTTTCCTTGCCCAGAGAAATGTGTATGGCCTGTATAATCATCATAGCTGTGGGACCCTAGGGGTGCACCCACCGACAGGGCCAGCCACCAGTCCTGCTCTCACCGGAACCCTCAGATCCCAGGGAGTGGGCAGGGCATGGCACAGGTTGGGGGGAAGTGGGCTGGGGGTGGCAGGGAGGGCAGCTGCAGGCCATCATTAAGTGGGGAGCCAGCCTGGGGCTGGTGGGTGGACAGCTGGCTCTGAGGAGTGCAGCAAGGCTGATCCAGTCAAGGATCTCGGATGATGATTCCTAGAGCAGGAGGCTGCCTGGAAGGGTGTTTATTTATGCCTTTGGGATAGAATTCCAAAGCGAGGCAGGCACCTGTCTGGAGAGCACTTTCCTCTGACTGCATCTTCTGTTACGGGCACGTTCAGATCAGGGATCCACTCCCATGCCCATCCCTGGGCTCAGACTGGCCATAGCATGGGACAAGGAAGGAATCCTTCAGTGCTGGGAAGCCTGACAGTGGTGCTTCCATGGGCAGGGAGAAGCTGCCTTTGGTGCTGGGCTAAGGAAGCATGGCAGCACTTGCAGGGGCCCTACACTGTCATCTTCAAGAAATTCCAGTGGCCTTACAGAGTCTGCTGCTCTTTAACTTCAGACTTACATAACCAGTTGGCCAGGGGCGACCATTATTCTTCTTTCACAGATGGAAAATAAAGGCTGAGAAAAGAGAATTGATCCTATAGTTAGGCAACCCTGTGCCCCTGGGAGGGGACTGCCTCTCCTTGAGTGGAGTGACACTGGGGTCCTGGAGAATTTGGCTAAGTCCACAAACAGGTATGGACAGCAGACACCGCAGAAATGCCTACTGGGAGGCAGGTAACAGCCAGATCCTAAAAATGTCAAAAGTGGGAGGGCCATTGAGGTTATCAGATCATCTGGGCCCATGTTTTTCAAATTTTTTCCACCATAAAACCTCTTTGTGCAGTAAATTCTTGTGGAAAAATACATAGATGAGAGAAGAAAGCAGAACCACTCAGCCTCCCCCTTAGCTCCCAGCCTTCTCTGCTCTGACTTTGGGGAAGTCTGGGGCTCCAAGAGCTTGCTTTTGAAAACCACAAATCCAGCCCAATGACCTTATTATAGACAGGAGGAAATCAAGGGCAGAGCTGGCGAGCAGCAGTGTGAGCCCCACACTGGACCCCTAGGGGTGCTCTTTCCTGTGTAGCATCACCTCGCCTCCCACGCAGGGAGCCCAGGAGGAGATGGGCAGAGACCCTTGTGCAGCCCCACCTTTGGGGAGCTGAAGAGGCTCTTCTCCTTGCAGCCCGCTTAGGGTGGAGGTGGCTACCTGGAAGGACTTGATGAAGGTCCACAGCAGGGTCCGGATGCCCTCCCCACGGCTTAGCAGCTTGACCAGGCGCATGACCCGGAAGAGGCGGAAGAAGGTGATGGAGATGCGGGAGTTCTCCTCTGCGTTCTGGAATCCATCGGCAATAGGAGGTGGTAGTTAACACAGCAACAAAGAGGGGAGGGGCAAGAACGAGGTGGGCCCTGCTCTGAGCAACACAGCCCTTGGTTGGGGTGAAGGCAGGCAGGGAAGGGTTAGCTGCACTAGATTCTCTCCACTGGGTCACAGATGGGAGACCAGCTGCTCACCTTTTCCAGGTAGACAACTCAGGCCTGAGGTCTCTGCAGAGCCAAGTTGTGCCCAGGCCCCTGAGCCCATAACCCTATCTGTTCTCCTCTTTTGCCTGTTAGTCCTAATTCTTAACCCCCTAGGTGGAGTAACAGAAGATTCCATAAGGAACTTCCATATGCTTTGAAATCTCCTAGGCTGAGAGCTAGCTGTCTTGGGTGCATCCTGCCTCTGCTGAATGCTGAGGAAGCAGCCCAGCCTCTTTTTTGTCTGGCTTGGCTGGGGGACGTGCATCCGGAGCGGGATGTGGTTCTGTGCAAGGTGGTTGGGCGGGTCAGGTCATGGCCTCCATCCCAGACCCTGAATGATTGTACTGGGGGTCTTGGTGGGCCGGGTGGGCTGACAGCAAACAGGATTGGAGTGCGTTGCCTACTGCAGGATCTTGTGCCCTGGCAGCTCGGGGTTCCAGAGCTCCTGTTGTGCTACCTCTTCCCACATGGCTACAGGGAAGGTAGGAATAGGGTTGCTGCTCAGTGCTCAGTGCTCTGATGGTGACTGTTTCCCAGCCCTTGCCTCCCCTTGGGCTCTGAAGCTGTTCTACTCCCCTCTGCCCTGGGGCTTCTAAGAGGCCCTAACCCTCTCCAGGCTGTAGGAGACCCTAGAAGGGGTGGGGGGCACAGGCAGGGTGAGGTGGGGGGGGTAGTCCCTCAAAGTGAGCCTTAAAGTCCACGCCCCCATATGAGAGGACCAAGGGGCTCTGCTTAGGGCAGATCATCTCCTCAGGAGAGTTCTGAAGCTTGAGGGCAAGGGGAAGGTGAAGAAGGACAGAATCCAGGCCAAGGCAAGTGGAAGCAGGAATATGGTGCTGCTGGGGGTCTGCTGGCTAGCAGGGCGAGCCTGTTGGACCTGGAGGGGCCTGGGGCTGGGGCACGTGCCTGCCCAGGGCTCAAGGGCAATACAGACTGCCCTGTCACACTCTGCCTCCAGACCTAAGAACAACATGGACTGATCCCTGGCCCTCTTTTTGCCCACACTGGCCAGAGAGCCAGTGGTGGCAGCCCCTTGGGAGCCACTTGCCTGTTCCCCAGAGCTAGTGCAGCTCACCCAACCCTGTTAGCACCAGGAGAGAATGGACCTTTGGGCTTCCTGTTACTGTTCCTGTCCTGTGCCTCCCTCAAGGGAGGAGGAGTCTGCAGTCATTGGATCTGTGTCTGCCCTCCCCATTCTTTTTTTTTTAGAGAATCTTTTTTTTTTTTTTTTTTTTTTAACATTTTTAATTTTTATTTTTTTTGGGACAGAGAGAGACAGAGCATGAACGGGGGAGGGGCAGAGAGAGAGGGAGACACAGAATCGGAAACAGGCTCCAGGCTCCGAGCCATCAGCCCAGAGCCTGACGCGGGGCTCGAACTCACGGACCGCGAGATCGTGACCTGGCTGAAGTCGGACGCTTAACCGACTGCGCCACCCAGGCGCCCCTGCCCTCCCCATTCTTGATTCACCTTTCTGCTTTCTTTTTAGTCCTTTCCAGGCCAGATCCTGACAACATCCACACCTTGTCTGCACCCCTGAAAATCCTATTAGCACAAATGCCCTTTGTTCTAATCCCATGGTCTGCTGTCACTGACATGGCTGGTGGTTCCCGAGGCCACCCATCCTACTACTCCTGTTAAGCATGGGAGACCCACGAGGGTGGCAAAAACCTCAGAGGCAGCAGCTTACGTGTCAGCACACCCTCACTCTGCCCTGGGAAGGCTGCACAGAAACCATGTCTGAAGGGTCTCTCCTAGTTGTCTGCCTCTCCAGACAGGGGAGGAGTCACACTATTTCTTCTATTTTCAAACCACAGCTGCCTCAGGTCCTGTCAGTGGGCCTGTTCCCCTTAGGCAGGGTGACCTGTGGGCATCTGGGGGCCTGCTCATGGGCTATCACAGGACTCAGGATGGGACTCCTCATCCTGCCCCTGGGCCCTTACCCTGCCTGTGTATTTTGAAGTCTTTGATGCCCTTAATCTCCGCATTTCTATCACCCATGTATCTACTTGAAATTCTATTTTCTCTCCTTAAAAGGAGGTTGTGTTCCCCCAGAGGAGAAGGCAGAGGAGGCTTGGGGTTTTATAACTCAGCTGTCAGTTCCACTATGTTCGGGAAGGGAGAAAAAAGAAGAAAGAACAAGCTTACGCGGGGAACTTCAGCTCTGAGTGTCAAGAGTTTGAGAAGCTGGTGCTACAGGGGCATCTGGATCCAATAAGTTAAAAAATAAAAGTCAAGCTTGCAGTTTGAATTCCATGCTGGGTTCACCACCCTCCCCGGTCCCCACAAGTAGCTATAGTTTCCTAACACTCTAGAAGGAGGAGAAGCACATTTCCATGTAGACACAAAAACGTCCTCTAAGAAGCCAAATGACACTGCTGGGAAGAAGCAGACCCCAGTAGCTGCCTCTGTGAAGTAGGGTACAACATCCAGTCTCAGCCTTTCCCTGGCAGCCTTCCAGCCAGCCTGGGATGGGCTGTGTTAGGAGACACCACCGGCCGGCCCAATCTTGCCCCCATTCTGCTGACTTTCAGAGAATTGACCTACTCACTCGTCCTTTTAAAAACTCACACTTGGCTCAGTTTTAAAACATGTGATGGCAGCTTTTTGGAGAAGGTTGCCCCAAGGAGGCTTCAAGGTCACACCCAGTGGCATCTGTCACTTTAGGCAAAGTGAATCATAGACTCCTACATCAGGAGTGTTCCAATCAAACTACTGAGTTCGTTTTTCTGCTTGCAGCCCGCTGTAGAAAAGTGGGGATAGCCTAATTTTAATGAACTTCAGCAATTTAGAAAAATTCATGGGTATATTTGTTGGAGTGGTTGGATATTCAGCCACACTGTCAGTAATAAATTCCACCTTACACATTTTACTGTGGCCTTAAATACTGAGCACACAGGAGGCCAGATGTTACAGACACTGGATGATTAGTGGGAAGTCATCATCTGACTTTCTGTTATCCTTCTCTTTCCTCTTTTCTCTGGAGGCCCTTACCATGGTGCTTATGGGTGCCCTGCACAAATTTCCCACATCAGATTAAGGCTAGAGACTCAGCCAGTGGAGTCCTCAGAATGTTTAACAGGAAATGGCCCTTGGGTCCAATTCTCTCCCGGTGGCTCATTAGATGGTCAAGATCACAGTGAATTATCACCCAGAGAAAAGCTCAGGGAGGGAAAAGAACACCATTACACAAACAGCACTTCATGGCTCACACACGACCAGGCAGGAGAGGGCAGGACAGACACGACATGGTGGCTACATGCAACGGCAACAGGAGCGAGGCTGGGCTCCGAGAGACTCTGGGGACCGGGGTGGGGAGTGATGGTGGGGGTGTTAGAGGAGGGTCACAGAAGCTAACAGCGTGGTCAGGAGGGTCGGTCTTACCATAAAGGGAGAGCATTGGGTATGTTCAGCTGGCTTTAAAGAAAGGCAGATAGAGATAAGCTGTAATGAGTCTCCAACGAAGATGCCTGGTATTCTAGGTCTCGGCTAACACAGGAGCAACACCGTGGCAGGGGAGGGCAAAAGGAAACAAGTGAAAGAAATACAAAGCATAGGCTGGGCAGGTTCTGGGACATCACTGTGAGTGGACTCTGCATAGGTGTGTCTCACATCTAGTGAGGACCCAAAGGCATTTTCTATTCAGGACCATTTCTGGGCACACATTAAATAATTCACACCCGTGGCAAATGAGTTCTTCCAAATTTTGTGCAGGAAGGTTTTGTTTTGTTTTTTGAAATGAGCTATGTCTCCTAAGATAACCTTTATGCACTTAACTTACCCTGGGTGTTGCCAGCTGAAGGAGAAAGGCCTTGGTTATGCTTAGTGCACATCCCTGCCCAAACATACTTGAGCAGAGGAGTTCAAGGGCAATGGTCCTTCAAGTTTAGGGGAAAACTGAATTTTAGTTATCACTGAGGAGGATCTAAAGAGGTGGTCCTCAACGCCCCTGTAGTGGGGGCTTGTTCTCAAGCTTAGGTTCAGGCGGGAGTTGGTCTTGCTTAGCTCCCAGTCTATAGGTGTAGAGCCTTGGCCATAATGAATGTTTTTTACATTTTGAAGACTTGCACACAATTTAGGATATTATTATTAACCCTCAAAAAAGCTCTTCTTATGGGTCTGACTGCTGAGTTCATTTTAGGGGAGGAGCTGAGGAAATTGGCCATTGGTGAGTATCCCATTGCAACCCCCAGTTCCTTGAGCTTGTATCCAGGAAGATGCCCCTACTCTTTGGGCCCCAGCACACAAAGCTAAGCCCCTGATGGATCCTGACCATCTGAGCTGTTAACTCTTTCTAGAAGGTCATGACTTTGCTTTTACCCTCCACTTTCAGATGGTTGCTCTTGTGTTTCTGTTTTTAAGGTACAAACAAGGAAACATGTAATGGAATTTTTGAAGGATGGAAATGTGCACAACTAGACATTTACTTGCAGACCGAAAATACTTCTTTGGTAACAGATTTCTCAGCAAATTCCTTTTTTTTTCCTATAGCAAATTGTTAAGATGTCCTTTTTTAGGAATGGTGGAGAGAAAGGGTGAGGCAAGGGAAAAGAAGGGAAGGTACACCTCTCTAGTCATTTACAGAGTGCATTCTAGATCTTGCTTTCTGCTTCATGAGGAATACCAGCTGCCAGGTCAGTTGACAGGCCTGGAGGCTGTGGGGTCACTAGAATTTAGCTAGCAGGATGAGATACAACATAGAAACAGACACACACAGACACTGACAGACAGACAGACAGACAGACACACACACACACACACACACACACACAGAAGTAATTTCAAGCTGCTTGAGTGCTTGTGTTCCTGTGTTAATGGATAAGAAGTTCTGTGTTTCTAGACCTATAATGGGGAAGGGAGTGTGAGTCAGACACAGGTAAATCTACACTACATGTAATGCCAGGGCATTAGATAGAGTTCCCATAGGAGGCATGGGCCATTGTTCTCCTCTTGGATCCACCCTGAAAACCACCAAAGCTTCCATTACTCCTAAGATCCCTGAGAAAACCTTAAGCATCTTCTGGGTCAATCCTATCCTGAACAGGACCAGAATGGAGACAATTTAGAGAACATATCTGGGTGATGTGGCCCTAATGAGTTAACCCCCAGCCATGAAAAATTTTAACCATTTTTCTTACTTCTTAAACATTCAGAATCTCACATGTGGGATTTTAAAATGTATTAACTGTGTGTTTCCTTGTTGCTTTTTAGCTTTTCACAGCTCTCATTGAATGAAGATCTCATGTATTTAAGTCATATTTTACTTCAAGATTTAGCTTTGAGTATGTTCTAATCACCTTTATTGTATCTTATTATTTTAAAAATATGTATTAACTTAATAATACTTATGATACACCTCTATAATAGGGGGTAAGAAGAAGTCAGGAGGAGCAATGAGGGAAGAAGGGAAAGGAAGGATGGGGCTCTCTGGGACTCCTATGTTGGGTCCCCAGCCCAGGTAATGATAGCTCTCCTAAGGGTCTCACTTTGGGAGAATCTGAAGACTCATTTTAATTTGGAGATTATTTTTTTTCTTGGGTGTTAAGCTATGCTATTCAGAGGGCACTTTCGATCTGCTGGAGTGGTGTTTGTCAATGTCTCATATAAGCCTATTCTTATTTGAAGAACTATGTTTTTAAGATCCAGGGTCTCAAAAAAAACTAACCACTCATAATAAGAAAGCAATCATTGGGTGATTTCTAAGTGGAAATAGGAAGAAGCTTGAGATATAGCCCTTGCCCTCACAGAGCCCACAGTACACTGACATAGTGCCAACCCCCCTAAGGACATTTCCTAGATGATCTTGTGTAGTCATTCCAGTCTTTGGTACCCTTGCTTGGCTGTAAGTGGAATCTCTTGGTGAGCTAGAAGGGGAGATTGGACCCACTGGGTTTGGGCACCTGCACCTCTAGCCCAGAGCCATGTTTGTGCTGTTTGCCACTCTGTGATTCCCTGGTATACTGCCCTGAAAGGTCACCTAGCAATAGTTCTACTTTTTGAACTAAATTTGGAATTGTTTGAAGGCCTGGAGTACTTATGCCATTCGTCTTTGACCCTTTCCCAGATCTGCTCCCAGTTCCCCTGAGTTAGCTTAGAGTTTATCCATCTGTGGTTTTCCTGGGGAGGAAAAGGTGGAAAGACTCTGAAGACTTATGCCCCATGAGCCTGGAGACCCTTCTACAGTGAGCCAACAGAGCTGCTTATCTATTCTGAACATTGTGGCTGAGTTTTCCAGTGGCATTTTGTCCAGTAATGGTAGACACTCAGCAGCCAATTATTTAATCTTTGTTTTCTAATGGTCTGGTAATTTTCAAGGGTTTAAAAGATATTGGTCAATTAACTTAATTTGTTCATACAATTGGTAGAAATGAAATAAGGTTATTATTCAATTGGTGAGGCAGAGGTGGAATATTTTCATAAAGAATCCTGGCTAGTGGTTCCAGCTAACAGGCTAAGGGCAAATAGAAAGGAAATTCATGTACCTTGTTTAGTGTATTTATGCAGATTACCTAGGCTTTGTATACCTGGCAATGATGATATGAGTGGCACTGGACAGCAAATAGGAGCTATTTTCTGGAAAACTGTCTTTCTGAATCAAGCTCAGGATCAAATTAGAAGTTATCACCTCAGTGGATGAAGTCTTGGTTCTGGAATGTCTTCCCTGATCCTTTTCACTGGGGTACCATCTTTAGACCATGCATGCATAGGATACTGAAAAGTGAAACTCAGGGAATACCAGAGGCTGATAAGGAGAGGATTCTCCTAGATGGAGATTTTTCCAAAAGGATGAAGGGGAGAATCAGTGGAACGTGTCTCCCAATTGTTAACATTACATAGTCTCTCTGAAGAACTAAAAGGTTGTTGAAAATACCTCTTAGCCATATAAAAGGGGAGTGTTTGGGGTGCCTGGGTGGCTCAGTCGGTTGGGCGACCGACTTCGGCTCAGGTCATGATCTCACAGTCCGTGAGTTCGAGCCCCGCATCGGGCTCTGTGCTGACAGCTCGGAGCCTGGAGCCTGTTTCAGATTCTGTGTCTCCCTCTCTCTCTGACCCTCCCCCGTTCATGCTCTGTCTCTCTATGTCTCAAAAATAAATAAACGTCAAATAAAAAAAAATTTTTAAAAGGGGAGTGTTTCTTTTCTCAACACAGCAAGGAGGTGAGGACTACTAGGGATTAGAAGCTGGGCAGTAGATATCTAGGCTGGAGTACCCAATAAAGCTGTATTCCAGGATATTTTCTCGAGATCAGGCCATTACAGAATGAAATCTTGCCATTTGCAGCAACGTGGATGGAGTCATTACAGAGCATTTTAAAGAGATAAGCCCTGCTGCACTTTTCTGGACATGCTGACTTTGAAAGGTGCAGATTACTTTCTGATTCCCTCCAGGGAAGGTTGGCTCTTGGCTAAGTCATGAACAGGCCCCACAGAAGAGGAATGCACCATCCCAGTGGCCGCCATTGAGACAATGGTTATAATATCAGTTGCTAAAATTTTACATTCCTCTGAAACATGAGTCAAAAGCAATGTCACAGGAGCATGTGAGTCAGAACTGTTGCTTTTTTTTTTTTTTTTTTTTTTTTTTAAGTATCTCTTGTCCAGAGCTTAGGGAGTGGATCTAATATAAGTTCCATTTCAGACCACCTGAAAGTCTGGGTCCAGCTGGCACCCTCCCTACCTCCCAAGCTATGCTCTCTGCTTCTCTCTATTCACTGTCTCTAATCTCATCTTAATTTGATCTGCAAGACAGGATAGCTGGTTCAGTTGTAAGAGAGTCATGGGATGGTGGAAGGCAGAGGGATTGAGGTTTTGTTGGTGACACTCTAGTTAATCTAAGTTGGGAAGACAATCATCAGGTTGGTACAGGCAGAGATGACTGGAAATGGCAGGAGTCAGGGGCCTCTAGAGATATTTGACACCACCTTCACAGTCAGGAGCCAGCAAATGTAGGTTAAGGCAGAAGAGTCTTCATTATCCTTTTTATCTCCTCTTTCAACCAGGAACTAAAGTGTAGCCCTGCAGATGTGGAGGTGGGAGATGCTAAAACTTAGAGCCACCAGAGATGGCAGCAAGGAAGGGAATTTTAAGGAGACCAAAGTAAAATATGTTTTAAACTGTAACCCCTCTGAAGTTGAAGAGCTTCTTTGCTAGGGAGATGTAAAGTTTAAATAAGCACAAGTCAACTGGGATATATAGAAGCTGAGGGTAGCTGTCAATGGCTTTAAGATTTAAGGGAAAATGAAGGAAATATGGGTTGTTGCAAGCAGTTCTTAAGCAGAATTTCCATTTTGGTTTGTGGAGGAGGTCTTTGGTCTTCAGAGATGGATCTGTGGAGGAGGGGTGCTAGGAAAAGGAAGAAGGGGTAACGACAAGGGAGGCAGAAACACTGGACAGAAAAGGGCAGGGAAAAATGAAAGGAAGCTCAAATATGAGGCAGTGGAGAGTGGAAAGAGCAGCCCCCCTTTCCCCCTTGTCCACCTCCACCATGTTGGAAACCTCCTGGCTTGTATCTGTTTCCCATTGTAAAATTCTAGTCAGAAGGAGAAGGGCCCTTCTTGAATCTTTGTGGTTACAGACACACAGTTGAAATGCCCCTTCAGGACTTCCTTTAAGGGATTCTTTGGAGGGGTACAGAGCATGGGGGTTGTTGGTTCCTGGCTCATTCTTGCTCTTCCTGTCTCTGTGTGCTAGGTTGCTGAGAGTGGACAGCTGTGACCCCTGTATCATTAGCTGCACAGTGGCTAGCTCATGTGGCTGGAAGCAGCTAAAGCCTCAGGAGTCATTGTGTTATTCACCTGCAGCCTGATGGCTCCCCAGGTGCTATTACCTGCCAATAATTCATGCTAAACAAGACTAATTAAATTGTCAAGATAGTTTTATCTTCCCTTGGGAAGGACAGTCACTATCCTTCACTCAAGTAACAAAAGAAACCCATAAAGAATAAATGAATGAAATCAGTTTGTCAGCAGTGCTAACAACATCAAAGAATTCTATATATGAGAGAAAGAGAGAGAGAGAGAGGAGAACACAAGCCCAGCAGGACAGAGAAAACGGGAGACAGAGAACAAGAGTATGACAGAGAGAAAAGGTGCACTAAATATGAAGAGAAAATGGTATAGACTATGCTTTGGGGGGCACTCATGGGCATTTTTGAACCTGCCTGAGGTATAGATCTCTCACATCCTCTGCTGGCTCATGGGATGTTCTAGATCCCTTTGCTTTAGAAACTTTCTGGCAACGACACCAACAGTAGCTTGCTAGCCTGTGGGAACTAATGTAAGAGACACTGGCAAGGCCCAGATGGTGGTCTGGCTAAACCAAGGGGTGTGTTGTGACAGCCTCCTTCCACTCTTCTATTTTAGGGGAAAGGAGAGGGCTGTGTGTGGACAGAAAAGACGAGAATAGGGACAGAAAGGAAAGGAAGGAAAATTAGAGGAAAAGAGAAAGTGAAGGGGTCTTGGTCAGAAGGCAGAGGGAAACAGGAGCCTTGATGGGTTATAACTGCCAGAACACTCAGACTGTCCAACACAGGCTGAATGAAGAACCGAAACCAGGATTTCCATACAAAAGCAGGTTCCCATGGACTTCTTGAGTCAAGCCTGCAGGACACCTCAAGGCAACAGCTTTGGGAAAACTTGCATACCAGGCTGATTTATCAGGCCTGACTTTCTATCACATCTGCCCTCATGGTAGTCTGTGGTCCACTGTCTGCACAGCAAACCTCTCCTTGCAGAGGCCCAGGGACTTTCAAAATGGCTCCTCATTGCCAACTAGACTGCTGATAGATGCACTGCTAAATCTCTTGAGGGCTAACTTTATTTCCAAGCAGAGTAGAAAACTGCCTTTGTAGAGCAACTGGAGGGTGGAGGGTGGGGAATATGTTTTTCACTCAGATGTCATGTTCCTCAAAGTTTTATATTAGACACACTAGATTTCCAATTTTTAAGTTGAGCATTACTATCTTCTCTAAAGAGAACGGTAACGTTACTTTTCAGAAGGTAGCTTACTGAGTCACTACCATCTTAGTATGAATTAGTATATTGGAAACAGGATACTTTGGTCACATTAGTTTTGTATTGGTGCTGGGGGTGGTGCTGCAAGTGGGAAGAAGCTGGAAGGGAGATCCATGAGCAATAGAAGAAGGGATCCAGCAAAGGGAAATAGAGGTGTACAGAGATGTCAAGGATCAAGTCTGCCCCATCCAGTTTAGTCTGAGATCAATCTTGATTTAATCTACCTTAGAACCAGCTCTGGACTCACTGACCATTGTCATATAGACAAAGTCTGGTAATGCCACCAGCTGAGCCCCCTACACCAACACACCTGATTGGGAGTCAGGGACCCGGTTGTGGGTTGGCCTTGCTATTAAAAAGTGGTGAGAATGAGCACGTTGTTTCCTGCCTCTGGCCCTCTGTGTCCTCATCTGAAACACTGGTATATCCCCAGGCTCTGCTGCACAGTAAATACTCCATGCACATGTGCGGAATATGTGGAGACGGGCTTGGGCCGAAGGTCTGCAAAGTCGTGTCCACTCTAACATTCTTGGACGAATCCACTGTCTGCCTCCACCCCTCATCATGGCTCTTGAGGGGCATCAGCCCTGTCCTTCTTGTGCCCATTCTGGCCCCTTCTCTGTTATGTTTGGGGGCAGAGAAAGGCAGACCAAGAGGGCCACCCCATGGAGGCACTGTGGGTTGAAGGATGGAGAGAGGGTTGAAGCGTGTGTGTGGAGCTCTCTGACTCATCCTGGAGGGGGTGGATGTGCAGCACACTCTTTCTCTATGACTCAGGATGACTCCTTTCCCTGTCATTGCAGACCCTGAAACCAGAGCAGGAATCAAACTTGCTTTATTGTTTTTATGGGAAACCAGTAAGAGACAGTTATTTGTCCCGTGGGTCTGTGGTGGGAAGGTACCACTGGCTTCAGGAGACAGGGCAAGGAAGATTTGGGGCCAGCACCTAGAGGCTCCTGGGAGACATCCCTGGACACTCCCTGCAGTGGAGCCCCATCCCTCCCAGTCTTGTTACCACATTCTCCCTAGTGTCCCCCCCTTCCCATTTCCTTCTCAAGCTGCAAGTGTCAAGTGAGCAAGGGTAGTGGGGGCTGATTTACACTTTGCCCTTTTCTCCTGAGCCCTATTAATCAGGCGCATCAGTCAGGAGTATGCAGACCACTATCTGTCTGAGCATTCTCAGGGCAGTCTTGGCTCCCTTGGTCCAGCACTGGCAGCATCAATAGGCACAGAGAAGTTAGGCTGGGCAGCTCTGTGCCAGGTCACGGTGCTGGCAATGCACTGCATGAGGACCTGTGAGTGGCAGGGGCCCCTTGAGATGCCCAGGCAGTCTGGTCCAGGGATTTAGCCAACGAAAGTGCAGGAGTCGATTCTCTAATGGAAATGGATTTGAGATCCCAGTCTTGCCACCCATTAGCCATGTGATTTTGGGCAAACTATTCATCCTGTGTGAAGCTCGGTTTCCTCCTATGGAGACGAAGTGCTCTGAGGGGTTAATCTGACCATGTGCATAATGTCTTTAACATAGCCTGGCAAATACTCCTCCAAGAGAAGCCATCATTTCCCTCTTCCTCCTCCTCTTTTCCTGTCTCCACCTCACTCCTAATCAGCTAAGATCACAACTAGTACCATTGTTAATTAACTTGCTTTTCCTGTTCTGGTCATTTCTGTGGACTAGCACTTTGGCACCTAAACAAATCCTCCAGATTGTCTTCCCTCTGAGCCTCCCCAGAAGCCAGCCTTCTTTCCCCTCACACAATCTCTGTCCTGCTCCTTTCCCAGAAGGTCCCTTTAGGGACTTCTCTCCAGAGAGTTTCCACGTGAGATCTGCCAAAGCCAAGTGAGCCAGTTCCCACAGGTCTTGGGAGCTTTATGAGGAGCGCCCCTCTCGAATCTGCAAGGTGATGAAGGGAAATAAAAATGCCTCAAAGTATATCAGAAAAAGCCCAGTTCAGAATCGTGCAATGTTAGATCCCTCAGGTTGAGACCATCTCAACCTGCCCACCTCACCACATGCATTCGAGGAACCCCAGAGAATGGGGTTAGTTGCTCTAAGTCACAGGGATTAATAGTGCCAGAGCTGAAAAGAGGACCCAGGCTTCTTAATTCACTATTTGGGAATGTTTCTCCATATCCACAGTGCGAAGATCCAGGCCCCTTAGCACTTTCTGTGGTGGAACAGTCTTTAAAATGCAGATTGGAAAAGAAGAGTGTTGGGCAAGGCTGTTGTCCCAGGCACCCAAGTTGATTCCAGTCTGGGATGTTAGGGAGCAGTTTTTGACGCTCCAGGGTCTTCCATGAATAATCACAGGGGTTACCTCTTTAGGTTTCCCTCTGGAAAATATAATTTCAGACCCAAGAAATAAAGTAGTCCCAGAGGGATGCGCTGTTGCACTCTGCCCTCACAGGGCACACAGAGGAAGGGGCCTTAGGCAGAGAACAAGGTTAACTCATCAGGGAGGAGAGGGGCAATGGCCGGTGCCTAGGGAACTCAGCAGAACTCAGCGGAATTAGACAAAGTGGGGACTCACGATCTGCCTCTAGTAACATCTGGTGTTTGTTCACAGGCATCTCCCAGAGAGAACAGAAATTCAACCACAGAGTGGCTGTGAGCACAGGGGTTTTGCCCTCTTCATGCCGGAGGCCCAAGCTCAGTCCTCGTCTTTCCTTTGCCTTTCTCCCTCTCTTGGTGCTCTTCACCACTGTTACAGCTTTGAATGGCATCTACATGCTGACGACTCCACGTCCTGACCCCAGACAGTGTGCCCAACTGTCTACCTGACATCTCCACTGATGTCCTCACGGAGCTCCTGTCTTCCTCATGCAAGCATGCTTCACCTGCTGTCTTTCCCAGTTGATACTGACTCCATCCTCCCACTGCTGAGGCCCAGCCCCAGCTATCCTGGATGCCTCTTTCTCCCACACCCACACCCAGTCTGTCAGGAGACACTGTTCTATTTTCAAAACAGGTTGAGAATCTGACCATTTTTTTACCACTTCTATTGCTACTGCTTTGTCGCCAACTACCATCACCTTCTACTTGGATTACTGTGTTTACCTTCTAAGTGGTGTTTGGGCTTCCACTCTCGACTCCTATAGACAGCAAGGTGGTCCTTTGGAAATGCAAGTCAGATCATGGACAGCTCTTCTCAAAGGCACTGGTGTCTTCCCTTCTTGCTCAGTGTAAAAGCCAAAATCTGGTCCCTGTACAATCCTCTCTTTCTTCTCCTCTGCTCAGTCTGCACCAGCCACAGGGGCTGCTCCTCCTGCCTGAAAGCTCCTCTCCCAGGTATCTGCATGGGTAACTCTGCACCTCCTTCACATGTTTGCTTTCTTCAGATGTCCCCTCCTCAGTGAAGCCCATCTTTTTAAGACAGCACCTGCCTTCACTGTTCCCCAGCACCTCTGATCCCCCTCAGTTGGCACAGTTTTTTTCCAAAATACTTATCATTTGATACACTGTATGATGTTCCTATTTTCTGTACTTACAACACTGCTCATTGTCTGATAATTCCCCAACCCTAGAATGCCAGCTCAAGAGCAATGGGCTTTGTTTTGCCCACTGATGTATCCTAGGTGCCTAAAATAGTACCTGACACACAGAAGGTGAGACTATAAACACAGTGAAGTGAATGAATGATGGCTCCTGGGATTGGTGGAAAACCCATTTCCTGAGAGGATAAGGCACCATGGCCTGTGTAGTGAAGGCAAGGAGGAAAGAGACAGTATTTGTGGGGAGATGAATATAAATGTGGGGAGTATTTGACGGCATTTAGGATAAATACAGGATTCAGTGAGGGGACCAAGAGCTGATCTCTGTAGTTTTAAAAGAGTCAAAGATAATGAGTGACAGGTGAAAGCCCTTATGGATTCCTCTGAGGCTAAAAGTGTGGATTCCTGCCAAATAGAACATATGTCTGGGAAAGGATGTCTTGTGATGACGGTATGGCTAGAAAATTCCAGGAAGGCCTAGAGCAGCACCCAGGGAAACTGCCCTGGGTGCTGTGAACTTCCTCATGCCAGGGAGCGTCCAGACCCATAACCTGCCGACAACGTGAAGGCAGAACCGTGTGGTGGAGGGACCTACCTCTGAGACTACGCGTTATTGCTCATTGGTTTGTCATCCACAGCACTGAGCTCAGGGTCCTTCCAGGACCATGCTTGTGGAGGAGGCTTATGGAGGCCTGAGTTGTGGGCAGTGGTCAGTTACACGGTGCTTCCTTTCACCTGGCCGTAGCTGTCCAGCATGTTCCAGAGTCTAAGCATATCCAGGAAATAAGGGCCCTTGCAGTGTCTGTGGGTAGTAAGTTATACTTAGATATAACTGGTTGGAGATTGGGTCCTGCCAGCTACTCCAGTAGGGGTTTTGGAACAAATGTCATTTGCTTGGGTGCCATCGTCTCTCCCACTCAGTGGTGCTTTACAGTTACATAGAGTTTTAAAATAGATGCTCTTATTTCAGCCTCAAAACACACTGCAGTAAATATCATCATATTCCTTTGACAGATGAGGAAACTAAGTCTTTGGGCATTTTGGTAACGTCTATAGGCAGAGCTTTTGACTTCACATCTGGCCCTCTCTTCCTCTCCCACACTGCCTTTGGGCTTTGGGTGATGTTACATTTATTCTCTTTGTTCAGAAGCCATTAATTGTGTGGTGTGGGTCTCTGGACACCTTCTCTTGCTCTCGCTTATACACATTGTCCCCGTTTGATCTCCAGACAACCCTTCAGTTGTCATTTGTATGACTTTTAACAAATTCCTCAATCTGGAGGAGTGAGAAGAATCTCAGTGCAGGGTGAAGGGAGGCTGGAGGAGTCAGAGGTACATCAGGACTCTCAGGTGGGATGACACATAGTTCCTAGTTTAGAAAATGGGAAAAATCCTTGTGTGGTTATTTAAAATATAAATTACGGAATGTCAGGGATGCCCGGCTGGCTCAGTCAGGAGAATGTGCAACTCTTGATCTCAGGGTTGTGAGTTCAAGCCCCACGTGGGGTGTAGAGATTACTTAAGTAAATAAAAAAGATGACTTAAAAAATAGGAATAGATTACACGATGTAAGAGCTGAACAAATCCTGGCTAGGGGGTTATGTGAGATGTGTGTGTTTGTTCAAGGCACCTTGGAGTGAAGAGATAGGTGCTCTAGCCCAGGGCACAGTGAACTGGCTACACCAAGAGGCCGAAATCCAGCTGTATGGCTCTGAAAGGCACTTAAATCTCTCCATCAGCATCTTTATGGTCAGCAAATTGGGAGTGATAATTCTTGCCTGTGAAATTCACAGGGCAGTTATGAGTTACCTGAGATAAATGCATAGGTGAATCATAAGTAGAAAACCATCATCTAAACATAAGGGTCTGCATGATGATTTCATGCTCCTTTCTTGCCCTGCACACTCCTCTATCCCAATGTAGCCACTTTTTCTGTAGAAATTTTATACCCTAGCAAACTTATTTTGCTTTGTTTTTCATTTAAAAACACTTATAGTTTGGGAGAAAATGGCAGGTTGAGTGATGTAGGCCTTGCCAACAGTGAGAATCACAAAGGTACCCCCTGGGGCTGCAATGAGTCCTCCCTGCATCCAGGAGAGCTCTCAGTCTCTTGGCATAGATTCTTACAGAGCTGCATTACTGTGTTGAAGACAAACCCCTCTGAAGGCAGGGCTGCTCTTTCTTTTCTATTTCTCTCTCTCCCTGCTCCATCAGTTGAGAGCACCGTAAGGCACAGGCTCCAAACACAAAGGTGCTGGCCTTTAGACATGCATGGGTGACTCATGGACCTAATTAGCACCTGAGATTTGGGGCTCATCCAGCCTGAAAGTCCTAAAGTGTGCTCAGGAGTGGTGAGGGTGGTTGTGGGAGGTGTTGAGGGGAGGGGAGGCACAGAGTATGAGTAGGAAGATTGATTTTTTTTAATGATCTGATAATTTCATGGGAAAAGTCAAGGGAGAGTATGTACACACACACACACACACACACACACACACACACACACAACATGAGACAAAGACAACGCAGGGGGATCTCGGAGAAAGAAGGACCATCGAATCTGTAGCTATAGGGTGAGCAGGAAGGGTACAAGAGGTTGATGGGAGGGGAATGTAGGGAAAGTGTTAACAGGCTCCTTCCAACGTCCATCTGCTGGAAGGAAAGTAGATGGGCTTCTAGTCAGGGGAATCAGGCAGATATGATAACATGTCAGTTCAACTGATTGGGAGCAAAATATGGAGTGGAGCAAGGAGGGTAAGGATGGAGAAGGGAGATGGTGGCAGTTGGTAGGGTACTTTCAAACATCTTAGATCAAAACTCTACAGCGTCTGCTCCGTGCTGTTATTCAATGGTTCAGTGCATCAAAGGTTTGTGCAAACATTACCAAGTCTCTTAATTAAGGAAAAATAATAACAACAACAAAATTAAACGGACACATGTTAAAGACTAACCGCAAGAGGGCTTGCCTATAGATAAAGAGAGAAGGTTTAAACATGCCAGGTAACAAAAAGACATGTGCAGGAACTGGAAGGAACTGTATAGGAGGAGGCAACTTGGGAGAAGGTGGCAGGAGGCCCTGGGTGGGGGCAGGGGCTGGGGTTCTGTCTGAGGCTAGGGAGCCGGGGGCTGGGTTGTGATGGGGTCGGGAGTGGGAGAGAACCAGGCAGGTGCAAGAGTCAGTTCTCCAGGAAGGTTCATGTGGGAGTGAGACGCTCATCCAGAATCTGCTTCCACAGCCAGGGAAGGAAAGGCTGTGGAAGGAAAGACCCTGGGAAGAGCTCCCAGTGGATCACCCAACTGCTTGGTTCTTTGGCCACTCCAGAGAAGAGGGATCTGAGCAGGGGTCCTGACATGGTCGGTTCTCCTCTCCCAAAGGAGCCTGGGGGGACTGGGCTGCCTGCAGGGGCTGCTGATGTTAAAATGGCAATGGAGCCCTTCCCTTCAGTGTGAATGTAATGGGCTGGTCTCTGGGCTGACAAGGCAGGCAAAGTCCAAGCCTTAACTTTGGTGGTCCACCATGAGGGAGCTCCTTTCCAAGGTGCCATGGGAGTGGAAGGTGAGACAGGGAAAGGCAGCAGTCTGGAGGTGAAGGTGGGGGTGAGGAGAGGCTTGGGTCCCTGCCCCAGCAGTGGCCCAGAAGTTGTAAATACCCCTTTGCTCTGGCACTCTCTGTTTCCCATAGCTGCATCCTCCTATACAGTGTGAGTCATGCCAGGCTGATTGTAAAGGGAGAGAGAAAAGATGCAGCAATCGAAAAAGGAAAGGGGAGGCCTAACTCGTTCCAAAAGTTAAAAAAAATCAAAATAAAGCAATAGGAAAAAAATTCTTTAAACCAACTTAAACAAACAAATAAAATAAACAAAATGAAAATAAGGAGGTGGGGAGGAGAAAATAAAATGAAGGAAAGAAAATGAACCGGGGAACGACAAATGAGTGTTAGAACAGGCACGGACAGTCAGGTACAGACGCCATGTACTTACGTTTACCTCGGTGATTGCTATATCAACAATGCTACCCACAACAATCAAGGCGTCAAATGTATTCCATGCATCACAGAAATAGTGCTGCATGGGGCAGAAAAGCCGAGGAAAAGAGAGAGAGAGAAGAGAAAAAAAAAAACAAACCAACAACAAAGGAGAAAAACAAAACAAAAAGGAAGAGGAAAAAATGAAAAAAAAAAAAAAGCATGAAAGAAAGGAGAGAAGAGAAAAAAATGAGAAAAGAAAGAGGTTACGTGGGCATATTAAATACTCTCTTACCACTCTACAGTTCTGGCGGCTCAAACCTGGGCAACCTGGTTCTCACAGGGCGGAGAGGGCTGACAAAAGCTGGGTTAGTTCAAAGATTTCCCCTGTGCCTGCCCCTTCGCTCAGCTCCGGGCTCCTGGGCCCAGCACAGTGGGGCAGAGCTGGGACAAACAGAAAAAAAGGAGGAGAAGCTCCCACTTTTTTTCCCCCATAGACGACGGCAGGTTCAATAAAAAGCATGACTGGAGGGGGGTAAAAACAGGAAATTAAAAAACCAAAAAAATAAAAGGAGGTAAAGAGAGAGAGAGAGTGACAGAAAGGGAAACAGAGGAGGCAGAGGAGGAAGAAGGAGGCTTCCTGGGGAGGGCAGAGTCATACTCACATTAGTTTCACTGAGAATGACGTCAATTATGCTGCCAATTACGATGAGGAAGTCAAAAACATTCCAGGGATCACTAAAGTAACCCTACATAAGGGAGGGGCAGGCAGGATGGGGATTAAAAAGGAATATTAGACAGACAAGAACAGAGCAACATCACCATCAGAATCACCGTCCAGGCACCTGAGTGTTGCTGCTGGAGTTGTGAGGGCCCTTATCTGTGGCCAGGAGCCCAAGAGGGAAGCAGGTGGCTGGGAAGTGGCTGGTCCAACCTTCCTGCCCCACCCTCCCATGGTCACAAGGCCCCCCTTCCTCCAGGTCCATCCCACATAACCACCCTCCTGCACAAAGGCTCTTTCTGTTTCCCACGGGGGGTAGGAATAGACATGGGGGCAGGCAATGGGAGTTGCAATGGCACAGGGACATGGTTGGACTCAGTCCCTGCTCAGCGTTTCCTATGCCCCCAGTTCTTCTCCAGCAGAAGGGCCTGTCTGCAGGCAGGGAGGGACACAGATGGAGGCAGGAGGGACATAGGTGTGTGATCCCCTTGAGGTGATTGGACTGTGGTCCTGTGGATGATTTGGGAATTCCAAAGGCCCTGAAAACCACAGCAGTGTGGTCCAGAAGGGTGGCCAGGTCATCTGGGCTCAGCAGTGACTCATGTAAAGCTCAGCAATAACGAGAGGACTGCCTCATAAAAACAATACCTCTAATAAGCTGGACTCTATGCAGCTAGAATCAGGGTCACCCCTGTTCCAGCACTGGACATGCCCTGGTGTTTCCAGGGACAGCTCTGTTCTGGCACAGGTTTTACTAACTGAAAGGAGACAGAGTCCAGGTCAGTCTTCTAGTTCAGTAATGTCAGATAGAGCCCTAGACGGTGCTTTCAGGGGTATCTCCTATGCACCTCCCCCAGCTTCCTCTCCTAACGCCATCAGTTTGATATAGAGTCCCGTTGAAATGCAAATGCCACCCAAAGTGAATTAAATTATCAAAGCCTGAGAACTGGATTGATAGGGGTGGTCTGGGTAGAGGGAATGGGGATGCAGGCTTCACAAGAAGGGACTGGAGACAGTGGTGCCACAGAAGGGAGATTATGGCACAGAGTGGGAGGGCTAGTGTCCAGACTTCACCACTTCACCCTGTGTTCATGGATTTCATTGGTGTTCCATCATATTTGGAGAAGGGGAAGAGATGATTTTGAAAGACTATTTTGAGGTCTTGGATGATGAGTCAACCCAAGGATAGGCTGTCTCAGATATCCTAGAGAATTCCAGGAGTCCTGGGAGGGTGGACTCTTTACAGAGAAGACAGGTGTCTTGGGTCTGGACAACCTGCCTCTCTGAGAGGTGGAGGAGTCTAGAGAGCACTGCTTTGTGGTCACATGGGGTATATGTGCACAGTTCAGGCAACCCCAGGAACAGGATAGTCACATTACCCAGGGGTGGGAAGGAAAGGACCTAGTACTAAAGATATTTATCTTCTTAAAAAAAAGACATTACATTTGCTTCTTCAGTTTTTCAAGGAATGTTCTGCAAAGGGGACAAGACAGGGCTGGGCCACATTTGTTCAGCAGGACCAGAATTTTCCTATTCTCTGAGACACTAGCTGGGGCCTCGAGGTTGCTGGTGGCAACCTCTAGAGGTTGGGGAGTGGGTATGAAAGCATTAAGGGTCCTCTGAGAGTTTCCCAGACCTCTTTCCCCAGTTCTCTTGAAGGCTGCCAACTCTCCCTTTTAATATGTTACTCACAAGAGCCAAGAGTCTGTTCTTCCATCGTCCTGGCTCTATCCAGCTCCCTTAACTTCCCCACTTCCCGGCCATGCCCTCTTTCCAGAGGGATCGCAAGACATACTGTCCTAGGGCTGTTATTCTTAGTGTGGGAGGTCAGGTCACAGGGAAAGGGGCCTCTCAGTTCCCAGGCATTTCTGCCAAAAGAAAACAGAAACGCCAGTGCGGAGACTTTGGACAGCTAGACTGGAGAAGCAGAGGTTGGCCAGGGCGTGGGTTAGGTGAGGGTCAGCTGGAAAACATGGCTTTCTTGTTGGCTTCCCAGAATAGTTTCTGAATATATGAGAGCCTTTGAGGCAGAGGGAGACTGTTCTCTTCTATTTAAGTCACATGTTATGAGCAGGAAATAACTAATTCCCTCCCAGGTTCTTAGATATAATTCACAGGGCAAAGGGAGAAGATGGATTTTGAAAGAAGGGAGGTAAAGAGTGAAGACCCCAAATGATATAAATATGTATGTGTTTTAGACTTTGGAAAACACTGGGAGAGTCTCTCTAGGTGGAAATACCATCTCTTTGGGGAGAGATATTTCAGAAGGGAAGGAGAGGTGGGGTCGAGGAAGAAAAAGGAGAGAAACAGGAACCAGAGCAGAGTCCAGGAATATTCAGCATCTAGCCTAGAAAACGTGGTAACAAAACATTATTTGGGTGTGGGGGCAAGAGGAGAGATAGGAAGGGGGAAGGCTCAGCATTCAGGAAAGGAAGAGGAGTTGGAGCCTTCTCATTCACCAGAGACCTGAAACAAAATGGGTGAGCCGGCCTGGTCTGCAACGCCTCTGAGAGAGGAGAAAAGGGAAGGAAGGCAGAGAGTAGGGCAAAGGCCAGGATAAACACACAGGTTAGTCACCTGGTGAGCACCAGGGGAAGGACTGACACCTAAAGGGACCCTGCCAACTACCCGGTTGGGCAACACTCATTACCCTTTCTCTAGGATTTCTTTGTGTACATGCAGACAGAGGGAAAACACACGCCAGCCCATTCCTCCTTGACCATGGCCTTCTCCCAACCTTTCATGGCTGGCTTCCATTGGTTGGACTCTCTTGAGATGAATGCCTCATGCCTCATCCTTGCCATCACCAGGCTGTGCTACTGAGGCTTTTCATTGACTCCTCTGTCCCTGGCAAGATACCTGGTAGGCCCAGTGCCAGGGCCTCCACTGGGGGCAGAGACCGACCAGTTGCCTTATTGGTAAGGGCTCCCATGGACTCTTCCCGAGAAGATTTACACACAGCTAGAATGCATGGGTGAGGGAGCATGTTTGGGGTGGGTGGGTGGCAGGATCCCTTTAAGAGACAGATTTTCACCCTGACTCGTCCATACACCCACCTTCCCACTCCTCTATCCCACAAGCCCATCAATTCTCTAAGCTGGACCATGAAGACAGTTTCAGACCCAGTTTTCAGGTCTCTGTTTCCTTGGTCCACCTCCCCTCTGCCCTGCACCCCACCCCCCCCTGCCGCAACAGTCCTTCCTCCCACCTGTTCCAACCCATCCCCAGAAACAAGGTGATCTCCTCCATTTAGACACCTGGCCAAATCCCTATGTGGGCAGGGCCTGGAGGAATATTTTTTCCCCTGCACACTCTGGAGTGTAAGAGCTTAGTATTCTCTCTCTCTCTCTCTCTCTCTCTCTCTCTCTCTCTCACACACACACACACACACACACACACACACATACACACACACATACTGCTTAGCTCACCACCTTATTTGCTGGAAACCACAGGTAATACAGATTTTGCAGGTGTAATGGAAGAAGGAGGGTGGGAAAAATTGTAGACTTTTTCTCTTATCAAATCAGTTTAACCTGGAGCCAAGCTGTACCTGTGACTCCTTCCTTCCCTGGTGATGAAGTCCCAAAGGGTAGGGTAGAAGTCAAGGTTAGGAAGAGGGTTTTCCTTGCTCTCCTTGAAATGGCAAACCAAACCTCTTAATGTCCAGCTCCTCAGAGACAAGCAGGGTTGATCACCCAGAAGGGATGGTGTTTGGGGCTCTAGAAGGCTTTCCCTTGGCTTCCTTAAATCCTGCAGATGTAGTGGGTTTTCCCCTTTCAAATCCCAGGCTTTGGGGATTAGTTTGGAAGATGGGCCTCTCCTCTGGCCTTCCTGGGGCTGGTCTCATGTGTATCCACTCAGGCTGCCAAGCGGCCACCCCTGTGATGTTGCTTATACTCTTGGCATCACCTGTTTTCCTGAGTGCTGCTGGACCCCTGCTCACCGGCTGAGGTGGACTGACAACATGTAGACCAACCTGATTCTAGCTTTAGCAAATCATTGTTGGAAAGGAAAAGTTGCTGCAAAACACCACATTGTGCATTTTGAGTACACAAGAATTGTGGATTTCCTTCCCTTTTGGATAATCTGTGCCCTAATTCACCTCCATCAGTGAAGTTTCCAAGTCGAAAGAGCGCATGGTCTCTGGAGGTAGGTTGTTGGCTCAAATTCTACTTCTGACACTTTACTAGTCGGGTAATCTTGAGCAGATAAATTTACCTCTCTGCGCCTCAGTTTCCCCATGTGTAAAATGGGAAAACTATAGGGTGATAGTGGGGATTAAGTGAGGCAATGCTTGTAAAGCATTTAGACCTGTGCCTGGCCTAAAGTAAGCTCTAAATGAACATGGATGACTGTCAGGATTAACTTGAGCTCATCTACCTCTCTCCTCGTTAAGCAGGATTCACAAGTTCACTTTTGTGTGTGGGACTGAGTAGAAGGGAAGGCAAAGCGCAGGTGTGTGGAAGAAGTGGGGAAGAAGTAGAAGGTTCTAGGATAGTGAGCTTACCTGTTGTCTGCATCTAGGGCCTTTTCTGCCCACTTTGAGTCATGAGTGAGTACTTTGACTGTCTTTTGAGACTCTTGAAAGAAATCTGGCTAGTACCGTTTGGAGATTGATGACAGTTTGTGAGTTGTCATGGCTCAATTTTGTTCGAATCAAGGTCATGTAGACAGTTAACTGCCAGGTTCTTAGAAACCACTATCTGTGTTGGCGGAGACCCAGGCCCTTGTTCTTTTGCCTAGAAGGCTGGGAGGAGAGGATGGGCTGCCACGTGGGTCTGTTTTCTGCCTCTGATCCCGGAGAGCAGGGCTGCTACAGAGAGGTTATAGGCACGTGCGTTTGCCCTTGAATTCTAGATTCTTAGCTCCTTCCCTGCCCAGAGCCGAGGTCTCCTCTGTGATCTCAGAGGCAATAAAAGCTAACAGGTTGGTGGTGAGAAGGTATCACAAGAAAATCTGGGATTATGTTGTGTCTTCTTAGGGATTTTGAGGTAATGATGATTTTGCTGCCATCATTTTTTCCCCCTCTTCTCTATTCCTGCCTGCCCACCTTCAAATCTACTTCTGATGGTAAAGCAAAGAAACACAGAGGAGGTGATGAGGAAACTTTCCTGGCCCTGATGCGGAAGCTGACCTGGACTTTCAGTCTGTCCGGGGGTGTTTACTTCCAGAGACACTAGAGCCCCAGAGAGTGTTGCCAGGCACAGTGTCCACATGGGAGACCTGAGCCGAGATTAGCAGTGGAGGTGCTGGAATTGAGACAGAGAAAGGCCAGGGAAGGAAGAGTGTCAGAGGGAGGGAGAGCCCAGCTGGCAGGAGGCAGAGATGGCAGAGAAGCAAAAGAACTGCAGGAATCAGGTGAGAAGCAAAAGGTGAGAAGGGCATGGATGGGGAAGGTCATGAAAGGCAGATGGCAGAGGCAGAGGGAAGGATGAAAAGAGGTGTGAGAGAGGAAAAGCCATACGGATAGTGGGAAGCGGGGAAGAAGGAGAGAGGAAAGGAGAAAGAGGGGGAGTGGAGGGGAGCGTGAGAGGTGGCAGGCAGGATGCACAGTGCCCAGAGGTGGACTGCGGTCTCTAGCAGCTCTGCATCTCAGGGGGGAAGCTGGGAGTCCACACAAAGCTGGAGGAGGGGGTCAGGCCACCTGCTGGAGGCAGGACCTAAAATGGAAGGGAGAGGCCAACCATGGTTCATCCTCCCCCAGGGGAAGGGGTCCCTGAAAGAGAACGAGAGCCCCTGCTTGAGTGAGCAAGCATTTGAGAGAAGGTACATGAGGCAGGGAGCTGAGCAGAGGTGCTGGTGTGGTGGGGGGAGGTGCCCAGGTCCTTGGCAGCACTGGTCTCTCCTGGGTTTTGGGACATGGGACTGAGGCACGGGTGGGGGTGGGGGGAGAGCAAATGAGCCAGGGAGAGGCGCTGAATGCAGCTGGCAGCACCGCAGCCGTGGGGAGAGTCGATCTCACAGAGTATAAGGGAGCAAAATGGTAACTGACACCAAGCAGAGATAATATGAATTGTATTATGTTAGGATGTCATTTAGACATAACAGTAATCATGGAGATTAGTGGTGTCTAAAGGCGAAGTGGTAACTGGAGCACGCAGCTGCTCCAGGCACCTGGCAGCCTGGGAGGCAGTAAGGATTCTGCCTTCTTCTGTCAGCTCCTACCCTGTGGTGTGTTCATTCAGAGGCTCCTGGAGGCTCACACTGTACAGATAACTGGGGACAGTGGACACAAAGGGCAGGGGCCAGCAGGGGGCTGGGGTTAGGGACTGGGTCCTTGGCCCTGGGGAGAAGAGACCCAAGGTGGGTGGTGTGACAGGGCTGCCCTTGAAGTTGTTGGAGGAACTGGACACTTTGAACTGGAAATCTTCTCCATGTTTTTTTAAATTAAGTTTTTTTCATCCCCAGGAATGTTTCAAAGGCCTTCTTTCATTTATTTATCTTAGGAGCACACAATGAGCACTTACTAGGTGCCTTACTAGGTGCCACAAGATTGAATAGATCTGACACTTGCACTCTCCCCCCCGGGAGCAGATGAAAAACTGGGGGTTATTGACTAAGTTCCTTTTGGGGACCACAGAAAGCTCTTTCTGTGCCTCAGCATGCACCTGGGTGGGCTGCAGGATCCCAGTGGCTGCTTCCTGCTACTACTGAGCTGCTTTCTGCCCAGGTCTCCTCCAGGACTAGGGTGCTAGATGGATGTGTCCCCATGGCGGGGACAGGCCGGGCAGACACATTGCAATGTATGCAGGCAACCTGCAGTTCAAATAAACACCACAGACGTGCTCCGAAGGACAAGGGAAGGCAGAGAACAGGCAGTGTTGGGAGTGGGTGAACGAGGAGATTGAACTCGGACCTTGATAGCCCTCTGTGGCCTGCCTGCCTTGAGTCCTCTCTCCAACCCAGCTGGGAAGACACTGCAAACCCAGATCGGACAGGTCTCCTCCGTGTCCTTCCTGGCCTAGTGGGCTGACCCCTGCTTAGTGAAGGGGTAGGGGTGACCAAAGCGCAATTGTGAGAGGCAGCACCTGTGCCCACTTTAGTGCACGAAACATGAACTGAATGAGCTACTGCCCTGTTTCCAGAGATGAACCTTGAGTTGTGCAGGCAGGTTCCCATAGCCTCTGCCTCCTCCTCTGTCAAACAGGAGCAATCACTATGCAGCCCTCACAGGCTCTGTGAGGACAGCCTCAGTTCACACGAGACGTGTTCAGTGCCTACTGGTTGCAATGTTGCTGCGAGGACCCCTCTACTGCTGCGGTCTGAGCAGTCAGTAGGGTGGCCTTGCCCATGGCCTTCCTGCACTGCCCCATCTCCTATAGTAGCATCTGGGAGCACCAGCAGAGCCTCAGACCTGGTGGGGCAGGTCTGAGGATCCCTCTTCCCCTCCCAGACTCAGGGTGTTCTGGTTTCTTTCTCAGTGGCAGGGCTGGAGAAGCGAACCACGGCGTACTTTCCACAGGGCTTCTTTACACAGTGTGAATAATTTCCCACATTAAATAATTAAATGTAATAGCTAATACCACCCTTCCCACACAAAGGCTTTATGCAAGTCATGTAATTATTTTTTATCATTCATAGTGACTTTTAAGCTCTCAAGCACCAGGCAGGAAAGAAACCTGTCACAATGTTGCAACAATATGCAAATCCCCTGGTACTAGAGCCACGTTGGGGAGGCCCCTCCCTGACAAAGCCCATTTGTGGCTGTCTGCGTGCATTGTTTGGCATCAGGTACCCTGTGGACATCCCACAAATAAATAATAATCAGGCTGCTAAGAAACAGGCAGGAGCTACGCCCTACCCAGCGGGTACCTCTTGACTCTGCTGAAGTCTGCTGCCAGGGGCTCAGGGAGTTGTTACGTGGTCCCTCCTTGCTGCCTCCCTTCCTTCTCTTTCTGTTTCTACTCCTTTGAATGAGACTTACATATGTGGGGAGTTTCTGGGTTGAGGGGGTTCCCCTGCTGGTGGGAGACACTGGTTTCTTAATAATTTGGATAAACAGGTTTCAAATATTTCGAGAATTAAATAAGAGGCTGAATGAAGTCCTACCTTAGCCTAGGGCAGTAGTTCTCACTATGGGGTGTGCACTGTCCTCTAGGGTGTTTGGGAATCTGTGGGAGCACCCCTAAGATTCGGGGGGTGAAACTGGTATTTTGTAATGGGGGTGGGTAGACCAAGGATGCTAAATGTCCTGTTATGCATGGGACAGTTCTGCCTAATGAACTGTGGTGTGTCCTGTATGACTTTTGGGAGACATGTAGGGTGCCACATGCAAATAAGGACCGTCAGTTATAACTTATCTTAAGCTTTTATTCTAAGGTCTCATATCTCTGCTCTTTCCTTGACTTCTACTTTTTGTGTGGAATGAATGCTACTAAATACAGACTTTCCCCACTGCATTAAAATTCAGGGATTTTATATATATGTGTATATATATATGCATATAATATAAAATTTATGTACATAAATATTACATTACATTTAATATATAAATATTACCTTATGTGTATAGATGTGAATTTTGTGTACATAAAGATTTATGTTTCCTCTGATTTTTTTTTTTCTTTAAGAAGAATTAAGGAGGTATCACAAAGTGTTACAAAAAGAGAACTTTGGTTCAAAAAGGATAGAAGACAGCTAATCTAAAAGGATGTCTAAGTTTCTATACAACTTTTAAAAGAAAATATTGCTTACTCTTGGAGCTTTTACAGTTGAATTTTCCAGGTTGGTGAGGGAATAGAAAGTCGTTCAGTCCAAGAGTCATTCATACTTCTATATTTACACTGAACCTTGGCCATTAACCAGCCACTGAGGACGCTGCATCTCAGGGTTTACCCATGGTGTTCCTCAGGTAAGCATTCCCCAAGTGCTTTCACAGGATACACAGGTGAGATCTCCCTTGGGTGAAACTGTCCCTCACACTGCGGGACATCCAACATCGTTGGCCCCACCCACTCAACCCTCAATGTCAGTTTCACCTCCTTGGATCAGTGTGGGGCCCTGCAGATTCCCAAAAGTGTGTTCTGTGGGACAGTTCTGGGAGATGTTAATTAGCATATCAAAAAACCCCAATGAAACAAAAGAAACAAACCAAAAAACAAGGATCCAGTCCCCTAAAAATGTTGCAAGTGTTGATTCTCATAGCCTTTCCTGGGGCTTTAACCTGGGGCAGTCTTGGAGCACATCCTGCATCACAGGCTCTGAGTCCTACACGAAGAAACCTGTCTCATTACACTGAAGACAGCAGTTCCCTAGTTTAGGTGGCGATGTTAGGTCCTGCCGAATGCCACTCCAGATGGCAGCTCTGTAGGTATTAGCAGCCACTCCTTTGGCTTTCCATCTCTGCTTCCCTCTCTAGCTAGTTCTTGGGAGTGACCTGGGGAGGGTGAGAGTTGAAGGGGGTTTCCTCATACGGTGTTAGACCTGTCATCGAGGGGTTGGGATCATCTCTGTGAGGAAGGACACAGGGTTCCTCAGTTTTCCCAGGGGATGCTGTCTGTGGAGGACAGTTTTGGTTTGCTCTTATTCAGGTGACATTTCCAGAGACTGACAAGTACCAGGTGCTACTGTGTTAGCATCTGGAGGGATATAAAGGTGGGCAAGAGGTAGTCCTGTGAAAAGACTATCCTGACCTTCCTTTGATTCCTCTGTCTCACCCTCACACCTCTTCACCATTGGGCAATGTCACGACTCTGACCACCTCTCTCTGTCCTCCACTGCTGTCACCTGTGCTTCCAGGAACAGACTCCTGCTTTCCCTCTTGGCACATAACAGTGCATTCTTCTTTAAGCAGTTAGCACGCTGACTCAAAAACATGAATCCAATTATATAATTCCTGCTAAGGCCCTGCTCCATGTGGTTTCTGAGGGCAGTCAGGGTAAATCCACACCCCTTACAGATTTTGAAGGGTCTATATCCTCTAACCTTTTCTCTTACTCACTGCTCTCAGTTCCTAAAACAAGTGGAGCTTATCCCTGCCTGCCTCAGGACCTTTGCTCTCACCTCTCCCTCAAATGCTCTTCTGGCCTTTTCAACCTCTGGGCCTCAGTTTAATGAGGCCTTCCTGACAACCTTATCTCAAACAGGTGTCTCTTGCCTCAGTCATGCTCACCCTGTGGTGGCCTATTTTGCCCAGCATAGCACTTGCCCTATTCCTTAATCTCTTTGTCTCTGCACTACACTGTGAGCCCTGTGAGATAGTACCATGTCTCAACATCATCACTGAGGTGCTCAATAACCATTTGTAGAAAGAAAAGATGGAAAAATCAGTACTAGTAAGTAGAAATGACAGAGGGGCACATTTCAGTTCAATATAAAGAAGGATTCTCAACAGAGCTGCCTGTAGAAATAGGGGATCCCTTATGGCAGAAAGGAGGAATGTGTAAAGATTTCTGCATTGATGGAAGATTGATGATCTTAATGGTGTTTTCTTTTTTTTTTTAACGTTTGTTTATTTTTGAGACAGAGAGAGAGCATGAACGGGGGAGGGGCAGAGAGAGAGGGAGACACAGAATCGGAAGCAGGCTCCAGGCTCCGAGCTGTCAGCACAGAGCCCGATGCGGGGCTCGAACCCACGGACTGCGAGATCGTGACCTGAGTTGAAGTCGGACATTTAACCGACTGAGCCACCCAGGCGCCCCAATGGTGTTTTCTGATATTACCATTTGGATTCTCTTTTCCTTGTTCTCCAGTTTTGTAATTTGCATCCTGCATGCATGCATTAAACTTTCACTGAATGCCTCTCATAGGACACAGAATTGCATATGAAACAGTTCCTGCCTTCCAGGAATTGGGCAATCTAATTTTTGTCTTCACATCTTGAAAGTCTTCTCATGTCAAGTGCATGTGCATGTACGTGTGCATGTGTGTGTGCGCATACATTAATATGTAGGCTATTAGACGTTGTCACCTATCAGGTGACTGTTCCCTCTCCTGAAAGTACCTGTCACTTCAGATTTGGAAGGGAAATCCAGGTGGTCCTGATAAATCCAGGGAAACAAGGGGCCAAGGACAGAATGAGGGAATGAGGGGTATAGGGAGAGAAGGGGCCTCAGAGGAGGTGGAAGGAGTGGGAATGGAGTGACTATATCAGTTTACATAGACTTGTTACTTGAGAGTGGCTTGCTTTCATTCTGTCTCTGATTTGCTTATAAGGAAGAACATGAACATTTGCTGAGGACCCACTAGGTACAGAGCGACATCTCAGTTTGTTCATGTTTATTGTCTCAATTAGGGTGTGGTGGTTAGGGCTTGGCTTTTGAATCACCTAAACCTGTGTTAAAATCCCCCCAAAACCAACAGCAAAAAACTAGCTCTGCCATCTTGGACACATTACTTAGCTTTTCTCTGACCTTCAGTTTCCTAAATACCATCATACTAGTCTCACAGATTGATTGGGATAGTGAATGGAGAATATCTAATGCAATGTTCTTCAGACACTTAATATATATTACTTCCTTCCTTCCTTGTTCCTGAATGTTACTTAATTTAACATATTGGAATTGGTACACAATGGGTTCGTGTGTTTATTCACTGCTTCTTAAGTAGAAACAGGAGTACCAGGCTGGATAGGTTTTCCGGGGATGAATGAGATAATGAAATGGGGACTCTGCAAGACCAAAGAGTGAGCCAAAGTCAGGGAGGTCTATTCTTAAAAAGGCGAAGTGAGCAAGGCTATGCTCACCAACCTGCCTGTCATCACTGTTGTGTCCCTGGAACCAAGCACACTGCTGTGTCGGTGCTCAATACAGTATTTGTTGAGTTGTTGGTGAACTTTAGCCTATTTGGGAAACCTGGTCTGAAGTCTAATGGACTGGGAAAAAGAGTAGCTGGTGCCCCAGGGATCACCAGGGACACACCTTATATTCAGCCCACAATAGCAAGACTAATTCCAGACCACACTCTTCCCACCTTCCTTAGGGTCTTCCTTAGCTCAGGAACCTGGTGGGACAGGACCCATAGGGAAGGAGGCTCAGCACTTGCAGCTGACAAGGACTGGGGAAGTCCAGGGATGAACTGGCCGAGTCAGGAGAAAATCCACACTGTGGGATCCTTGAGCAAGAGACTGCTGTCTTACCCTGTCAAGAGGGCTCCCACCGTTATGAGTCAATTTCTGGTAGAAAATTAACAGCTGGAGAACAAGCGGGGAGGGTGAGGTAAACCATCTGGCTTTGTGAAGCCAGAGCAGCTGGGCTGAAGAAACTAAGACAGACAGAAGACAGCAGAAGCTGGGAATATTATGGGTAAGAAGCGGTGTCTGGAGCTGTGCTGCCCAATATAGCAGCTGCCGGCCACATTTGGCTATGTAATTTTAAATTAATTATAATAAATATATTTGAAAAACCCATCCTCTGCTGTACTAGCCACATTTCAAACATGCAATAGCCACAGAAGGCTATATTACTGACAGTGCATATGGAACATTGCAGAAAGTTCTATTAGATAGAGCTGGTCCAGAGGCCTCACTTCATCCCTTAGATTTGAAATGCCTTTGGACCCTAATTCGTTCTACAACAGGAAAGTCCTGAGGCTTCAGTTGCTCTTATTCAAGAAAGCTGGGGTACCAGGAGGGTCAATGAGGGATTTTCCTTTGGTTCTTTTGACCTCTCTGGACCATTCTCAGGCTAGGAAAGAGCTGAAAGGGGAGGTCAAGGTTTTGATCACAGGATGCTGCCAGGGTCAAATGCCCTTTAGCATCCTCCCCTGGGGGAGATACTGAGTGGGCAGCAGCCAAGGGGAAGGTGATACATCTCAGCAACAGCAGATCTGCTTCTTCATCCCTCCATGACCCATGTGAAAGTTTACAGGGAGCAGAGGAGTTAGGAGCCTTTTACTGCGGGGATTCCTACCTTTCTGGGCAACTGACTTCTGCTGAGGAGGACAAGCCTGGAGCCTCTCCTTCTCTCCCCACCTCCTCATTGTGCTTGCTGAGTCATTGTCAACAGTAAATCCCAGGCAGCCACGTGACATCATCACCCCTTCTGGTACTAAAACCTGTAGCTAACAGTGGAATATCTGTGACCAGGTTTTTGCCTCTCCCTCCACGGTGATGTCAGAGCTGCCCAAATGGGCTAAAGTCTTGGAACAACCCAGGATCATTCTATCAGCCACCAGGTGGCTGGTGGCTCCCCTTTCACCTGACATTCTCACCTTGGGTAAAGTCCAATCTGAAGTTTTCAATGGGATTGTACTGAATCTATGGGTCAGTTTGAAGAGAAATGACATGTTTATAATATTGAGTTTTTCAACTCATGGACATGATATTTCTCAACTTACTTAGTTGTCTTTAGTTCCTGTCTATGAAATTTTATAGTTTTCTCTGTAGAGATCTTAGACATTTTTGGTTACATTTATTCCTAGGCATTAGATATTTTTCAGCGCTTATTATAAAGTGTATCTTAAAATTTTTTCTGTCTTTGCTGATGCATTTCAATTCATTATAGAACAGTGCAGTTATTTAGTTACCTTCAGAAAATTTTAACCAAGACTTTTCCATGCTGACCAACTTGGTCCTGCACAATCAGGTAGGACCCAGGTACCATTCAATGTCTCCAAGTATCTCCTACTCTAGGGAAGGGATCTCCTTTGGCTTGCTATTAGGTGTAGAATCAATACTACTATTACCTACTGCATTCTCTTCAGACATCACCACAGATCTCTGAGGTGGGGGACTGATTGCTCTAAACTGGTTTATATTCACCCATAGTTTTTGGTGTGTTTCGAATAGAGTGTCAACTTAAGGAGTGGGGCAGTTGGATTTAGGGCAGGGATTTACTTGAGTAAATTCAGTTTCCATAGTGTGGTGAGGAGAACAGAAATCAAGAACTTGGCAACATCAATCACCATGAAGACAATGAAAGAACAAAGTAAGAGAACAAAGTGATCAGCCAACTCTGACCAACCAACCAATCACAGACACTGAAAGAATAGAGAAGAAAAGTCAAGCACTGGGAACTTCAGGTAACTTCTCCCTGGTTACAATTGATGCCAGTCTTCTACACCCTTGCTATCTAACTGATCTTTCACACCCAATGCTTATAAGTGCAGACTCATTCATATCATAGATAAATAATCATTATAGTGAAATAAAAGGTGCTGAAGAGAATCTCAGTTAATGGTGAGATATGAAAGCTGTTCTGTATTTCAGGTCACTGTATACACCACTGGTTCTTGGCTTATAACACCAGGGCTTCAAGTTGTTTCTGGTTTGATTTTATGCCAATTTTGGAGGATGCTTTTCTTGGAGTCTATTCCCTAAATGAAGAACATAGCTTAATGAGAAACTAGGACACCCTGTTCTCTTCAAGTCTCCTTCCAACTGGTCAACCTTCCTTGCTTGGCCAGCCAGGTCCAGTGACCCTTACCCCTCTTATTATCAGAAGTACCTTTTGAGGTATTCACAGAAAATATCCATTTTTCTCTCAATTTACACCACAGTTTGACCCTGGCATGTGTGAAATGCAGTTGACCCCAGGATAGCTCTCTTATTTCTTTGGGAAAAGTTTCTCTTAATTTATTCCATCTTCTCACAATAGAAAACTAGGGATTGAGACAACTAGGAGTCACTCTATGGTTTAGACCACATCAGCTAGCTACTTCCTAGAAAATGGCTTACTCCTTGATCTGCAGGATTTAGGTAAGGGTGTCTTTCAGGCATAAGCCCCTGCAGGGATCAATTTCATTTTCTTCTTAGGGCAGTTTGCTTAATACATCTTCTGTACTTATGAGGTATAATTCAGAAAGTCCAATGCAGGGTTCTGAAGACTACATCAGACACCATCAGAGACACATCTGAGTCAACTGTGGAATGACTCAAGGCTTTGAAATATTTAAACCATATGTCTCATGAAACTAGGTGAAAACGATGCCAGTTTCTCTACTAGAGGCTGTCATCTGAGACTGAAGCTCAACTTGGCAATGATCCTGTATTCCAAGCCTCACTGGTCACGTTGCTGTGGGCTGTGAACCTGTCAGTACTGCTGAGCCACATGACTTGGAATAGGACCACAGGTAAGCAGAGGTACTGTGGGCCCCATGGAAGGTGGCCAGGGACATTTAGTGGTCTTTTCTAGGCCAGGACAATATTTATGCCCCTGAATAAGACTGGGTTTGGAAGGGAAAGTGAAAAGAGTATATTTTCTGCACTGGAGGAGGTAGGAAAACACCATTATTTTCACCAAATGACATTTATTAAGAGTCTTATCCTCTGAAAATTAGCCAAGATTCACAGGCATTCTTTGAGAGAAGGAGTAAGTATTACAAGAATATTGTCTGTCTTATCTTTGAAGTCTCTCAAAGGTTGTTTCCCTCTTTCTGAAAAGTACCCAGCAGAACACCTGACATGGAAGGTGCTTGCTAACAGCTTGGCACAGTGGAAATGACATCGACTATAAAGTCAGAGGCACCAGATTCTATTCCCAGTTCTGCCACTTAATAATGGTGTAATTAATATTACACTTAATTGCTCTGAGCTTCATTTCCCTCTTTCCTAAAAAGAGGATGCTAATACCTTTCTTATGATGGTGTTTTGAAGATTATATGCAATTAGATATGTGTAGCACATGGCAGGTTATTCAGAAATGTTAGTTGAATTTTAATTCAAAGAAGATGACATCATGGTAAATGAATACAGATCCAATAGCCAAGGAGCACCCCCTCTGTCCCAATTAATCCCAGGACAAGTAAAAATTTGAATAAAAATGGAATATATGGTCAAGGACTCTTCCTTTTTGTCTCTTTTTGATGTGTTGTATCTGTAAAAACTAGTAAAGGAGGGGGAGAGAAGGCTCAAAAAGCTGGAGAGGTTTCCTCAAGTGTGGAGCCATATGATTCTCTTAAAACCAACTCTTTCCTTCTTATTGCTCTCCAAAAGGGGTTGTGGTAGCCAGAGAAGCCACTGAGTTGCTGCTATACCCTCCCTCAGGAGTAGCTGCCCATGTTGTGAATCCCAAGCCAGGGGATGCCAGTGATTCTGACCTGTCTTCAGGGGTGGAAGATGGTGGGTGATATTCAAGTCAGTTTACTCCTCCATTATCCAGGAGAAGGGAGTAGGGCTGGTTAGGGGGGCACAGAGAATCCAAGATGACAGGCAATCCAACCTTCCCTACCCTGCCTCATTCAGCCAATAGTTCTAAACTTTCTTCCAGGCTTTGTTTCTAGAAGTTGCTTATAATGTCTGCTTATAAGACATTTGCCCTTTTTGTACTGGAAAGTGCAAGGGAACAATGATGTAGCCTCTGAGGAGGGGAACAGGAGGTCCCCATAGGCTGGAATGCTGAGCCCTGAGCAAATGAAGCCCTGGCTGAGCTTGAGGGTGGTCTGTGCAGCTGATAAAGTGAGAGAAGAGTAGAACAGCAGCCTGAGTGAATCTGGGGGGCTGGTTGTGAAGAGGTTTGGTTTGCCAGTTGGTGGGAATAGCTTATTCTAGATTATGTGTTGGGGGACCATCATCTGCCTCCTTGGAAGAAGAGGCTTGGCTCAGGGAGGAATCTGTTTCCTGTATATCCCAGCCGTGGACTAGAGTAGAGACTTTATCTCAAGGGGTTGTCCTGGTCCAACTCCTGGTAGATTTAGGAGGTATAACATTTGTCTTCCAAGAACATGGGGTCTTTCACTGATTAGTTTTGCCCCTCACTCTCCTTCTTTCAATACTGGCACTCCTTCCTCCCCTTCTTCTCCATCTCTCTGGTCCCTGCCGATCAGATACCTTTTTCAGAGGCCTACCTTGGGTTTGAAGGCAATGAGCTTCAGAATCATCTCCACAGTGAAGAGGCCAGTGAAGAGCATGTTGAGGATGTTCATGGCGATTTTGAATAGGCAGCTCTGGCCATAGTGCTGAGGGGAGGGGAAAGATTGTGAAAATGAGGTGGGAACATCCCTATTCCTCACCACCCTCCTCTCAACAGAGATCTTCTTTGAACTAAAACCTGGAAGGCCATTCACATCTCAATGGGCAGTAAGATGGACTCAGGAAAACCTGCAAATTCTTCCCTTCTCTGCTAGCTCTGAAAATGCAGGTTGGCAGAATTCTGTGTTCCTGCTTTGATTGGTTATGACAACTTTATGGAGACTTCTGGCTTTCAGGAGAGCTCAAGCACAAGTTGACTTCCCTGAAGACAGGTGGATATAGAACCAACCTCTACACCCATGCCTCACTGACAATAATGAGCTCTTCAAGCTCCCCCTCTGTTCTCCATTTCCTTCACTCTAAATGTTTTCTTAACCCAGGCTCCTATGGATTCTTTCATAAGATGCCAGAGAGGAGCTCATCCTTGAAAGGGACATTTATCTTTCTCTATCTGGGAAAAGAAGACAGTTCTGCTCTTTCTGCTTCCTTGGTCAATATGAAGATGACACGCTAGAGACAGCCAGGCAGGTCTTCTACACTTCATATCCTTCCCTAGCATTCTCCCTCCGGCAGGCATCACGTATCCAGGGCCCCCCTTGCACTGACCTGCATTGCCAAGCAGATGGTGTTGAGCAGGATGAGGACGAACATCAGGTATTCAAAGTAGGTGGAGTTGACCACATACCACACTTTGTACTGGTGCTGGTTTTTGGGGATGTACCTCCGCAGGGGCCGGGCCTTGAGGGCATATTCCACACACTGTCGCTGGGAGGGAGGCAGCGGGAGGGTTGGGGTGGGAATGGAGAGAGGGGGTTAGTAACCTGGATGATGTGGGTGGGGATGGCAGAGGAGGGGGGATGTGGATGAAATTATACACCTTGGGAGTCAGAGAAATAATCTACTGCTCTACCTCATTTATAGGATTGAGAGACTATTTGGACTTTAAAAAAATTTTTCTGTAACTCCCTAAATGAAGGAAAGAATTGCCTCTAGTCAATCTCCTTACCAAGATTTAGTCATGGAGTTTGTGTCTCATTTTCTCAACTTGGTAATGTCTGGTATGCTGCCAATACTTAGTTGGCATTTGATAAATACTGAATGACAGTTCCTCTTCCCATTGGTTATTTCCTATACCACAGATGCTCCTTGGGGCACTTCCCTCCTCAACTTTTCCTCCTATCCTAAGTCAATCTTCCTTATTTACCCATGTACACAAGATCTGAAGATAGTTCATGGATAGGGGAGGAGATCTTAGGCTGATGACATTCCTGAGACTCCAGAACAGATCTAGTTCATTTCTCTGCACTGTGCCCAGATTCCTATGTCAGGAACTGGCAAGTCATTCCAGCCTCTTCCTTTACTCTCAGCCTCCACACCCAATCTCTAAGCCTGACCAATTTTATTTCCTCTTATTTTCTCCACCTCCACTATCATTAACCTGATAGTAGATGAGGGTCTAATCATCTCTCATCTATATTTTCTAATTGGTCTCCTTCTTTCCTGTCTTTCTTCCAATCCAGAGGTCATAGAACAGCCAGAATGACGAGTCTAAACTCAAGATGTTGACATCAAAGTCCATGAGGGGTCCAGCTGGTCTAACTGGTGTAGAGCTGAGTGTCTTGTGCTATGTGCTTTCCCATATGAGACCTTAAGTTACTCACACACAGGGATATAACTCCTCCTTACTCTCCCCATTGAGGAGTCTAGCTGGGGAACTGACCTCAGTGACAACATGTTGCAGCCCACTGTAACAGCTTCATTCTTCACTGATGGAGTTGCCAACTTTCTCAGAGGCCACAGAATACCTTACTGTCCTGGCATTATCACATTATTCCTACTGAAGCCTCTTTCTTGCCCCCACCTCATGCACAGGCCTCTGTGTTTTACTTAAACCATTTAAGAGTTTTCTAAGGCCCTTCTCTTCCTCACCCCTGAAATCCTCACTGCCTCATTGTTCTAGTTTCTTTCTTCATTATCAGTGTGCCAACCCACGTGGGCACTTATTAACTTGTTAACTTCTAAGAGATAGGGTGTGAGGTTTTTTCTCACAGCATCTATCATGGAGTCTCCTTAAGTAGGTGCTTAACAAATATTTGTTGGCTGAATGCCAGATTCAGGATTTGCAGACATTTGCATTTCTTTTGTCCAGGGCCTTCCCGAAGACTGACAGCCCTATTCCCTTGTTGAGGAGCAGACAGATGATCTTAGCATCTGCATAGATCTCTCTTCTGACCTCAGCCTCTCTTCTGGGTTGGCCACAGGCTGCCAACTGCTGTTATTCCTCGCATGCTCCCCACCCGGACCTGCCACCTGTTCCTCTCTTCCTAGAAAGCTACCTGGTTCTTGTCCAGTTCACAGTTCTTGTATTCCTGCTCCCCCTGCTCCTGGAAGGTGACGATGACAAAACCCACGAAGATGTTCATCATGAAGAAGGCAATGATGATGATGTAGATGATGAAAAAGATGGAGATCTCCACACGGTAGTTGTAGATGGGGCCCTTGTCTTCTGTGTGGGAGTCGATGGAGCGGTACAGCAGCCTGCAGGAGGAGACAGGCCCCACAGAGGGAACCGGAGAAGCAGTGTCACTTCTGTGGAATGACAGCACCACTACTCCTAGGTATCCTCAGGATCAAGGGTGCTGGAAACAGCTCTAGGCTGGGAGTCAGAAGATCTGGGTTCAAGTTCCAGCTCTGCCACTTACTGGAGTGGAACCATGGACAAATCACTTAATCTCTTTGAGCCTCAGATTCTTCATTTGTGAAATGGAGAGACAATAATTCCTGACTTTCCTACCTGGCAAGATAGTTGATATAGTGTATATGAGGGTGTTTTGAAACTGTCAAGAATTTGTAAAATGAGTCATGGACATTGATTTCAAATACTGGAAACATTAGTAAATATTGAAACAGCTTTGCAAACTGGCATAGGCTCAGAGGATGTTACAGTGAGCATAAAATAAATCTATCTGAGAGCAAATATCCATTTTGATAAAAATATTAGATAAAAATGACCCAAGCTTATTCAGATCATCAACAATGGTTTGGGTTTATACTTAGGTAGTTTATATATGTATGCCATTATATGTGTATGTTTCTCTTCATGGACAGGGATTAACTCCTCTCTTTCTTTTGTTACTCTGCACAGTACTTGGTTATTCTCTAGGTATCATCTATATTTTACCATATAATAATGGGACTCTTATCTAAGATCCATGTGTGGTTACTGACTTAGGAATATTTAGAATTTTCTTTCTTTTAGATGATAATTTCCCTGGAGTGCACTGGGTGGGGCGTATGGGGAAGCAGGTGTCTATACAAAGATATATGGAACACCTGATGCACAAGCTGCCTGGTAGAGGTGATAACACTGTAAAGGGCCAACCAGGCTGGTCTAGGCATGATCTCTGCAGAGGAATTTGGACTCAGGCTTCCATCCGTTTCTTACTTTTCACCGTAATTATAGACAAGGCTTTTTCCAAGGAGACTGAGGTAGAGTCTAAAACAGATATCTTTGCCATCTCTACCCACATTGAGTGCATTTTGGGATCAGTAATTTTGAATCCTGTCTAAGGGCTATCTAAGGGCTCATACCTAGAGAAACTCACCCCATTCCTATGTGTCATTAGAGTAATGATAAAGACCCCTATCATTGCAGCTCACTCTGAAGTAGGGAAGGAGAGCTAAAAGAAGATCATTTTTGGTTGGAATTTCTGAAAATTTGACATCTTCCAGAAAAAGAATAGCCTATGTTTCAGCAGTGACCATGGTATGCAGATTGTCTAGGAACAAACCCTCATTGTTTGGGGAGGACACAGGTAAGCACAACCTGAGTGTGGGACAGTAATAAAACTTGGGGGAATAGCTTGGGCTCTAATATCAGGGTGGACAGGCTGTGACTTGCATACTCACTCTGGCCACCCCTCAAAAGTGGAGACGGTAAAGAGCGCCATCATGGCTGCCAGAACATTGTCAAAGTCAAACTTGCTGTTTTCCCAGCTGCGAGGCTGGATGATGGGGTGGTCAACTTCCCCATCCTTGTATGTGATGTAGTTACCCCTGAGAAAGAAGGAAGAGTTAATTATTGTGTTTCTCACCCTCCTTCACACCTGACCCACCAATGACTCCTGGCTTGCTGGGTGGGATGAGACTGGCTAGGCTTAAACCCCACAGTGTGAGCCGTTGTGAAGAACTTCAGTGGGTAGACCTTTCAAGAATAGATAATCTTACATTTCATGTCAACAGTATCACATTACCCAAAGGTAGAAGTCCACCTGTCAGTGCTATCTGAGAAAGAATGGACTGTCCATCCTCTCAGGCCAAGTCACTAACCTCCCAGAATTAACTATCCTTGGTGCTGGCTGCCCTCCAGCTTGTACTCACTTGCATTCCGCCTCGGTCTGCTTGGAACTATCTGAACAGGTGTAGAGCTTTCCCTGGAAGGCAAAAGAACAAAGTGATTGGAGATATTCATTAATCAATGAATCAGTCAAGAAATGATTAGTGATCATGTCTATAGCCCAGCACTGTGCTAGGAACTTGGGGCAAAAAGTACAAGGTGAGCAGAATCTAAGGGAAGCCATGACTCACATATACCAAGCAGTCAGTGAATAAAGATGCTCAGTGCTGGATGTACCATTGAAATTTTTAAAAAAGGGGGGAACTCCACTCCACAAGAGCTGGACTCTTTTGGCTGGCCTAAAGAAGGTGGAAGTGGAACAGGTCTCAGAGGGACAAATTAAATGGCCGGAAATCAGGTGAATTTATATGGTCAGTGGGAGAGGGCAGGGGGAAGAATGCTTCAGAAATAAAAGGATTAAGGCAGAAAGAGCAGAAACCAAGGAAGCCAGCCTCACTGTAGCCGGGGGGGGGGGGGGGGGGCCTTGTCAAGAGGCAGTGAGAGAGAACCTGGATGGATGCAGTGTTCTGAAAGCTGGCTGGAGAAGGGTGGATTTGATGCTGTCAATAATGGGGGACCACTGCGGGGGTTTGAGCAGGTGACTGGCACGAGGCTTCAGAGGATAAAAGTCCCTCTCCCTTTCTTGCTAGAAGGAAGGGAAGGGATCAGAAAGGCAGTCTGCGCTGCAAGACCAAGGGGGTCCTTGGCTTGGTGGAGAGTCCTCCTTCCCAGTGGGGGATGCTGAGGGAGGGTGTTTGGAGGTTCCACTCATCCTAAGTCTGACCCAGGCCGCTGCCCTCTTTTGAGTGTATCTGCCAGCAATCTTTCTCAGGCATGCTGACAGGAGGGGAAGGAAGCAGGAGCACAGATCAGAGCCAAGCTATTACCTTGAAAAGCTGGACCCCGATGCAGGCGAACATGAACTGGAGCAGCGTGGTGACAATCACGATATTCCCTATGGTCCGGATGGCGACAAACACGCACTGGACCACGTGCTGTGGTAGGAAGGGAAGGCAGGGGACAGGTTTCAGGAAGTGCCTACAGCCTGAGCTTCCGTTAGCCAAGGCACGAACCTCTCTGAGGGAGGCTCATGGACAGCCCCTTTGTCACCAGAGTGAAAATATGACTCAAAGAGGCCAAGCACCTTCCCAGGTTCACACGGTGATGGGATCCAATGGAACTCAAAGTCCCTTGTTGGGCTTTAGGTGACTATAGGGACAAAAGCTCTGCTAGTTTCCCATTTTATAGGTGGAGGAATATGGGGGCCTCATCTTCATGTGGGGGCCCTGGGTTTGTGTGTGTGTCTCTTTTATGCACAAATTTTGCTTAGAAGTTCTGATTTTGTTTTTTTTTTAAGTTTATTTTATTTATTTTAAGAGAGAGAGAGAGTGCAGGGGAGGGGCAAAGAGGGAGAAAGAGAGAATCCCAAGCAGGCTCCATGTAGCTGGGCACAGAGCCTGATGGGGGGTTTGAATTCGTGAACCATGAGATCATGCCCTGAGCTGAAACCAAGAGTCAGACACTTGACTGACTGAGCCACCCAGGAGCCCCTAGAAGTTCTGATTTTGAACAGCTGCCTATCCTTGTTCTCTTCACCCTGAAGTGGGACTAGAGGTACAGGCTGGAGAGTCCAGGCTCTAACACAGCAGCCATTTGCTCTGGCCATTTTTCCTCTGTCCAGCCCTCCACCCCCACCCCCCTGCCTCACTTATATCCCCCCAGTCCACAGCTGGGTTGATGCTTGCTCTGCTGATGGCTCCTCACCTAGGCCCACTCTTCTCACCTTTAGCCCCTTGGCCCTGTTGATGGCCCTCAGGGGCCTGAGGACTCGCAGAACTCGCAAGATCTTCACCACATTAATTGCACTGGACCTGGGAGAGAGAAACAGGGCAGGGGAGTAAGCTCCTGTTGTGGTGGAGCAGGAAATAATGTGAGGGGGTGTCCTGACAGGCTGACCCCAGGCAAACTTGAGAAAGTGTAAAGTCTGTTTTGAGGACTTTCTTATCCTGGGACAATTCTCTACTCCCATCTACCATCCTAGAAGAGCCTGGAACTTGCCAGTGACCCTGGGACTTCCTGTTGGTGTGTAATAATATGAAAAGCAATTTACCAGAAGTTATTAGCAATATAATGTGTTACTCAGGGGAGCTTTAGTAAAGAAAAGAGAACCCCAGCTCTGTCGCTTAACAGCCAATTCACAGAGGATAAATTCCCTAACTTTTTCATCTGTAAAGTGGACCTCATAAGTTGTTGCAGGGATTAAATGAGGAAACAGTATCTGCATCATTTGCAGTGTGCTTGGTGCATATTATGAACCGAATAAATGGTAGCTTTTATTATTATGTCTGATGAAGACATCACCGATCTTGAAGAAATGTTATACAGATGGTGGAGCTTCAGGCCTTGTTGGCTGGAGGTGATGGAGGAGCTATTCTGGTGTTCTCCAGGCAGTTGCCCATTACAGGTGTATATAAAACCACCCGTTCATAACACAGGACTTGAAGGAATGAATTCTACACAGCAGGTTCCACATGCCTGGATGCTAGGGCTTGGCCAGGATTTCTGGGAGCCTCGGCTTTTGCTGTTCCCTAGTGGAAATGAGGCACTAAGGTGCAGTTCTCTCCACAAGTCCCTCGGCAGGAAGCCTGCATGGTTTCTGGAGTTATCCATCCATCCAGGTGGGCTCTATCTCAACCCTCACACACTACCCATTTGCTTGAGATATCCTCACAGTCTTTCAGAGAGCCTTGTACCCACTTTGGGACCTAAAAAATGTATGACACATCAGCATGAGGTTAGGATAATGTGCTCAGGAGGGAGCTGGTAGATCTGATTTCTCTGGTTCACAGTTCTTTTATCTGAAAGGATTCAAAGGGCATTCCTAGTTATCCAAGTATCTCAGGGAGGGAGTCTGTTTGTACTGAATGGCAATGGAAGGGATTTTAAGGTTAGGTACAGAAAGCACAGACTAAAGGGGGGGTGGTTCTTGGTTCAAGGTTAAATAGTAGTTTAGTGGTAGTGCTGGGATTAGAATCTAGACCTGTAGGCTCCCAGCAGACAGCTAAGATGATCACAGAGATGATAACAGATGATCACAGAGAGTGTCTCACTCCTGTTCCTCCCATGTCTGCTCTTTCTAGGCTTACCATGAAAACACCCTTGGGAAAGGACACCCAGGACCCCTTTCCTCTGCCATTGGTATGACCTTGGGCACATCTCATGCCCCGAATCTCAGTCTTCCTATCTATAAAATGGTGGTAACAGTCCCTGCCCTGCCTGCAGCTTTTTTTGTGAGGACAGTAGAAGATTGTGCATGTGAAAGGGCTTTTAAGTTGAAGGCAGAGTTAATGTTATCAGCAGATAGAACTTGGGAGAAATTAGTAATTGGCTCCTTTTAAACCTGAGCAAATTGGCAACCTTGGTTGTATGGTGGAGTCACCCAGAGAACTTTTAAAATTCTTAAAGCCTGAGCCTGTAGCCCAGACCAATTAGATAAAAACTTGGGGAGAGGGATCTAGGCAAATGTCTTTCCTGAAACTACTCAGTCCATTCCACTATGCAGCCAAGACTGAAAATCTGTAATTCCTCTCTTTCTCTGTCCTCCACTCCCTTCTTCTCATCAGGTGCTTTGACTGGAGAGAGAAAGGGAGGGAAGATGGACTGGAATATCAGGGCTGGTTATGGCAATGGAGGGCCCTTGGAGCCGAGGGTAGCCAAGGGCACTGGGCAGGTAGTAGAGGAGATATGAAGGCCCTGGAGGCATTCCTCTCATTATAACTGGGCCTGGTCCTGCCTGTCATGCCAAGATCCATATATTTTAAACATATTCTGGCTGGATGGACATACCCCCCAAGTGTCACACCATTGAGGATGTGACAAAAAGCCATCATGTTGTACAATTCAGGGGTCCCTCCCTGTTCCTGTCATAGAGTGGTGGCCATGCAAGACTTCAGAGTCTTGATCGTTCTCTCTGACACCCATTTCTAGTTGTGTGGCCTCATCATTGGCTGAGGGAGTCCTACTCACTGGATGCCAAAGGAGATGAGGGACACGCTGACCACCAGCAGGTCCAAGATGTTGAAGTAGTTCCGGCAGAAAGAGCCCTTGTGTAGGAAAGCCCCATAAGCAGTCATCTGCAGGGAGGCAAAGAGAAACATGAGCATGAGTGGTCCCTGCCCAAGCTCCAGAGTCCCCCTCATGCCTCCCTCTCCTCCCACAGCATCCTTTGGGTAGGGCAAGCTGAAGAGCAGTGAGAGGACTGGGGGCAGGCAGGACTGCAGAAAGAGAGGCAGGGCCAAGGACAATATTCTGCAATCATTTATATAACAACAAAAGAATTCCAGGCTCAGGATGGTTAAGTGGCTCCTTCCACTTACTAGACCACACCAGACTCCATATTTGAAGCCTTTTCAGATTGGGCCCTGCCATCTATCTCTCATTTTCCACTGTTCCTCATCACAGGTCCCTGATCCTGGCCCTGAGGGGCCCTTTGCTGACACTGCCCAGACCAGGTTTCCCTTTGTATGCAAACTTCCCAATCTCCTCTCCAAATTCTATCAACCCCCAGAGCCAGGTTCAGATACTAGGCATCTGGGGAAAGGTGGGACACACCTAGTATGGTGACCAACTGTCCTGGTTTTCCCAGGATTCCTGTTTTGGTACTGAAAGTCCTGTGTACCACCCAGGCAACTCTTCAGTCTTGGGCAAACCCAAGTCTTGGGCATCCTAGTGCCCAGTGAGAAGTTCTACCAATACATTTGGCAATTAGCATTCCTCCACTTCCTAACCTTAATTAGTGTTTATGATCTATGCCAAATATTCTAAACTCAATTCTATTATCTTCCCTTTAGACTGATGTTCTTTAAGGTCCAAGCTATGTGAACACACAGAGGGACAATGTAGGACCATGGTTAAGAGCATAGGCTCTGGAGCCAGGCTGCCTGAGTTTGAATCCCAGCTCTATCATATTTTGTTTGTATGGCCTGGAACAAGTTACTTAGCTTCTATGTCCCTGTTTCCTCATCTGAGAAATGAGGGTAATGATAATGTCTACCCTCTAGGGTTATTGGCATCAAATGAGTTATTACAGGTAAAACACTTACTATCATCAGAGAAAACTAAACTTGAGGCCAGATAGATTGGATTTGAATTCTGGATTCTTCCTATATAAGGATGTTCAGTTTCCCCATCTACAAAGTGGGCATACTATTCCCTTTCTTTATGAGGCACACATAGAAAGGCAACATGGAGGTCCTTTGAAGACTAAAATGGGAGCACATGGGATGGTGATTATTGTTACAGGACTTGGCTATTATTATCTCTCTCTGAGCTCAGTACAAAGTCACTGTAGATGCTCAACAAACAGCCTTTCCAATTCTGTTGATTTGAATTAAGAGCCAGCAGATTTCCAGGTTAAGGGTTGTGAAAGGCCATGGGCCATGATGCATCAGCCAAAGGGAACAATTTGGAGCCGGTGGCTGAGAGACTGAGAGCAGCTCCCTGGTCATCTGGGGTCCAGTTTATCTCTTTGGAATCAGAGCATGCCCAGGGCAGCATGTCCGCAGAGCAATTCAAAAGCAAACACAGGGGGAACTGACAAAAATAGCTCTTGCAACCTAATTCTTTCCATTTATCTCCTACTGCAGGGGGTCACAGGGGACTCAGGCACCTGTGTCCTGCAACAGTTTCTAGAAGTGGGTATATTATATAAAAGGTTGCAGGGGAATATAGGCTTGCCATCTGGAGGAGCTTACTGTCTTGTCTCTCAGTGAAAATCTAGGAGGGGCTTGCTGTCCTGTCTCTGAGTGAAGATCTAGGACTGCAGGGACTGGATTTGGGTGGCTCCTATAATTCACTTAAACACAGAGCCTCTGTGCCTGCAGAAGGCCAAGCACCTTGCCTAGCCATTCACTTTTAGTTTCAGAGAAGGCACTGAGTCCGACCCTGCCTCACTCTTGTTTCAAATATTGTGAGGACACTACTGAGCATCACAGAGCCCTCCATGGTCAGGGAAGAGCACTCCTTGAATAGGTGCACTAGTAGGGCTCACAGTGCCAACGTCTGTCCTTTGACTTTGGGGTCCTATTTGTCAGGGACCTAGAATGAGACCAGCACTCCAAAAAGTGTGTGTGTGTAAGGGGTGGGAGGGACATGCCTGGGCAGGGCAAGCAGAATGGCCTTAGGAGAAAGGGCAACTGGGTGCTGAAAAATGAGAATTTATTTGAAAATTATTCCAGCCGTTTAAGACAACAGAAGAGGCCAGGTTCAGGTACTCAGTGCAAAGTGTCCTTTCCATACCCCGTTTTGCTAATGGCCACACAGTTAGTTCTAAGCCATTGCATACGAAAAGCCTATTGCTGTGGTATTTTCAGCCTCAGGAAAAAAAAAGGTGGCCATGAGATTGCTGACTCTCTGAACTTGAAGGGCAGGAAAGATGCTCTGTCCAGTCACAGGCGACTACTGCCTCCCCAGGCAGCTCTTCTAGTTACTAGATGTATCCTATAACTTGTACTTACTGCTGGGCCCAGTTCACCTCGTCCCTCCTCTATGTGACAGTATTTTGCAGTATTCAGGCCAACAGTCATGGTCCTACAAGCCTTTTCTTCTTAAGGCCAAATATCCCCAGGTCTTTAAACTGTTCTTGACACTAAATGCCCCTTGGACAATGAGACCGTTGTCTGTGCCATGGTAGAAAGCTGAGCCTTCAGGCAAGGCAGAGGGGCCCAGTGGAAGGAGGTGCAGGGAAGTGGGGTGGGGACTGGGCTTTATATTTAGAAGCACACTGAGTATCAAAGGGAGTAGAAGAGGGAGAGGGTGAAGGGAGGGAAGGCTCTTGCCATGATAATGTTTGCAAAGAGATCTTTCACTTCTGTTTGCATGGCAACCTTGAAGGATAAACAGCACCACTGAAATCCATAAGGGAAGCTCTGTGGAGGAGTCCTGAGAAATGGGCCTCAGAGCTTTTCTTATACCAGGAAAGAATTTTGGGTGTTCGTGTGCCTCCCTGAGTCTGAAGTCCAGAACTCAGCTCACCATGGAAAGGGGGTTTTACAGACTACATCTCAATGCAGGTAGACAGCTTTTGGTTCCCTTTTCCCACCCCCAGGGATTGGGGCCTGGTCAGATCCACTGTCCTAGAGTAGAAGAGGAAACCTGAGGAACTCCCTTGGTCACTGGAGCCAGGGACAGAAGCTGGAGGTCTGGACAGCTCAGCCTTTTGGGGACACAGACACAGTGAACACTCAAAACGGCCCCACTCAACTTGTATCTGGATGTGACAAAACTGTCATGTACATTAAAAGTCTGGGTCATGACTTAGAAGTTGCATCAGGAAAAGAAGGGTCTGCAGGCTAGCTGTGGCACATGGTCAGATGTGGACAGTGGCTGGCATCAGCCCCAGGGAGGGGGAGAGGGAGCCTGGACTCCTTGGGAGGAGGAGTCCCAGATGAGTCTCCCAGGAAGAAGACACCAAGCTGAAGGATATATTTTAGAGCCTACAACCCTCCTGTTCAGGTAAATGAGAAGAAAGCAAATGCTGAAATGTACTTTTCCTGGGTCTCAGAACTCACATCCTGAGTCTCAGATGGAGTGGTTTGGCAATACATTGTTTTAGAGGCTCAGATGTATACTGGAAAAACTTAGAAATAATAATAAAATAAATATAAATAATATATTAATTATAAATTAATAGAAGTAATAAAATAAAACTTAGCAATCTCTCTCATCCCAATGCTTTCAGAGGTGGGTTCTACCGATGGGGTAAGTCTGTAGAAGTTCTGCCATCAGGGGTCAGCAGCACCTGGGGCCACCAGTCACAGGCCGGGCCAGCTCCATGTGCTCTCAGGACCGGGGCTTGGGACCTGGTTCTTCTTTTATGCTTAGGGCAAGGGGCATCGTAACAAGGCTTTTCAACAGGAAACTGAGGACTCAAGTAATCTACAGTCGTCTGTTGAAAGCCCCCAATGGAAGACTGGCCCCAAATCTTGCATTAATTAGGCCCATGATTCCTATCACCCAGGCCCATCTGGAGCCTAGCCCTGGTGCCTGCCACTTGTATGGAGGAAGGTGTTGACCAAGGCTGTCCAAGGGCATGGACAAAGTGATTTCCCATGCCCCATGAGCTTTTCCACTCTTGGAGTTTGTGCAGCATCTCCTCTGGGGAGGAGGAGGGAGGGGGAGTTCTAAGCAGGGGTCAGTCATCAATGACCCGGAGGTAGGGTGTGTGGGGGTGGTGGGGCACAACACACATTGGCACAGTGCCAGACCTGGTGACAGGACATCATCAGTGTTGACACTGTGAGCCTTCCAGCCTTCCAGGCTGACAGGAGGCACAGCAGTGGCGGTGGGTTTCTTCTAGCTTCTGAGCCTGAGCAAAGTGAGGGGCACAAAGTGAGGGGCACTAATTCATCAAATTTCATGCTTGACAGTAAAAAAGAGTGAAAGAAACAAGAGAGAAAAGAGACAGCAGATATAGAGAAATAGGCAGAGAGTGCATTGCTCAGATTGCATTACCTTAAGGATAATTTCTAATGTAAAGATACTAGTGAAGACATAGTCTGCATTGCCTAGGATCTGAAAAATAAGCACAATTGGATTAGTGGCTCTGAGAGTGAACTCGACACCAACAGAAACATGTGTGTTAGCGCCAGACAGCAGCAGAGAGCTAGTGGAGGCTCACGGAGGACAGGATGGGGAGAGGCATTAGGGCTTTACCTTCAGAGCAATTTCAATGGTGAAAATGGTAGTGAAAACAATGTCAAAATAAAACAGAATCTGCAAAACAAAAAGAAACAGGGTGGGAATGGGGTGGGAAGGGAGAGAAGCAGGATGGAAGGAGAGGTCAGCGGACATTCACCAGAAAAGGAGTCACTCTTCAGAACCACACTACATGTCATGTGAGCTTTTCCATGTGGAGACAGACAGGAGATGAGTAGCATATACACAGCATTGGATCCTGAAGTGGGGCTGGCCTCAGGCAGCTTAGTGGCTCCACACGAAGTCCCCAGACATGTGAGGGGAGCTTCCAGGGTCCTGGGTCTGGGCAGCATTTGGTTGGATGCTTTTCTCATTAATCCAATTTACTTACAAACCCAAATCAGACCACTGGGATGCTTGTCAAAAGGACAGAGAGTGGGGTTTTCTTTTTATTGCAGGAAAATGCAAAATACTTAACTCACTTTGGTGTGACTCAGCTGGCTTCTCATGTTGGTGGAAATACTGGTGTTGTGTTCTTTGGGGCATAGGAAGGAAGATCCTTAATGTGAGGACTGCCGAGGCTGGGGGCAGGCTACGTGGTTCACGCTCTGTTATATCTCAGGTGATGGATCAGAGTTAGGGCCAACACCTTTTTAAGAAAACTCTGGACCAAGCAGGCTGCAGGACCACCAAGTGGTTTGGCATGAGTATGACTTTAGGTTGGTGGACTCTTCTCTTCACGTCCATCTGGTTGGGATTTGACAAAGTCTTCAGGCTTCGAGATATAGCAGTTCTTACTCTAGCCTTTAATATTGTTTACCAGAGCCTTGGGTGGGTCTCTAAATTTAATTTTCTACTCTACAGAAGGTCACTGAAGCTCTCTTTTGTATAAGGTCAGCCTCATCTTTGGCACCTATTTGCCAATGCTCCCCCTATCTGCTTGGTGATTAGGACCAGTTAGAGTTTATTGGGAGCAAGGCAGGAAGTCAGAGGCTACTTTTTACTAAGTACATAGGGAACCAGGGAAACATCCATAGGGCAATGAAGGTCCTGAATTTTTCCAATCAGGCCAGCCTTGGGTACAGGTTCTCTTATTCATTTATGATGGTTTCTACCAAAGCCCTAATCTCTTAAAGAAATGTTTATTGTGCATCTGATTATAATATTTGGAATTGGGGTCTTGATTGAGGTTGGCAACAGAGCTCTGGGCCCAGTCCCATCCTTGGGAAGAAGAGGTGCAGGGGACAAAAGGGAATGCATACATGGTTCCTGAAGGAGGTGTGCTGCACAGGGTCCTCAGCTGCCAGGGAAATGCTGCTGAGCAGAATGAAGAAGAGGATCAGGTTGGTGAAGATCGTGTCATTGACAATGCGGTGGCACTGGAGGCGAAATCTGTGTGGGGAGGAGGAAAGAAGGACCGAAGTATGTCAGAAAGGTCACGGAAGCAGCTCCTGGGTCTCCGGAGCTCAACTCCTTCTTTCAGCTTATCAAAGGTGCTTGTTAGTTTGAGAGTGGGCTCTTCAACCTGAGGTCTTACTGCTGAGGGTAGTGACAATCACATCCCACCCCCCTCTACACCCTCAGTGTGAGGCACATCTGTATAGAACTTTGCAGCTATAAAGCACTGTCACAGGCAGTAAGCTTTTGACATTTTGGAGGGTTACATCTGAGACCTTCAGGAATCCCAATATTTTCATATACTGCTGTGACATTAACAATTGGCTTTTTTGGGGGGACTTCTTTTTCCCCATCATTAAATCATTTTATAAGATCTCCTTCATATTTTTATATACAGGGAACAACAGATCCGACCTAGAGTCGATGCTGAAAGGCTGGCTAAGCCTACTCTCTGGCTAGGCAATATGCTCCTGTGTAATAGCTCCAAGGCATGCAATTCAATTCCACACTTCAGCACAATTATAAAGAACTACATGGATGGACCTCTGGGCACTCATTGGTAGTACCACAAAGGCTAAATCCTTGAATGTCAAGTGTGTCTTATATACTATCTCATCCTGGCAGCTCAGGAAGGGGATATGGGTGTTATTATCTTCATTTTATAGGTAAAAACACTGAAACCCTGGAAGGAGAGGCTGGCCCAGAAAGACAATTTGTAGAGTGTTGTGTGGGGGGGTGCGGTGTTCAGGGCTTGAATCCAGGCTTTCAGACTTCTTCTCACAACATTGTAGTGCTCTGAGAGACCCCACTGCTGCAGAAGCAGCAAATCTTGGAAAGGGAAAACTCTATGGGACAATTCTGGCTTCATTAGAGTTAGAAGGTCTGCATTGATTATCCTTTTCAAACAAATAAGCAAATCCACTGAGCCAGGGTCTGTGTGATAGGTATCCAGGAAGGGCAGAGTTGCCTGAGAATAGATGCTAGTAGTAGCACTGCTATGGGGAAACTGCATTTCAAGCCAATCTTAAGGTAGGGCACAGAAGCTTGGGACTTTTAGGCTAAGCCAACACTCATAAGAAGCCTCTGGAAGAAAGCTTCCCAATATTAATTTAGGTCCACAAGAATCTGATGAAGTACTGAGGCCACAATCAAAAATCATTATGCACATAAGAGGATGAACTTCTAAGATGAGAAATCAGAAGAAACAACAAATAAATGATTTAGAACGCCCTCCCAAAGACTGTGTATACTGAACATATCAGGTAGAGAATGTAACAACTATATTTGAAATATTTAACAGAATAAAGGACTTGATCACAAAGTTGAGGAATTAATAGGAGAAGTATTAGATATAGACAGATGGCTCTAGAAAATCAAGCTGCAAATGGAACTGTTTGAAATGAAAAAAAAATAAGTCAATATAAAAACTGGTTTAAACAGTAATGTAGACAAAGTTAAAGAGAGAATTAAGAAATTGGAAGATATAACTGAGAAAACTACCCTGAATACTAAAAGAGATATAATGAGGTGAAAGATTTATAAGACACATTAAGACGTAGGAGGACAGAATGAGAAGGTTTAACATATGTCTACTTGGAATGCTAGAAGGAAAGAACAGAAAGAGATTAAGAGATTTTCAAGAATTAGCAATTCTCATTCTAATTTTTAATGTTTTTTTTTTGACAATTAGAGAAAAATATAAATCAATAACATTCCAAGCAGGATTAATGGCCAGAAATCCATATCTAGACACATGGTAGTATATCTATACAATACCAAAGGCAACATAAGATATTCAAAACAGCTAGAGGTAAGGGGAAGATTATCTACAAAGGAATGATAGTAGGAAAAATACAGTATAATAATACCTTTGATATATTAAAAGACAAATCCTGTCAACCTAACATTGTGTACACAGCAAAACTATCTTTCAAGAACAAGAAATGAAAATAAGAACAAGAGATAAACAGGTCAAATGACTTTATATAAAGAAACACTAGGGGCTTTGGGTCAATACTACCCAAAGCTATCTACACATTCAATACAATCCCAATCAAAATTGCACCAGCATTCTTCTCAAAGCTAGAACAAGCAATCCTAAAATTTGTATGGAACCACAAAAGACCTCGAATAGCCAAAGTAATATTGAAGAAGACCAAAGTGGGAGGCATCACAATCCCAGACATTAGCCTCTACTACAAAGCTGTAATCATCAAGACAGCATGGTATTGGCACAAAAACAGACACATAGACCAATGGAATAGAATAGAGAACCCAGAACTGGACCTACAAATACATGCCCAACTAATCTTTGACAAAGCAGGAAAGAGTATCCAATGGAATAAAGACAGTCTCTTTAGCAAATGGTGCTGGAAGAACTGGACAGCAACATGTAGAAGAATGAAACTGGACCACTTTCTACACCATACACAAAAACAAACTCAAAATGGGTGAAAGACCTAAATGTGAGACAGGAAACCATCAAAACCTTAGAAGAGAAAACAGGCAACAACCTCTTTGACCTCAGCCGCAGCAACTTCTTACTCAACCCATCTCCAAAGGCAAGAGAAATAAAAGCAAAAGTTAACTATTGGGACCCCCTCAAGATAAAAAGCTTCTGCATTGCAAAGGAAACAGTCAATAAAACTAAAAGGCAAACAATGGAATGGGAAAAGATATCTGTAAATGACATATTGGACAAAGGGCTAGTATCCAAAACCTATAAAAACTCACCAAACTCCACACCTGAAAAACAAGTAATCCAGTGAAGAAATGGGCAGAAAACATGAATAGACACTTCTCTAAAGAAGACATCCAGATAGCCAACAGGCACATGAAAAGATGCTCAACGTCGCTCCTCATCAGGGAAATACAAACCACACTCAGATACCACCTCATGCCAGTCAGAGTGGCTAAAATGAACAAATCAGGAGACTATAGATGCTGGCAAGGATGTGGAGAAACGGGAACCCTCTTGCACTGTTGGTGGGAATGCAAACTGGTGCAGCCACTCTGGAAAACAGTGTGGAGGTTCCTCAAAAAATTAAAAATAGATCTATCCTATGACCCAGCAATAGCACTGCTAGGAATTTACCCAAGGGATACAGGAGTGCTGATGCATAGGGGCACTTGTACCCCAATGTTTATAGCAGCACTTTCAATAATCGCCAAATTATGGAAAGAGCCTAAATGTCCATCAACTGATGAATGGATAAAGAAATTGTGGTTTATATACACAATGGAATACTATGTGGCAATGAGAAAGAATGAAATATGGCCTTTTGTAGCAACATGGATGGAACTGGAGAGTGTGATGCTAAGTGAAATAAGTCATACAGAGAAAGACAGATACCATATGTTTTCACTCTTATGTGGATCCTAGAAACTTAACAGAAGACCATGGAGGAGGGGAAGGAAAAAAAAAAGTTAGAGAGGGAGGGAGCCAAATCATAAGAGACTCTTAAAAAACTGAGAACAAACTGAGGGTTGATGAGGGGTGGGAGGGAGGGGATGGTGGGTGATGGGTATTGAGGAGGGCACCTGTTGGGATGAGCACTGGGTGTTGTATGGAAACCAATTTGACAATAAATTTCATAGTAAAAAAAATAAACAAAAACATAAACAAAAACAACAACAAAAAGAAACACTAGGGGCTTCTAAAGAATGTGCTTTAGGAAGAAAATGATTACAGAAGGGTGGACTGAGATACATGAAAAAATGGTGAATGAGTAAAATGGGAAGTTGTATGTAAATCCAAGTATACATTGGTCTATATAATAATAATGAAAATGATAATAATGTCTAACTTGTGAAGTTAAAAATAAAGGACAGGACTAAAATACTAATTAATAACATGTAAGGTAGGAGGGCTGAGAGAAGTTAAAACAGTATAAGCTCTTTCTATTTTGCAGGAGGAGGTGTAAGATACTGCTTAACTTCAGATTTTAAGTTAAATAGACTTAGTAAATTACCAAGGGTAATCACCAAAAGTGTAGAAATAGAGTTTACATGTGTCAAAAAATGGAGGGAAAAACAGACCCAAGTCTTCTGATTTGGAATATAGGATACTTTTCCCTAAATCAGTGCCTGTTTGCACAAGTTGTGGGGGATTGGGAGAGTCCCAGGCTCCACTCAGAGGCTGGAGGATGTTAGCATCTGTTGTGCTTGTAGCATGGAGAGAGTAGAGTCCCACCTTCCCCACCATTCTTGCACACCTGTTGTTGGGGCTGAAGATGAAAAATGCACTGGCTTCTGGCATGGGCACTGCCTTTTCCTTAAGGTGCAGCTCAGAGAGTGGTCGTGGGCGGGGGCCCACAGGCATCTCAGGCTCCTCTTCATCGTCTTCTCCTGTAAGAAAAAAAGCACCATTCTAAATAACTCCACTACTCCCACTAGGTTTTTACCACTATGCTGCCTACTTCCAGATAGCTTCCTACCAACCAGAATCAAGACATCATTTGCATCTCTGAAAATGAAGGGTATCAACAAAGACATTCAGCTCTCTCCCTGTGAGTGCTGCTAGAATCTTTGTTAGAGAGACTTTTCTGGCAGCACATGACAAAGGGGGTTGTAAGTAGGGTGGCTAGTTCATGTCAAGGACTGTCCTGGTTTTTAAACTGAAATTCCCACATCCCAAGAGACTCCTCAGTCCCATGCAGATTGGGATGGTTGGTCATTCTAGTTGTAAGGCACTAGGAAAGGTGATCGGGGAAGACTGGGGCATTGCCAGGTGTGCCTGTCCATCTAGGCTGCAGGTAGGGTAATGGGTATGGCTTAGGTGACTTGCAATCAACTCCATCCTTGGAGTTTAAAATCAACACTCCCATTCCTGAAAAATACCAAAAACTCATGTGCTGTAGGGATAATAGGACAGTGATGTTGGCCACAAAAGGCACTTCATTCAAAAGACTAGACATTAACACTAGTTTGAGAAGCCCCTTTGTTATCCTGGGCAGGGGCCACATTTACTGTGGACCAAAAGCAAAATCCTTTGCTTACACGGCCACTGCCCATGGAAGGAAACTACTACATATCTTGTTCTGGTCAAATGCATTTAAAAATGTTTAGAGAGGGAATGGGAGCAAAAACATGGGTTCTCTGGCCATGTCTAGATCCAAATCTTAGCTCTGTTTCTTTCTGGCATTTAGTCTTTCTGGTCTCAGTTTCCCCATCTGCAAATGGGATAATAGTACATACATACCTCAGAGTGGCGCCTGGCACATAGCAAGTGCTATATAAATGTTAGCTGTTGTTACTATCTCTACCCACAGAGAAGACTCTTAGCCTGTAAGTAGTGCTTAGCATCTTTCTCAGTCTGATCTCTGCCTGCTGTTATTCCCTAACAAATTTTCCACTCACATCAAACTGTTTTCTGAAGGTTTGTAGTAGTGGGTTGAATAACGTCCCCCCAAAATTCATGCCTACCTGGAACCTCAGAACATGACCTTACTTTGGAAACAGTAACTTTGCAGATGTATAGTCATGATGAAGTTATACTGGAGTGGGGTGGGCCCTAAATCCAAGGACTATTATTCTTATAAGGAGACACAGACACACACACACGCATGAAGACAGAGGCAGAAACCAGAGAGATGAGGCTGGAAGCCAAGGAGCACCAAGGATTGCTGGCCACTGGCAGAGATGGGGACAAGGCGAGAATGGGATTCTTTCCAGAGCCTTTAGAGAGAGGATGGTCCTGCTAATACCTGCTTTCAGACTTATAGGCTCCAGAACTGTGAGAGAATAAATATTTGCTGGTTTAAGCCACCAAGTTCATGGTAATTTGTTATGACAGCCCCAGGAAATGAATACACTCGCCATGTGCTTTCTCCTTTCCTCATGCTGTCTCCTTATTTGAAATGCTCTCATCTCCCGGTGTAGAGCCAGAAGGACTCCCAGGTAAGACAGCATCATTCACTTGGCTCTCCCGAATACCTGGGCTCTTGAGAATGACCTTCATGTGATTCTAGCAGCCCTGTCATTCTCCTGCATTCACTCGGCACTTGGGACCAAATACCTTGAATGCCTGACTTTACATGTATCTGTTCCATCTCTTCATGTGCTGAAAACCCTGGAGAGAGACACTCTGCTCAGCACATAGTAGCCCTTGTTTTTTGATGATTACACTTTCACATCAACATCTGCTTTATAAAGAAAGGGACTTTACAAAAGAAGAGGGTCAGGTGGAGACTAAGCTGGTTGGAAAGATAGTTACAGGACGTTTATCTTAGGGACCAGCCATGTCTCTGCATGGTCTCTCTTCTTCTGGTTAAAATGAAGCTAGGTTGTGCCAAAAAAAAAAAATGCCTGGCACAGATAGTGGTTCTTTTTTTATTTTTTAAATATAATTTATTGTCAAACTGGTTTCCATACAACACTCAGTGCTCATCCCAACAAGTGCCCTCCTCAATGCCCATCAATCACAGAAAGTGTTTTTTTTTTTTTTTTTATCAAGCAAGAAGCATTTAGGGGCCTAAGGCTTTTTGGGGGGACCAGAAGAATATAGGAATAAATCAAATTTTTATCCCCCTGGCATAATTAGAGCTGACCAGCAAAGCAATTAATCTTTTTAGCAGAAGAGAGGCACGAGGTGAACAGGCCAATGGTTGAAGCTTTCTAACCAAACCTTGGTAAGTAAAAGAAAGGCAGAGTCTCCTTGTAAAGCAAAATAAGTAAAACAGGAGTTGGCCTGAATCACAATATTTATAAATGAAATTTAATTGAGAAGGATCTTAAATTCCTGCTCAGCTGTTTGTATTCTTTTCAGTTTTGCTCTAAATGACCCAACACTTTCTTATTCATGATAATTTGGTAACAGGTAATTTAATGCTTATTTTAATCATGTGTGTTTATAGAAAAACATATTTACTAGCTTTGTGTTTTTCCAAGTTCCTGGTGAAGAATTTTGCATGCTCTTTCATCTGCAATAGCTTGCCTCATGGTTTGTGAAGCTCTACCCTGATTTCCATTCCTGGGGAGAAGCAAGTCAGTTGGTCCATTCAGACACACATGAGCTGAATTCCAGGCATAGTGTTTAGGAGGAAACTACTTCTGAAGGACAAACACAAATCTTCAAAGGGAAAGAATCTGACAGATGTGATGCTTTGCGTGTATTAAGTGTAAGGAGAGAGGTTGGCAGGGGAGGAAAAGTCAAGTAAAGTTCATTTTTGGGGTTGGCAACTGAGTCACCTAGACTTCCACTCCCAGATGCCAGGGGACCCTGTGGGATCTCCAGTTTTCCCATCCCCATTCTTGGGGTTTGGAGAAGTGTGGCCAGTAAGGTGTTGCCACACTTCAGGGTTGCTGCTGTTTTCCAGATGGCTGGGTCCAGTGCTCAAAAGTAAAACCACTGCGGGGCTGGATGCCCCACTCTTGGTCCTTGGTGATCCATGTCCCCTACCCATTTGACACTCGTTTTCACTTCTGTGATTTTGCTCATGGCTGATTCAAATAAAAATAATTACTTCTAACACCTACTGCCTACAGTGTACCAAACACAAAGCTGTGGTTCTTGCCCTCAAGGAACTTACAGTTTTTAGTGCAGCCCCAAAGTTCATTGGTGTGATTGGCACCTTGAGGTGAGCTTTGTGGGTGGAGTACTGAGACATAAGGCTGAGGATGCCCCTGTTGCTGCACTGGGCATCTTCTCTGCTGGCTCAGTTTAAAACCTCATCTCCCTCCACTGCTCACTCTCTCCCCCTGACTTCTAGGCCACTAGCAAGTCCTGCAAAATGCAGTGCCAGTCCTGCCACTTCTCTGTCTGCAGCACCACCACCCTGGGCTGAGCAGCCACTGCCTCTCACCAGGACCACTGCTAACATCCTCACTGCCTCCAGTCCTCATCCTGACCATCTACTGCCCTGTCTTTATGAGGCACAGTCTTCCAAAGGTAATTCCAACACTAGATCATGTCTTCCTCTGCTTGAGAACCTTGGGTGATTCTCCATTGCATCAGCTCAGATCCAAACCTCTCAGGAGGCCTTTGAAGCCTTGTCCCACCTGCCCCTGCCTAGTCCCTGTCCCACCCACTACCTTTCCCCTTCATTCTCTCTGCTCCATGCACACTGGCCTCTTTGGATTCCTCCACAGACAGGTACATTCTGCCCAAGAGATTCTGAAATTGCTAGCCTTCCACCTAGAAAGCTCTTTCCTCTCATTTCCATACATCTAATTCCTGTGACTTAGTCAGGTTTCAGCCCTAATGCCTTCGCTGACTACACAGCCAAAGCAGCCTGTGTCAGTGAGTAACTTGTAACACACCTCTTGGTTTCATTACTTCTTTGCTGCTTACTGCCACCTCATGTTGCCTTTCAGTTGGCCCCCTTTCTTGCTCATTGTCTCCCCACTGAAACGTAAGCTCCAGGAGAGGAGCAGCCTTCTCTGTCTTGCCCACAGGTGTATCCCTGGTGCCTGCCACAGTGCCTGGTACATGTAAGTGAATGACTATCTCCATGGTTTCTTCCAGCTCCCCGTCTATGACAGTAGTATGTTCTGAAACAACTTATTTCCTCTCCAACTCCCCAGACACAAAGCCCAGCCCAGCCCACCTTTCTCTGTGAAGGCTGGCTGTCTCTCCCCCACCACACCTCACTGCCCTGCTTCTGCTAGAACCCCTTGCAGCAGTTTGAGTCTCCCCACAGCACCTGGTGCTGTCCTATGCCTTCTCTGATATCATTCACGTTTCCTTTTCAAGTGTCTCTTAATTTTAAGTCCTTGATGACTCTTAACATCTGTATGTTCACTCAAATAAAGTGAAATAAGAGAAAGACATACAGAGAAAGACAGATACCATATGTTTTCACTCTTATGTGGATCCTGAGAAACTTAACAGAAGTCCATGGGGAAGGGGAAGAAAAAAAAAGAGGTTAGAGAGGGAGAGAGCCAAAGCACAAGAGACTCTTAAAAACTGAGAACAAACTGAGGGTTGATGGGGGGTGGAAGGGAGGGGAGGGTGGGTGATGGGTATTGAGGAGGGCACCTTTTGGGATGAGCACTGGGTGTTGTATGGAAACCAATCTGACAATAAATTTCATATTAAAAAAAAAAGAGTTGGTTAAGTAAAAGCACAACTTGGCACATTTCCTGGGTGAGTAGAGATTTCTAAAATCTAGTGTATACTAAGCAGGGAGGCTCAAACCAACTGTTGAGTTTTGGGGCTTAAACAGGGAGGGAAGGACTGATGCTCCACTGCTGGCCAGTTAGCACTTTGTGTGAATCAGAAGCAGGCCCCACTCTGCTGGGTGTTCACATAAGGACAGAGGCCCCTGCTAGGGGAATGTAGGCTGGAGCTCAGCCCCCCTCAGCCGCTTCAGCACAAATGCTTGGGTGCAGCCTGGACAAGCATGCACAGCATCCTGGGGATGGGGTATAGGCACAGGTGTACCCCAGTGAGAAGTGGGGCAGGAGGAGGGTGTGAGAATATTCCTTGGCCCTGCCCCTTCTCTCTCTGGGAGTCTGGCTGCAAGTGGGGCAGGTACAGTGTTCACCACTGCTGCCTCCCAAAGGGTATCTTCGTGAAGCAGACACAGCAGAGGCAGATCAGGTTCTTTGCCTTTTACGGTTCAGAGGAGAGAAGAGCCTGTGGGAATGAGAGATTGACAAGAACAAAGACAGCAGGCCAAGTGACCTGGGGAGGAGTCTTTGGGGACTTCTGTTTCACCTGGGATTAGGGTCCAAGAGGTGACCTGCAGAGACAGGGGAAGGAGGAGCTGGGAAGCAGAAGCTGGTTCCTTGGAGTGAGGGGGAACATGTGGAGCCACCAGTTGTAAGAGCACACCACTCTTGGGCAAGAAAATGGAAATTAGGGATGGAGAACAAACAAGGGGGCCACAGGGGCTGATCTTCACAGCCTGGGAGTGGCAGTGGCTGAGACAGGACAGCCTGCACTGTCTACAGACCAACACAGCTGTATGAGATGCCTGTGAGAAACCTGGGAAGGTCTGGGTCTGGAGCAGGCTAGAGAATGGTGGCCACATGACTAGTGAAAGGACACTCTATAAAACCTAAAGAATCGTGAGGAATTAGCAGAGTGTGGGAATAGCTTTTCAGTTTAAAAGCAAAACCATTCCAAGAATCCTCAAAGCTGGGTCAACAGAGAGACATTCAATGGTTGCCAATAAGGTGACAATGTTTTCATTAATCTTTTTTCCACTGGCCTTTTTCTCTTTGATGTCATAGAGCATCAAAGAAGAGAAAAGCCATGAGTATATTTAGATGGATGAAACTGGAGATTATTGGCATATGTGTGGCTGCCCCCTGCCCGGTAGAAGGAGCAGGCCTGGGCCTGCCTGCAGCTGGGCACGTTGTGAAAGGACCCTCAAGCCCACTCTCTGCTCCTGTATGCTGTGTGCAGGGGGACCTGGGCCAGCTCTGCCCAGGACTCAGAGGGATTTCTTTTATCACTGTTTTTCTTTTTAAACTTTAAAAATATACACACAAGTAGAGAGACTTGTGTGGCAAACCTCCACACCCAGCTTCACCAGGAGTTGCTGGAGTATTTTAAGGGAGCTTCTAAACATTCTAGACTCCAGACATACACACTTCAATACGTATAAGCTAGAACTACGACAACATCACTACAGTAACAAAATGAACAAAAACTACTTTAAATCCTTAGTTTCCAGTCCATATTCAATTTCCCTCCAATTATCTAAAAAATGTCATTTTAGAGTTAATTTGTTGATTCAGGACTAAGACAGGATTCCCCATTGCATTTGGTCAACATGTCTAGTCTGTCTTTGAAATTCTGTAAGAATTCCCACCCAGAGAGCTTTCAGACTTTGGAAGGTTTAGTGCCCAGCATGTGGAAACACCCTTCTTGTTCTTTCTTCTGTCCAATCCCCAGGAAATCGAATCCTCCTTCCCTCGAGGCAGGAGGTGAGTGAGGGTAGAATGACCACGGCAAACCTGCTTCCTAAGGAAAATGGAAGATGGCCACCAGTGTCTTTGCAGACAAGCCAGCAGAGAACTGGTGGGGAGAAGGTCAAAAGGAAAACCTAGCTTTGCTCATAAATGTAGAAGGTTTTTAGCCACTTAATGTGGTTACCAACCCAGATGTAGCTTAACCTGCACAGAGAAGGAAATGTCAGTAAAACAACAGTCCCTCGATTGTGTGCAGTTGACTGCAAGCTTGAAGCTGGTAATAATAGCTGCACTTCGAGGTAAAAGGAAGGTGAACAGAGGGTTTGTACAGGATGTAGAGTTTCATGAAGGAGACAAGGGAATTCTGGAGGGAGGTCTAAGGACCTCTGACATTAAGCCCTCTCAAAGGAGACTGCCTGCCAATCTATGTATCAGAAGATGAGAAGGCTGAGTTGGTAAGAGCTCTTTTTGTAATAAATGAAAGCATTTGACAAAGCAACAAGTGGGACATCTGTGGTGGCAGCTGTCCTTGTACTCAGCACTGCCTCCTGAGTAAGGACAAGGCAGAGTCGGGATTTACTATTAAGTGAGTGTAACACTGCAACATATGTTATATTAATAAATTATATAAATTAATGATTTTACAGCATAGGATATAATAAAACCTTAAATGTATATAGAATCCCCCTTCCAAAAGTCATAGAATCAGCACTGCTCAAACACAATTTGTTTAATGTTATATTGTTATTACGAGGAAGCCAGGAGCAAAGTTCTCCTCTGGATGATGATTGGTAATGCCTAGCTACAGAGACAAAAGGCATTTATCAGTGCAAGGTGCTTGTAGAGGGAAACTGGAGCCATTGATCCTAATACATAGGTAGTTCCATGTGGCTTTAGAACTTGGCTCTCTACCCCCAACCTCCCAACCTCAGAGTTAGGCAATGGGATTGGTACCTGTATTTTCTGGGTTGGGGTAGGGACTCTTATCTTCATTTTCATTGGGCTGGAGGTCATCCATGTTGATCTAGGCAGCCAAAGGAGAGAAGGAGGAAGAATCCAATTAGAGACATTCCATTGTTTGAGAGGCTTAGAGCCTTGAAATTGCATCACGGTTAGTGGTTGAGCTGTTGACTCAAAAGTATATCCTTATTATCTTGTATATATCCTTCAAGACATCGACAGAAGGCTGGAATTCAACCAGTCTGCCTTCTCTTCACATTCCTAGTGTTTCTGGTCCATCTTCATGGGCTTTGTTCCACTGAGTCTCTTTTCTTCCTTCCTCCCTCGTTTCCATGGGTGGTCTGAGAAGGCTTTGCCCTCCTTCCCCCAGCAATGGCCCTCTCAGCTCCTGGAATAAGATGGCTTCTTACCTTGGTGGTGGGTGGGGACTCTCCATCAGCTGTAATGGATTTCAGCTCAATTTTCTCCTCCTTGGTTTCCTCCACAGCTGGCTTTTCCATTATCTCTTGCTTTTTCTCTGGGCTGGCAGTCCTGGCCGGTCAGCAGGTAGAAAAATTAAAGGGATGTTTACTGAATGACAGGAGACATGAAGAAATCAACTACCTTGTGGTCTTCTGGGGACTAGTGGGAGCAGATTCCCTGGGCCTATGTCCATCATCCTTTACCCAGGGCACATGGCATGTGTCACTCAATCACAGATGCTGTTGGGCTGGGCCCTCCATCCAGGCACCAAGCCACACTTTGCTCTGTCTTGTACTTAGTTGGACTATTTCAGCTTCTCAGTTGCTCTAGTCTATGTCTGAATCAGAGAAAGATTCTGGATCTGATTCAGGATTGGTTCCTAGAAAACTCTGCTTGGTATCCAGCAGATGTGTGGCGTATGACAGTCCCATCTAGACAATGACAGAAGACAATGCAGGGCCTTATCTTGTTTTCTTAACACTGGCAATGATTTATAAAACAGCAAAAAGTTATCACTCAGCTGGAATTGCATTTCCCCTCTAAGCAGCTGCCTTCCTCCTCTACCCATCCTTCATTCCCACCACCTATCATGACCTTCCTTCTCAAAAGAGAATCCCCCAACTTCTTAGACAGGTGGGAAATAGAATACCTTCACAAATACTGTAATTCAAAATGTTCCCCATTTTAGGGCAATACCTAATAAATAGTAGAGAAAGTTGGGTGAAGCTTACTGTGAAGCCTCAAACCCAGTGCCCTCTAGGAGGGATGGCTGACAGAGGCCAGCACCGAAGCCTCTCTTTATCACTAATGGGAATGGCATTCCAGAACTGGGACCCTGGGGCTTTGGGTCTAGGTAAGCTTAGAGGGTTACCTGGCCAGCTTCTTTCTCTCCTTCTCTTCTTCCTCCTCCTTTTGGGCAGATGTGAGGCTCTCAGCATCAGCCAGGTTGTCCACAGCAATGGCCAAGAACACATTCAGTAGGATATCTGTTTGTGTCCATTCTTAAAGAAAATGACCCTTGGCCTTGGGGTATTTGGTGGGCACAGGGGGCAGGGAGGGTGCAAGACATGCAGGGGTAGACTTCCTCACTCATAGGGTGAGCTCAGTGGTGACTCACTGTGAGGAGTTCAGAGCCCAGTAGTGTCCCTCCTCCACACCTCTCCCTCCCCATTACCCTACTAGCTACTAGGAGTTTTCTAAGGGGTCAAGAGCAGGATAGCTTGCAGGGTGGAGTGGGCAGGGAGTGAGGCAGCAAGCCTGCCTTGCTCTTTAATTGCTGGGTTTCATTATTGGTTTCCCTACTGAGATGACTGGCTGTAACTGACATTATAAACAGCATTGTCTCTAGCAGAATGCAGAATGCTCGTAAGAGCGGTTCATTAAAACTGGGCACTGAGGAGGCGGCCTGATATCTCTGCCAACTCTTAATCTGAGCCTGCACATACAAAGACCCTTGCAGTGTCCAGCTGGAGCTGGCTGAATCTTGGAAACTCCTAAATGAAGTAGTCACTTGCCCTTTCCTTCTTGCCCTCATCCCTAACCTTGAACAGAAACACTGTGGGTCAGAGGATTGCAGAATCAAAGAAAGTATAGATGAAAGGGGTCTTAATATTGTTAAGTCTAACCTCCACCCCCAGGCACCCAGATAATCACACAATTTCACATATAGGAAAGCCACAACCCACAGAGGTGAAGGGCTTGACCAAGGATCTTACTGTGCACCTGCCCTTGGTCCCCTGGCGCTGTGGCAGGCAGGGGAGGGGCTTTGCATAAATTATCTCATTAAACTTCATCATGACCCCTTAAGTAGTAGGCAGTAATGTTTCATCACCCCATTTTACAGACACTGAGGTAGAGAACCTTTAGTTTGCTGGAGATCACCCAGTTGGGAAAAGGTGAAGCCTGTCTGTCAGCATCAATGTTCATGCCTTGTGCACTACATTAAACTATGATTTAAACCCGAATCTTGGGCCAGAGCTGCTTCTACTTTACCATCTGCCTCTGCACACAACCCTCTTGGGGTTTTGACCAGCAGGAGAGAATACCGCCTGCAGCTTGAGTCCCTGGAAAGCTGCCCATGGCCTGGATCAGCAAGGACCTGTCAGGTCTGCTTGGTGAAGCCTGTCCAGCTTTGCCTGTGACTAAAGTCCTGGAGAGTGGCTTCAGAGGGAGGGACACTGAGCAGAAAATAGGGAGGAGAGATGAAGGTCATTTCAAGAATGATGGCTCAGTCCCCCTTAACTGCATTTCCTACCTCCAGCAGCAATAGCCCAAGGCATTGGAGCCCAACTCCAAGTGTGTTCACATTGGAATCTATGTGAGTAGCTGTACATGCACAACACCAGGGGGCGTTGTTCACCTAGACTACAATGAGATCGTGCCTCCTGGAGTCAGGCAACACTGCAGCCCAAACTGGTTCAGGAATATGAACTTACATCCCCGCCTATGCCAAAGAGCCAGGCTTTCACCAAGACCTGCCTCCACAGTTAAGGTGGTTCTGGGACAGGAAACGTTTTCTTCCCAGAGCACACCTTTCCCCTGCTTGCCTGGGGGCCCTGTGGATGGGCAACCACAGTTTTCAACCCCAAGTCAGGACCTGCTGGGCACACATATTTGGCATCGTGCTGCAGGCTGAGGGAGGGTGAGGCGGCAGGGGCGGGGAGGCAGGAGCAAAGGATACAGTTTCCACAGATGAAGAGGATGATGAAGTAAATACAGACTAACATCCCTGGAAAAGAGGGGCCGCCATAAGCCATGATCCCATCATACATCACCGAATTCCAGTCCTCCCCGGTCAGGATCTGAATGACACATTCCCACCAATAAGGGACACAGCGTTAGACCAACAGCAAACCCCAAAACTCCCCTGCCCTGCCCCACTATGTTAACAAAAATGTCTAAAATCTCTTTTCCACCTCTTTCCCTCCTCTTGGCCCCCAGTTTTCCTCCCAGGGGCTCTGAACTACTGACCTGGGCAAGTTTGACCCTATACTTAGACAAAGTGCACTGGCATGATATTATTTGAGAAGTGACTGAAAGGCATTCCTGGTTAAAGCATCTCTTTCTACTCACATGCAGTGCACAAGATGGCTGCCATCAGCCATTCCTCAGGGCCCTTTTGCAAATGTGAATGTATTCATTGAAAGAGTAACAAGGGGCAAGAATGGTGGGTAGGAAAGACGGAGCCCCATCACCCTCTCCTCTCCCAATGAGGGCAGTCTGCTTTCCTTTGTTTATACTTTGGGCTTTCCTGCAGAATTTATCTGAAGTTTCTGTGGTTAAGCAAGAGTTTTTAAACTACTCATTTAGATTTTTTTACCCCAGTGGTTCATACAACAGTGGAATTCCATGGGGGACTGAGGGTAGGGGGAACTATAAGAACTCAGGACTCAACTGGGCATGGTCCCTCCATGACTGATCTAGGCTGGCTTTGGCTGCCCAGTGTAAGGGTGAAGCTTTCCACCACCTTTTCAAGACTCCATCTTCCCACCCAAACCCAACCCTGCCACTCAACCACCCTCCTGCTCATAATCCCAGCAGAGAAGAGTCCATACCTGAAACACGGTGAGGAGGGACTGAGGAAAGTTATCAAATGTGCTCCTCCGAGTCTGCATCTCATCAAAGTTGAACTTTCCTCCAAAGAGCTGCATCCCCAGGAGGGAGAAGATGATGATGAAGAGGAAGAGGAGTAGCAGCAGGGAGGCAATGGAGCGCACAGAATTCAGCAAGGATGCCACCAGGTTGCTTAAGGAGTTCCAGTACCTGAGGACCAGCATGAGGGAGATTAGCATCCTTTTTCTATGCTTTCCTTAACATCACTCCTCATTCACGCATCCACTAGAAATTTTAAGATAAATTATAACTCCTTTTGCCCCTTCATTCCTATAGTGGTGGTGGTGTGAACTGGGCTGGTAAGCTCACAGTTAGAGTGTGGAGCTAGTTAATTCAATGTTCCAGGATCAGTAATGTGTAATGGCAAATAGAGGGAACTAAGAAGTGAGAAGCCTGAGTTCCAGTCTAACTCCACAAGTTGCTACCTGCTAGTTGCAGTTGGGCAAGTCACATAACTTCCCTTCTATTTACCTCATCATCCAAGAAAATAGAGACAACAGTAGCAATTGGGAATATTACATGAGGAAAAAAAAAGCAGCTCTCCAAACAACAAAATAAAGACTAAACAAGTGGGACTACATCAAGCTAAAAAAGCTTCTGGTCAGCAAAATAAACCATCAACAAAGTGAAAAGACAACCTATGAAACAGGAAAAAATATTTGCAAACATATATCTGATAAGGGGTTGATATCCAAATATATAAAGAACACAGGCAACTCAAAAGCAAAAACAAAACGAAATGACCAAAAAGCAAAGCCCCAAACAATCCAATTCAAAAATTTGACACAGGACCTGAATAGACATTTTTCCAAAGAAGATATATGAATGGCCATCAAGTACAAGAAAAGATGCTTAACATCACCAGCCATCAAGGAAATGCAAATTAAAACCACAGTGAGGTAGCATCTCACACCTGTTAGAATGGCCATCATCAAAAAGACAAGAGGTAACAAGTGTTGGCAAGGATGTGGAGAAAAGGGAACCCTGTGCACTGTTGGTGGGAATGTAAATTGGTGCAGCTAGTATGGAAAACAGCATGGAAGTTCCTCAAAAAAATTAAAATCAACCACCATATGATTCAGCAATTCCACTTCTGGGAATATATCCAAAGGAAATGAAAACACTAACTGAAAAAGATATCTGTGCCCCCATGTTCATTGCAGCATTATTTACAATAGCCAAGACACGGAAACAACCCAAGTGTCTATTGATGGATGAATGGACAAAGAACTTGTGGTGTATATAATACATACACACTGGAATATTATTCATCCATAAAAAAGAGGAAATAATATCATTTATGACAACATGGATGGACTTGAGGACATTACACTAAGTGAAATAAGTCAGACAGAGAAAGACAAATACTGCATGATTTCATTTTTATGTAGAATCTAAAAGCAAAACAAGAAAGCAAAAAATCACCTAACTTGTAGAAGAAAGAGATCAGATTTGTGGTTACCACAGGCAGGGGGCAGAGGGGGGGAGAATTGGATGAAGTTGTCAAAAGGTACAAACTTCCAGTTATGAGATAAATAGGTCATGATGACCTGTACATGATGATGTAACGTACAGCATGATGACTATGGTTGACACTGATATACCGGAAAGTTGTTCAGAGAAGATCCTAAGAATTCTCATCAAAAGGAGGGAATTTTTTTCTTTTATTTTTATTGTATCTATATAAGATGACACATGTTAACTAACTTACTGTGGTAATCATTTCCTAATATATGTAAATCAAACCATCATGCTATGTGCCTTTTTTTTTCCAGTATATGAAATTTATTGTCAAATTGGTTTCCATACAACACCCAGTGCTCATCCCAAAAGGTGCCCTCCTCAATACCCATCACCCACCATCCCCTCCCTCCCACCCCCCATCAACCCTCAGTTTGTTCTCAGTTTTCAACAGTCTCATGTTTTGGCTCTCTCCCACTCTAACCTCTTTTTTTTTTTTTTTCCTTCCCCTCCCCCATGGGTTTCTGTTAAGTTTCTCAGGATCCACATAAGAGTGAAACCATATGGTATCTGTCTTTCTCTGTATGGCTTATTTCACTTAGCATCACACTCTCCAGTTCCATCCACGTTGCTACAAAAGGCCATATTTCATTCTTTCTCATTGCCACGTAGTATTCCATTGTGTATATAAACCACAATTTCTTTATCCATTCATCAGTTGATGGACATTTAGGCTCTTTCCATAATTTGGCTATTGTTGAGAGTGCTTATATGCCTTAAGTTTATACAGTGATGTGTGCCAATTATTCCTCAATAAAACTGGAAAAAATATAATTCCTACTCTTAAAAAAAACACCCTAGTATAGTGCCTGGCACACAGTTGATAAAGGTTAATAATTACTGTTATCACTAGCAGTCTTTAGACAGAAAAACACATTAATTTTTTTCCCAAGAATGCTGCCCTCAGCCCAGGCACCCCTAAGAGAGGGTACAAGGTTTAGTGAGGTTTCCCAGATTTACCCTGTCCAAAGATTTGGTTTTTTAAAAAGTCTCTTCTGGAGATTCTCATTCAATAGCTATAGTTTGGGGCCCAGAAACTTGTATTTTTGACAAGCATTCCAGATGATTCTGATAAGCAGGGAAGTTTAGGAACTCCTGGGTTACCGGAAACCAAAGAGGTCTATGAGTAAGGCAGGGAGGTCTTTCTGGGAAGAGATGGAGAGGCCTTGGAGAGGAGGCTCCCAGTCATTATACTCACAGTCCTTTACTGTAAATACAGAGGTTCTTCATTATAGCCTTGGGAAAATCCCTTCCTCTTGGAAAAGGGGTGTGGGTGTGGGTTGCTAATGGCTGCTGGATGAAGCTTGGGCCTGTCACGATAAGGAAATGCACTGTAGCAAAAAGAACACAGCCTCTAACTGGAGCATGTGCAACTGAGAAATCTCACTTCCTTAGCTCCACCTCTGGCCTGTCTGCCTTCCAGGTCACAGTCTTGACTGCCTCCACTTAAGGCATTCCCAGCTTATTAGCAATATATGTAGTGAATTGCTTTTGCTGCTTAAAAGAGTGACATGCAAACCACCCCCGTTATAGCCTCATAGCTGCACCCCCAGCTTGGGTGCTTCTCTCCAGAGAATAGTTCCATATTAGGTGAAAGAAGCAGATGGGCCAACAGTTTGGATGTAAACGTGAACTTCTTCCCAGTCTGGTGTCTTTAATGCTCCTTTCTCCTTCACAAATTCAGCCGTTCTCTACCTCTATTTTGCCTGCCAGCCATTCTTCCTCTGTTTGCAGAATATTAATATACATTTATTTGTATCTGTTCTATAAATGCTCTTCAGTGTTTTTCATTTGTGACAGTCTCATCTCCTCCAAATAGGCTCTGAGTTCTTGAAGGCAAAGATCAGAAGTTTTTTTCTTCCATTCTCCCCATCTTTGTCCTCAGATAAATTCTGTCCAACCTAGTATTACTGTGAGAGACTGCCTGTCACCCCAATAGGCTAGAGATTGTAATATTTGCTCTGCTTAAAGCCAGAAGTAAGAGAACCTCTCTGGGGCTAGGATACCGGCCCTTCTTACATTTAGAGCAGTGTTCCCATACTGGAGAGGAAACTGCAGAGGAGTTTGGTCATTTTGTATATACTGATTCCCAGGCCTCACCCTGGAACCATGAAATCATAATCTCTGGTGCTGGGACTTGAGTGATTTTCATTCTACCACTCCAAAACTTGTCAGTAGACTGGTATTTAGGAACCAGTAACTTTAGAGCATATTTATAACAAGATTTTCCAGCTGTATCAGAGGGAAAAGTATATATGGATTAAGGTCACAGAGCCCCCTAGAGATCTCCTGTGTGTTCAACTGTCATGGAATATTCTGGAAAAGCCCTTATGGCCAAAGAAGGTTGAAGCCTTAATTTTCATGAGGCACATGGACATGAGGGAAATAACTCAAACCAGGCTCACAACTGAGATTCAGAGGTGTGTGACAGCCATGGGGACCCAATGGGAAGCCAGACAAGGAGGCCCCTGACTGGACAGAGGTTTGGTGGAGTGGAGCAGCCAGGAGGCAGAGAGGAAAGGGGATGTGGGAGGAGTGCCTGGAGTTCTGAGAAAGTGGAGGCTGTGATAGAGAAACAAAATGAGTAATCTAGCGGAGAAGAACTCTTTGGAAACATTGGGCATGAAAGATGGCAGATAGTGCCCTGGGGGGCCAGCAGTGGAGCAGGTATGGGGCTGTAATGGTCAGAGGGGCAGGCAATGGGCGGAGTGTTTGACTAAAAGTGAGGACTCTTCTCACGCTTCCCCATGTCCCTTGAGGTATCCAGGGAAAGGCTGCACTTCTCTTGGTCAGCCAGGGATGGGCTCACAACATGAGATGTGTGGAATGACAGAACTCCAACCCCATCATCTCCCATAGTTTCTGGCTCAAGACACAACCTTTGCAGTCATCCTGAAGTCTCTCTTGACCCCACATCAGCAAGCTCTGTGGTCCCATATTCCAAGCAAAGCCTGAATCTGGCCACTTCCCATACTCTGTCACCAGCCGAGCCAGCAATCCCACATCCTGACAGGTTTCCCTGTTCAACACTTGCTCCCTGCAGCCTTTCTCCACACTATATACATCTCAGGTAAAAAGCCCTCAAATGCACCATACTTTTTTTTTTTTTTTACCGTTTATTTATTTTTGAGAGGCAGAGAGAGACAGAGCATAAGCAGGAGAGGGGCAGAGAGAGGGAGACACAGAATCCGAAGCAGGCTCCAGGCTCTGAGCTGTCAGCACAGAGCCTGATGTGGGGACTCAAATCCACAAACTGCGAGATCATGACCTGAGCTGAAGTCAGATGCTTAACTGACTGAGCCACCCAGGCGCCCCACCATACTTTTTTTTTAATTGATAGTAATGGATTATAACACACTGAAAAACAATGTAAATCTATCGATATTTAAAAAAGGAGGTAGAGGTTTCCTTTATAGAATATGTCAAATGGATAACACAAATGTATGAATGAACGATAGAATCAGAAAATCACCATTTTGGGGGCACCTGGGTGGCTCAGTTGGTTAAGAGGCCAACTCTTGATTTTGGCTCAGGTCATGATCTCATGGGTTCGTGGGATCAAGCCCTGTGTATTAGGTTCTGTGCTGACAGCATGGAGCCTGCTTAGGATTCTCTTCCTCTCTCTCTGCCCCTTCCCTGCTCTCTCTCTCAAAATAAATAAATAAAATTAAAAAAATAACCATTTAGCATTAGCAACGAATTCAGTAATGATCATCATGGATGCTAAAACCACTAGGTGAAAGGTCACTGGGGAGTAGGGTATTCACATACTCTCAAAATATCACTCCATAGATTACTTATTAATCATAAAGGGAAAGGGTACCTCAACAGTGGAGAAATCTGGCAGATACCCACTTAACCAAGTTTCTACACTTAGAATCACCAATAACGAGACAAACTCATGCTACATACTTCCTGACACCATGCAATGGGAAGTACACAATCATCTATGTACTCCACACCACTGCAGCAGGAGGCCCTGTTAAATGTAAGTCACATTAAACCTCAATACTGCTTCATGCTCTTGCTTCCCATTGGAAGACCTAACAGATCATGCGGAATCGGCCTCTACTGCCTCAGTGACCTCATCTCCTCCCACTCTCCCCACCACTTTTGCTCTAGCCCACCAGTCCCCTGCTGCCCCCCCAGCCTCCATGCATACTCCTGCCCTGGTCCCTGTTTTTCTGCTGTATACAGAGGTTTCCGCCAGAACTCTGTGTGGCTCACTTCTTCAGTCCCTGCAGGCCTCTGTTCAAATGTCCCCTCACCACAGTGGTCCTCCCTTGACCACATCTATCTCCTATTCCCACTATTTAATATACTCATTACCACTTGCCATGAGAATGTAATGTCTGTGAGAGCAGGGAATTCACTTGCTTTGTTTGTATCCTTAGTGCTTAGAACAATGGCTAGTCAAAGGAGGTGATCAATGAATATTTTGTTGAATGAACGAATGAATCTTACTATAAATGTGACACATTTATACTTACTGGAGGGGAAAGCAAGGGACATGGGATTACAAGATAGTTCTGTGTATGTGTGTCGGGAGAAGGGGTGGGGTGGTGGTGGCCTCTCACACATGTACTTAAGTCAAACATACTTTGCCTGAAAACACCTCTCTCACATCATTTCTTTTCCTATAACTTCCCTAAGTTCATGGGTAGAGTTTTTGAGATTCCTGACTATTCCACTGCCTGACATTAAGTCCAAATATTATGTATTAAGGGAATAGATAGGTGATTGGGGTTGGGGGATGTGCAAACTGGATGAAGGGGGTCAAATTTACACACTTCCAGTTATAATAAGTCTGGGGATGGAATGGATAGCATGGTAACTATAGTTAATCATACTGTATCGTATACTTGAAAGCTTCTAAGAGAGTAAATTTAAAAAGTCCTCATCACACACACAAAATTTGAAACTATATAGGGTGACAGACGTTAACTAGATTTATTGTGGGGATCACTGTGCAATGTATACAAATATCGAATCATTATGTACACCTGAAACTAATATAATGTTATATATAATGGCTAATATATATGCCAATTATATCTTAACAAAAAAAGAAAAAAGTGATTATGTATCAGTTGCCCTATAGAAGATAGGGTTGTTATGGCATTGAGACCCTTGCAGTAGGATTTCCCAAAGAGTTCTGTGAACATGTGTCTCCTTTGTGGAAGAACTCCCATCCTGTGGCTGAAAACCAATGGTTGTGGGTTGAAGGGCTTGAACCAGACTTTAAGGGACAAACTGCAATCAGATAAACTGACGGCATCCTACCTTCCTCATGAAAAACACCCAGACTGAAAAGATAATGCATTTAGGACCAGTCACACAGTTAAGACACAGTGAAGACAAAGAAACAAATGGCTGTTTATCTTCAACTTCCAGTTGCTTTCCATTCAATAGGGGCAAGGTGGGGTCTGCCCTGTAGCTGGCTTGCCACCTGTACTTTCTGTTCCTTTGGAGCAGAATTAAGGGAGGAGAGCTGGTGCCAGTAGTCTGGCATTATGAGGGGCATACAGCTTGCTGAACAGAAGGTGTCCATCCCTAATGTGCACATGGTTGGAGACGTTTTATGTGCTCTCTAAAGGACCAAGACAAAGGGACTGCTGAACTGATGTGGCAAAGAACACAATTAGGGGTCAGAGAAGAGCTGGATTTTGGAGCCTCCCACGCCTTGGCTGATAGCAGCAGATAGGGTGGGGGCCTCATTACCACTGATATCAATGAGAATTGTAGGTGACAGGTGGCAGCCTCTGGGAAGGGTGACATGAAGTAGCATTTAAATGAAATGCTGGCAGCCATGCAAGTCCTGAAGCTCTAGCATTTAAATGAAATGCTGGCAGCCATGCAAGTCCTGAAGCTCTCTCTTCCTTAATGTCAATCTGATTCTTGGTGGCTGTTATCACCGTGGCATGCAGATCAGACAATGCCTCAGGTCTCAGAATCACTCTCGTTTTTAGATACATTAGCTTCTAGACATAAAAACTAAAAGAGTTAGTGGCATATTAGCAATCAGCTGAGGGTTTTATCCTAATCAATTAAAACCACTGAAGCACACACAGTCACCAAAAATGAACATCTTTGGAGAAAGGTGAGCAGAAGCAGAACAAACTAATGTCGGGGCCTCATAGAGAGACAGGAAAACTGAGCATCTCGTCTTCAGAACAGTGCACACACACATCCACATACACAGAAGTCTCATTCTGTATTTCAGGATTCACAGCCCCAGATGCACATGCCCAGCTTTAAAGACTCCCCTCCCTCCACCCCACCATCCTCAGACACTCCACTGGCTATGGTCATCCTTTCAACTTTTCAATTCTCCTGTGGCTCTAAATCATTCTCTACAAAGTGTGTCTTTGCCCACCCCATCCCCCCATCCTCCATACAACCTAGCCCACTGTTCTCTCTTTAAAGTAGGGTGCACATGAGGGTTTTCTGATCCAGACAATTTCTTTGTTACCTAAATTCTTTCACTTGCTGACTATGGCTTCACTTTTGCTAGCTTTCCCCTCTGCCTCTCTTGGCTTAAACGACCACCATGTGTTCAGGGGTATTGTATCTCCATCATTCTTTCTGCTAAGTCTGTTTGGGCCCTGTGGACTTCTCCTTTATCTTTAGTGGCAGAAAGTGGCCTGAACCTTGCTTGAACTGGAACTTTCATCTTGTGAACTTTTGCTTCAAATAGCTCAGGGCAGGGTTCTTTACAGTCTAGGTATGGAGGAGAGCATCGAGCCTGCTATAAATAAAAGACCTTCAAAATAACAGTACTAATAGCTTTAGGGTGCTTTGAAAATGCTCCACCCTACTTCCTCTCTGTTCCAGAGAGGTTCATAGCTAAATTTATACCTGTCCCAACTCTTCTTGTCCTGAGGGGTAAAAACACCCCAACCCTCTCCAAAATAAAACTCCTCTCAGTGTTGGTGGTAGTGATCTATTGTTGGTAGAGTATTTATAAAGCAAATTTCATGTGGTGAATCTGTGTGGTATGAGGCTTCTATACACTATTCCTAAGGAAGGGAGGAGAAATGCAGGTCACATAAGATAACTGGGCGAAGCACAGAAGGTTCACTCAAGGAGGAAGCTCAGCTTTGCCACAGGGATGTACAAGGTGGGTGTACAAGGACTAGCCCTTCAGTAAAGTTGGCCTCTGGTTCTGTAAGACACAATAGAGCCTGGAAGGATTAGTGAGGTAGGAGGCTGAACTAGGTATGTGCTGGTCCAGGAAGAGCCAGAGAATTCTATACTATCGTGGTCAGGGTCTGGGACAGCTTGGAGCTCAAGGCCAAATCTACCAGTTTAGTTCCTTCTGATATCTACCTCTGCCCCTTCCATTCTAGGAGAATGCACAGTTTATGTGTTTTGCTTTAGAGTCAAACCCTGCCTTGGATAACAAGTTCAAAGTTCTTGTCTTCTCTGTTTGCATAAGAAGCCTTGGTTGCACTAATACATTCCCAGTAGGGGAATGTAACCCTGTCATGCTGGCAAGGTCATCTGGTCTTCATCTTGGGATTGCCTTGGGATTGTGCTCCTCTGAGCTCCTGGACCGCAGAGCTACTCAGTGTTCACTAGTGGGCCCCTGTACCAGATGTGTCAGGGTTAGGGAAGGAACACATTCAAGTCATCCTCATCTGGGTCTTCTTAATCCCCAGTAGATAATACCAGCCAGTCACCATTCCAGAGAATAACCACCCTTCATGCTGAAGGCAGTGAGCAGGCTCTTGAGTCTGAGCTGCCTTCTCCATAGACTCTGGCCTGGGAACTGGGCAGATGCCAAACATATCTCTTTAATAATGGTCCTTAAGGAGCTCAGAGCCTCCACGGTGTCCTGAGAAGAGGAGGGCTAGAGTGGGGAGGGTCAGGGCAGTGTGGAGGTGGATCTGATGCTCATGGTCAGATTCTGGCAGTTGGAATGGAGACATTTAGAGCCTGGAGAATTTGCGAAAGAATCTCACCTTGGGGCTCTATGGAGCCCATATGTGGTCATGATTCATCAGTAAATCTGTCTATGCTGAGTCAGCCCAAACTCACATTTCAGGGCCTGGGAAGGGAGCCACAGGGGAGGAGCAGTAGGAGAAAGAAATGGATTTAAGGTTTAAGAGAGAAAACAGCAAGGGCTGGAGGGATTTCAGTGCATTTAAAAACAAACTTTATAAAAAATGAAATGCAATTAGTAAATTGAAATCACATCCAGATTTAGTCTAACTGAGGTCTTTCTTCCTCCCTGTAGAATAAGTCAGACTGGACTGACAAAGAGTAGACATACTTGATATTAAAAACTGGCAACATTCAAGAGCCCTGTAAAACCTCAAAGCAGGAGAAAGAATCCAATCTATTACTTGGCTGGAAGGCCCACTGTCATGGGTAATGTATCAAAAGATGACAAATATTTTGGCCACATGTATGCCTCTCTGTTCTCACTGAGGCAGGAATCTTGCCTTCCCTATTTCATAATTTAGTGGTAATTTACCACTCCCAATATTATTAACACTCAGTAGTCAACTGATTTACAGTCCAGTGCAGGGTTCCCAGTCTTTCTTTCTTTCTTTCTTTCTTTCTTTCTTTCTTTCTTTCTTTCTTTTTTTTTTATGAGACATGTAGGATGGATGGTATTCATACGCACAGTATTCTCTCTAATGAATTCTCAGATTTTGACAAAATACACAAAAATAGGCATGCTGAAAATTCATTTTCTTCATGTATCATATTCATATTCATCATATATCAAAAACTTCTGCTCCCTTCAGGTAACATGAAGAGTGGTAACTCTAGCCCATTCTTGCCCATTCATAAAAGCATTTGTGAATGCAAATGACCAACAGTGAGGGTGTTACAGGAACAATCTTGAATTTATTTGCATTTACTTTTTAGAAAACTAACTGTTCATAAACTTTGGTATTTCATCTCCTATAATAACAAATTATTGCTATGCACTGTTCAATGGCTCTGGACATACCATTGTGTCTTGACATCATGGTTGAGGGTTCTTAGTCTAGGTCAGTATTCCAAACTCAGAGTGCAGGTCTTGGGTGAGGTAAGGGAAGCCTGGAATTTTAGGAAGGCATCCACAAATCCATGGATACACCAAACATTACAGCACTTTAGATAAATAGACAGTCATCTTGTGTGTACATTACCACTTTTCAAAGGTATACAAGTGTATAGGAATTAATACAATTAAAATAATTTAAAGACTTTGCTGAATTCATAGTAGCTCTTTATCATTATATGTTTTCCCAGTCAGGAACTATCAAAGTACAATCTTAATATGATTAGGGGCTATAGTATAGAGAAGGGAAAGCAGATGAAAGAATTAAGGTTTCCAATTGTATATGAAGGTCCATATTTTAAGACAGGGAAGTGGACAAAGGACAGCAGCAGGAAATTAGACCAGCGTTTCTCAAAGTGAGGTCACTGGATTACCAGTATGGAACTCTCTAGAAGTTGCTGGTCGAAATCTCTAGAGGTGTGGGTCCTTCATGAGCTCTTATTGGGTTTAACTGTGTCTGAGAATCACAATCACTGGGTCAGAATGCACTGTGAAAAAATGCTTTTTTAACATACTAATAATACTGAGATACTACAAAATTTTCTCTAAGAGGTTTTAAAAGAAGATAGAGAAATATGCTTGCTTGATGACAGGACCATCTCAAGATGACCCATCTCTAGAGACCAGATGTCCACTCCCAGACCATATTTTAGGCATTTTCTTGGTCACTGGAGTATACTGGAGACAAGGTTCAGAAGGGGCATGGGATTCCCCACATAGTTATAGTCTCTACGTTGTTTTCCAAAAGCACCCGAGGGGTTGGAGGCTTGCAAAACAGGAAGATGATGGCCTTTGCCAAAGTAACTTCCAATTAGATAATGAAATTATTCTGTTTATAGACTTTACAGAGATCTGAAATACCACTAATCTTTCTTGTGGAGGGACTATGGGAAGCTCTCTGACAAAGACAGATTTTTAAAAATGGCTTCTTGGCAATAGTTTCAGCTTAGAAGTAGATAAATTATTGATTAGAAATAGAATGAATGTCAAATCTCTTCAAGACTCTATGACAATATCTAGGAACAAGAATTCTTTTCTATAGGAATCTAAAAGACAAAAGCAAAAACAAACCCCCAAACACATAGACTTTTGAGAACTATTTAGGAGGCACTGAAAACTCCAAGTGAAAAATAGCTTTTACCAGACCCAAGGAGGAACAGGTAGAATCAGCAAATATCCAACAACAAGAATCCGTATGTAAAAATCCTTTAAGGCACACCTCTGGGATAAAGACAAGACAGTTCAGCAGTCAACTTCACAGTTCATGGTCATGGTTAGGAGCACAGAACCTGAGGTCAGACACAGATCTGCTACTTAATCCCAGATTCATCCCTGAGCAGTTTGTGTGGCTTGGGTAAGTGACTTAAATCTTTAAACCACAGTTTCCTCATCTATAAAATGGGAATCATGATGATAGTACACTCCTCTGACCCTCTCTTACAGTTAATTGTGAGGATGAGTCAAGTGAAAAAAAGCCAGACCACACTAGGTGCACAGAGTAAGTACTGATGCATATTAACAATAATTGTTATTATATTTCTACTACTTTTAGTAACAAGCCAAGGGTTTTCTGTAATGCCAAGATATTCAGGGCATACAGAAAGAGTTTTTTTCTGGGGTGAGGGGAAGGGAGGTGTTTGCTCAGGAACATTAAACTTGTGGGTTTAAATTCTGCATGTCCTTGAAGTCCATCCTGTGACATTAAACATTCCCCAGGGACTTTCTCCTTTTCCCAACTTCTTTTTTTTTTTTTTTTTTTTTTTTTTTTTAATTTTTTCCCAACGTTTTTTATTTATTTTTGGGACAGAGAGAGACAGAGCATGAACGGGGGAGGGGCAGAGAGAGAGGGAGACACAGAATCGGAAACAGGCTCCAGGCTCCGAGCCATCAGCCCAGAGCCTGACGCGGGGCTCGAACTCACGGACGGCGAGATCGTGACCTGGCTGAAGTCGGACGCTTAACCGACTGCGCCACCCAGGCGCCCCTCCTTTTCCCAACTTCTAATAGCACGTATTCCCATCCTTGTCCCAACATTTGCCAGCTCATTTTATTTTGTCTTAGATTTTCTTTCAATGGTTTCATATGCACAAACTCCATCTCCCTAGCCAGGCTTTAAACTTCTCCTGGGTTCAGGTCATACCATACCTCTCTTCCCTTATCTCTCAGAGCTTGATGCATAGTAGGAACATGGGAGAGAAACAGAAGTAAGAGACTGTATATGTGTAGGTGGCTCTCAGGGCCCCACCTCTCCGTCCTCCAAATAACAACAAAGATAATAAACAGGTTAATAATAAGTCTTCTGGCTGCTGAGTGTCCCTGGGCCTGGCACTGTTTAAATGCCTTCTCTCATCTGACCTTTGACAGCACCCCAGGAATGAGTGTGTGCTGGCGGCTGCTGAGAGAGCCATAAAGAGAACAACAAACTGAGGGCAGTGTTGCAAGCCCTGACCATTCATACAGCCATGTTCAGAACACAAGCAGGTATGGTTACCTTCAAATCCCTGAATGAAAGATACTGAGCCCACTCCCTCTTTTCCCAATACAATACAACTGATGGTTTCGGTGCCCTATTATCAGTTGGGATCCCAAAGCAGAGACTCTTACAAAGAGGAGGTTTGTCAGAGTTTGAGCCTCCTCCCTTTCACATGTTTCTGATATGTCCCTTCAAGGTTGACCACAACCTACTGCAACTCAGACATATATCTCAAAGATTTTTAAGAAACAATGTTTATGTTCATGTGAGGCCTTCTGAGAGTTTCCTATTCTATTTAAATCTTTCACTGAAAATGAGAATGTGAAGAAATTGGAACCCATATACATCACCAGTGGGAATGCAAAATGGTGCAGTCTCTTTGGAAACAGTTTGGCAGTTTCTCAAAATCTTAAATGTGCAGTTATCAGATGACCTAAAAATTCTAGTCCTAGGTATATATCTAAGAGAAATGAAACTGAAAATCCATACAAAAACTTATACATGAATATTCATAGCAGCATTATTCATAGTAGCCAAAAGGTAAAGATAAACCAAATATCCATCAACTGATGAATGAACATACAAACACAATGTGTATCCACAGAATGGAATATTATTCAGCCGTAAAGAGGAATAAAGTACTGACACATGGTGCAACATGGGTGAATCTTGAAACCATTACATAAGTGAAAGAAGCCCAGTCACAAAACACCACAGACTGCATGATATCACTTATAGAAATTGTCAAGAATAGGGAAATCTACAGAAATAGAAAGTAAATTTTATTGGTTGTTGCTGGGAGGAATGTGGGGAGAATGAGGAGTGGGTATGGGTTTCTTTCTGGGGTGATAAAAATGTTCTAAAACTAAATTGTGGTGATGGTTGCAAAGTTATGTGAATGTACAGAAAAACACTGAACTGTACACTTTAGAGGCATGAATTATAGTATGTAAATTATATGTCAATAAAGCTGCTTAAAAACGATGGTTGTGATTCAATCAATTGATTTCACCACTCAAATAGGTCACAACACAGTCGAAATGACTGTCCTAGAGCGTGCTGCCTGGCCCCATGCCCCCGCCCATGTCTCCTCTTCATGAGAATCACTGCTTGACCCCGAGAGCTGGGGAGACTGTAGTCTTGGGGTGGGTGGATGGACAGGCAGATGGAGAGGGGGTGAATGTGAGGAAGGAGGGGTGAAAGCCATCTGTGCCATGATAGCCATCATCCTTACTCAGTTAAGGAAACTGGACTGAATTTTCAGCAGCACATGCACAGGAAAAAGACCACATTGCTCAGTCTCTCGAACAGTTGGGGTGGCCATGAGAACAGATCCTTTGGTAAGATCTCTCAAAGAGCTCTGGAAGGGCTGACTCAGCCAGGATGGGTGTCTGCTTTGGTCCCTTGCTCTTTCTCTTCTCCCTGCCTTGATTCAAACATGATGGCTCAATCTCTGAAAGCCACCTAATGACCCAGAGAATGGAAAGTGGTTCTAAGGCTGTCAAAGTAAAGGACAGCAGGGAGGGGTACCTGGGTGGCTCAGTCAGTTGAGCATCTGACTTTGGCTCAGGTCATAATTATGCATTTGCGGGTTTGAGCCCCAGGTTGGGCTCTGTACTGACAGCTCAGAGCCTGAAGCCTGCTTCAAATTCTGTGTCTTCCTTTCTCTTTGCTCCTCCCCCCACCTCAAAAATAATAAACATTAAAAAAAAAAAAAGGACAGAGGGGACGGGTTCTCTGTCTTCTTCAGTTAAACTGGGATGCCCACTTCTGCACTTTTTTTTAAAGTTTATTTATTTATTTTGAGAGAGAAAGCGAGAAAGAGACACATGTGAGCAGGGAAGGGGCAGAAGAGAGAGAGAGAGAGAGAGAGAGAGAGAGAGAGAGAGAGAGAATCCCAAGTAGGCTCCACAGTATCAGTGCAGAGCCCGACACAGGGCTCAATCTCATGAACTGTGAGATCATGACCTGAGCTGAGATCAAGAATAAGATGCTTAACCGACTGAGCCACCCAGATGCCCCTCTATACTTCTTTTATGTAACTAAATAAATCCCATATTTGTTTGTGCCACTGAGTTGTCTCTGGTAGCAGTGGTCAAAGGTACTTATAAATGATATGTCATCTAAATGAAGAAAAATTCCTCTCCATCATATATGAGCCAAGGATAGACCTCTTAAGAAACAGCAGCTACTCTCCCACCCAGGACTTTCTGCCTCCCTTGCCTTCTGGAAGAACTTCTACCTGAGTTCCAGGTCCAAAGGGAAGTGAGAAACCAAATACCTTGTGATTTTAAATATCCGCAGTAGCCGGACACATCTCAGCACAGAGATGCCCAAGGGAGACATGATCTTGGTCTCCACCAGGATGGTCTCCAGAATGCCCCCACACACGATGAAGCAGTCAAAGCGGTTGAAGAGGGACACAAAGTAGGCCTGCAGGCCCAGGCTGTACATCTTTAGTAGCATCTCCGCAGTGAAAAGGGCCAGTAGTGCCTTGTTGGCCGTGTCTGGTGGGTTCAAGAGAGGGGGTAGGATCCCAACACAGATGTGAGAGTGGGGAGAGAGGGGAGGAGGAGAAAGAAAACAGTAATTATCATCACTGGAGAAAAAGCCAGATGCTTCCCTTCCCAGCCAGGACACCTCTCCCATATGTTGCTGCCAGAACAGAACAATTGGGGCCAAAGTGACAAGAAAGGGGTATCTAGTAATAATCACAGTAAACATGTATTGAGGATCTACCATGCATCAAAGGCTTTGTGTGCTGATCTTCTTTATTCCTCCCAGCAGCTTTTCAGAGGTGAGAAGTGAGGTTCTGAGAGGTAAGTAATCTGCCCAAACCAATCAGCCAAAAGGGGGAGCCAAGTCACCCGTCTGCCCTCTACACTGGGAGACTGTCCACCTCCCAGCATTCTGGAATGCAGCCCCTGTGTCTGCCTGACTCCCTGGGCATGGAGCTGAGGCACTGGCTAGGGAGGTCCTCTTCTAGGGGTTCAGGGAAGGGTACTAACTGCCCATTGAGGACAGCTCCTCGTGCTCAGGCCACTACTGTCCTCTTTCTTGGCTTTTTGCTCACCTCATCCTCACACGTTCTGGCAGGTCCACCTGCAGGCTATTGTATTGAAAATCCATTCTGGGAAGTTGGCAGCCAAGGGTTGAGATAGCCAAACAGGGGGCAGCATGTGTCCTTGTCACCTGGACCCAACGGTGACTGTTGGGGTAGGCAGATGGTGTGGGCCTACACAGGTGAGCCACATCTGTTTATAATGAGGTTGCACATTTTACTATGGGGCTTGCAAACTGTCAGGCCTTTGGTATCTCCAGCATGGTGCCTGCCAAGAGCCACGGCCACTGGCAACTTTCCCATCAACCTTGTGCCTGTGACCATTCCCTCCCTGGGATTTAGGGCTAAGTTAACAAGAGTAAAGCAGGATAGTGCCAGGGGCTGCCTCTCACCTTGGACCTCCGTGAGCCAGTGGGGCTGGTTGTAATGTTCTGAGGCGATGGTGAGTGTGTTGAGGAACACCAGGAAGATCACAAGCCAGTAGAAGACATTAGACTTGACTGCAGCACGACACTTTCTTCTGCAGAACCGATTCCACCGACGCCAGTAGCGGCTGGAAAAGGAGCAAGGAGAGAGGCATGGGGAGGGAGGTGACTGTGAAATTCAGATTTTTTCCAATCTGAAAGGTATCATAGTGGTCTCCTTTCTTCCCTTAGTGGACTTGGCCTCACCAGAGCAGTACAATCTGGTGGCAAACAGATAAGCTTCATGTCAAATTAACCAGGATCTGTCACTTGTGTGGCCTCAGGTGTAGCCCTGCCCCTTGTAAGCTTTGATTTTTCCCATTTGTAAAACAGGAATAGGGCCAAGCTCACAGGGATGTTGTTCAGATCAATAAAATCCATATATATATATATATATATATATATATATATACACACACACACACACACACACACACACACACACCATATATTGCATCTGGTATAAATAGATATTTTTTTATAATAATAGCATTATTCAAAATTATATTGCAAGTATTAGAATTATTAGTAGTGATGGTAGGAATAGGACTAGTAATGTCTACCATTAATGAAACTTTGTCTATGCCTGTTACCATACTAGGCACTTTCCATGCCTTCTCTTTAATTCTTTAAATAACCCTGAAAAGCAGGTGTTATCCTGATTTTGAGGAGGAGTAAATTAAGGGCCATGGAGGTTGAATACCTTGATTAATATCACACAGTGGCAGAGCCAGATTTGGTTCTCCCCCGACCCCAGCCCAGTCTCTCGCCCAGATGCTGCCTCATCTGTAAAGTGTAAGGGCTGAATCTGGATCAGAGGTTCTTTGCCTTTATGGGGTTATGGAATGTTTTCAGACTCTGATGAATGTTTAGATCCTCTGTTCAGAAAAGAGCATACACGCACACACGCATACATACACACACATCTCTGCATACTAGTTCATACAACAGCACATGGACCCCTGGAAGCTTAGCTATGGTCCTTAAAATGTTCCTTTGGTCTCTTGGTTAGGGACTTCTGTCAATGATTCTCAAACCTGGCTGTACATAAAATTACCTGGGGAAGCTTAAAAAAACAATCATAACCTCCCACTAGTACCTAGGCTCCAACTCCAAATCAATTAAATCTGATTCTCTGGGGGCTGGGTATTTTTTAAAGCTCCCCAGAGGGTTCTAATCTATAACCATGGTTGAGAACCATTAAGCTAGATTATACCAAGGAGTCACTCACATTTTTAAATTCTATGGTGCAGGAGTTTATAGCTTTCCCAAATTTCATCCTTATTAGATACAGAGAAAATACATAGCTATGTTTGGTAGTTCCGCTGACCAAACATTTAATAAATGCTGACAGTAGCAACAAAGGAGAGAAGGAAGGGGATTGTGGAGAAGTGCCTGGGAGGGAGACTTACAGAGGCCACCTTAACAATTTCCAGAGAGAGAATGATGGAATTTGATTTTAGAAAACCATCTAAACAACAAAACAACTTCTAGATCAGAGGTAGTATGAGAAATATTCTTTTGACCATCTGGGCTGGAGATGATGAAGGCAGTAGCTTTATTAATGGAAAAGAGGACACTGAGTTGACACTCCACAATTTTGGAGGCAGAATCAATAGGACTTTGAGCTTGACTGGATGTGCAAGGTAAGAGAGAAAGGTATGGAAGGACAGCCAAAACTTCTAGCTGGGGTGATTTGGAGAGTGGCACCTCTAGCCAATATAGGTACAGACAAGGAGAAGCAGTGCTCTGGGCAGAGAGGTTGCTATGAGGGGAAAGTAGGGGCGCCCAGCTCAAAAAATAGATTTGAAGTGCTTGCAGGTCATGTATATAGAGAGACCCAACAGGCAGTCAGAAGGCAGTGCCCCTGTGTGGGTAATAAAGAAGGCAGGGAAGGAACAAAGAAACATCTTGGAACAATAGTCCATGAATATCTGTATTCACATCTGTATTCTACGTTTCTAGAAATGCAGATCCTTGCTGCTATGGATTCATCCACCCACCCCCAAACTGACTTTCAAGACAGCTTGACTTCATTTATGTTTTCATTCTGTATTTTCTACCTACTGTCTGTGGAAAATCCTGTTACCAAATCTTTGTTAAAATCTATTAGGATTTTAACTCACTTTAGAAAAGTGAGAAGTACATTTAAGAAGAGAACTGTTTCCTCAGAACTGCAGACAGAACTTAGTTTTTGGCTTGCAGAACAGGGAGGGAAGGAAGAATTAATCACATAGTGTTCTGATCTGACCCTACCTTATCATGGGTGCTTGAATGCCATCTCTAGTGTGTGCTATCTCTTTGTAGGGGATACTTACATGCTACTTAGGGGTAATTCACTGCATAGAGAAGAAATGCATTGGGGCCAGAAAATTAAGGTTTCGAAATGCACATAGGGAGGCTTACATCTTCCTAGACATACCACCCTGGGTGAGAATGAAGATGAGGGAGGCTGAGGAGAGGGGCAAAGGAGTGGGACAAGGGGTTCTTGGTGGTCCTCTGGAGTTTGCCAGCTCTCGATACTGAGGAGTCTTATCTTGACAGGACAGGACACTGATTCTTCCCTATTATTGTGGTTATTAATAATGTAGAAAAATTTGGTGCAATTTTTTCCTAAAAAATGAATTTTCAGGACAAACTTCTATCTGGTCTTAAATAGCTTACACTGTAGTTTCAAAGAATATTTTAAATAGATATAATTTTATGTTACAGAAATCACTGATAATTGTGATTCAGAGTCCAAAGAATCAAGTTTGCATTTCTTTACAGTATATAAAAATGGACTTGGAGTCAGTTTAATACTGAGAACTTGATTAAGTTCCTCTTGTCCCGAGTTTGGGATACGAGGTACCACATAGTCAGGCCTATCCCATGGGTCTAGAACTGCCTGACTCGCTGAAGGAGTGGCTGTCGGATAGGGTAGTGGCTGTTAAATGTGCTGTTCCTGTGCACATCCATTCAGGGGAGTCACATGGATTTGGGCTGGGGTGGGGGTGGGGGTAATTACTATCCAGAGAAAGTATTTAAAGATAATTATACACCTCCCACTCTTCAAAATATAGCTTTGCTTGACAACTGGTTTCCTGGCAACACTTCCTACTGTATAATAAATGTAATGATTTATTAGAATGTGTAAATTTATTTGTGTGTTTACATACACACGGAGGATATAGAAATTAAATGATAAAATAGGGAGGAGAAATTTGCCTGCTATTCATGTTCCCTTCACGCTAAGCACAAAAGTCATTTACTCTAGAAATAGAAGTTCCCATATGTAGACATAGGACAGAAAGGTGGATATGAATGTGCCTAATCTACTTCTTCAAAATTCTGTATCATTGCATCCCCATGGGAAAGTTCCGCTCACTCACCCTGGGATCCACCCTACCTTTTCCTAATTCTGGGCCTTACTCTTGCCTTTCCACCTACATGGACTGTCCCCACAACTCCCAGGACCTTCCCTTCCTATGTCCTGCCATTCTTTAGGGCTTAGCTCAAGTCCCAGCTTCTCCGTGGTGAAATTTTCTAAGTTTTCCCAGACTTAGTACTCCTGTCACACTTATTGTCTGCATTACTCATTTTAGTTATACATTAAGGAAATAATTATTAAACACCTATCATGGGATAGGTAATAGATATTCAACAGTTAACAGGATAGACAGTCTTTGCATAAAACTCATGCTTAAAGACCCTTGTAAGCAATGAAAGAGTTTGCTTACCACCAAGGCAGGCTTCACAGAGGTGCCACAGGAACACACCAAAGGGCCTCCTAGCCAGGGGTGGAGGAGCCAGCAAAGGTTACCCAAAAGAAATGATTTCTCATTTCCCCATACTGTCAGTTATCTTTTAGTATATGGTTCTTGCCTCTCCAGTGAGATCATAGGATCCTTGAGGGAAAAAGACTATGTCTTACACTTTGCTATAGATCCACAGTACTTAGTGCAGTCCATTTCACATGGTAAGGACATTTGACTGATAGGTTGGTAGAACAGCAGAGACAAACTCTATGCAGATTTACTAACATCTTGCTGAAGACAAGACTTGAGAGCCTGGAGCTTTTGTGACCCAGGGATGAAAGTGGGGGTGAGGAAAGGGCAGTGTTACTAAAAGAGTTTGCTTGGCATATAATTTTTGTCAGGCATCTAGAAGAGTAGACAACAGCAAAATGGTGGACATTTCAGGCTCTTTCTAGTGGCTAGAATAAGTTCCTATCTTTTCTTTAACTGGGAACAAGCAACACAGAAAATGATTACATTTAACTCTTTTATACTATATGTAAGTAACTTAAAATGGATTATCAGAGATTAGGAAAATTTATATATGTGCCTTGTCCTTGCTGCTCATTTCACTGAAGATGGGGCAAGACAGTCCTTCCAGATTTTAGAACCCTATGGGGTTCACTTCAGAACTCTGTAAAGTCAAGATCTGGAAACTCCAACAGGTTATCTGATTAATCCCTGCAAGTTGCATAAGACTTTCTAAATAACTTGTTCCATAACTGTTTAAATCCTATTCTGAACCATGATGCCCAAATGTTGCAAAATTCGTTATTGTAACTAATTCCTCAAAGTGGAGACTTGGCTCACAAAAGGAATCCCCTAATATTGCCTTGATTATAATTTGCTGAGTTTCCTCTAAAGTTTCTCTTCTAACATTTCTTTTAAATAAACCATGACTTTGTATCATTCTGTATTGCAAATGTCTGGAAATTCAAATTATCTTATTTGTCATTGTTAAACTGAGAAAATGATCAGGACATTTTGTTAAAACTTAAATTTTAGAATCTTTTTAAAGAGTAAAACAGGCTCTTCACTGTTTACAAAGTTATTCTGAGTTGCAAAAATTCCCTCTCCATTTCCCCCCTGTACTACTATGCTTTTCTCCTGTATGCTCCCATTCAATCATGGCTGCCATAATCAGGCAGAAAGTACGAAGATACATTCTTCTTGCATCTGTAGTGGAAATCCTAGCAGCAGACTGAAATAATTCCAGATCTACTTTGATAATTTTCATGGCATTTTCAATCCATTGCCCGGCTTTGCTATTCCTTAAACACACAACATCAGTGGACTGTAGAATCTAGACTAGAGGGTTGCCATTTTGTATCTTCTCAGACCTTTTAGGGCCAGCCCATCTGGTGCAGTAGCTACTAGCCACATGTGGCTCTTGAGCACTTGAAATTGGCTAATCCAAACTGAAACATGTAGTAAGTGTCAAATAAACGCTGTATTTCAAAGATTTAGTACAAAAATTAATGTAAAATATCTCAATTTTTATATTAAACAGGAGTTAAGATGGCAGAGGACTAGGAGGACCCTAAGCTTGCCTCATCCCTCAAACACAGATAAATATCAAACCATCATGAACATCCAATATCTGAAGGCTAAGAGAGCAAAACTGCACAACAAGAGGTAGAAAACAGCCACACTGTGGAAGACAGGAGCTGCAGAGAGTTGATTTGGGGGAGAGAAGAGTTGCAGATGCCACAATGGGGACAGAGTTCTGATCTTGTAGAGAGTAGCAAAAGAGAAAGAAAGAGAAGGAAAGAGTGAAAGTGCACGAAGGGAACTGTACAAGAAAAACTCTCCCCCAAAACCACTGTCTGGGAAAAGGAGAGCAGTGCAGTGGAAAGCTGAAAAATTTTTTTCAATATATGAAATTTATTGTCAAATTGGTTTCCATACAACACCCAGTGCTCATCCCAAAAGGTGCCCTCCTCAATACCCATCACCCACCCTCCCCTCCCTCCCACCCCTCCATCAACCCTCAGTTTGTTCTCAGTTTTTAAGAGTCTCTTATGCTTTGACTTTCTCCCACTCTAACCTCTTTTTTTTCCCCTTCCCCTCCCCCATGGGTTTCTGTTAAGTTTCTCAGGATCCACATAAGAGTGAAAACATATGGTATCTGTCTTTCTCTCTATGGCTTACTTCACTTGGAAAGCTGAAATTTTGAAGGTCTGTGCCATTGCTAGGGTCATGCCTGGTGGGCTTGGTGGTGCTCTGGTGGGGAAGGAAGGTAGAGACCCAGGAGTGGGCAGCATGGTCTGAGAATTCCCTGGGTTGCACAGAGATAAACAGTTTCCCTGCTTGGAGTGCATTTGGGAGTGGTGGCATGTCCCCTCTGGGGACAAAAAAAGTGGCAGCACCAATGTGCTGCCCTGTTCCCTAGCATAGGAAAAAAGACACTGCCTAAGGACAACAAACCTTTGTCTGGAGTTGTGCTGTTCTTTACCATAAACTCTGAACCACTACACGATCTCGCGACCATTTTCTGAGACAAATCAGCAAATGGCAAAAACCTGGCTAGGCCCTCTCCCAGAGGATCAGCATGTGTTTGAGCCATACAGATCTCTAAAATTTGTAATTTTGAAACCTAGCCGCATGCCTGAGATAAAACACAGGAGTACTGTGCTACCTGGCAGACAGACAGCTCGGTCGCAGGCAGGGTGAAGGCAGGGATCTGGAAGAGGCTAGGGACACAAAAGAGGTGCTTGTCTGTTCTTTTGTGAGGGCTTTCTGAAGAGTGGTGGGCATGAACTCCCCACTCCGGGGACAAGAGAGTGGGGTGACACTATTCCCCCCACCCTAGCCCACCCATCAGCACTGATCAACTTCAGTGAGCAAAACAGCACTAGCAAGTGGAGGCTGTAGTTGCTTACATTAAGTTCTGCCCCCTGTACCCTGCAGGTGCATCTCTACTAGGACAAATCAGTCTGAGATTCAGTGCAGCAGGTCACAGCCCCAGAAGACCAGCACAAACCCCTTGCATGCATCAAGTCTACTGATCAAAGGTGCTGCAAAAGCTTCAGCTCTAGGGGAAATAGGATCTAGTTTCCTTTTTTTTTTTTTTTTGGACCTCTTCTATCACTCTCAGGAGCAGGAATATAGGAGCAGGCTTTTCTAACAATCCCCCCCCAAAACTAGTGACCCAGACAAAATGACAAGACAAAGGAATTCACCCCAAAAGAAAGAACAGGAAGAAGTTATGACCAGGGATTTAATCAATATAGATATAAGTAAGATGTCTGAACTAGAATTTGAGACAATAATCATAAGGATATTAGCTAGGCTTGAGAAAAGCATAGAACACACTAGAGAATCCCTTATTGCAGAGATAAAAGAACTAAAAATTCATGAGGCTGAAATAAAAAATGCAATAACCAAGATGCACAACCAAATGGATGCAATGACAATGAGGATGGACAAAGCAGAGGAATGAATTGGTGATATAAAAGATAAGATTATGAAAAATAATGAAGGTGAAAAAAAGAGGGAAAGAAAGGTTTTGGATCATGAATGCAGACTTAGGAAACTGAGTGACTCCTTAAAGTATAATAATATTCATATTATAGAAGTCCCAGAAGAAGAAGATAAAGAAAAAGGAGGAGGAGGATTACTTGAGTTAATTATAGTTGAAAACTTCCTTACTCTGGGGAAGGAAACAGACATTGAAATTCATGAAACACAGAGAACTCCCATTAAATTCAATAAAAGCCAGCCATCTCAAAGACATATCATAGTCAAATTCACAAAATACACAGACAAGGAAAAAATCCTAAAATCAGCAATGGAAAAAAAAGCCCTTAACCTACAAGGGAAGACAGATCAGGTTCAGAGTGGATCTGTCCAAAGAAATTTGGCAGGCCAAAAGGTAGTGGCATAATATATTCAATGTGCTGAATGGGAAAAATATGCAGCCAAGAACACTGTATCCAGCAAGGCTGTCATTCAGAATAGGAGAGATAAAGAGTTTCCCAAACAAAAACTAAAGGATTTTGTGACCACCCAACCAGCCCTGCAAGATATATTAAAGAGGACTCTTTGAGTGGAGGAAAAAATACCAAAAACAACAAAAATCAGAAAGAAAATAGAACATCACCAGAAACACCAACTGTACAGGTTAACACAATGGCACTAAATTAATATCTTTCAATAATCACTCTAAATGTAAATGCTAATGTACAGACTAAATGCAAATGTAAAGACTAAATGCTCTTATCAAAAGAATAGGGTATCAGAATGGATAAAAAAACAAGACTCATCTATATGTTGTGTACAAGAGACTCATTTTAGACCTAAAGAAATCTGTAGAATGAAAGTGAGGGGATGGACAACCACATATCATGGTAATGGTCGCCAAAAGAAAGCTGAAGTAGCCATAGTAGGGGACTTTAACACCCCACTTACAACAATGGACAGATTAAGCAGAAAATCAGCACACAGAAACAGTGACTTTGAATAAAACACTGGACTGCAAAGACTTAACAGATATATTCAGAACACTCATCCTAAAGCAGTGGAATCCATATTCTTTTTGAGTGCACATAGAACATTCTTCAGAATAGATCACATACTGGGTCACAAATCGGATCTCAACAAGCACAAAAGAACACAGCATCCAATTTTTCTGACCACAATGCTATGAAACTCAAAGTCAACCACAAGAGAAATTTGGAAAGACCACAAATACATGGAGGTTAAAGAATATCCTACTAAAGAATGAATGGATTAACGAGGAAATTAGAGAAGAAATAAAAAAATACATGGAAGCAAATGAAAATGAAAACAGGACAATCTAGAACCTTTGGGATGCAGCAAAGGTGGTCCTAAGAGGGAAGTATATTGCGATTCAGGTCTACCTTGGAAAGCAAGAAAAGTCTCAAATACATAGCCTAACGACCTTACACCTTAAGAAGCTAGAAAAGGAACAACAAATAAAGCCAGCAGAAGAAGGAAAATAATAAATATTAGAGCAGAAATGAGTTATATAGAAACAAAATAACCAGGTAGAACATATTAAAAAACTAACAACTTGTTCTTTGAGAGAATTAATAAAATTGATAACCCCTAGCCAGATTTATCAAAAAGAAAAGAGAAAAGATCCAAATAGATAAAATCACGAATGAAAGAGGAGAGATCACAACCAACACCACAGAAATACAAACAATTACGAGAATATTCTGGAACAGATTTTGAAAAGACTCATAACCAGCAAATAAATTGAATCTGTAATCAAAAGTCTCCCAACAAACAAAAGTCCAGGGCCAGATGGCTTCTCAGGGGAATTCTACCAGACATTTAAAGAAGAGTTAATATCTAGTCTTCTCAAACTGTTCCAAAAAATATAAAGGGAAGGAAAACTTCAAAATTCACTCTATGAGGCCAATATCACCTTGATTCCAAAACCAGTCAAAGATCCCATTAAAAAGGAGAATTACATACATACATAAAAGGAGAATTACAGTTCATCCATGATGAACATGGATGTGAAAATTCTCAACAAGATACTATCAAATTGAATCCAATAGTTCATTAAAAGAATTATTAGCCATATTCAAGTGGAATTTATTCCTGGGCTGCATGGGTGGTTCAATATCTGCAAATTAATCAACGTGATACCCCACATTAATAAAAGAAAGGATAAGAACCATATGATCCTCTCAATAGATGCAGAAAAGGCATTTGACAAAACATAGCATCCATTCTTGATAAAGGCCCTCAACAAAGTAAGTATAGATGGAACATACCTCAATATCATAAAAGTCATATATGAAAGACACACAGCTAATACCATCCTCAATGGTGAAAAACTGAGAGCTTTTCCTCTATGGTCAGAAACAAGACAGGGATGTCCGCTCTCCCCATTACTATTTAACATAGTACTGGAAGACTTAGCTTCAGCAATTAACAACAAAAAGAAATAAAAGGCATCCAAATCAGCAAGGAAGAATTTACTATTTGAAGACAATATGATACTCTATGTAGAAAACCCAAAAGACTCCACCAAAAAAGAATTGCTAGAACTAATACATGAATTCAGCAAAGTTGCAGAATATAAAATCAATGTACAGAAATTGTTTGCATTTCTATACACCAATAATGAAGTGCAGAAAAAGAAATCAAGGAATTGATCCCATTTGCAGTTGCACTAAAAACCATAAGATAGATACCTAGGAATAAACCTAACCAAAGAGGTAAGAGATCTGTACTCTGACAACTATAGAACACTTATGAAAGAAATTGAAGAGGACACAAAGAAATGTGAAAAAATTCCATGCTCATGGATTAGAAGAACAAACATTGTTAAAATGTGGACACTACCCAAAGCAATCTACATATTTAATGCAGTTTGTATCAAAATACCACTAACATTTTTCACAGAGCTAGAACAAACAATCCTAAAATTTGTATGAAACCACAAAAGAACCCAAATAGTCAAAGCAATCCTAAGAAAGAAAGACAAAGATGGAGGCCTCACAATTCCAGACTTTAAGCTATATTACAAAGATGTAGTCATCAAGACAGTATGGTACTGGCACAAAAACAGACACGTAGATCAATGGAACAGAATAGAAAATCCAGAAATGGACCCACAACTATATGGTCAATTAGTCTTCAACAAAGCAGGAAAGAATATTCAATGGAAAAAAGACAGACCCTTCAACAAATGGTGTTGGGAAAACTGAACAGCAACATACAGAAGAATGAAACTGGACCATTTCTTACACCATACACAAAATAAATTAAAAAATGGATGAAAGACCTAAATGTGAAACAGTAAACCATCAAAATCCTAGAGGAGAATATAGTCAGCAACCTCTTTGACCTTGGCTGTAGCAACTTCCTACTAGACATGTCACTGGAGGCAAGGGAAACAAAAGCAAAAAGGAACTATTGGGACATCATCAAGATAAAAACCTTCTGCACAGTGAAGGAAACAATCTACAAAACTAAAAAGCAACTGATGGAATGGGAGAAGATATTTGCAAATAACATATTAGATAAAAGGTTAGTATCCAAAATCTATAAAGAACTTATCAAACTCAACACCCCCCAAAAAACAAATAATCCAGTGAAGAAATGGGCAAAAGACATGAATAGACATTTTTCCAAAGAAGACATCCATATGGCTAACAGACACATGAAAAGATGCTCAACATCACTCATCATCAGGGAAATACAAATCAAAGCCACAATGAGATACCACCTCATATCTGTCAGAATGGGTGAAATTAACAACATAGGAAACAACAGATTTTGGTGAGGATGCAAAAAAAAGGGGAACCCTTTTACACTGTTGTTGGGAATGCAAACTGGTGTAGCCATTGTGGAAAAACAGTATGGAGGTTCCTCAAAAAGTTAAAAATAGAACTACTCTGTGATCCAGCAATGGCACTACTAGGTATTTACCCAAAGGATACAAGTACAGATTCAAATGGATACAAAAGTACAGATTGGGCTACATGGCACCCTGATGTTTATAGCAGCATTATCAACAATAGCCAAACTATGGCAAGAGCCCAAGTGTCTACTGTCTGATGAATGGATAAAGAATATGTGGTATGTGTACACACACACACACACACGTATATATGTATGTACACACATATATGTATATATGTAATGGAATATCACTCAGCCATCAAAAAGAATGAAAGCTTGCCATTTACAACAACGTGGATGGAGCTAGAGTGTATTATGCTAAGCGAAATACGTCAGTCAGAGAAAGACAAATACCATATGATTTCACTCATATGTGGAATTTAGGAAACAAAACAAATGAGCATATGGGAAAGGGAAAAAAAGAGAAAAAGAGGGAAGCAAACCATAAGAGACTCAAAGACAGAAATGCTGAAGTGTTGGAGGGAAGTGAGTGGGGGGATGGGCTATATGGGCAATGATCATTAAGGAGGGCACTTGTGATGAGCACTGGGTGTTACATGTAAGTGATGAATCACTAAATTCTATTCCTGAAACCAATATTACACTATATGTTAGCTAACAAGAATTTAAATAAAAATTTGGGAAAAAAAACACCAAAAAGCAAAAACCAAATCAAAGCACACACAAAGAAACAAAAAATTTTATATTAATTACATGTTGCCATGATAATGTTTTTGATACACTGGGTTAAATAAATTATATTAGATAATTTTCACCTGTTTTTTTCTACTTTTTAACATGGCTACTAGAAAAATTTTAAAAATGTTTATGTGGCTCACATATTTCTATTCAACAGCCCTGCTGTAGAGCTACCTGCCCATGCCTAAGATATAATAGCTGAGCAGAAATAGAGTTTAGTATTCCTGGGTAGAACCTTATCACTAGTCTGGCACAGTGGTTAGCAGTATGGGACCTGGGTGTGGGTTCTCACTTGGCCATATATAAGCCAGGTGACCATCTGCATCTCTCAGCCTCAGTATCCTCATCTGAAAATGGGTTGAACGATAGTGCCAAGTTACTAGTAGTGTGCCTTTTGGGAACAGAAAGTCTTCTCTCTGTGTCTCTGTTGTATCTTGAACAGTAGCTATAGAGGGAGGAACTCTTCCCAGAGATCAAATGGCTGGAATATAGGAGGTTAAGCAGACAGCAGGTTGAGGTGAGTCTCAAAGCTTGGAAAAGAGCCCTGAGGTTTAGGGGGACCACTGTGCTGTTCCTCTCCTTTTTCAAAAGCACAGGTTACACTATGGGTCACTGAATAAAAAAATGTTCCCAGTCTCCTGGATAAGCTTTCACTAGACAGAGTCCATATAAAGATGTAATTTCTCTTCCAATCCTTTGGATCATGTTCATTCATTCATTCATGCATTCATTTGCTCATTTATGATTTATTCACTTGCATGTCATGAGAATGATATTTTGGAAATATTTTCAAATGGATTTTTACATCCCTTTACTCTTATTGTGTAGAACCTTTGGAACTGTCAGGAACACGAATGCTTTCTCAGCTTTGGCTGTCAAATTAGATATTTTGTTTGAGTTTGTGTAAGCCTATTGTCTTACTAAGGCAAGACAATTCATTCATTCATTCGTTCACTCATCAGATATTAATTCAGTTCCTATTATGTATATGCCACTTCTTCAGATACTGAAGATAAAGCAGTAAAATTCAAGCATTACTGAGAGAAAAAGGGTTTTTAAAATATTTTTTTAGAACTCTCTTTTTCATGTACCAGCTAGGCCTGGTAGACTTGACCCTAGATTTTTTTTTTTTTTTTTTTTTTATGTAAAGGAGGTCTTGGATTGAGAGAAAGAGGAAGGGGAGAAAGGCCTGCATTTTCCAGTTCTAGCAAATTATGGGAGAAAGAAGGTATCAGAAATAGGGTGAAAATAAGACATCAGAGTCCTCACTTAATTCTCAGCCCAGGAGCCAAGTCTCAAGAGGTTGCAGAGGGTTGCTTTAGAAATACCCAAATAATCATGGGGAAGCCCGGAGACACTGAGGCTAGTGGTGGCCTCCATTGGGTATAGTATGGGGGGCTGTCTGCAGCCCCCTGGGACAACATCAGTCTTTGACTCAGAGTTCTATTCAGGCTGGTACAAATACAGCAGTGGGAGGCGGGTAGGTAGGTGAGCCTGCCATAGTGCTCTGGGTTTCCTGTAGCTTGTTTACGGAGTGTGAAGGACCTGGAAGTGTCCATGCACTCAGATGAGGTGTGGAGGTGGCTGAAGTCAGTGGACTGACAGACCTTGGAGGTCAGAGAGCAGAGGTAGAGATTTCAAGATCAAATGCAAATATGGGGGGACCCATGGACTCCAGAGGTAGATGTCTAAACTAGATGGATTGTTGCATCCCAGTAGGGGGCCAGTTCAGAGAGAAGCCCAGACTAGCCATCATACAGGGGAGATAGGCAGAGGACTCAGAAGGATTCCAGGAGCAGCCCTCACCAAGGCCTGTTTACTTCCCAGGATCTTGAAGTTCCCTGCCCCCATATATCCAGATTCCATCCTGGAGAAAAGCTGGAGAAATGGAAATATGAGAAACTGAACATTTCACCTTCAAGGACTATTTAAAGTATAGCAGTGGGTTATATTTACCCAGCTGGACTAAAGTTTAGTGTTATTTATGCTCCTGCTACACAGTAGGTAAGGCTAGGGAAGCAAGATTAGATCAATTACAAAACATAAACAACAAATATTTTTGGCATGTAGAAGCTTTGTGGGAGAAAATTCACATCCCCACTCCACAAATCCATTCATTCTTCCATTCAACATACATGTATGGACAGCCTACTCTTGGACCAGCACTTAGCTAGGCTCTCTGAGGCATGCAGGGGCTATTGAAAAAGATAGGCCTATGAACCAATAACTGGAGTGTAGTATGTTAAGTGCTGTGATAGAGGTATGAATGAAGAAAGCACTATGAGAATGGAGAGAGGTGAGTAACTTCTCCTGGAGAGTTTGCAGAGAATGTGGTAGATGTAGTAACATTTGAGGTTCTTAACAAAAATCTGAATTCTCCGAATGAAGACATGTGGACACAGTGATTCAGGTAGAAGAAAGCCTACATGCAAAGGCCTTGATGTCTGAGAGGACAGGGAACATTCTGGTGACTGCAAGAAATTAACCATTCCAGGTGGTGGGAACAAAGACTATGTGCAGAGGAGCACGGGAGGTGAGGCTGGAAAGGCAGATCTGGGGCTGAAGACCACAGATCCTGTGGAAGGTTTTGAAGCAGAACAGTATAGTGATCCTATGTGCATTCCATAGTCCTTACAGTTCATTTCTCACTGTGTTCCACAAACATGAAGTAGGCAAGAACAGTAGCAAGTGTCCATATTACATTTATTTTAATTGGACTTTATCTTATAAGGGAGACACATTGGGTTTCACAACCTCCTAGAGATGGTGCTGCCAAAAAGACTGGCAAAGAAAATTCAACAAATATCAACCCTTGAATTATATGCTGGATCTGATTTAAAGGACTTTTCTTCATAGCTGTACAGAAGAGAGCATTTACTCCGTAGAAGAAAACCCTCACTGTACTGCCCCACACGGTAGGTGTTACCTTGGGCTACCCAAAAGCATAGGGACAGAGCTGGTAGGCAGTAGGAAAGAAGATGAACATGCATCTCACTCACCTGAACTTTGATTTGGAAATCCGATGGCTGAAAGAGAAAAAGCAGATGTTACAAAATGACACATATGCATATTCTTCCATTTAAAAGATATTCAGCAATTCTAGAGAAGTTTGATGTCCCTGCATGACTATAAATGGGCACTGGATGGATGTGTGGAGTGAAGTAGAACAACTCTGAAGAGACAAAACCCTATTTGTCAACATCTCCTGGCACGTTTGTGTGTATGAATGTGAAAACCAATGACTGACAAGTCTACAAATCCAGTATTTTCTAAGTGGAAGCAACACTCTCTGGAGAGTCTCTGGAGGCGCCATGTGGCACCTGCTCAGCAGGTCCCATGAAGTTAGGTTAGGCTGTGTGTAGGGAATGCTGCACCTTGATGAGAGCCATGGAGGACAGGAAGGTCTCTCTGCAGATGTGAAAGTCTCACCAGTTGGAAACCAGAGGCAGGAGCATGTCATCACAGACCCCACTGCTGTCTGAACAGGATCCCAGCCAATGCTGGGGTATGAAGTGAAGATAAGCAATAGAAGCCAGCTGGGAACTGAAAGGCCTTTACAATCCTGGCCTGAGGGCTGCAGCTGGGCCTAAAGGAACAGCCGCAGGTCCTGTCAGAAGCTCAGGAAACTGACAGTTATGTGCAGCCTTAAAGACATGGGGAACTTTCAGGTGAAAGCATAGGGCAGGTATGACTCAAAGGGTCATTGAATGGGGAAGGAGGAATCTTCAAGGAGGCCCTGAGGCTACCAAGTTCATATAGGAGAGTCCACAGGAGACTAGGAGGAGGAAGGCTGGGAGAAGGGAGGAAGGAGAGAGGGGAGAAGGAGGGAAGAAGGGGTGGGGGCAGGGAATGTAAGCATTTGAGACAAAACAATTGAAGGCAATGTATCAGAAAAGCCTTTGGTGTTAAAGGAGTAAGGTGGAGAGATTGTAGGTGGAGCAACCATGCTCAGATGGATACCCAGATGGATGCAGAATGTAAGTTGGGGAGGAAGAAAGTGACAGAGACATTGGTAGGGAGACAAAGACAGATGCAGAGAGAAAACATGAGCAGGGAGTTCAGGAGGCAACTGCTGCAAGCCTGTGTTGTCCTAGCTCAGCACAAAGCAAGCTGTGTCACATAGCAAGAAAACAACCCCTCTCATTATTTTTTATTAAAAAAAAATTAACAGAAGATGTGACAGGTGGCAAAGCCATCGTGTGTGAGATAATTATATCTCTGGGGCACTGAGAATCCTAGCCAAGTGCCTTTACTGCTCTGAACCACTAGCTAATAACCTTTCCCCACCTCTAAGACTGCCTGCTAGGGCTGGAGTGTTTAATCACATGTTAACAAAGTGTGTGGGAAGGGGACCGGGAGCCAAGGACAGCATTTTTTTTTTTTTTCCAACGTTTTTTTATTTATTTGTGGGACAGAGAGAGACAGAGCATGAACGGGGGAGGGACAGAGAGAGAGGGAGACACAGAATCGGAAACAGGCTCCAGGCTCTGAGCCATCAGCCCAGAGCCTGACGCGGGGCTCGAACTCACGGACCGTGAGATCGTGACCTGGCTGAAGTCGGACGCTTAACCGACTGCGCCACCCAGGCGCCCCAAGGACAGCATTTTTATTTAGAGCCACGGTTTAATGGGAGAAACAAATGTTTTCCAGATGCTAATTGGGTGTTGGGGAATCTGGGGTCCTCTCTTCTCCAGCAGGCCATGCTGAGCTTGGGGACCTTCAGGGTCTTCTCTAGGCTTACTTTTGGAGAGTTGACTCTCCTTGCTGTTAGGCATAAGCCAAAGTGGATGACCGCGGCCTTTAGTCTTGTGACTCTGTCTACAGAACCTGGTCTGGCCCCAGGCCTTCTTTCAGAAATGTCTCAGTGATCCTCTCTAGGATGTCCTTTAATGCAGACCACATGCTCTTTCCTGTAAGGGTCTCTCTCAGTCCAAGTGGATCAGCAAAAGTGGGTTCTTAAAACCAAATATCATATCTCCCAGGTAAATGACTCTGGGGAGTGGGCATAGAGGGGGATCAGAGCTGAGATGTTTGAAATGAGGTGCTAGTCCTAGTTCCAGCATGGTAAGCTATGGGTCCTTCTGTGGCATTCTGGAACATTCTGAAGAGGAGGAAATAGAGTAGGACTTTCCTTTCCACTTAGTTTCAAGTCCTGATGTATAACCCTGGATACCACACTCAAAGCCTATTATTGTTGCTGCTCTTCTCAGGGGATTATGAATGTAATTTCAGGTTCACTGCGTCAGAAATGTTCATTACCTTATAAGTATCATATTACTTAAGAAATGGGGAGGGTACTGCTCAAGTGGCAACACCTGGAGACAAAGGAAACTTCAGTCCTTGGAGAGCTGAGGTTAGAACTCTGTAAAGGCCAAGCGTCTGAATTTCTCCATACTCCCTCCTATAGGTGGGAGACAACTGTAGGACCACACTTCATGAAAACAGAGGGATCCCATTGCTCAGCAACTTCACCTTGTGGAAAGTAACTGCTGGCTCAGGGTTTGGAAGGCTGGTCTGTCCTACTGTGTGAGTAAGCAAGCACCAGAGCACCTGGGTGCCTTGTACCATGGCACCAGTCCACACCCTGGTCTGGCTGACATGTGGTAAATGCTGCTTCCTTCCACTGGTTTTTAAACCACTTCAGATTCCTCAGAACAGTAGAGGTCTTCCAAACCCCAATGGGGTACGCACAACTTGCTTAGAAGTCTTCTTGGCTTTTTCTATCATTGTTATCCTAGTGAGGTACAGTCCCTACCTTGTGTTTTAAATGGCTTCCTGAAGGAGAGCAGGGAGGTGGAGAAAGCAACTCATGCTTAAGACCATCAGAACAATTCTACTGGTTTGGACTTGAAGTTCCTTCAACCCAGGATACTTTCTCTACCCAGGCCTCCAAGACAAACCTTCTAGGAAGCCATGATTTTCTTTGTTGATATTAAGTTTCAAAATTGAAGACAAATCCAAACTCCTTTTGTTTTGCTTAACTACTTACTTCTTGGGAACTATTTATATTTCAGACTTTCTCTCCTTCCTAGAGTAATGAGAACCATATATTTACTACTTGCTGTATGAAATAGTATTTCCCTAAATTGTCCCAATTTGCTCCTAACCTAAGTCAGATGGCACAGTGGTCGCTATCCAGGTTGACACACATCTGACTCAACCTCCTGGACTCCACAACTTCAACACCATTCACAGATATTATTTCTAGAAGGGTAATGGACCTTGTCATCACAGAACACTGCTCCAACTGGATGCTTAGCTCAGTCACTCCACATTCTGGACAGTCACCTTCTCTATTAATCCTCCTGCTCTTCCTCCGAACCCAATCTTTGCCCTCACTATGTCTTCCCTATCATTCACACCCTTGTAGGGTTCTCAGGTTAATGTCAGGCTTAACTTCCAGTTCTCAGGTTGGCCCCAGGGTCATATTGATTTTGCTCTCCACACAGTACCTGGGACTTCTACTTTGCCTGTCTTGCTAAACTGCCACCCTGGTTCACACCACTCTCTGTTTTTAGTGCTTCTGGGCCACATAGCCTGCCAAAAAATATGTTGAATTGTTCTGTGAGGCTGACTTCACATTTACGATGTCAGGCTCCACTGTGGCTTCAGCAATGCTCAGCAATCTTTTAGTGACCTCTTGGTGACTCACTAGTTTGAAACCTCTGTACTGTTCTTCAGGTTCCTAAGACACCTAACCCCCACTTTCTGTGATGAAATGACAGATAATTTGGTATGACTCCTATCATTCACTCTGCATTGGAGCCTATTTTGGATTTTATATTTGTTATAGAACTGTAGAATTTGAGAGCTTGGAAGGGATCCTTAGATATCACCTGGATCTATGGTTTGCAATTTATCAAGTTGTAGAATGTTTTATTCATATGAAATCTTACATGGAAGCCCAATATATAAAAAAGGGGAAAGTGGTCCCCTTCTGCAGTAGCCCCTGCAGGTGGTTCCCAGGAGCCCTAGGCCTCTGCTAACAGCACTCTGAGCCAACAACCAGGACAACTCCTTTGTGTCCCAGAGGGAGAGACCAAGACTCAGAGGGGAGGTGCTTTGGCTGAGGTCACATGGCTAGTTGGTGGCTGATTGAGACTTGACCTCAGGGCTGCTGATGCCAGGTTTCTTTTTCTATCTTCCAATTAGTCCCAGAGGTAAGGAACTCCTTCTTCCTTTGTAAATCTTGTGTCTCCAACTGCGTCTTTGAAGTCAACCTTCCCCTTTTAGGCGATGCCTTCCAATAATCACTCATTTCCATTCTGGCATCCTTAGACCCTCCCCTTTCACTGGCCTCTTCTTTGCCATAAAGATTGTCCCAGTGTTTACAAGCCCTTACTTGGCCACTGCTGCCTTCCTTTCTGCCATCTTATTTTCTTCTCTCCCTTCCATGGCCTCACTTCTGGAGCAAGTGCCCTACACTGGCTCATTCTCACTCCTCTCCTTCTCTAAGACTCCAACTCCCACAAACAAGTCTTATAGAGTATGGCTCCAGAACACACAAATAACCCAACCACTTTTTAATCTCCACATGTGACTCTAGCCTGAGCCACCATCACCTCACACCTCAGTAATTGCTACTGATGATGCTTTACTGTGTGCCTGCTTCCGTGTTGGCATTGCTTCTACCTATTCTTTTCCTCACATCCAAGTGATCCTTCAAGAATGCAAAACAAACCAAATCAACCTCCCTACCCAGCTCCATGTTCTTGTGACTTCTCATATTCAATGACTTCTCACAGTCTTGTAACAGAGACAAAGATCATTAAGGGGTCTACCAGGACATGCCATCTCCAGCCTCAACTCCCTGTCTCTCCCTGCATGCTCTGCCCTGACCACACTGGCCTCTCAGTTCTTCCATCCAAAGGCCTTGAAACACACTGTTGCCTTTGACTGGAACATTCTTCCTTACTCTTCACTTCAATAATGTATTTTCACCCTTCACTTCTCAGCTTAAATTTAATTCTTCAAAAAAGTTGCCAGTCTAACCGGTTATTAGCCCTACAATATACTTTTCCTTCTTAACACTTACCCTGTTTATAGTGACTTATTCACTTGTTTAATGTCACTTCCACACAGATTATAAACTCCAATGAGATGATATCAATCTTTCTACTGCTATGTATCACCATCACTTAGAACCAAGCTGGGCACACTTTGAATGAATGTACAAGTAAACAGTTCTCTCTTGAAATTCTTTCTCCCATGGATTCCAGGCAAGTGCTGCTGTCTATTCCCTTAACATCTCTTCATTTGTTTCATTTACTTGTTCTTATTCTTCTGTGTGTCAGGTTCCCATGGTTCAGCCCTTGGCCTTCTGACTCTATTCCTCTACGACCAACCCTTGTCCTATACTCTCATTAATAGCTCTTATACTGATGACCTCAAGTGTGTGGCTCCATCCCTGTTCACAGCTGCACCTTGGACCTCTATATCCTATTGCCTGCATAGTACCTGCAAGCCCCTCGGTTGGACCCTGCTTCAAATTCTACTTCAACATCCTTACTGTCTTCAAACTTTGATGGCTCCTTCTTTTTAATCACCTCCCTCTCCCCCCAAAAATATACTGTAGTTCCTTTTTCTCTGTGCCCCCACCCCCTCATCTTCATCAGGCCTTCTCACTGCCTATAAATTCTCATCCTGGTCTCATCCAACCACACAAGCCTTTTAACTCTTAGCTTTAAAAATGCTAGACCCTCACTGTCTCCTTCCCATAAGACCCAGTCTCAGTCTCCAGTCAGTTCTCACACTGTGTTTCCCACCAGGAATGTTGGTGGTCTTATCCCATGGTTGGCTGAGGCAAGGAGTGGGGTGGGGTGAGTAGAGAGATGGTGGAAAGACCATAATTTATTAGGTATATATTATAGTTCTGGTACTGTGTCTAGGTATTTTATATGCACAGAGCAGATGCATCAATGTGGATATTCATAAGGATAATAGGAACCATTTCTACAGAGCTCTCCCAGCCTGCAGAATGTGTCCTCAAAGAAATGACAGATACACTAGAGGTGCCAGCTTCCCTCTCTGGAGGATAATCATATTCACCCTCCAACAGAGCCACCATACTCTCCTGAAATGTACTCTCAAGTGGCTTCCTAGAGCTGGGAACTCCCCTGGTCCCTCCTGGTCTGCAACTTGGGCTATGCCTAAAAGCCGGAGTTGCAGGGTCCTCCATGTTATAAAGACCAGAGAAAGGCCTGACAGACTTAGAGGGTTTGCTGGGACCCATTTGCAAAAACTTGAGTGCTTGCTTTGTATGGTTCCAAAAGGAGAAGAGGGAAAGCCTTGGACTGCTGTTTAAAAATGTAATTAGCCCCGTATTTTAACAACATTTTGACAATAATTGCTTCCCAATGATGCCGAGAAATCTGCAGTGCAGACTCCCTGGTGCCACTGTCAGAGTGAGTGATACTGAAGGCCCTGTGTACCCTGGAAATAGAAGTTGCAAGAGCTGGTCTGTTCTTAAGCCTTGTTTTCCCTTCTCCTTTGGCTTGGAGATCATTCTCAAGGCTGGCATGGCTTCTGTTTAGACTTATATATGGAGAAACTTTTTAAAAGTGTTGGGGTTTGCTCACACCATTGAGTCATTTCAGGAATGAAGGGTGAAATAAGATACTGTTTCACTGATGGAATGATTTTGAAACTAATTTTATTTGGGACTGGTCCTACTCAGAGCCTTCTGCATGCAGTGCTTTTCAGGGACCAAGGTGAGTTTACAGTTCTTATACCACAAAGTCAACAAGAAGAGTAAGTTCCACTTCCCAAAGCAGATCCCGAATGTTCCATGAGGCCTCATTCCCAAGGTCAATGTGAATCCCTGACAGAATATAACTTTAATCTTTGGACTCTGCTGAGATGCTGGTAACAGAACCAGCAGTTTGCTTATTTTTAGCAGTTAAACTATTTTTTCCCTTCATTCTTTGGTGGAGGAACATTTCCCAGGGACTACTGGTTTCCATTTTTAAGATAAAACTAAGATGGGTGATTGTGATAATTCATGTGTGAACTGTTCCTCTATGCACCTGGCCCAGTCCTGGGCCAGTCACTTACCAAAGCCTAGGCCCTGGGGTCTGACCCAGGGAAAGGGAAGTCATAGGTATCTAGGCTGGAGCTGCTTTTGGAGGAGGTGACTGGCCACGTTCCAGGCTAAACACTGACGAATTCTGCAATAACTCAAGGTTGCACTTCAGGAATCTCTATTTCCCTTTACTAGGTGGGTAACTAGAGTTGCAGATAAGGACCAACATGTTTATTAGCTCCCAGGTTATTTTCTTACCTGTATCCTCTTATTCCAGGTCACATTTACCAGCAGGACCCAGGGACCCTCACATAGGTGTCTCATGTGACAGGGGGTGAGAGAGGCTGGGAAGAAACAGACTTTGGAGCCACCTCTAACCCCCCACCACTCGATATTTCACTGATGTAATGCACAGGGGCTTGAAATCCATGAGTCAGACCCTTACAGGAGTGCAGAATTGGAGACTGGCTTTAATGTTAAGACTCTTCCCCCTGCCTAGGAGCCATACTCAACCCAGGGCAGTCTTTTCTCACACAAGTCACCACCTGAGATTTATGTTTCTCTGACCTCTGCCTCAACCACGATGGGCCAAGCCATTGTGATTTCAGGACACAGCATCCCTTCCCGCACACCTGGAAAAGCCCCAGTCCCTGGGCTCTCCGTGCCTACTCACGCCAGCCTGGCCCCGCAGTTCTCTCCCTCGATGTCACCTCCAGCCACGTTTTCGGTGTTGACAGACTCGGTCTCACTTGTGGGCATGCTCACTATAAGAGTCAAAGGGATGCAAGGCATTGAGGGTGGGAAGGAAAGGGGAGAGAAGAGCATTAGTTTGCACAACACCCTATTCCAAGACTGTGTGCTGCTTGGGAGGATGAAAGCCTGAGCAGCATCTAATAGTGGGGTACAGTGGTGCTGCTGTGAACAGTGCCATGGCCAACTTTGGGGGTTTCCTTGACCAACATGCCTGATGCTTGTCTAGGGTAAGTTTTGCTGCCAAGGACACTCAAACTCATAGGATTTGGGAGGAAATATGGTGATAAGATCATTTGCTTCTTGAAAACAGTGACCACTGAATCCTTTTCTACCTTTTCCTACAATAGAAAAGTTTTCTATTTGCATCCACTACTAACCATAAAAAGAAGAGCTTTCATGAAAATATTTTATTTTGCTTTCTTCCCCACCCATCAATTCTAAGGGGCTTCATCCCCAAATTTAGAATCCAGCTTATTTGTAGAAAGGGTGTTTTTATTGCCTCATGAACTACTATATGGATGTGGAAGACTGCTCCCTGTCGTGTAGTGCATACTGGGTGTATCTAGGACCATACCTGAAATAGGGAGCTTGAAATAAATGGCTATTACCAGAATCATGTACTAAGATTCAAACTAGCACTACAGATACCAAGAATGAGGATCACAACTGTGGAATCCACCAATTAAATTTAAATGTGACTTGAAGATAGACTAAAGATAGGTTGGGATATTATTTCCCCTTCCAGTAAATCTGACGTTCCCATCCCAACAGGCTGACTTTGGATATAAACCATCTAATTCCACTGGTGCCAACCTGTCCAGTCAATCTACACTCTCTTCCCGAGGCAGCAGTGGGCTAGATTTCCAGAGCAGCAGGAGTCATCTAGCTTGCAACCCAGTGTGGTGGCTTAGAGAAGCCATTTATTATTATTCTCTATTCCAAATAAAAGTTTTACTCAAGAGAATTCTCAAGAGAATTCTTCTTCTCCACCATTTCTTACCCTTTTAATATGACACAACAAGTTTTATTTTTGGTAACCCTTGTTCTTCAGAACATTATAGCATTGGTCCTGGTTCCATTCTTCTTGCAGAACATAACTCCTCATGTGGTGAGAAAATCACTAACCCTCAGCAGCCACAGAATTTTCAGTTAATGAGGGTATGGTATCAGGTGATGTGGCACCATGTGACAAATCGCCATGGGGCCACCACAGCCCAGGAGAAGCTTCTACTGGTTATATGGATAATGTTGTTGGATGGAAAATTTCCAAGGTTCTTTTATTTTGGATGAAGACAAGATGGGTGGGTGAGAAGACACTCCTTTCAGGAACATGCAAGATACAAATAGGAACCCATGACTTACCATATGTTTGACCTCTCCACCCTAGGATTCACTTTTAATACAGTTGGGTAAAAAGAAATCTGGATGCCATTTCAAAGAAGGTTGTCATTGGATGAGACTTTAGATATTACCCAGCTATAACTTGTTCCCTTCACTTTACAAAACAGGGAAGGGGAGATTCTCACATTCACACAGTGGGTTTGGAGTAGGACTTGGTTGGAAGCACAAGTATCATGACCCCCTTCACCATGCTCATCTCAATTGTCCCTTATTGACCAACTCCTCACTCTACACCATCAGACAGGGCTCTTATAGCCAAATAAGGCTCTGGAAGCATCAAAGGAGCATGGTGAATAGCCAAATGATGGTGTTCAATTTTATAGCATTTAGACTCCCTTTGTAGCCTGATGTCTGAGGGAGCTGGTATGTGAGGCCAGACCTTAGGGATGGTTTTAGCACTGTAAGCAGGGAAGACAGCACTTTCAGAGCTTGTCAGGTTCCTTGTTACATCCATACATACATTCATACAATTGAAGAGCCTTCATACAATTGAAGAGCCTTCACTCTTTCACTTCATCTATCTCTGGCCCTCTCTGACCTAAGGTTACTTTAATTCTTCAGGCATCATTCTTTAAAGTTATAGAAACCAATTTGACAGTAAATTTCATATATTAAAAAATAAAAAAAAAAATAAAGTTATAGAGCTCTGACTTTGAGACACTTTGCTCCCAGAGAGCCCCTTTTGTGCTACTGGAGTAGTATGATGGGGATGGTGCTAGGCTTGGAAAGACAACCAAATTAGAAGTGGGTATGCCTGGGCTTTAAGGAGGAGCCATATCATCTTCCAAATCAAGGAACTGCCTGTATCAGTATCAAGTTGGCATTTACAGTGACCTTAATCTTGGGTGGTACTATCTAAAGGAAGGGTTCCATAAAAGAATAGCTGCTGCAATCAGCTTTGCTGTTTGTTTTGTCATGTATAAAGTCATGTTTGCTGACTTTATACATATTAAGAGATGATAAGGCACTGGATTTGAGTGGGGAAGGTTACCATACCCTTACACACACACACACACACACACACACACACACACATACACACAGACACACACATACAGGACCACTGTATCACAAGCCATCAAGAAAAATACCCTCCCCTCCAGTCTGGTATGTACCAATGCATATTTACACACATAGAACACAGGGGAACATTACCATGGGTTTCTGTGGAGTGACTAAACCAAGAAAACTTCCCTTTCTTCTGATCAAGCAAGCCCGCTGGAGTGCTTCCTTTCACAGACAAGATGGAGTCAAGACCAGGAACAAGACATCAACAGAGAGCATGCAGTCAGCCACGGGCAAAAGAAAGAAACAAGGAACTCAGCTTTCACAAAGAACATCCATTTTAATCCCTGAACATAAACTAAGAAAATTGTAAAAAGCAATAAATCAAAAACACACAAGAAAACATAACAAAATAGAACCAAAACCCCAAATTACATGAATTAATGACACAAAACAAAAGATGGACCCTGAGGAGAAGGAATTACTCCAGAAGAAGCTTCAGTCTACACTGGTCTATCTAGCTAGTGGCTTTGAGGGAAGAGTTTCCTAGGAGATGCTATCACCCAGCCCTGCTGCCTCCCTAGGGAGGTGCCTCTTTTACAGGCTCCACTGGGGTAACTGCTAAAATCAAACTACAGCATTGGTGTGCCCTGTCACTCTTACCCAATAGCCAGGTGACTTGACCTCTTCCCCACCTGTAGTGGATCTACCCCTCTCTTACTACTTACACCCAGATCATGTCACTTGCAGATGGAAAGCAATCCATGGATCTATTTGTTCCTTTGTCCAATTCAACTACTCAGTCCCATTCAATAAAGATCCACCAAGTGCTTCAGGCCTGATCATATTCAACACATACATATCTGCTTTCAATCAGTTTACACAGGCAAAGAAGTTGCTCAGTTGCTTGTCAATGGGTGGTCTTTTGAGGAGTTTGGTGTATAAGGGAGAAGAGTTGTGTAAGCTTCTTTTGGCTCTGGGCTCTGGTTGAAGAAGAAGGTACTAAGGAGATTGTAAAAACACTGATTGCCACAAATGGAAGAGGGGGAGTTCTGTATTCTGCAACAGACTTTGAGTTCTGGATGTCAAATGCTTTATCTAATTCCAGAGAAAGAGAATTTTCCCATTCTGACAAAATTAGTGTTGACTGCACCTCTGCCAGGCCTCTATGGAGATTGCTGGGGACCAGTGGTGAGTGAGGCTTAGTCACAACTTATTAATGAGGTGGAAAATCTGTTACCACTCAGGAAAGGAAGCATGTGCCCTGATGAGAAATGGGTAGGTAGTCCCATCAGTTCCAGGAAAGGGCATGAAGAGGAAGGTCAATCCAAGTTTTTAGGTGCTTCTTTATTTTATCCACTTCCCCTGGAACTTGGATCACATTCAATGGCTATCCTTGAATGTTGCTTGTTAGTGAGAATTCTGAAGACTGGTTCATGATTGAAAAGGGTCAGGCTTATTTTTAACCTAGGTAAAGGGCCATGTCCCAAACACACATCTTTAAAACACAAAGCTTAGAATAAGCAGACACTTTACAACAGTAGCATTTTTTCTCACTTCTCAAAAATCCTATATAAGAAAAGCCCTGGGGCGCCTGGGTGGCGCAGTCGGTTAAGCGTCCGACTTCAGCCAGGTCACGATCTCGCGGTCCGTGAGTTCGAGCCCCGTGTCAGGCTCTGGGCTGATGGCTCGGAGCCTGGAGCCTGTTTCCGATTCTGTGTCTCCCTCTCTCTCTGCCCCTCCCCCGTTCATGCTCTGTCTCTCTCTGTCCCAAAAATAAAAAAAAAAAAAAAAAAAGAAAAGCCCTGAAGGTTAGGAACTGAAATGAATGACTTGGTTCCAATTACTTTCTAGCAGAAGATATGTCTCAATTTATAATGATAACATTCACTGAAGTAAGCATCTTATAATGAGTGATCTTTTGTTTGGAGGTGTAAAGGGGTCAACATAGTCTGCCAGTCACCAAGTTTGTTCACACAGTTGTCTTGGGAAACAAGAGACACTTGGTCAGTGAAGGAAAGCTCAGAACATTGGGACCTGTTATACAGAAGCATTATTCAGCTTCTGGCTTTGGTATGAGTACTGTCCCATATTGTTTGATTTCAGAAATAACTGCATGATAACTTTTAAAACAATAGAGCTTGATAAATACATGTCACTCAGTGTATAACTGAATTTGACCAGGGCTGGTATCTCATATGGGCAAAGTTGGCAGCCATCTGTTTGGCAAGTTATATGAAGAGCATCTAAATTCTCTCCCTTAAGAGTGTTCAGTAGTGTCTGCTAGGTCTGCTCTGTTGGGTCAAGTCATATATCTGAAGGTTCCTTGCTGAAATGAAAATATCTCACTTGGAAGGAGCAATACATTAACATATTAATATTAGCACCTATTTGTGACAGTTTATCCTGTAAATACCTAAGAGAATAAGATGGGTGAAAATGCAGTTTGTGTTTCTATTTCTAAGGGCTTAGACAGCAGGATCACAGTTGATTCTTTAAGGGATTTGTTGCCCTAGAGAGAGAGAGAGAGAGAGACTTGGATTCCTTCTTGAAATCTGAGTGTCCGAACTGTTGAAAGTTGAGAATTATAATTGTTAGATATTTATTCTATGGATGAGCTGGAGACTCTGACTCTTCTTTGGCCATTCAGACAGTGAATTGGTTGGAAACTAAGGCCAAAAGATGGCAAAGAACCCTGGTGCCTGAGGGCACCTCTCCTCTAAAGGCAACCCTCTATATGCCTTGTGAAGTGAAGCTTGATGTCTGCTCATCTGCAGTGTCATAACAACATACCCTCTGTGGAATAAAATGTACTTTTTGAATGGATTTAGTAAGGAGAATACTGAGAAAGAATGTGGGAGAGGAAGCTAGTTTTATAACTTTCTAATTTCATCGTTAGCAGGTACTATGGATCAAATCTGGGTTTCTGGACTATCCTGTCCCTTGACTTCTGTTGAGAAGATTCCCAAAGAAATGAGATTTTCCTGGAAGAGTAATTAACAACTGCCATTGTAGGTGGTGGATAACATAATTACACATTTAGTAATATCACAACTACTACAATGAGTTGTGTAGACTCCACCTCACCAACTGATTACATCTTGAATTAATGTCTTCTCTCCCCCAAACATTTTCTTTTGGTGGCAACTCTTGTTTGAACAGTACTTGGTAGATTTTTTTTTTTAAATTTGAGACAGAGAGGCAGAAGGAGAGAGAGAATCTTAAGCAGGCTCCATGCATGATATCCACGTGGAGCCCAATGTGGGGCTTGATCCCACTACCCTGAGATCATGACCTGAGCTGAAATAAAGGGTTGAATACCTAACCAACTGAGCCACCCAGCTGTCCCTGGTAGATGATTTCTATGTTTCAAGGGAGGTGCACAGTTCTTGTTTCACAGTAACCAATGTTTCTCCCAACCTACTTGGAGAAAAGCTGTGTGGATACTGGGGGGATTATAATAAGCCATTTTCTATGTGGGATAATCTGAATCTGGTAATCATGCTGGGAAAGTAGCACTAGATCTAAGCCATGGTGAAGATCGACAGTTCCTGGTACATTTGGCTTTGCAAACCCTCTGAAGGTTTACTAAAATTTAAGAATCTCCCATTAAACACAAGATAGTGCTTTGAAAGCATGGCTGCACAGATCAGCTGGCCAGGCTTTCCAAAACTATGGTCAACAGAGAAGCTCTCTGTAAGACTAATGTCTCCAGTCAGTTCCTTATACTACTTTAAAAAAATGACCAAGTGGTAAATCTACTCCAGGTTGTTCCAGTGTGTTAGCATTCATGTCTTCTGTAAGAAAAAAAAATTAGATCTAATTTAGCTATCATGATGCAATAAGTGTGTTCAAAGACGGCTATACTCATCCACACAAATAAAAAATGACTCCAGAAGGGGCTCTGACCAAAGTTTGAGAGTAAGAGCAACATTGGTTTTGATAAAGAAAAAGAAAGTCACTATGGTTACTTAGCAATTAATCCACAAAGGAAACCGTAAGCAATATCTTCTTAGGCATCTCTTCCTTTACTGTTTTTTTCCTCCTCCCTTTTTCCTATCCCAAGGCTAGGGGGAGATATGTGGAGAACCATCCACACATAAAATATCTGGCCTTGCTTCTTGAGGCTGTCTGTCTCAGATATTTTTATGCATCACAATAGACTGAGTGACATTAGAGCAAAGATCCATGTGAGGAAATGAAAAATGGACCTAGGAGAGATGAAGAAATTTGCCTAGTTCTAAAATCTTTGGTCACCCACTGTCCCAGGGATGGGGTTTTGCAATGTTCGTTTGTGACTTTCAGTAGGAATGGCTGGCCTCTCTTGAGATCTGCCCAGAGAAATGCTTGGTTTTCAGTTTGGAATTTAGCTACTCATCTCATTACCCAAGGTCAGAGAACTCATGAACTTTTGTCAATCATTTATCTCCTTTTGTTGGGAGAGGGTTGGTGTTTCAGGGCCAGACATCCCAGGCAGTGGCAGAGGTGTCAGAAGCCCACAGAGCTGAAGGCATTTCTCACCCAACCTGAACTTCTCCAGTGCTGTGCAGTGCTGTATGGTGCCAATGGGCTGAATTCTGGGTCTGCCAGACTGCCAGGATCTAGTTTCTCAGGCTTCCATGCACTCTTGTATGAACTGAACAATTTACTTTGCTATTTAATTGGCAGATGCCCATTTTATTGTCTTTTTTTGTATATGAATGGTATAATTAGTATTCATTTTCTCAAACTACTAATCAGAATTATGGCTAACATGCAAAAAGATTCCTAATTTCCTATCCCGCTGACTCTAATCTGGAATCTAAAACTCCCCGTAATCTGGCTCCATGCTATCTGTAATGGCTGTGAGTGCCCCTTAGAAATTCATATGAAGTCCTAGCCCCTGTAGCTCAGAGTGTAGTTGTATTGGCAGAAAGGGTCTTTCAAGAAGTAATTAAGTTAAAATGATACAATGATGGCAGGTTCAAACCAATATGACTGGTATGCTGATCAGAAGAAGAAATCTGGACACAGAGACATACAGAGAGAAGATAATGTGAAGACACAGGGAGAAGATGGCCATCCATAAGCCATGGAGAGAGACCTGGAGTAGGCCCTTCCCTCAGGGCCCTCAGAAGAAACCTACCCTGGTGACATGTTGATCTTGGATTTCTAGCTTCTAGAACTGTGAGACAGTAATGTTCTGTTGTTAAAGTCACCTTATCTGTGGTACTTTGTTAGGGCAGCCCTATCTGACTAAAATGCTATTGATTAATCCTTATTTCCTGTTACTTCCTGCAGAAATCCTCTGCCCAAGTTGGGCCTCCCTCTCATTGTCCCTTGAATGTACCATCTTTATTCTAACCTCTGGGCTTTTGAAGATATATCATAGATCATACCCTGTCCACCTCCTCTTCACATATTTCAGGGGTCAGGAAACAATAGCCCTTGGGCCAAATCCAGACTTCTGCTTGTTTTTTTTTTTAATTTTTAATATGAAATTTATTGTCAAATTGGTTTCCATACAACACCCAGTGCTCATCCCAACAGGTGCCCTCCTCAATGTCCATCACCCACTTCCCCCCCCCCCCCCATCAACTCTCAGTTTGTTTTCAATATTTAAGAGTCTCTTATGGTTTGCCTCCTTCCCTCTCTGTAACTTTTCCCCCCTCCCCTCCCCCATGGTCTTCTGTTAAGTTTCTTAGGCTCCACATGAGAGTGAAGACATATGGTATCTGTCTTTCTCTGTATGACTTATTTCACTTAGCATAACATTCTCCAGTTCCATCCACGTTGTTACAAAAGGCCATATTTCATTCTTTCTCATTGCCAAGTAGTATTCCATTGTATATATAAACCACAACTTGTTTACCCATTCATCAGTTGATGGACATTTGGGTTCTTTCCATAATTTGGCTATTGTTGAAAGTGCTGCTATAAACATTGGGGTACAAGTGCCCCTGTGCATCAGCACTCCTGTATCCCTTGGGTAAATTCCTAGCAGTGTCATTGCTGGGTCATAGGGTAGGTCTATTTTAATTTTTTGAAGAACCTCCATACTGTTTTCCAGAGTGGCTGCACCAGTTTGCCACCAACAGTGGCAAATGCAACAGTGTTGCATTCCCACCAACAGTGCAAGAGGGTTCTCTTTTCTCCACATCCTCTCCAGCATCTATAGTCTCCTGATTTGTTCATTTTAGCCACTCTGACTGGTGTGAGGTGATATCTCAGTGTGGTTTTTATTTGTATTTCCCTGATGAGGAGTGACGTTGTAAATAAAGTTTTACTGGAACACAGCTATGTTTTTTTGCTTATGTATGTTCATGGTGGCTTTCACACTATAGCAGCAAAGCTGAGTGGTTGCAATACAGGCTCTGTGTGGCCTGCAAAGCCTAAAATAATTACTAACTGGCCTTTTAGAGAAAAAAAATGTGCTGACTCCTCAACTAGTCAAATTTCATCCATTACTGGAGACCCAGTTCTCATTTGTGGAGCTTTTCAGGACCACCTACTGTCACTGAGTCCCCTATTCTGAGTTCCTGGAACATTTGGATCCATGAGAATTTAAAATCAAAATGTGAATTCAAGTTCTATTTTCACCCTCTCGTAGCCATGAAACTCTGGTGAATTATTTAACCTTTCTGAGGTTCCCTTATATGTAAAAAGAGGTTAATGATACTATTTATTTCATGAAGTTCTAGTAAGGATTAAGTGAAATAATATTTATAAAAACCTTACAAAATGGTAAGTACTGTAAGTATTTGCTAATATTACCAACTAAATTAATCTGTTTTTCTTATAGTTTGCTGTACAAGTATTAGATTTATCTCCCTAAGTTATACTTTCCTCAAGGCCAGAGTCTTTATATTAGAATTCTCTGGACTCCCTTTCAGATCCTAGTGGTATTAAATATGGAACTATAATAACACTTTCTATCTTCACAGAGTTTTAAGGGCACTCCTAATATGCTGGACATCTTGAGGGTTTGTCCTTCAGATACACCCTCCATCCCTTTCTGCTATGCCCTGTAGTCCAGAAGGCTGATCTTTGTAAAAAAAACAACAACCTCTCCTATACTAGGGCTTTGTGCTGGGTCAACCAATAGGGAGTGCCAGCAGGACGTCTATGAAGCCTGAGGAAAGTGAGGCTGGGGTATTCATTTCCCTGGTGGCATGTTCAGGGTGGTACAGAGTGGCTGCATCCTATTGCTGAAGGCCACAGGTCTGGTCACATGACCCTCTCCTCATGACCACCCTCTCTGACTTATGGAAACTGCTCTCTCACTTTGTCCATCAGGTTCTTCCAGCAGGTCTATAGGTGCTATCTCTAGGATACTGTGCTATCCCTTGTTGACTTCCTTAAACCTTCCTGCATTTTTTTTTTTATTAACCTCTCCTTATATCGCCCACTTAATGAGTATGTCTGTTTTCTGTCAGGAGCCTGACCAGTGTAGCCCTCTGGTCCAGGATAGATAGTAGTATCCCATGGTTAAGTGAAAGGGTAGTCTTTCTTGGACAAGAACTTACTTGTCCAGGGTGAAAGGTAGTAAATGGTAGAGCATGACTGGCATTGTGTCCAGGGCTTTCCTGGGTACATCAGAAAACCTCCAGAATAACTGCTCAAATACATGAGAGAACTAATTGATAAGAACTAGTGATGCAGGGTATTACAGTGGGCATGGCTTTTGTCCCACAGCATTCTGGTTGTGGTTACTGCCCCAGGATACTCTCTTGGAAGAAATTATGTTATGTTTCATTTCATTTCATTTCATTTATTTCATTTCACTTCATTTCATTTCATTTCATTATTTCATTTCATTTTCTCTTGCAGAAAAAATAACTCGGAAAGTTATTCCTTACTACTTTTCTGTAGTTTGATAGATCAAACATATGGTCAAATACAGACTCAGGCTGATGCGTGAAGGAGCTCTTTATATGTCTTTATCCAACTGAGAGTCTTGGGAATCTCCCTAGTACTGTGAGTCTAGGAAATACCAAAGATGACCCTTCCTTGGTCTTGCCATGAAATAGCTCCAAATCCTGTATAAGCCACATGATTATTTGGGGTCTCATTTTCTTCATCTCTTACATTAATAAATTAAATTAGATGATGAATTATAGGTCTCTTCAAAGGGAAAGAAAGAGAGGGAGAAGGAGAGGAGAAAAGTAGATTGTAGCCAAGAAGAGGAAAGAGATATGGAGAGAGAAAGCAAAATGGAGCCCAGCTATGGCAGCCTATCTGGGTTGAAAGGTCATAGAGAAAGGTGCCATAGCCTCCAGAGCCTTCTCAGAAGCTTCCTGCCAGCCCAGGCCCAGCAAGGCTTCCCCTATATAAGCAATTAAAACCTGGTTGATGTTAAGCTATCAAAAAGTAAATATAAAACACGATTAAATATTAAGAAGCCAAACAAAGTGGCCTTATTAAAAAGGCACAATATAAGCACGATGTGCCATCATTATTATTACTGCTATAAACTGGGAGGAGGCATAAATGCCTGCCCTTGATCTGCAGCCATAATCCAAGGAAGAAAACCAGGGTCGCTCTGCTTTCAGCAGGCTATAAACATCCAGTGCTCCCAAGCAGAAAATTTCTCTCCACAATTGTGGTGCCACTGAGTCGGGCCATGGATGTGGGTAGGGGGAGGTGGGCAGTGGCAGGAGGAGGCAGGGGAAGGAAGTTTAGCTGGGTCAAACAAATGTCTGAACTTTAGCCCATGGCTCTTTCCTCTTCCTCCCTCACCCTGCCCCACCTTCATTAGTAATGGCAGGGCAGTGTGGAACATTCTCAGGCACTTGGGACCATGGGGGAAACAGGACATCCGGCCACACAGGAGGGCATGGACATCTCCAAGGAAAACAGAGCTCACTGCAGCCACTGGGGTTGAGATGGGATCTTCTGGACATGGATGATGGTGGCCTTTCTGTGTAGGATCCCTTTGGAAACTCAATTTTTTTAGGTACAAACTACTTTTAGGCTGTGGGGAACAGTATAATTCCCAAAGCCTGGTTTCGCAGTACATGGTCACCCATGTGGTATGATATAACAAGGACAGAGAATGACTTGTGTCCTCAATCCCTCTCCAACTCAGTCCAGTGATGTCTACTGGTCATTCCTTCATTTTAGGGTCTTGTCCCTTCAGAGTGCAAAGACTCTTGGACGTGTAATAGTAGTATCTGCCATTTCTATCCTAATACTAATAGTATTAAGAAATAGTAAGAATAATAACAGCTACTATTCCATGCACTTTACATATGCTAACTGATTCAAGCTTCAAACAATACTACGAGGGATTATATGTTTCCATTATATATTCCCATTTTATAGATCAGGAACTTGAGGCTTAGAGAATTAAGTCATTTATTCAAAGCAAGCAGCTAATAACATCCAGCATTTGAACTGTGGTAGATGTTATGCTGTCTCCCCTCTCAAAGCCCTTTCCCAATCATTAGAGAGGACTAGAGAGCCCTACAAGTGTGTCTGGATCCCTGAGAGGAGAAGGGGAGCAGAAAGTGCAGGTGGAGGTCCTTGGGAGAAGCCATTTATTTCATGACCCTGCCCAGGGCTTCCCTGTCAGCTCTCCTGGACAAAGAGGAAGAGGCAGTAAGCAGAACAGCATGTTAGGAGCATGGGCTCTGGAGCCAGGTGGCCTGAGTTTGAATCCTGTCTCTGCCACTTTGGAGTTCTGTTCCTTAGACATGGTATTTCATCCCTTTGTGGCTCGGTTTCTCCACTGCAAAGGGAGATCTGAATCATACCTGCATTGCAGGTAGGGCAGACTTCATTTTACAGATGGGAATGTTAAGGTCCAGAGAAGGTCAGTGACTTGCCTGGGGTCACAAGGCTGGTTGGTGGTAGAGGAAGAGTCCTCTCCCCACATCCAGCACTGCTGCCTTTCTCACTTGCCATTCCCTCACATCATGGGGAGGCTGAAAGTCCACCCTGGAACATCATAGCTGAGCAGAGGCCCAGAGCTCCCTCCTCTTGTCTGGAATCCAAAAGTTCCACTGTGGATGAGGTTTACACTTTGTGCCCTGTTCTTGCTGTCTACAGAGGCTATATAGAACTCATGATTCAGGCTCATTTTCTCTTTTTCTTGGGCTCTGTCTTCCCTTTCACTGTTTTCCGCTGCTTGAGATAATTTTGACTCAGGTCAGATTCCTGCAAGAAGCCCTCCAGGAGCCCGGCACAATCTCGAAGGATGTGGATACCCACAGAGCAGGAGCTGCCCCGAATAAGGAGCACCACCTCTTGGGAAGGGTCTTAGCTTTGCCTTCCCTTCCAGCATGCAAGTAAATTGCTGCCTTAAATTTCTAGGCTGCCTCCATTAATGGCATTTATGTGAAGTGAGTCACTTTAGCTCCCAACCCCATGGTGCCTCTTCAGCCCCATCATTTCATGAATGAGTTTATGGGCAGCTGTCAGGATATCAATCAGCTTGCCCCCTTCTGTGGCAAGTCCTTTAATTAATCTCCCAACTCCACCTGCTGGAGGATTGCAGTTGTGATTTTCCTCCTGCTTGCTGGGGTGAGGATGTAGTCTTGGGTCCATATTGCTATTTTAATGGCCCACATGTGGCACTGAAAGGTCCTTCTACAGTGTCACTTCACAAGATCCTAGGCCCCCTGCCTTGGATGAAGACCCAGGAAAGCAGTGCTCCCCTCCTCTGCATCAGTCAGATCCTGTTAGGATGGGGTTCAGAGCTCAGGACCACATTCACAGAGGGGTAGCAGCCAGGGGGGTAGCTCTGGGATGGTGGGGGGGCTGTATGTCATGTTCCAGGAAGAAATTAGAAACGTTTAGTCTAACGTAGGTTAGGAGGCATCACCTTCTTCAAATATTTGAAGTCTTTTCACTTGGAGGGAAGATATTGCCTGCTTAGAGTAGTTCTACAAGGAAAAGGCATCAAAGAACTGGAGGGATGAAGATTTTTCCCTAATGTAAGAAACATTTCTGAAGTGGCCTGGCTGCCTTGAGAGGCGAGGAGTTGCTTGTTATTGGGAGTTTGCAAGCCTTTGCTGGGGGTTTGAGAAGAGATTCCTAAGGTTTCTTTTGCTTAGAAAAATAAACTGAGATTTACAAGAAGTGTGCTCTGATTGATGCAACACCATGTTGTGGATTGTTTGTGAGGGGTATGGCTGGGCCCAGACAGAAGGGGTTCTTGGAGCCCTTACCTGATACTCTCATCTGTTTGGGGAGCCTTCCCTAGGCATCATTTCATCATGTCACATCACTGCCGTGCACCACACAGAACCCGCAGCCTACCTCCTGAGCCCCCTGTGATTTGGCCTTATTCTATCTCTACCTACTGAATGCTCAGGGCCAGGCATTCAGCTCTCCTCTTGACCTCTGGAGCATGCCACACTGGGTTAGCTTGGTTTGATGCCATTTTGTGGAGAGCCTAACACATGCAAGGTGCTTGCCAGCAACTGTGTACCCACCTACATCTGGTCTTTGCTGCAATGTCCCCTGGGCTCCTCCACGGGCATAAGACCCTCTTTCCCTCCAAGTCCTATTGTCTTCCCGAGGCCTTCTTGGACCAACAGAATCACAGCATTCTTCCTCCCCAAACAGGTACTATTTGTACCATGTAGTTCAGTGCTCTGGTATATTTACAGTTCATTCTCTGCTCATTAGGAAGAGCACAGCACTGTTGTTACTCTCGGGAAACCATGCCATTTAATTCTCACAACCACCTGGGGAGACAGCCAGGGAAGGTGTCTTCATTCACAATTTCTAGATGAGGAGACTGAGGCTTCGTGTGAGCAGAGGATGCAGTCTTGTCAGTCCTCTGCTCGCTGCTGCTCCCCCAGCCAATGGTGCCTTTGACTTTGGCTGGTGAATGGAGGGAAGAGCCACACCTCATTGACTCACCTGCTTTTTTCTGCTTTACCTTCCTGTCCTTTTCTTTCCACCACAGCTCTCAGAAAGCAGGGCACCTTCCGTGGCACCACACTGATTTCCCTGGGAAACCAGATAGGCAGTGTTGCAGGCCCATGACTTCTGCTGGAGGCCCAGAGGCCACTCACAATTACTGGTTAGCACACACCCCCATTCAGCTTTCTTCCATGGCTCTTCTTCACCCTCAGAGAGGGGTCCAGATGAGCATCTCTGGGGTGGGGCCAGGGTCAGTGCTGTTTCACTCATTCTCCCTTTCATCAGGGCGGGGACTGGAACGCATACAGCCACCTGCTGAAGCCTCCTTCCTCCCTCTTTGGCTATGCTGGAGAAGGGCTCAGACTAGTGACTGCTGGGTACGGTGGCTCATGCCCACAGCAGCGGGGGTGACTCTAAACCAAGGCAGAGAAGGAGGAACCACCCCCAAACCAAATGTGCAAGGAGAACATGTGGATTTTACTGCTGGACAATGTCACTTTATTATTCTACTGAATATACTCTCCCTCCAAATTGTTCCCCTTAAGATTTAATCTGAATCAAAGGAATTATTCACTCTGCATCCCTCCTCCCTCTTTTCCCTCATCTTAGAACTCTTCTGTAATTTCTCAGGAGAGTTGGGCTGGCTGGAGAGGCTGATTGTTCTTCCTTTAGAAGAGAGAAAGGGTTTTTGAAATCTAGAGAACAGGAACCACTGTCTTCGACAAGCAAAAGGCCTGGAGGTACTGGCAGGAAGTGGGAATGCTAATGCTCCAGAAATCAACTTTAAATGGGAGGCATGACCTTGGGTTCACCTTGGCCTTCCTGCATGGGGTGTAGTGCCACCTCTGGGTTATTGCACCCCTTCTGAATCCTCAATTCTATGAGGATTTGTGCTATGGGTTCAGTGGCCCAGCAAACCCAAAAGGAAGGACACCAGAAATTTTGGTTTTTGGACACAGTCATGGTCATGGCAGGTGGGATAAAGAACAGGTGTTTCCAGTAAGGAAGAGAACTGCTGGTTGTGTGGACAGCATGATGAACAGGTGTTGGTGGTCCGTATAGAGGGGACATGGGGACTTTGTGCAGATCCATGCAACTCTATTGCTTTTGCTGCTTGCATTATGGGAGTAATCCTTATCTGATGGTTAGCTGGAAAGGACTGAAGATAGAGTATTTGCCTGACTTGGAGAAGCAGAAAGGAGACAGTAGCCCATTTTTTATTCCAATAAAATAGACAGTGAGCCTCCTTGCAGATGGGAGGGACTAAGCACAGAGGTCAGCACTGGTGAGGAAAGATGTCCTGCGTAGGGGTGGGGGAAAGAGAGACGCAGGCAGAGAAGTGTCATAGAAACTGTATATGCCAGAGTCAGGAGCCCTGTTCCAGGGTGCTCCTCAGCACTGACTCAGTGTCTGGGAAGGATACATGGTTTTAACAGCTCAGTGCTTCCCTCATAGGTTACTTGGAGGACCAATGGGAAGATGTGGGCAATGATGTCAGAAGCACAGCCCTAATGGAAATGTAAGGCAGGAGGGAAAGCAGAGACAGAGAAGCAATTAGTGTGAGTAATTAGCCAGGCGAGGGTAATTAACAATGCCATCGGGAGGGCACTGTTGTGCCCCCTGACACCTCAGACCAGGGTGTGGAAGTTAAATAGCAACTTGTCTCCTGTCAGCTCAGGAGAAGGAAGAATTTTATAAAAACTGGAGTTGCACAAAAATGGAAGGGGTTTCTTGTGACCTGGTTGGTGAGTTCCTCTCACAGAATGTTCAGGAAAGGGGGGGGGGATGGACTCCATATTGTATAGATGCTATACAGGAGTTTAATGCATAGATGAAGACACCAGGGGAGTAGGAATGAGCTTCTGAGACACTTTCCAGTGCTGAAATCCTAACATTCAATGCTTTCAAGGTAGAGACAAAGTTATCAGGATATTGGCTCTGGGAACAGAGCAGAAGCATAGCTGCTGGATGCTGGAGGGAGGCCACCCAAGGTTCTAGTAAGAACTTTGGACATTGTCTATCCTGTAGCCAACTGTAGCTGCCCAGCCATGAAGGGCAGAGACAGGGTCTGTGAAAAGGAGGATATTCTCTGCCTGGCCCAGACACCCATAACTTCTGGAATATAGGACTCAAAGAAAAACACAGTGCCAGAGGGGGCTATAAGGGATCAGAACGCTCAAGGGTTTATAGAAAACCAGAGATTATTACTTTTACATACTAGGAAACTGAGGCCTAGAGGGGGAAGGGTTTGTTCAAGGTTACAGAGCTATTCATAGTAGAGCTGAGACTACGAATCAGTCTCCTACTTTTCAGGGTCTTCTTTCCCTTCTACTTCCCCTCCTTATCACCAGGTATTTCTGGCAGGGGGAGGAGGGGTGGGGGGTTACCTTGTTCTTTGTGCTCACCTCTTTCCTGCCTGACAAAAGAGAAAGAGGCTGGTCCTTAGAGTCAGACAGACCTGGGCGTGAGTCCTGGCTAAGCCTTGTATTGGCTGTCTGGCCTTGGGCAAATTATCTGAACCTTATCTTTCTCATCTGAAAAAATGGAGATAATAATACCAGTCTTGGAGGTTTAAGTGAGGATTAGAGATAATATGCCTGGGAACTGTATATATTTATTGGGGAATGAAAAAGCAAAATTCAGGCTAAACAGAAGAACCTCAGGATCACTTGCTTTGCATCTAAAAGGTCATCTGGAGTCTGAACACTTCTTAGTGATGATATATGTTTTCCCAGGGCCAGTCCCTAAGGATGGCTGCAGTTAATGGAGCTCCCTTTGGGGCCATCAACTTCCCCCATGTCTTCATCATTGTTGTCAGTCCTTTCATGAAATATTCATGAAGTTCCTACTGTGTGCTAACAGTAACTTACCTATGGTACGGTCCCTGCCTGGAAATGCTTAACAGCTTGTGAGAAGACAATCTGTAGACATCTTTAACTATCATGAATCCTGAAAACCTATTTAAGCACAATTGGAAAGAAGATAGCTGCATTTACATCCCTTTTGTGCTTATTGGATTCTTTTTTTAAACCCTAAATGAAACCAAGAACCTGCCAGAGATTGTGTTCTGGTCTCCTAACCTGCTCTCTGCCTTGCCATAAAAGGTTATTTTGGACCACAACCTGGGCACCATGGTGGTCCTTCTAGCCTTACTCTGGATCTCAGATGGGTGCAATCATATGGGTCCTGGGCCTTTTTAGAGTGGCCCCTGCTCCAGATTTCTGTAACTTACTTGGAAAGAATTTCTGCTTCTATGAACCAATGACACTAGTCACAGCGATATTGGAGCCTCAGTTCCAGTTTGGTTTTAAATAGATTTTTGTCTAAATATATTTTTTAATATGCAACAATTGGGTTAGTCTAATGACAAATGTCATCCCCTACCATTGCCAGAGCAACATGCCATTTCCGTTAGGAGTGATGCTTCCTGGCCAGACTGAGGCATGGAAAATAATTTTGGGTCATCAACATTTCCCCTCAGTTTCGTTGATCTGATTAAACTTAGAAACGGAAAGAGGAATTTACAAATTAGATGCTGTTCTCTATTTATTACCAAAATGGTTGCTTTCCACTACATCCAGGAGATACAGTTGAGATCTCATTAAGTCTCAGCTTGTGATAACATTTACTCCATAAATCTCCATCGCATCCAGTGAATGAAATGAGCATGATGCCAAAGACCACATAATGGATGAAAATCAAACCTCTGCCCTCTTGGAAGATAGTTGACCTTTTCAAGCCTTAAACGTATTCAGTTTTCCCATCCTAAAGAAGCAGCTAGGCATTTATTCTTGGTACTCTCTTAACCATTTCCTGACTGCCATTCTTAGCCAGCTAGCTGGCCTTCCAGAGAGAGAAAGAAAATAAGGATATTTCTGATACTTCTCTGGATGAATGTGAAGAATAAAGTGGAGAAGAGGTGAGGACCTGAAGAAAAACATCAAGGAATGGGCCTTTCCTCTAGCAGAAGTTAGAAATGTTGACAGATCAGAAATGGAAGACGAAACATTAATTTGTGTGTCTGACTCATTATGTATCCTCTGCTAGATCACATCTGGCCCTTCCTGGTTTTAGCTCTGACACTGTGACAAGGCAGGCCCCAGTCATCTGTTCCCAATGGCAGAGTTTCAGACTTTCAGGCCAAGACCACACTTTTCTCCCTCTCCCCCTCTGAACCCCATCTCTCATCCCTTTTCCAACTGCTACTCATTGCCTATCTGCCAGGCTCTGTGCTAATGCTGAAAATACAAAATTCCCACCCTCATAAGGTATGTGCCCCAGTAGATTGTATAAGATGGATAAATAAATAGACACAATATATGGTGCAGGCCTGGAGTAGGTGTTCTGGGAGTGAGGAGAGGTGGAGGGTGCGGTGAGGGGAGGGCAGGTAGAAACGGAGCTGATGCAGTTCCAAAGGCAGATGGTGGAGCTGGGATTTCAAGGCAGGGAGATCGGAGTGCATATAGGTGCCAGGAGGGTCTCTGGAACAACAGGCTGCTTCCAGAGTTCAGGGAATCCTGCAGGAGACCCAGTACAAATTCTGGGGGTCTGGGAACTGCAGGATTCTAGAATCAATTAAATCCTTCTGGGGTTTGATGGACTGGAGAGATCCAGGTTTGGTTCAGACTCCTAGGACTAAAGCTAACATATGTCAACTTAGAAGTACAGAAACAAAAGACATGGCGGGGTGGTGGGGGAGGACTTTGCTGTCTGGCCCAACCCCTCATTTTACCAATGAGAAGACTGAGAAGGACTAATTGCCAGTTGGTAACTGAGTGGGACCTGGAAGCCAGTGGCCTGTTTCTCTCAGGCTC